>NC_064831.1:20015767-20743267 GCF_024166365.1 Elephas maximus indicus
GTGATTATAGCTTTGGGTGAATATAATCACTCACAGGCCCTAAAATTCCCCTAGCTTGCAAAGGGTAAGTGCCTAATGTATATACAAATACAGTTATTAGAAGCGCTCTCTGTTAAGTCCTTCTTTTACTGAGTTTTTAAACCATGGGATTTGAAAGGCTGCAGAAAATAAAGGGAGGGAATTCATGTGAATTAGATGGTTGTGACAAATTCATCAACCAATTCCTTCATCTTACCATGGCCATGGAAAGGCAGATTTTAAATATGTAAGAATGCAGCTGCCTCTAAAATAAAGAATATTATAAATAAAGTTTTGTTTTGTTGTTTTGGTTTACTTGGCTGCTTTTATTTTTTCCTGCTACTTCTTGTTGCTTAATTTATTCATGTATCCAGTCATCATTTATTAATTTATTACCACATGCTAAAAGCTAAGGATAAAATCAAGAACAAGCTAGACACGTTCCCTGCCCTCATTAAGCTTATAGTCAAGTAGAAGATACAGAAAAGTAAATAAGATTCTATGATACAGCATTAATAAACCACACGGAAAGTGAGGTACAAAACATTATAGAGACACTTAGGAATAGCAACCCACCCAGACTTGGGGAAGTCACAGAAAACTTCTCAGGGCCTGTCTTAATCTTCTAGTGCTGCTATAACAGAATTACCACAAGTGGATGGCTTTAACAAAGAGAAGTTTATTCTCTCACAGTCTAGTAGACTAGAAGTCTGAGTTCAGGGCACCAACTCCAGGGGAAGGCTTTCTCTCTCTGTTGGCTCTGGAGGAAGGTTCTTGTCATCAATCTTCCCTTGGTCCAGGAGCTTCTCTGCACAGGGACCCAGAGTCCAAAGGATGAGCTCTGCTCCTGGCCCTGCTTTCTTGGTGGTATGAGGTCCCCCTATCTCTCTGCTCGAGTGACTCTTCTATATCTCAAAAGAGATTCACTTAAGACACAACCTAACCTTATGTAACATAACTGCTGCTAATCCCACCTCATCATGTGGGATTGACAACACACAGGAAATCACCTAATACGTCAGATGACAAAATGGTGGACAACCACACAATACTGGGAATCATGGTCTAGTCAAGTTGACAGATATTTGGGGGGTGAGGGGGGACGTAATTCAATCCATGATAGGGCCTTAAGTATAGGCAGGAATTTGTCAAATGGCATGACTGGAGGAAAGGGATGCGTATTCCAAATAGGGAAAACACAGGGTGTGCACAATTGAAGAGGTTAGAGCAATCAAGGCTTGTTCCAAAAGTTAAAAGCAATTTTGTGTAGTTAAATTTTCAAGTGTGAGGGAGAAGAAAGTGGAAAAGAAGCTTGAGTGGTAAGAGGGGGTGAGGAGCACAGAATTTATCTTAAAATGAAAGGTCTGCATTTTCAAGGTGATAAATTAGATTTTAGTAGCTAAAACATCATTATGTTAGCTTTGAGGAGAAATTGGATGGGAGCAAGTGGAAAACAGTGAGTTTACACACATGACTTAAGTTTGAGAACTGGTGAGACTGAGGACACTGACACATACAGGTTTCTCTTTGCTGTAATACGCCCAAAGGATACTTTTTCAACAGAGGACATTGAGGACATTCTTAGACTGCGGGTGTTCAGTGACTCCCATTTCTCCACTGGAATGTGCTTGGCTGATGACTATGTCTGCCTACCAGCTGTGGGATACCCCAAGTGGGGTCCCAAACCCTCTATTCCTCAACCACAAAAGCCTTACACTCTAGCATAATTAATCTTTATGGTTGTAAAAATCACCTTTACCAAATTATGCTACCTGGATCTAGCATCTAGATTCCAGGCGTAATTCCTGAATAAGTCACCAGCACATCCCAATAGATTGCCCACAAATTATATAACAACAATCGGGCATTACCCAGGTGTATCCACATTGCAGCTCTGACGTAATACCCACTTTGTGGGTGGGTGTGTGCAATAGCTCATCTTCTGCTTTATAAGGCCTAGGAGGGACCTAGCATTACAGGCCTGGTGACAGCCCACCACATAGGTGGAGACCGGACCAGAGGCTGGCGAAATGAGAGTGATCTCAACTCAAGAAGGAATAAGGCTAGAGAGAATGAACAGATTCAAAAGACACTTGGGAGAGAGAACTTGGCTAATAACTGGATATGGGGGACGACAGATCCCTAGGGAAGTACATTTTTTAAACCAAAACCTGGCTACCTATATAGATGGAATCTCGCAGTCTTTTTCATGTTTTTGAGAGATGTTCATGAATTTCAAAGTCTATCAGCATGTGTTTCCTAGTAATGCAATGTTTTCCCAGCAGAGATTATAAGTCCAGCACGGCAGATGAGGGACAAAATAAAGAAGCAAGGAATGTTTGTTTTACACGCCCTCTATGGCCTCTTTTAGCTCCTCCTCTCCCTTCTGGGGCTTCCCAACCTCTAGTAACTTAGAGTTCTCACACTGATTTCTGGGATCTCCAAGCTGCTCTCCAGTCTTCCTGTCCTAAATATCCAAGGCTCTTTTGTTCTACTCACACAGTATCCAGAGTTAACTCTTCCCTCAGACAGCTGTCAAGTGGGAAGAAAATCTAATACCAGTTCCATAGCTGATAAGATTCATTCACTGGCCAATGACAGAGTCACTTATCTGAGCCTTCATTTGCTCATGTGTAAAATGAATAGACGGGAGTAGATCAGGGGTCACAAATTCACATACTTACAGTGACTACGTTTGCAATGTGGATGAGTGAAGCAAACTAAGGTGTAAGATTGTGGTGGGGGGGTGGCTTCCTCAGCAACATAGAGAGTGCCTTCCCCATCTAGAAGGGGCAGCTTGTATTTAGCTTCAATGCACTATCATCCTGCAGGCACAGTATTGCCAGATCTTCCAATTTTTTTTCAAGAGGATTTGGATATACAGAGTTTTTTGTAGGTAATTATCCAATTTCAAAATTTTGGCAATGTAACTAATTTAATATTTAAAATTTGTGAGCCAGAACTATATGAGCCAAACAAAACATATCCACTAGCCAAATTTGGCCTTCAAGCTACAAACTGGCACCCTCTAGATCAGACAATTTCTGGAGCTTGTTCTGGCTCTTTCACTCTCAGAAAAGTCTATAATGCCTTCATCTTTAGGAATTAATCTCTAAAACTGTAGAATTCTAGGCTCCAGGGAAGAACAGAGGTAAACATCATTTTGCAAAGATAGAGTGTTCAGAGTGTCCGTTAAATCACAGTCCTACTTCATTAGTACATATGATTAACCTTATTCTTGTTGACCTTATAACACTATAAAATTTGAGGCTGTCCAATAATGGTGAAAGATTAAAGTGGTAATTTCTCAGAATAAGCTAATCATTGCTTTTACTTTGGCCCAAATTCAAATGGAGTGAAACAATATTAAAAAGTAATGTCATCTGGGTAGTACAACATTAAAACTATGTGGAAATATATTTTTTCCACATATGAAATTTGAATATAATAATGTAAGATTATTTTTTTAAGTAACAATAATTTATGTTTCTCACCATTGTCTGGGACAGCTGGGTAGTTCTTGTCTTGGCCAACTTGGCTGGTCTCAGTGGTCAGGTGGCAGTGTGGCTGAAGTAGATGGTCCAGGATGGCCTTGCTCTCCTGCTTGTCTGCTGTGAGAAGCCTGAGCTGGAGGACTTGCCTCTGCCCCATGTGCTCTGTCATCCTCCAGTAGGGGAGCACAGTCTTCTTCACATAACACTCTCAGGGCTCCAAAAAAGAGCAAGGAAGGGCAAGCTCCAATTGACAGGTACTTTCCAAGTCTCTGCTTGTGTCACGTTTAATACTGCCTTACTGGCCTGGACCTCAGACCATCCCCTATCTACACACCACCCAGGCCTCCCTGTGTCACCCTAAACCAAAACCAAACCCATTGCCATGGAGTCGATTCCAACTCATAGGACAGAGTAGAACCTTACAGGAGCAGCTGGTGGATTTGAACTGCCGGCCTTCTGGTTAGCAGCAGAGCTCTAAACCACTATGCTGCCACCCTAGGAAGTATGCAATTTTGTGAAGCCACAACTGCTTAAGAACAGCATACCTTCATTCTTTTCTCTTCTAAAGCTGTCCATGTTGGTATGAGGCATTTGGTAAGGGTGCCTCTTCTCCAGATTTCAGGCAGGGACAGTTCTCTATTCTGTTTTGATGTCCCTCCAGCTTACCTGAGGTTTTGACAGAGATACATGTACCTCTTAATGCCAATTCCATCTCTTCTTATAGTTCTCTTTGACCTTCTCATTGCTCCTTTCTCTTTATCATCAGGAAAATGTTTCTTAAATCATATTCTTCTATCTTCTTCTGCTCCATGGCTTAAACTCTTCCTGAAGTGATGGAGCTTTGGCTCAATACCTTTCAAGTCAAATTCTGAAGAAAGTTTAATTTGCCTTGGGTCACCGAGAGGCCTGAAGGTCAAGCTCAGATATTCAATGTTATGATTATTCAAGAGGCCAAACAGGAAATTTTCATGAAGGCTCTCTCTTCAAAACAGGCTATCCAACAGTGGTAGATTAAAGTAGTAATTCCAAAATAAGGTAATTATTGCTTCTATCTTGGCATACATTCGAATAAATCTTAACCACATTAAAAATTAATGTCATCTGGGCACAACAATATGCAAATAGATTTTGTCCACTTAGGAAATTTGAGAACAATAATGCAAGGTGTTTTTTAATGCCTGTGAAGTAACTTTAATAACTTTGAATTGATATCTTACGCAACCTTAGTTCAGATAGTTTGCATATAATACTCTAAGGGTCCCTTAGAAAGAAAACAACAAACGTTAATCCAGGTACCTTGTTGCATGTTTAATTCTGTTTTCCAACTTGTTCAAAACACTCCCTTGGGATTGGAAGCAGTTTTAAAAACTGTACTTGTTAGCTGTCCCTAAGGAGGCACTGGTTATAGCATGCTTACTTTTCCCGATCTATGCATCGAAAGTTATTTAAATTTGAGTTTTTATGAAAGTGTGGAGATAAGTGGCCGGGAATTTAATGCTAACTTCCTAAGCCGAGGATGAAAATAACAACAACATTATCACTTCAGCCCAGCCTAATGTGTTCACATAATTTGTAAAGCACCATAAGCACATGACATTATGAGAAAAGTCAATTAATGTTTTGGGAAATTGCACCCTGCCCGTGTCTATGACTCAGCCTAATGTTTACTAAAACCTCTTTACTTTTTGCTGCATGCCGTCTCTAAGTTATTTTTCATCATGTAGTTGTATATATTTTATTGGGTTATGAGGAGCCACTGGACGTAGGCATAAAAATAATAATTTGAGTGCCCCTTAGAAAACAGATATCAATAAAAATATGTTGTGGTTAGTTGCCATTGAGTTGGCTGTAACTCATGGCAATCTCATGTATAACAGAGTGAAACACTGCCCAGTCCTACGACATCTTCATGGCCACTCGTACGTCTGAGGCCATTGTTGCAGTCATTGTGTAGTGTCTTCCAAACTAGAGAAGTTGTCTTCTAGCACTATATCGGTCAATATTCTTTAGTCATCCATAAGGTTTTCATTGGCTAATTTCTGGAAGTCGATCATAAGGCCTTTCTTGCTAACTTACTTTAGTCTGGAAGCTCCACTGAAATCTGTCTGCTATGGGTGACCTGTTGATACTTGAAATACTGGTGGCATAGCTTCCAGCATCATAGCAACACACAAGCCATCACGGTATGACAAGCTGATAGGTGGGTGGTGGAAAACAGACCAGAAATATAGTATCTATGAAAACAGGGATGACAGACATGCTGCCCACAGTCAGATTTCAGCTTCCTGAGGTACTGCATTCAGCTCTTGTTAGGAAGGACACGGGCAGACGCAGGTTATTCAGATGGTGAAGTATTAAAAACGCTATCATATTTAAAAATAGAATAAAACCAGCTAAGGGCATTTAACAAAGAGAAGACTCAGGGACTTCAGAATAGCTCCCTGTGATGTACTGTCACGAAAGAGAAACCAGGCTTGTTGCATTGGCCTCTAGGAGCAGAACACACACTAGTGAGTGGAAGTGACTGGGTATGAGACTTTTGTCCTGCTGAGGATTATAAATCAGAGCTGTCCAAAGGTGGAGTGGATTGAGGCAGGAGGTGTGAGTTCCCATCATGGCAAATGTATAAAACCAGCCACGTGACCAAGTTGATGGAGATGCCATAGAAGAAGCTGAGCATCAGACGGGTGGTTGAACAATTGAATTTCAGTGTTCCTTTGCCCTCTCTGGCCTGAGATTTATAGTCAAACAGCATGGGTGTCGAGAACATGCATCAGGCAGACAGGGTTCTGCTTTTGGTCTCTGTGCACTCGGTTTCACCATCTGTGAAATGGTGTCTACCTCACGGAGCTCTTTGGGGGTTACTTCATATAGCAATGCTCAGTTAGAGAGCAGGGCAGGAAAGGACGCAGTACTCACTCAGTAATGCTGGCTGTTACCTTTACTACTAACACAGCCTCTTAAAGATCCTTTCAGAGAACGACTGGGGAATCCGAAGACTCATTGGAGACGCACGTTTTTACGGCGGACACTGTAGAGAGAAGGAAGCACGGGAGCTATAACAATGAAGAGTCATTGTGAGAAACCTGATGATCTAACCTTTTTTAATGTTTTAGAAAATGCATTTTACAAAAACCCTTGAAACGTATGGGATCAGGAACTGTTTTTAATGTTCTGTATTCTGTATTCGGCAAAGGCAGCCCAACTCCAGGCTGGGCTCTCCGTTCTGGGTCTCAGAACTTAGATTGATAGCAGCTGAACCCACCAGGGAGTTTCTCCCCTTAGGTGCCTTCCACTCTCTTCTATCCCACCCCCAGATGACTCCATCATTCTTCGCCCCTTCCCTACTCCTAGCAGAGCCCCAGAGTTAGCCCTGAGGCTTTCCTCCCTTCTACCCAGCAAAAAAAGCATCGCTTCTGGGGAGAGAACTGCTGTTTCCGAGTTTCGAGGCAGGGCTGTGAGCAAGTTGTGTGTGTCTGTGCAGCATCCTGCTATCCGTGACAGCACGCATCGGCCTCGCGTTTTCTGGTTATCGGGTGACCCCTGCTGGCCAGGAGGAGACGTTTTTGCCTTTTCAAATTTCGTCTTGGCCTGCATTTAATTCGTTATCAGACTGTAACTGCTGCTTTCCAAGATTCAATTCACCTCTACGTAGTTGTGATAGAAAAACAGCGGTGCTATCGAGTTGTGATAAAAAAAAAAATTGTGATAGGTCCTATTAATACCTGCTGTGCATTAAATGTCATTTTGATGGCTTTAAACCCGGAGTTTTTGAAAACCACTCCCCCATAAAATGATTAAATCCATGGCAAAGGAAAACATCTCTTTGTTATGGCCTGTGCTGGTGAGTCTTAATGATTCAGTGGTCTCATGCTGACAGAGAAGATGACAATTTTTACATTTTCTTGAAAAATACTAGTCGGCAACAAACACAAGGACCGCCACATTTTGAAGCCCAGCTGGCGGCACAAAACATTTGCTTAACTCCTCGGCCCAGTGCCCTCACTGATGGGACACACATAGCTACCCAGCCATGGCACAAGGTAATCTGTGCCTTACACAGCCAGGAATGGCTTTAAATAAGGTTAAAAACTTCCCACCATCTCAGAAGCCAACAGTCTATCTCCTCGGGCCACTCTGTCTGTAAAACCACTAGCATTTATTTGTGGAATGTATTTTTACTTAGCGCGCCTACTACGTAAAAGGCATTGAAATAAGGTCGGGAGGAGAATGGCTGGGTAATACACATGAAATGGGAGAAAACAGTCATAGCTCAGCTGCAGTAAAATTAAATCTATACATTTGGAGCCTCTTACCTATCTGTATGTGCTAATTAGTTTATTTTAGTGGGTCTCAGTTTCTTTTACTGAGTGTCTCATCTGTCTCACAGTGAGAGTAAAATTATAATATGCATTTTTTTTTTAATTCCCTTAGTATTGTACAAACCAGAAATACTCCCCCTCCTGTAATTCGCTGTCAGCAAAACTAAACCTTTGAAAAATTTGTTCTGGAAACCCTTTGGGAGGTCTGCTTGTTACCCTGTGACTTTGCTATGCTTAATTTAAGGCACATATGTCATATCACCTCCCTCTCTTTAGGCTTTGCAAACCAAGTTATTGCTTATTCTATTTCTTCCTTCTTACTCTTGAAAAGTCAGTCCTACAGACACTGACATACTTTTGTTATTTGGTGGGGGTCCCAGGCTCCTCCCCCCCCCCCCCATTCCCTTCTCTGTTTGCCTTCATCTTCCTGGCAGTGAAATGCCTTCATGTCCATTGCTCAACCCCTACCCTAACATGAATAGTAGAACCCTGGAGGGTGCAAACATTTTGCCCTTGACTATTAACCAAAAGGTTGGCAGTTGCAACCCACTTAGCAGCACCACAGAAGAAAAGTCTGGTAATCTCCTTTGGTAATGACTAAAGCTAAAAAAAAAAAAAAAAACCCTATGGAGCTCAGTTCTACTCTGTAGCACATGGGATCAGAACCAACTCAATGACAACGGGTTATATGGAGGCTTTCACTTTCTTATGATGCTTGCATGTTGCCATGAACACGCTACAGTGAAGCTTCCAGACTAGGACAGACTAAGAAGAAGGCCTGGAAATCTCTTTTCGAAAATCAGCCTGTGAAAACCTTATGAATCACGATGGTCTGATCCAAAACTGGACATGGGGGTAGGGCAGCACCAGGTAGTGTTTTGTTCTGTCCTGCGTGAAGTTGCCAGGAATCAGGGGCAGCCAGCATCAACAACAGTGGATAATAACAACTCCCTTTGGCCAGAGCTGAGATGGGCAACTTTTAGTTCAGTCAATCAAGTGTGGTTCCTTCAATTTCCTTAGAGAAAATATACAAAGTTTCATTTTCAGTAGTCTCAGAGGTCAGCCACTCAGGAAGAAAATGCAAGAGAAAGGAAAGGAAGATTGGGCGTTTGTTGTCTACATGGGCTTGTGTGTGTGCATGTGCACCCACGTGGGTACATGTCTACAAATGTTCAATATGTACAAATAGTCATAAATAGATGGCCACTGCTCAGCCCCCGCCCTAACAGGGTGGTAGAATGACACCGATTACTGAATAAGTTAACGGCATATAAACCAGACCCTGCTTGTTACCCTGTGACTTCGCTGCGTTTAATTTAAGGCACATACATCATACCACTCCTTCTCTTCAGGCTTTGCAAACCAAGCCATAGTTTATTCTAGTTATTCCTTCTTTCTCTTGAAGAGTCAGTCCTCCACAGACACTGAAATACTTCTGCTATTTGGCGTGGTTTTTTTCCCCCTCTGAATTCTCGTCTCTGTTTGCCTTCATCTTCCCGGCAGTGAAATGCCTCAAACGGAATACAATATTCCAGGCCTTTTAAAAAGGTCTTTGTGACTTTCTAATCCTAAAGATCTTGCCTAGGTTTTGAAAATCAGTGTGTTTGGAGAAAAGTAAATTCACAGCCTCCTCCATTTAAAGTCTTATCACAACTCTCCTTTTATTTATTGGCGTGACTTTTCATCTCTCAAAGGTCTGTCTACTTGACGTGGTTATTCAACACCACGGCAGACATTAATTTAATTAATTTCTTCTGCAATCCCGTCGGCAGACATTAATTTAATTAATTTCTTCTGCTTCTCTGTGTATTTTCTCTTGAAGCAGTTTTATATGTTCTTTCTTTTAACCCTTCCTTTTCTTTCCCCATTGCCAATACTTCAGTGACCCTCAAACCTTTAAGAAAATATTTGCAAGCCTATGCTGACTTCTCATTTATTCATGACTCTTTTCAGCAATGCTCTTTTCTTTGCAAAGAGCTCAAAGCCACTAACGGAAGCTAAGGTCCTACTCAAAATACACTTCTGATTAAAACTGAAGAATAAAGGAAGAATGAAAAATGGGAAAATTACTTTAAGAAGCCTAAGACACTCAGAATTAAGTTATACAAGTAGGTTGCATCACTCTCTTTTCAGTGAAATAGTACGGCCCTTTGGGTGTATGTCTTTTTCCTCTTGAGAATTTAAACTTTCTCCAATTTCACATAAAGTGAATTCTCCAAGTCTCATGAATTGATCTTATTAAAGATCTTTTTCTTATAAAAATCTGCTTAGATACCTTATTTCACAGATCCCTCCCTGAGGGCACCCATGAAGTTTGATTCACAATGTGTTAAGAAAGGCCTTACACATCCCACCCACCTGGATAGTCACTAAGCTTCTCCGCTATTTTTAAATCTTTAGTTTTCTCTTTCTTCTGATTAAGTATAGATGTTTCCTAATCTTAGCTTTAGCCTGAGGATTTTTGTTTTCTTTAGCATAATCTCACCTAATCTTAGCTTTTACACACGAAGTTTTCATTTCTAATGAAAACAGTCTCATGGTTGATGTGAGCTTGTCTGTTCTTTTTTGCCTGGTAGCTGACTCTATAGAAAAGCCCCTAAGTCCATGACTGCCCTCCTGCCACCCGATGCTTTCAAATACTGGGAGAATGGAAAAACATTTGAATCATCTCTACCCTCTTCTGAAGTTGACTTCTCATGGTCTCGTATTATTATTTCCATTGCATTCTTCATCTCTTTATTCTCAACTCCAAACACTATGACAGAGTCTCATAGACTTGTACAACCACAATGGCACTTAGTCTGTCCTCTTTAAGTTACAGATGAAGGACTGAAAGCTAGCTACAGAAGTTAATGGGCTTGTTGAAGGTTACAAAAGGTGACTGATGACAGAGTTGGCTTTTTGTGTGTTTGTATGCATGGGTATATATGCTTGTTGTTGATGTTAGGTGTCATCAGGTCAGTTCTGACTCATAGCAAACCTATGTACAACAGAATGAAACACTGCCCAATCCTGTGCCATCCTCACAATCATTGTTATGCTTAAGCCCATTGTTGCAGCTACTGTGCCAATCCATCTCACTGAGGGTCTTCTTCTCTTTCACTGACCCTCTACTTTACCAAGCATGATGTCCTTCTCCAGCGGCTGATCCTTCCTGACAACGTGGCTAAAGTATGTGAAACGTAGCTCTCCATCCTTGCTTCTAAGAAGCATTCTGGTTGTAATTCTTCCAAGACAGCTTTGTTCGTTCTTTTGGCAGTCCGTGTTACATTCACTATTCTTCTCCAACACCACAATTCAAAGCATCAATTCTTCCTCTGTCTGCCTTATTCATTATCCAGCTTTCACATGCATAGGAGGTGATTGCAAACATCATGGCTTGGGTCAGCTGCACCTTAGTCTTCAAAGAGACACCTTGTTTTCAACACTTTAAAAAGGTCCTTTGCAGCTGATTTGCCCAATGCAATGCATCTTTTGATTTCTTGACTGCCGCTTCCATGGATGTTGATTGTGGATCGAAGTAAAATGAAATCCTTGGCAACTTTAATCTTTTCCCTGTTTAACATAATGTTGCTTATTGGTCCAGTTGTGAGGATTTTTGTTTTCTTTATGTTGAGGTGTAATCCATAATGAAGGCTGTCTTTGATCTTCATCAGTAAGTGCTTCAAGTCCTTTTCACTTTCAGCAAACAAGGCTGTGTCATCTGCATAATGCAGGTTGTTAATGCGTCTTCCTCCAATCCTGATACCATGTTCTTCTTCATATAGTCCAACTTCTCAGATTACTTGCTCAGTATACAGATTGAAGAAGTATGGTGAAAGGATACAACCCTGACACACATCCTTCCTGACTTTAAACCATCCAGGATCCCCTTGTTCTGTTCGAACAACTGTCCCTTGATCTATGTACAGGTTCCTCATGAGCACAATTAACTGTTCTGGAATTCCCATTCTCCACAATGTTATTCGTAATTTGTTATTATCCACACAGTCCAGTGTCTCTGCATACTCAATAAAACACAGGTAAACAGCTTTCTGGTATTCTCTGCTTTTAGCCAGGATCCATCTGACATCAGCAATGATATCCCTGGCTCTGTGTCCTCTTCTGGATTCGGCTTGAATTTCTGGCAGTTCCCTGTTGATATACTGCTGTGGCCACTTTTGAATGACCTTCACCAAAATTTTACTTGCATATGATATTGTTAGATAATTTCTGCATTCATTGGGATTACCTTTCTTGGGAATGGCCATAGATATGGATCTCTTCCTGTCCATTCGCTAGGTAGCTATCTTCCAAATTTCTTGGCATAGACGAGTGAATACTTCCAGTGCTACATCCGTATGTTGAAACATCTCCACTGGTATTCCATCAATTCCTGGAGCCTTGTTTTTTGCCAATGCCTTCAGTGCAACTTGGACTTCTTCCTTCAGTACCACTGGTTCCTGCTCATACGGTACCTCCTGAAATGTTTGAGTGTCGACCAATTCTTTTTGGTATAGCGACTCTTATGTATTCCTTCCATCTTGTTTTGATGCTTCCTGTGCCATTTAATATTTTCCCCATAGAATCCTTCAATATTCCAACATGAGGCTTGAATTTTTTCTTTGATTCTTTCAGCTTAAGAAATGCAGAGTGTGTTCTTCCCTTTTGGTTTTCCATCTCCAGGTCTTTGCACATGTCATTATAATACTTTGCCCGTTCAAGCTTCCCTTTGAAATCTTCTGTTCAACTCTTTTGCTTCACCTAGTATGAATCTAGGAAAATCGGAAATTATCAGAAATGAAACGGAACTCATAAAAATTGATATCCTAGGCGTTAGTAAGCTGAATTGGACTGGTATTGGCTGTTTTGAATCAGAAAATCCTATGATCTACTATGCTGGGAACAACAACTTGAAGAAGAATGGCATTGCATTCATCATCAAAAAGAACATTTCAAGACCTATCCTGAAGTACAGCACCGTCAGTGATAGGATAGTATCCATAAGCCTACAAGGAAGACCAGTTAATATGATTATTATTCAAATGTATGCATCAACCACTAAAGCCAAAGATGAGGAAACTGAAGATTTTTTTACCAACTACTACAGTGTGAAATTGATAGAACATGTAATCAGGATGAATTGATAATTACTGGAGATTGGAATGCAAAAGTTGGAAATAAAGAAGGATTGGTAGTTGGAAAATACGGCCTTGGTGATAGAAACAACGCCAACTATCACATGATAGAATTTTGCAAAATCAACGACTTCTTCATTGCAAATACCTTTCTTCACCAACATAAATAGTAACTATACACAGGGACCTCGCCAGATGGAATACACAGGAATCAAACCGACTACATCTGTGGGAAGAGGTGATGGAAAAGCTCAAAATCATCAGTCAGAACAAGGCCAGATGCCAAATGTAGAACAGACCATCAATTGCTCACATGCAACAAGTTCAAGTTGAAATTGAAGAAAATTAGAACAAGTCAACGAGAACCAAAGTATGACCTTGAGCCTGTCCCACCTGAATTTAGAGACCATCTCAAGATTAGATTTGAGACGTTGAACACTAATGTCCAAAGACAGACAAGTTGTGGAATGATATCAAAGACATCATACATGAAGGAAGCAAAAGGTCGTTAAAAAGAGATGAAAGAAAGAAAAGACCAAAATGGATGTCAGAAGAGACTCTGAAACTTGCTCTTGGACATCGAATAGCTAAAGTGAAAGGAAGAAAAATAAATGCTTACATACCAGTTATCATGGAGATGATTCTGATTCATGGAGACCCTATGTGTGTCATAGAACTGTGCACCATGGGCTTTTTAGTGGCAGGTTTTTTGGAAGTAGATTGCCATGCCTTTCTTCCTAGTCCATCTTAGCCTGGAACTCCACTAAAACCTGTTCGACATCATAGCAACACATGCAAGCCTCCACTGACAGACGGGTGGTGGCTGTATATGAGGTGCACTGGCTGGGAATTGAACATGGGTCTCATGCATGGAAGGCAAGAATTCTACCACTGAAACGTCACTGCCTGAACCCTATAAGGTAGATACTATTAATATCCCATTTCAAATATAAGAAAACTGAGGCACAAAGAGATTAAATAACTTGCCCAAGGTCACACGAATGAATGAAACCCAGGAAATCTGGCTCCCAAGTCTTTGCTGTTAACCACTAGCTGCTCTCTTTCACAAATGCCAAACAATCAGTTACACGTCATCAAAAGAAAAGCTGTTCCAGCGCGTACTGGCTAAGCATAGCTCTCTATCACCAATCAACACGTCGTGGTTTCCAAAGTTATCCTGACACTGGAAACCTAACAGCTGCTCCAGATATTGACCCACAGAGCCACGGTAAGTTTTATCTGAATGTGAACTCCTACATAAGGAAAAATATAAAATCGCACTCCCCTGGCCTCAGGGAAACAAAAACCAAAACAGAAGGTTACAGCAGATTTTTGAAAATCACTCCACTCAGTCTGCTACACTCACGGTCTGTTTCTAATCTCCCTTCTATCCCCCTAACGGGATTTGAGCATTTCTAAGGCTAGGATGCAGAGTAAACACCTTCGCATTTAACAGATCTGTTCTGTTTCCCCTGTTTGCCAATGGCTGCCTTTTGCTTTTCAAGGACCTCTGGGATTGCGACATTACACCAAGCACCTGAGGCGAGGCGAGGCTCGCAGTCGGTGTAAATTGCAGTGCTTCATCATTCAGGGCCTGCCCTTGTCTCCATCTTCTGGAACCTGCCACACAGTGGCTTCACACACAGAGCAGCTCTTACTGTATACCAGGACCCCCAGAAGAATGACCCTATTATCAGCTGGTAAGTACACAAGCAAGCTCAGTGAGGCCACAGTGCCAGGAGAGGTGCTGAGAAGCCCTTAGCACCTGGGATATAAACACCACTGTCTGCTTAGATTGTTAGTATACCAGCAACTACGGTGTCAGATATTTATCTCCAGTAACACGACATCAAAAACACATCAGAGAAATGTTTTGATGCCTCACCTGCTGCTGTAATGAATTTTTGCTTGTTTGGTGTGAGGAAGAAACATTAACATTGTCTTCCCCTGAGACACAGTCCAACCCATCTGACAGGAACAACAGTCTATGCTGTGGGCGCATTTGCTGGCCCTGGAAAGTCTGAAGTGGTTTCAAGTGATTTTGAAGGAGTTTTGAGAAATACAGGGCACAGATCCTGAAGGGTATTAAAGGAAGCAGATGTCAGGTGTGGAACTCTGCCTCTGCATGCCCACCCAGGGAGTCAGAAAAGGCTGCCAATGTTTTATCTCTCAGGAGCTGTGGATGCCCCCATTTGTTTCCAAGAAGAGAGCACTTTAAAAGTTGAAAAATCACCAGCACATATGGAGTAGGATTTAGAGGACTGGGGAACATCTGAAGCAAGTTAAAGATGTATTTTTAAAATAATGTAGAACTCTCAGGGAGAAGTAATGAGAGTAAAAAAAATTTCAGATACTTATACAAAATGCTCTCCTTCCTAGTATCTCACAGGTGTGGATCTTTGTGTTAAATGTTGTTTTGGCATTGTTCTTTTCTTTTTCTTTCAAAGTTTCATTGATCTTTAAGTTGGACATTTTAGTCACGGTGCCATTTACATCCTTCCACCTGAAATGCCCCACCCATGGTTCCTTGCCCACTCAAGGAAGCTGAGCCCAGCTCCTGTTGTACAGGGATGATAGACAGAAATGACTAGGACAGGGGAGGACCCAGCTGGCCAAGCCATTAGGACTTTCTGTGCAACTGGAATGGTGATGGTTATCAAAGCCAGTCAGACTTCCTCCTCTCAGGATTTAGACTAGGGAACCTGAGTGATCTGACTTGTGGGTCAAAGAGAAGCACACAGAGGCCTTCCAGGCAAGAGAGAGGATCGCTGATGACTGCAGTGACCTTGGTTTCTTGGCTTTCCTGTCTATATTCTAGTACATGTGCATCCTTAAAATAAACTTTTTTTTTTTTAATCTGTTCCACATATTAGCTCCCTGCAACCAAAAGACCTAAATGAACACAACATTAAACAAAATCAATGACATCTGGGTTAATTAGGACAGCCCTGGATGTATGTCTGACCGTTCTGATAACATCTCCATCCGGTCCCCGTTTACACATCACATCTTGCACTACGTTCCACTCACAGGGGTCATTTCTTTCTCTGTTCACCTCCGCTCTCTCTCACATATTCTCCCTCTGTTTGTCTCCTTCTGTCTCCTTTACATCACTTATAATTTCACTCTCTATGTCGCACTGTAAGTGCTACGGCTGCTAGCCAAAGGGTCGGCAGTTCAAAACGGCTGGGCGCTCCTTGGAAACTCTATGGGGCAGTTCTACTCTGTCCTATAGGGTCGCTATGAGTTGGAATTAACTTGACGGCACTGGGTTTGGTTTGGTTTTATGTCATACCTAGACCTATTTCTCCCCTTCTGTTTTTCCATCTTCTTCCAATTCCAGCCGGGGCTCCAATTTTCTAACTAAAAAAAAAAAAAAAATTTTCTAACTAGGCCTCCCAAATTCAGCACTTGACCGTCACCTCACCTACACTTGAGGAAAGCATTTCCACTCAGGCCCAAGATTCAATAAATTTACAGTTTTACCAAG
Source organism: Elephas maximus indicus (assembly GCF_024166365.1). Lineage (NCBI taxonomy): Eukaryota > Metazoa > Chordata > Mammalia > Proboscidea > Elephantidae > Elephas > Elephas maximus. The sequence continues at coordinate 20,032,209 of NC_064831.1, forward strand.
TATTGGATATTTGTAAAATCTAGTTCTTTAAACAAAGCCACGTTGGCACAATGCTATTCAACAAAGTGCTAAATCTGGCTTTCCAAATTCAACACAGTTCCACAAATGTTTACTGGATACCAATCTATTTAATATGAAACACCAAAATGGATAGGACAGGGCCCCAATTCCTCGTTTGTTGACAATCTGGGGAAAGGAAAACATGTATTGAGAAACGATTATCACATCGGACAGAATAGGACTGCATAGCTCTGATGAGGGAGTCACAGAAGAGAGCAAGGTTCAGCCAGGACCTTGGCTGCACCAGCATGGCACAACCCCGCCAATGCATGTACACAGACTCCACACACGTGGCCCCTGTAGCTCAGCTGAAGTGCACCCTTCTTCATATGCATATGGTAAGGGAGGCATTGAACTTGGCCCTTTTGAGAATTTGCCAAAGAGGGCACAAAGAAGACTTTCAGTAGCATTTTGAAAATAACATGACAGGGCCCAAGGGCGAATCTCTGGCCCCAGCTATTTTCTACCTGCTCTCTTTTTCTAGTCCCTCTTTATACACCTTTTCAAATTAAAGTGTTTCAGTCCTAAATTCCCTTGATGTTCAACTTGCTCCCCAAAGTCTGATTCCCCAAAATCCACTGCAAGGCCCTTCCCGGGCCAGCCCACTGCATCTTGCCTGTGCTGGAGCTGTCTTCCCAAAATCCCCTATTTCAGCATATTCTAACCATGTGTGGGGCAGTTGAACTATCTATTCCAGTCATCTACAGTGAAGTGCAAACAACTGATGAAGTTAGCCTCCAAAGCGCATTTGCTCTTTAAGGCAGCTCACTTAAGTCAAAAATTTCAAATTGATAGAATGTCCTTATATAAGATATGAACCTCCAAAATTATACCCTATTCCTGCCTCACTTTAGTTACCCCAGTTTGCCACCACTCCCCAAAAAATTTTGTGTCAGAGAGATATCAGTAAGAATCTACACTCTCATTTGAGAAAACTGACCTCCAATTCTAAAAACAGTTTGTAAGAAAATCTAATTAAACATAGCTAATTTTTTTTTTTTTTAATGTTAGGTACCCCTGTGCTATTTATAAGTAAAAATTAAACCTAACTAGACTTTTGTGTGCAACCACAACACACCTGTCAGTGGTGGTTTGCATGTTGCTGCGATGCTGAACAGGGGTCAGTGGAGTTTCCGACTAAGATGAACTAGGAAGAAAGGCCTGTCATCTACTCCCAAAAGTCAACCAGCGAAATCCCTATAGATCACAATGGTTGATCCACAACCAATCATGAGGATGATGCAGGATGGGGCAGTATTTCCTTTGGTTGTGCATGGGGTCACTCTGAGTTGACTCACTTGTCAGCAACAAAAACAGACTTTTGTACCCTCCTGTATTAGTTGCCTATTGCTGCATAAAAAATTACCTCAAAATTTTACTGTTTAAAACAACAATAAACATGTATTATCTCACAACTGGTGGCACAGTGATTAAAGTGCTTGGCTGCTAACCAAAAGGTCAGCAGTTCAAACCCACCAGCTGCTCTGCAGGAGAAAGCTGTGGCAGTCTGCTTTCCTAAAGATTTACAGCATTGGAAACCCAATGAGACAGTTCTACTCTGTCCTATAGGATCACTATGAGTCGGAATCGACTTGACAACAACAGGTTTTTGGTTTGAATCTCACAATTTCTGTGGGTCAGGAATTTAAGAGCAGCTTAGATGGGTGTTTGTGGTTCACGGTCTCTCAAGAAATTTTAGTCAAGTTGTCAGCCACAGCTGCAGTCATCTGAACTTATCTGAAAGTTTGACTGAAGCTAGGTTTGAAAAAGGCTATTATGAATTGAATTGTGTCCAAAAATGTGTGTCAACTTGGCTAGTCCATGATTCCCAGTATTATGTGATTGTCCACCATTTTGCCATCCGATGTGATTTTCCTATGTGTAATAAATTCTACCTCTATGATGTTAATGAGGCAGGATTAAAGGCAGTTATGTTAATGAGGCAAGACTCAGTCTATAAGATTGGATTGTGCCCTGAGCCAATCTCTTTTGAGATATGAAAGAGAGAAGCAAGCAGAGAGACAGGGGACCTCATACCACCAAGAAAGCAGCTGTAGGAGCAGAGCTCATCCTTTGGACCTGAGATCCCCTCACTGAGAAGCTCCTAGACCGAGGGAAGATTGATGACAAGGACCTTTCCCCAGAGCCAACAGAGAAAGAAAGCCTTCCCCTGGAGCTGACACGCTGAGTTCAGACTTCTAGCCTCCTAGGCTGTGAGAGAATAAATTTCTGTTTGTTAAAGCCATCCATTTGTGGTATTTCTGTTATAGCAGCACTAGACGACTAAGACAGAGAGAGGCTCACTCGTGTGGATAGTAAATTGGTTCTAGCTGTTGGCAGGAGGCCTCTGCTCCTCACTTGCTGACCTCTCCATGGGGTCACTTGAGTATCCTAATGACATGGTGACTGCCTTCCCTTGAGTAAGGGATTCAAGTGAGAGCAGAGCAGAAGAGGTACAGCCTTTTATGACCTGGCCCCTGAAGTCACTCATCATAATTTCCACCATGTTTTCTTTTTTAGAAGTGAATCACTAAGTCCATTCATATTCAGGGAGGAAAATTTGATAGACAGAATTTGTGGACATACTTTAAAACCACCACAGCTTCCATACCACTTCTACAGTCTCTCCTAGTCCCTATCTATTTAAAAGTAAAGTTTTTTTTCAATTATTAAAGTACTTACATTTTAAATATTCCCTTAAGTCATATATGATTTTTAAATCTTTGTTGCTAATCACTTTCTCCAATTTTCCATAACTTTCTCCATTCCAAGTCACACAGTATTGTTCAAAAATGAATCTGAGTAATTATGGGTTCAATTATATAGCATTGCTGCTCTTGAATATCAATCCATAAAATCAATTTTAATTCATTCATATGTGGCTAAGTGAAATATTTTATAAGCATTGAATCAAACATCTGTTCTATTTCTCTTGACTACTATTCAGGAATTCAATTATTTTTGGAAAAAAGGAAATCAGATTAGTTTCTAATAATTATAGACTGTTTATTGTTCTTATTTCATGTTCGCTACAACACTGAAGTAAGAGTGGCTGTTTTTTGTACAAAGCGTTTGTTCCATTATTTTACTGAAAGCTAAAGCAATCTTATTTACCTAAGTGACCTGTTTCAAAATTGAAGTCTATTTCTTAGGAATAATGACAAACAAAGAGTGTTTATCTTATTATTCCAAAACTGAAGATATATTTCCCTTCTAGTTGATTGGTTTGTGCTGCTGGGAAACAAAAGCAGGTATTCTCAGAAAATGTTGATTTAACTAAAGCAAAAGTTCACCAAGCAAATACCATGTAAATAATCATAGAAATCACTGCTTCCTCTTTATAAATCCATAAATTGGTTTAACAGGATAACAAAAGTCAAACAACCTTCTATTTCAGTGAAAAAAGTAATCAGACCAGTTGTTTAACTCATTCATTCACTTAACAAACATTTATTGTATACCTGCAATATACCTACAGTGAGGAGCCTTAAATGCCCTAAACTCCAAAAGAAATATGGTTGCCACACTCTTCAAAATAAAACTTGTATCAGCTTCCAAAATGCCTAAATAAGTTCCTAATGGACATGTCTTCTTTCAGATCTCAACTATTAATGGTGGGTAAAATAAAATAAAGTAAAACAAAAATTACCTGAAGGCACTAGAGATTTAAAAAAAAAAAAGTAGGCAAATTCTGGAAGGAAGTCAAAAATTGTTAAGAAGAGACCAGTACAAGTCATGTTTACAAATTTTATGGCTTTTAACTTGAGAGCAAGCTGAAGTTGGCACCAGCTGAAGTGACTAAAATTCTGATATAAAAATCCACATATTTCTGGCCTGAAGAAAAAGAAATCAGAGTTTAAAAGAACCACAAATAATAGAAAATGAGGAGGAAAATCTCAAAAAGAGAAAGCCAGAGAGCAAAAGGCTCAGATTCTGTACATAATCTCTGTCAAAGTCTCTGGCTGATCTATAAATGCATGAGTGAAGCAGAACCATTTATACAGCCAAGTTAAAAATAACTGAAATATGATTGGAATGGCCACTAAAAAGATAGTTTTAGTTTGAGTATAAGCAAGTAAATTATCTGACAAATAGTAATACAGCAGAATCCAGAGTTTCCACAAAGTAATATTCACAATGCCCAGGATAAAACCAGGAAAATATGACCCATTTTTAAGAGAAATGACAACCAACTGAGATCAATGGTGAGATGGCCAAGATATTGCAATTAGCATAACAAATTTTAAAACAACTATTATAGCTATGCTCAAGAGAGTAAAGGAAAATAGGTTTGCAATGAATGAAAAGATAGTAAATCTCAACAGAGAAATAGAAACAATAAAAAAATAGAAATTTTAGATCTGAAAAATACAATATCTAAAATTAAAAGTTTACCATATTGATTTAACAACAGAATGGAAATGGTGGAGAAAAGAGTCAGTGAGATTGAAGACAGAACAACGCAGATATGTAGAACAGAGAGAAAAACATGAACAGACTTCAAGGACCTGAGGAAAATATTAAATATCTAACAGACATAAATAAAATGCAAGAAGGAAGGTTGAGACATTATGGACATAAAACTTATTTGAAGAAATAATGTCCCAAAACTTCCCAAATTTAGTGAAAAACATAAATTTTCACATTCCAGAGGCTCAGAAAAATCTAAGCAGATATATACAAAGAAAACCATGCCTAGGCACATCATAATTAAACTGCTGATTACCAGGGTGAAAGGGAAATATTGGAAAAAGCAATCAAATTCGTTTCTCATAATTACAGGCTGTTAATTGTTCATATTTCATACTTCATTGAAAGCAGCCAGAGGAAAATGACATATTACATACAGGAGAATCAATTTGTTATCTGAAATTATGGCAAGCAGAAGTCAGTGGGACATTTTCTTTGAATTAATGAAAGAAAAACACTCTCAACTAAGAATCCTATAGCTTGTGAAAGAATTTTTCAAGACTGATGTTATGGACTGCACTGTGTCCTCCAAAAATATGTGTCAACTTGGCTAGTCCATGATTCCCAGTATTGTGTGATTGTCCACCATTTTGTCATCTGAATGATTTTCCTACGAATTGTAAATCCTACCTCTATGATGCTAATGAGGTGGAATAAGTGCAGTTATGTTAATGAGGCAGAACTCAATCTACAAGATTAGGTTGTGTCTTAAGTCAATCACTTTTCAGATATAAAAGAGAGAAGTGAGCAGAGAGACCTCATATTCCCAAGAAACAGGAGCCAGGAGAATAGTGCATCCTTTGGATCCAGGGTGCTTGAGCTGAGAAGCTTCTCAGCCAGGGAAGACTGATGATGAGAAACTCCCCCCCACCACCACCCAATGAGCCAACAGAGAAAGAAGCCATTCCCCTGGAGCTGGCACCCTGAATTTGGACTTCTAGCCTCCTAGACTGAGAGAAAAATATTCTCTTTGTTAAAGCCATCCATTTGTGCTATTTCTGTTTTAGCAGTACTAAATAACTGAGACAACTGACAATAAAATAAGAACATTTTCACATAAATTATGTACATAGATATATACTAAGAGAGCCACTGCCAGTAGAAAGAAGAACTCCACAAAAAAAAAAAAAAAAAGTGCTTTAAAATTTTCTTCAGGCCAGCCTAAAATGACACCAGACTAAAACTTGGATCTTCAGAGACGGAGCCAAGATAGTGGAATACACAGATGCTTCTGGCAAGCCCTCTTTACAATAAAGACCTGAAAAAAACAAGTGAAAGGAGTACACTTATGACAAGCTAGGAGCCATGAACATCAAAGACAAGCTTAGAAAATGAACTGAGGGGCAGGGGGAGGAAGAGATGGTTAAGAAGTGGAGGGGACTTACCAGACCTGAATTGCGGGGAGCCCTCAGGCACCATTCCCAGGGACAGCGGTGGTGGGCTGCTACTAGTGTTCACCCGCAGTTTCCTCGGGTAAAATCAGCAAGCCACACAGCCTACTCACACCTCCGGAACCAGAGAAGAATGGTGCTCTCGCAAAAGCTAAGTACTTGCCTATATTTTACCGCACCCCCTGCCCCCAAGCTGGCTTCAGTGGCTGAATTCATTGGGCCTGAGATAGGTCCTGTTGAGTGCCTAGAGCCATTATCTCTGCCTCAGAGAAGGAAAAAATTTGCAATTAGGGAAAACATAGTTTGCCAGCTCCACTAACCAGGGGAGCTCAGGACAGAAGTGGCTCCTGTCCAGGCATAAACAGTCCATGGACTTTGAGTGTCTATCCCCTCTGCATGAACCTGTGTGGGCCTATTTCAGGAGAATACACCCTTGTTGGCAGACTACAACATTTCAGCTGTTTAGCAGAAAGGTGGTTGTTTGATGTTTGACATTGCTTTGCCTATTAAACAGGGTCCTCACCTACTTACATCAGGGGCCTAAGGACTGGTAGGTCCACTCAGGTCACCCAGTCACCCGTGACAGTGGTCTAAGGATAACTGGTACCTCCCAGTCCTTACAAACAAAAACATTGGGTGCCCATGGTCCATCTGCAGAACCCACCCCCCGTACACTCTAGGGAACAGGGACATGCTTTCCTCAGAGACATTTGGGGGATGATTCTCAGCCCCCTGCCTTGTTCAGAGTGTGGCTCCCTGCTGCAACCAGATACCAGTACCTGCACCAATCACCCCTGCCCCTCTAAGACTGTATGACAGAGCCTGTACCACAGACCTGATGATCAGCTACCTGGACACCTGAGCTGAATACGTACAAGAAAAGTGAATGGTTTCCTAGACTGGTATACCTGATAACAGCTCTAGCCATCTGGGGACAGGACGTCAGAGTTCCAAAGGTGAAAACAATCAAGCTAGCTCACACAAGCAACCCATTTGGGCATTTGGAAACAAAACAAAGTAAGAAGCTATGACACAGTAACCCACTCCCACTACCCAGTAAGCAAACATAAAATAAATTAATACAATAGCTTAGAGATGGCTCAGAGACAACAGTCGGTATCAAGTCACATAAAGAAACAGACCATGATCATCTCAACAAGCTCTCAAAACAAAGAAAAAAGGGATCTTCTAGATAAAAACTGCATTCCTGGAATTACCAGAGGCAGAATACAAAAGATTACTATACAGAACCCTTCAAGACATCAGGAAGGAAATGAGGCAATACACAGAACAAACCAAGGAACACATAGAAAAATCAATTGAAGGAATTAAAAAGATTATTCAGGAAAATAATGAAAAATTTTAATAAGCTGGAAAAATCCATAGACAGCAATCAGAAATTCAGAAAATTAACAATAAAATTACAGAAGTAGACAACTCAATAGAAAGTCAGAGGAGCAGAATTGAGCAAGTGGAAGGCAGAACTTCTGAATGAAGATAAATCACTTGGCACTAATATATTTGAAGAAAAATCGAGTAAAAGAATTTTTAAAAAATGAAGAAACCTTAAGAATCATGTGGGACTCTATCAAGAGAAATAACCTACAAGTGATTGGAGTACCAGAACAGGGAGGGATAACAGAAAATACAGAGAGAATTGTTGGAGATTTGTTGGCTGAAAACTTCCCTGATATCATGAAAATTGAGAAGGTATGTATCCAAGATGCTCATTCAACTCCATATAAGGTAGATGTTAAAAGAAAGTCACCAAGACATATTATAATCAAACTTGCCAAAACCAAAGATAAAGAGAGAATTTTAAGAGTAGCTAGAGGTAAAGGAAAAGTCACCTACAAAAGAGAGTCAATAAGAATAAGCTCGGACTACTCAACACAAATCATGCAGGCAAGAAGGCAATATGTAGGATGACTTATTTAAAAAATTGAAGGAAAACACTTGCCAGCCAAGAATCATATACCCATTAAAACTGTCTCTTAAATATGAAGGTGAAATAAGGACATTTCCAAATAAACAGAAGTTTAGGGAATTTGTGAAAACCAAACCAAAACTACAAGAAATACTAAAGGGAGTTCTTTGGTTAGAAAATCAATATCAGGTATCAACCCAAGACTAGAACACTGGGCTGAGCAATCAGAAGTCAACCCAGACAGGGAAATCAAAAAAACAAAGCAAGATTAAAAAAAAAAAACTCCCAAAACAGAGTAACAGTGATGTTATTATGTAAAAGAAGACAATATTAAAACAAAAAATAGGGAGTAAGAAATATAGTCACAGATGTTCCATATGGAGAGGAAGATAAGGTGATACAAAGAAATAAAAGATAGGTTTAAGTTTAGAAAAAATAGGAGTAAATAATGAGGTAACCACAAAGGAGACAACCTATCCTACACATCAAAATAAAATACAAGAAAAAAATAGATACTCAGCAGAAACAAAATCAACAACAATGAACATGAGGAAAGGACATACAGATAATCTACTCAGCACATAAAATTAACTGGGAAAAACAAAATGTCAACAACACACAAAAAAAGACATCAAAATGATAGCACTAAATTCATACCTATCCAAAATTATGCTGAATGTAAATGGACTAAATGCACTAATAAAGAAACAGAGAGTGGCAGAATGGATTAAAAAACAAGATCCATCTGTATGCTGCCCACAAGAGACACACCTTAGACTTAGAGACACAAACAAACTAAAACCAAAGGATGGAAAAAAATATATCAAGCAAACAACAATCAAAAAAAAGCAGGAGTGGCAAAATTAATTTCTGACAAAATAGACTTTAAAGTTAAATCCATCAGAAAGGATAAGGAAGGATGTTATATAATGATTAAAGGGATAATATACCAGGAGAATATAACCATATTAAATATTCATGCACCCAATAACAGGGCTGCAAGATACATAAAACAAACTCTATCAGCATTGAAAAGTGAGATAGGCAGCTCCACAATAATAGTAGGAGACTTCAACACACCACTTTTGGTGAAGAACAGGACATCCAGAAAGAAGCTCAATAAAGACACGGAAGATCTAAATGCCACAATCAACCAACTTTACCTCATAGACATATACAGAACACTCCACCCAAAAGCAAGCAAGTATACTTTCTTTTCTAGTGCACATGGAACGTTCTCTAGAATAGACCTCATATTAGGACATAAACTAAGCCTTAGCAGAATACAAAATACTGAAATATTACTAAGCATCTTCTCTGACCACAAGGCCATAAAAGTGGAAATCAGTAACAGAAAAAGCAGGGAAAAGAAATCAAACACTTGAAAACTGAACAATACCCTGCTCAAAAAAGACTGGATTATAGAAGACATTAAGGATGGAATAATGAAATTCATAGAATCCAATGAGAATGAAAACACTTCCTATCAGAACCTTTGGGACACAGGGAAAGCAGGGCTCAGAGGTCAATTTATACCAATAAATGCACACATACAAAGAGAAGAAAGGGCCAAAAGCAAAGAATTATCCATACAACTTGAACAAAGAGAAAGAGAGCAACAAAAGAAGCCCTCAGGCACCAGAAGAAAACAAATAATAAAAATTAAAACAGAACTAAATGAAATAGAAAACAGAAAAAACAATTGAAAGAATTAACAAGGCCAAAAGCTGGTTCTTGGAAAAAATCAACAAAATTGATAAACCACTGGCCAAACTGACAAAAGAAAAACAGGAGAGGAAACAAATAATCTGAATAAGAAATGAGATGGGCGATATTACAACAGATCAAACCGAAATTAAAAGAATCATATCTGATTACTATGAAAAACTACTCTAACAAACTTGTAAACCTCAAAGAAATGGATGAATTCCTAGAAACACACTACCTACTTAAACTAAAACAAACAGAGGTAGAACAACTAAATAGAATCATAACAAAAGAAAAGATTGAAAAGGTAATCAAAAAACTCCAAAAAAAAAAAGCCCTGGCCTGGATGGCTTCACTGCAGAGTTCTACCAAACTTTCAGAGAGTTAACACCACTACTACTGAAGGTATTTCAGAACATAGAAAAGGACAGAATACTCCCAAACTCATTCTGTGAAGCCAGCATATCCCTGTTACCAAAACCAGGTAAAGACATCACTAAAAAAGAAAATTACAGACCTATATCCGTCATGAACGTAGATGCAAAAACCTTCAAAAAAATTCTAACCAATAGAATTCAACAACATATCAAAAAAATAATTCACCATGACCAAGTGGGATTCACACCAGGTATGCAGGGATGGTTCAACATTAGAAAAACAATTAAATAAAACAAAAGACAAGAATCACATGATTTTATCAATTGATGCAGAAGAGGCATTTGACAAAGTTCAGCACTCATTCATGATGAAAACTCTTAGGAAAATAGGAATAGAAGGAAAATTCCTCAACATAATAAAGGGCATTTATACAAAGTCAATAGCCAACATTATCCTAAATGGAGAGAGCCTGAAAGCATTCCCCCTGAGATACGGAACCAGACAAGATGCCCTTTATCACCACTCTTACTCAACGTTGCGCTGGAGGTCCTAGCCAAAGCAATTAGGATAGAAAATGAAATAAAGGGCATCCAGATTGGCAAGGAAGAAGTAAAATTATCTCTACGTGCAGATGACATGATCTTATACACAGAAAACCCTAAGGAATCCTCAAGAAAACTACTGAAACTAATAGAAGAGTTCAGCAGAGTATCGGGATACGAGATAAACATACAAAAATCAGCTGGATTCCTTTACACCAACAAAAAGAGCATCAAAGAGGAAACCAAATCAATACCATTTACAGTACCCCCAAGAAGATAAAATACTTAGGAATAAATCTCAACAGAGATGTAAAAGACTTATACAAAGAAAACTACAATACACTTCTGCAAGAAACCAAAAGAGACCTACATAAGTGGAAAAACATACCTTGCTCATGGATAAGAATACTTAACATTATAAAAATATCTATTCTACCAAAAGTGATCTATAGATTCAATGCAATTCTGATCCAAATTCCAACGACATTCTTTAACAAGATGCAGAAACAAATCACCAACTTCATATGGAAGAGAAAGGGGTCCTGGATTAGCAAAGCATTACTGAAAAAGAAGAACAAAGTGGGAGGCCTTACTCTACCTGACTTTAGAACCTATTATACCACTACAGTAGTCAAAACAGCCTGGTACTGGTACAACAACAGATACATAGACCAATGGAACAGAATTGAGAATCCAGACATAAATCCATCCACATATGAGCAGTTGATATTTGACAAAGGCCCCAAAGCAGTTAAATGGGGAAAAGACAGTCTTTTTAACAAACGGGGGTGGCATAACTGGATATCCATCTGCAAAAAAAATGAAACAAGACACATACCTCACTCAGTGCACAAAAACAAGCTCAAAATGGATCAAAGACCTAAATGTAAAATCTAAAACAATAACGATCATGGAAGAAAATATAGGGACAACATTAGGAGCCCTAATACATGGCATAAACAGTATACAAAACATTACTAACAATGCAGAAGAAAAACTAGATAACTGGGAGCTCCTAAAAATCAAACAGCCATGCTCATCCAAAGACTTCACCAAAAGAGGAAAAAGATCACCTACAGACTGGGAAAAAGTTTTTAGCTATGACATTTCTGATCAGTACTTGATCTCTAAAATCTACATGATAGTGCAAAAACTCAACTACAAAAAGACAAATAACCCAATTAAAAAATGGGCAAAAGACATGAACGGACACTTCACTAAAGAAGACATTCAGGCAGCTAAGAGATACATGAGGAAATGCTCATGATCATTAGCCATTAGAGAAATGCAAATCAAAACTACAATGAGATTCCATCTCACTCCAACAAGGCTAGCGTTAATGCAAAAAACACAAAACAATAAATGCTGGAGAGGCTGTGGAAAGATTGGAACACTTCTACACTGCTAGTGGTAATGTAAAATGGTACAACCACTTTGGAAATTGATTTGGCACTTCATTAAAAAGCTAGAAATAGAACTACCATACAATCCAGCAATCCTACTCCTTGGAATATATCCTAGAGAAATAAGAGCCTGTACACAAGCAGATATATGTACACCCATGTTCATTACAGCACTGTTTACAATAGCAAAAAGATGGGAGCAACCAAAGTGCCCATCAACAGATGAACGGATAAATTATGGCATATTCACACAATGGAATACTACTCATCGATAAAGAATGGTGGTGAATCTGTGAAACATTTCATAACATGGAGGAACCTGGAAGGCATTATGCTGAGTGAAATTAGTCAGCTGCAAAAGGACAAATGTTGAATAAGACCACTATTACAAGAACTCAAGAAATACTTTAAACAGAGAAGAAAATATTCTTTGATGGTTACGAGAGGGGGGAGAGAGGAGGGTGGGAAAGAGGTATTCACTAATTAGTAGATAAGAACTACTTTAGGTGACAAGAAAGACAACACACAATACAGGAGAAGTCAGCATGACTGGACTAAACCATAAGCAAAGAAGTTTCCTGAATAAACTGAACGCTTCTAGGCCAGTGTAGCAAGGGCAAGGGTTTGGGGCCCATGGTTTCAGGGGACATCTAAGTCAATTGGCTTAATAAAATCTATTAAGAAAACATTCTGCAACCCACTTTGGAGAGTGGCGTCTGGGGTCTTAAATGCTAGCAAGTGGTCATCTAAGATGCATCAATTGATCTCAACTCACTTGGACCAAATGAGAATGAAGAACACCAAGGAGACAAGGTAATTAGGAGCCCAAGAGAGAGAAAGGGCCACATAAACCAGAGACTACATCGGCCTGAGACCAGAAGAACTAGATGGTGACCAGCTACAACTGATGACTGCCCTGACAGGGAGCACAACAGAGAACCCCTGAGGGAGCAGGAGAGCAGTGGGATGCAGACCTCAAATTCTCATAAAAAGGCCAGACTTAATGGTCTGACTGAGACTGGAAGGACCCCGGTGGTCATGGCCCCCAGACCTTCTGTTGGCCCAGGACAGGAATCACTCCCAAAGCAAACTCTTCAGACAGAGATTGGACTGGACAATGGGATGGAGAGGGATGCTGGTGAGGGATGAGCTTCTTAGATCAGGTGGACACTTGAGACTAGGTTGGCACTTCCTGCCTGGAGGGGAGATGAGAGGGTAGAGGGGGTTAGAAGCTGGCGAAATGGACACAAAAAGAGAGAGTGGAGGGAGGGAGCGGGCTGTCTCATTACGGGGAGAGCGATTGGGAGTATGTAGCAAGGTGTATATAAGTTTTTGTGTGAGAGCCTGACTTGATTTTTAAACTTTCACCACTCAAAGCACAATTAAAAAAAAAAAAAAAACTTGGATCTTCAAGAAGGAATAAAGAACATTAGAGATAGTAACTATCTGGGTAAGTATTAAAGACTAATTGCATACACCTGTGCAACTCAAACCTCTATCAAGATACGGAATGTTATCATGACTCCCCAAAGTTCCATCATCATGCCCCTTCTGTGTCAACCTCCCTCCCCGGTAGAAACCAGTGTTCTGGGTTTTTTGCATTATAGATTGGTTTTGTTGATTAGTTTTTCCTATCTCAGAATTCTATATAAATTCAGTAAGATCCTGAATCTTATTTAAGAAGGAACAGTCTGAAAACCTTTTGATTTGCAAGACTGGAAGACATATAGTCTACAGTGTGTACTCAATCACTTGTTCAACTGCTCAAAATTCTATTTAAATCTCAACCCTTAAATAGAGTTAAAGGATTTTCCTGCTGATAGCACTGCAGCAAACATGGTGAACATTCCTAAAACCCACAGGGATTTCTGTAAGAAGGTGGCAAGCACCAACCCCACAAAGTGATACATTACAAGAGGGCAAAGATTCTCTATACGTCCAGGGACAGGAGGTAGGGTGGATATGGTGAGCAGACTAAGCCGATTTTCTAGAAGAAGGCTAAAACCACAAAGAAGTTTGTATTGAGGCTTGAATGTGTTGAGCCCAACTGCAGACCTAAGAGAATGCTGACTATAAAGAGATGTAACCATTTTGAACTGGGAGGAGAAAAGAAAGGGCCAAGTGATCCAGTTCTAAGCTTCATCTTGTTTTATTATGAAGACAATGAAATCTTGAGGTTCTGTTCATTTGGTCATTTGAAAGGGAAATAAACTAGGTGTCATCTGTTAAATGCCCCTTGTAAAGGAATAAATTTATACTTTACAGTTACATAGATAGATAAAGTTCTGGGTACACTGAAGAGGCACAGTGGGTATGGAAAAGGAAGCCAATCTGTTCCTCGACTTGAGTTAAAATGTAAAAAACTAACTCAAATTTTCCCTTTGAGAAAGAAGTGAAACCTAATTCCATTACCAAGTTTGTAATCTTGAAAGAAAAGTGCCACTAAATGGGATAAAATATAGAAGAAAGAAAAAATGACTAGTGGAGCAAGTTCCTAGAGAAGCTGAGGAGGGTGATGTCAAGGAAGGATAGACTGGCCTTGCACATTAGAAAAGACATCTTATCTCCTGAGACTGGAAGAAAGAGGTGAGATTGATGAGGAAATTAAAACCTGCATAAGTAGGGGGTCCAGGGAGTTAAGACGGCTCTACCTTGATTGACTGACAATTACTTCAATCAAAACAGCTGAGTCAGGAGCCCCAGTGGACCCAGGCATTAACGACAACCACAGTATGAGTTGTGATTGAAGGCAACAGCAATTAATCGCTACAGAACCAAATAAAGCATACTGGTACAAGCACAGCAAAGTAACTGCCGTAAAGTGATGCTGGATTCCTACTTTACTCTTTAAAGCAAAATTTCAGTTAGATCCAGAAACAAATAGAATAATACCACAGAAGTACTTGAATAAAATCACTACTGCAATTTTGCACATTTCCAGGTCTAAAAAAAGGTAATTATAATGCCACACACTGTTTTTTAAGAAATATGCTGCTTCCTGGGATACTCCCTCTGCTGCCTCAGCTATGTGTTTACAAGTTTGTAGACTTTGTTTGCTGAGGTGGTAGGGACAGACTCTAAACTGCAGAGATTAAAACCCAGCCTATGAATTGGAGTTGCAAACAGCCAAAGTCGGGCATGGAAGATAATTACAGACTGCTTCAACCCTCATGGTCCTCACCAGGAAGCTGCTACATACTTCAGCCACTGGAGCACTTGGAGCTGCAGTGCATTGTCATCCAATTAAAATATTCCAAAGTCGATTTCCTTTCATTCAGGCAATAATATTGATGAGGCCTCACTGAGGAAAGAAACTATACTACAGATAAAAACAAAAAGAGTGGAGTCATATTTTATTGTGAAGAAGCTTGTCTGAGGGCTACCTTTGCTTCTCAGGAACCCTCATTTCTGAACCTCATCACCCATCTCCTTGACGGAGGTTTTGGTCTTCCTTTCCACATTTCTCATTCTAGAATGTTGGAATAATTTGACGGAACCAGAAGAGAATTTTAGATGGGCATCTGGCCTTTCTTCTCCTGACTAAACTAAATATTATGCCATTGCTTTTATTTCTCCTTCCAATTTGTTCAATTACCAGAAACAGTAAAATCAAAATTCTGTTTCAGTAACTAACTCACAAAACAGTTGACCCAGCTCTATGCTGGGTTTTTGTTCTGTAAAACTGTTTTTGAAATTATTTAAAATTTGAAGGGAGGGGAGGCGAGTAAGGAACATCCACATCTTATGTAGATTGCTTTTTAGTTAAAAAATAATAATAAGCTACCACAAATATGACTCGTGACAGGGAGAAAGGAATAACTACGTAGTATCCCAAGTGCCCATAGGAGTTCATCTTACCATTTTATAAAACACAAAAAGTTATTGCTTCGGACCTGCTCCCCTGAAGTTCTTAGAGCAACATATGACAGTTCTTAGGGCGAGAAAAAGTAACCACCGAATCTGCCCGGGTACCACCAGTTTTTTTGCTTTTGTTTTTTTCTCTGCTCCCCTGCAGGAACCTGTCTGGGAAAGTGTGTGGTAGCAGCTTCTCTTTTGGACAATATCAGAGCAAGAGGATATTCACCATTCATATCATCTTGATTGGTACTCCCTCTTCCCTTGACTGCTGGCATTTCTAAGGTGCTTTGTTAAGACCCTGAGTGGCTCAAACAGTTTGCGCTCAGCTACTAATCAACACCACAGAAGAAAGACCTGGAGATCTAATTCTATAAGCATCACAGCCAGGAAACTTCTTTGGAGCTGTTCTATTCTGCAACACATGGGGTCATCGTGAGTCTGAACTGACTCGATGGCAAGAGTGGAGGAAGGTGCTTTGTTACAGAAAAAGACATAAAGCCTAAGCATAACTTGCTTTAAAATTTCGAGACACGGCTCCTTGTTGAGCTGTGTTGACTCGCACAGCATGTTGTTCTCTGCCCTCAGGACAGCAGTCAGAGGCATATCTAGGTCAGAGGCTATATTTATAATGGTTGATTCTTCACTCCTGGTCTTGACTTTCTCTGACAATGTCTCTTGACTTGAACTCAGCTCAACACTGAGCTTAAAACCCCTTTACATTCTTTAGGTAGAATGAGCAGACCTTTGTCTCAGGACTTCTCTTTCTCTTTATTACTTTCTGGGAACTGTTTCCACCTAACAGTGTTGAGTTTGAAGAGTAGTTACAGATGAACATTCTGCCCTAAAAAAAAAAAGGCCCTTTAAACTGCTGTTTCAGGCCTTTGGTCAAAGCAGCATGGAGCCTTCATACTTTGCTAAGGTCAAAGCAAGTAAGGTGGGATGGCAGAAAGGTCTGGCTCCATGTCACACACAAACTAGAAAAGGGAAGTTTACCTGAAGTCTTTGGCCCAGAAGTCGATGGCACATATGGTCACAGGGTATGACTGTCACCTAGGGTTGACTTCATGGACATGCAACCTGTGCAGTCACATGGGCTCTGCACTTCACCAGTCAGAACCATTCAGTACATTGTACAATTATGTCCTCTGACTCCTCAATTACCATCTGTTCTGATTTCAAATAAGAAGCGTAAAATATACGCTCATGCCTTCTTTTCATGCTAATCGGAAAGGTCTATCATGTGTAATAAAACTATAGAGCAGGAATATGTTGTAGCATGAGGTTCCTGGAGGGAAGTCAGGGAAGAATGGCTCTAAAGGGGTGAAGGTGACTCTCTGGGTAAAAAATAAAAAGACATCTTCGACACTCAGAAAGAAGTAAAAGCAAAAATAGGATGTCGCCCCAGAAAAAGATCCAGTTCCCCTCAGACTGGCAGGATGGGCCCAGAGCACTGTGGTAGAGAGTCATGACAAGGGCATACAGGACTGCAAGGCCCACATAGACAGGACAGTCAAGGTTGCAGCCAGAACAACTAGGAGATAAATCTTTTGTCAACAGGAAGATAAGATAGCAATTTAGCACATGCAGTTCCGGTGTTTTCCAAGGCCCAGCACTTGCCATGTGGCAAGGGTAAGCTTCAGAGAAGGGAAAGAAAGAGCTGGTGATCCCTGGGAAGAGGGTTCAGTGTGTGTGTCGTGTGGGTGTGAAGGGGGTGAGAGTGAGGGAGATGGAAGTCAGGTCCTACAGCAGAGTCTTGAGAAAGTTGGGAGGACAAATACAGAAGCAAGGAGGACCTGATGTCTCAGATGACAGCCTGGGAAAGGGCTAGCTCCAATACCTGCAGGTGATATGAGTGGGCTCCACAGTCTTGAGTGATTCTAGGGTTTTGACTTCCATTCACAAACTATATTAAAGCTTGGTATATGCTATGTAGTGTTTTCTCTTAACTAAACTTTATGGCAAAAATGCTTGTCTTTTGTTTCAGATATCCCCAGGAGTGCTGGAAAAGGGAAATGTACCACCAGGAGCTGTTCTATAAAAGTAATTACCTGGAGGAATTCATGAAACAAGTGTTACACGTGCTATTAGTCACATTTGAAAAATCTTAGTACAAACAAAATATTTTTATCCTCTGCTCAGAAGAGCAAATCATTGCAGTGCTAAAGTGACAACTGTAGGCCTTAAGCAATGGAAAGAGCAGCCAACTGGGAATAATGAGTATGGATCTAATTCCAGCTTGACTACAACCTAACTACATGCCCTTTGCCAGTCATTACCTGTGTGAACCTCA
The DNA here is from genome assembly GCF_024166365.1 of Elephas maximus indicus. Taxonomy (NCBI): domain Eukaryota; kingdom Metazoa; phylum Chordata; class Mammalia; order Proboscidea; family Elephantidae; genus Elephas; species Elephas maximus. The sequence goes on from NC_064831.1 coordinate 20,050,235, forward strand.
ATTGAAAGAGGAAATTATTAGATCAGTCAGTGGTTCTTAAAGTTTAAAACCACCACCAGCTACATCAGCATCAGCTGAGGACTAATTAGAAATGCAAATTCTCAAGCCTCATTCAAGACCCACTGAAGCAGAAACTCTAGGGGTAAGACTAGCAATCTGTATTTTAACAAGCCCTCCAGGTGATTCTGATGGCTGCTGAAGTTTGAGAACTACTGAATTAGATGATTTTCTACTTTGTTTACAGCTCAAAAATTCTATAGAATTGTCTTCATCATCATCAGTAATATATAGAGAGAGAGGGAGAGAGAAAGAGGGCTTACTCTTTGTCCGGAACTATTCTAAGCACTTTATATATAGTGATCCATTTCACCATCATAACTGCCCTATTATTATCACCACTTCGCAAATGAGGAAACTGAGGCATTGGCAGGTCAGGCAATAATGATGGAAATGCACCACCCAGGTCCTTCTTTAAGGAAGGGCTTCTTCCCCTAGCTGTCAGCTCCTTCAGAGTTTACCTCAGCTGCATGCAAATGGCCACCTCATTTAAGGGCATGTCCTTTCCAGAGCAGCTCATATCAAGTAATGAATCTCAAAAGGACCATGGGACAACTCTGACAGGCCTATACAGGCCTATGTACACCAAATACCAACTGTGGGGTTCATCAAGGACTTCTCAAGTCTGCATCACAATTCAGTTTCTCCCTCTGCCCAATTTTACTTGCTCCACCTTCCTTTCCTGTGTTTTGACCCCTGAATAGCCTGCACAGCAACTTCTTCCCGGAGTCTGCTTGTGTAGAATCCACTCTGCAGCAGTACCTGACTCCAGTTTGAGGCCAGGATGTGGTAGAGCCAGAATTCAAACCCAGGCAAGATGGACTCTAAGGCTTGGACTCTTCACTATATATTTTGTTGCCCTAGATTCTAGAAAGTGTCCAAAGAACATGTTGGGATATTCACTTAGACTTGAATATTAGTGACTCTTGTATTTGAAGATAAGATCTTAGAAATAATTTAAGCCAAAAGCTTTATTTTATAAACGAGGCAACTAACGCTGGAGGAGATTGCCCCAGAGTGCCCCTGGTTGTCAGTGAGCAAACACTGACCTGATCTGAGACATTCAGAATTCCAGTGTTTTACTGTACTATGTTACATCCCATCTTAAAGAAAATATTCACATATTTTAATACCAGTGAGATAACTTCTTTAAGGTAAATTATAATTATATTGGAGAAAGTTTAGCCTAAAGCCCAGTTTCAAATACTGTATTTCTAAATCCAGAAAAATCAATAAGTGACAATGCGTTATGCAAAGAGTCTATGGAGAAAATGAAAAAGGGAATGAAAAAAAATCATACTAAAAAATTAAACGAATGCTTCCCAAAGAACGTAAGGGTCTTTCTAAATCCTTGCAATATTTTTATTGTTGAGTCAAAAAGGGTTAAGAATTGCAGAGATGCATAGATTCCTTGAAAGGTGGTAGAGCTGGATCCCATCTCCCTGATATGATTAGGAAGACCTTTTCCAGGAAAACTTCAGATTGGCTAGAGGGACAGGGTTCTGTCTGGCCGACCATGGTCCTAATCTTCGTTCTGCTCACACAAGTTGTGCTGCCTTAGGAAAGTTCATTTCTCTGAGTTTCAGATTCCTCATCTGAAAACTGAGGACATTAATAGTGTCTATTTTATAAGTGTCTATGAGGACTGAAAGCAATATAGCTCAAGTCCTGAACACAGTAAGACCTCAATAAATATTAGCAGCTGCCCTTGTCCCTTGTCATGACTGTTGTTACTGTTAATAAGCATGGTCTTTTGCTCAAACCAGGTGGTACAAAAGGAACCATAACAAGCATCAATGGTTCTTCAGACTAACTAAGGTGACTAGGTAATCTTTTGGCTAAGAAACCAAAAAAAAAAAAAAATAACCAAACCCTCCGCCTTCCAGTTGAGTCCATCTCATAGCAACCCTATACGACAGAGTAGAACTGCCCCATAGAGTTCCCAAGGAGCACCTGGTGGATTTGAACTGCTGACCTTTTTGCTAGCAGCCATAGCACTTAACCGCTATACCGGTATGCCAAGAGGACATACCAAAAACCGAAAACCAAACCCACTGCCATCGAGTCAATTCCTACTCATAGCAATCCTATAGTACAGAGTAGAACTTCCCCACAGGGTTTCCAAGGAGTGGCTGGTGGATTCAAACTACCAACCTTTTAGTTAACAGCCAGTAGCTCTTAATCACTGAGCCACCAGGGCTCCCTTAAGAGGACATAGTGGTGGTAATTCATTATAAGCAATGAGGTTCCAGAGATTTTTGTTAACACAAATCCATCAGAGTGACAGAAGGGAGTGAACAACCTATAGAGAAATTTAAGCAAGTCAGATAATAGTTCACTTCACGACCAATTTCTTCAATGCCAAAAGCTGGTTTCCAGGTGAGCACTAGGATCCTAGGTTTATGCCCAAAATTCATCAGAGTCCCATAGCAAGTCCAAACCATCCTCCACTCTCCTCAGGAAAACTCATTGGTTCATCTTCCCAAGGTCTAACACAAGGTCAAAGTCAAGGCCGAGAATTATGAGGCTTCACATGTCCTAGGGCAAAACCTTCTAAGATCAAATCGATCACCCTTGGTTCAACTGATTGCTCTTCCTTCTCCCTCCTGCTGTGATAAATACATAATAAAATAGAGTAAATTTTCCTGTGAAAAAGGTGGATAATACAATTATTTCTAGATGTACAATAATAATAGCTATCATTTACTGAGCACTTAATACATGCCAGACCTGTGTCAAGCACCTTAGAGTCGTCATGTCATTCAATCTTCACAGAAATTTTAGGAGGAGAGTTTTATTGTCTCTATGTTAGATGGAACTCGGTAGCACAATGGTTAAGTGCTCAGAAGGTTAGCAGTTTAAACACACCCAGCATCTCTGCAGGAGAAAGACCTGGTGATCTACTCCCATAAAGATTAAACCCAAAAAACAAACCCATTGCCATCGATTCAATTCCAACTCATAGCAACCCTATAGGACAGAGTAGAACTGCTCCATAGTGTTTCCAAGGAGTGGCTGGTGGATTTGAACTGCCTACCTTTTGGTTAGCAACCAAGCTCTTAACCTCTGTACCACCAGGGCTCCCCATATAGATTACAGCCTAGAAAACTGTATGGGGCAGTTCTACTCTGCCACACGGGGTTGCTATGAGTCAAAATCACCTCGATAACACCTAACAACAACAATGTTAAATAAAGAAATGAGTATCCAACATCGTTCATCTAGTAAATGCTGAAATCAGGACCCAAATCCAATCTCTCTCACAATAAACGCATGCTTTTATCCTTCTCGATAGCTGGTCTACATAACACCTTCTATGAATAGGTTAAAGATGAGTGGTTTTGATGCTGCTGGTTAGCCCTCTGACAGATAGTGTAGGAGAATAATTTAATGAGGCTGCCCAGTCCTACCTGCTAATTTTGGCAGTTAAAAAAAAAAATCCCAATGGAGAGTCTCAACAGAGAATGAGGAAAAGTATTATCTCCCATCAGCTAATCCCCCACCCTCACCCCCTGCCCTCTAGAGAGCTGTATCAGAATCTGCATCTGATCCAGTTCTGATCTAGAGTTGCAAGCAACACAAATTGATGCTGGCTAACCGAAGGCAGAAAAATTGGTCAAAAGGGTATTGGGCAATTCAGAGGATTAACAAGAAAACTAATAACTGGACTCAGGTTTGGTAGGAGCCAAGGTGTCCCCAGAATCAAGGAAGCAGGCATAATATGATTGGTGTCATAGTGTGGCAGGCACCAAGATTGGGATAAATAAACTGCAAACACTTTCACTATCTTTTATCTACTAAATCTTTTCACAAATGTTTTCACAATCATTTATGGTCTATCCAAGAGTCAACTTCAGGAGCATCTAATGTGCCCATCTTGGGTTATGTGCCTGTCCCTTGGCTACAGGAGAACATATTTAATCTCCCTCAGAGTAATGACAGAAAGCGAAAGGGATGCTGGGGACTTAAAAAAATACCTATGTCAATTACTGTCTAAAAACACCACGCAGTTATATGTGTAACACAGATCTCCCCGGGAAATCAGAAACGACCTAGAAAGGAGAAAGACACAGCATTTCAACACTCACAAGATAATGACATCTTAACTGGAGCTGAGGCTCATGGAGACTTTGGGTGGAATCCATTTTGGAATACTCTAGAAATTCTGGTGGTGGATAAATATCTAACTGTGATACTTGTGGCAAATTAGAGATGTGAATGAAGACACAATTTCCAGAAAAGAGGGAAATGGTAATGATCCTGGTGAAGGCTATGACTCACATGCTTCAGAGAAAAGATTTTATTCTCAGGAGTTTTCTCTCAAGAGGAAAGTTATGGGCAAGGGGAATGAACAATGGGAGCTGGTGCTGTGGAAGAATGTGGGCTTGTATTTCATCTAGGAAGAGTAAAAGCCACTGGACACTTTTTAGAGAGAACGATAAACATGAGATGATGAAAAAGTTAAAAAAAAAAAAAAAATCTAATCTCACCTAGGCAGGCAGTTTCTAAAAAGGAATGATCTTGCAGTTAGTTAAAGGAAGGAGAAAAAAAAAAAACCTTTTGCTGTAGAGTCAATTCCAAATCATACTAGCCCATTGGACAGAGTTTTGCTGCCCCCTTTTTTTTTTTTTTTTATAGGGTTCCCACCTTGGAAGCCATATGGCGCAGTTCTACTTTGTCCTATAGGGTTGCTATGAGTTGGAATCGACTCGACTACAACGGATTTGGTTTGGTTTGGTTTGGTTTATAGGCTTTCCAAGGCTGTAATCTTTACTAAAGCCGACTGCCACATCCTTCTCCCAAAGGCCCCGGCCTTTCGGTTTACAGCTGAGCACTTAAACCACTGTGCCACAAGGACTTCTAAAGGAAGGAGAAGAGCAATGCAAAGCTGAAAGAAAAATATCAAGGAGAGTATCAGGGCAAACACTCTAAACCAAAGTGTCAGCTTCAAAGTAGGACATTTCTGAAGAAGAATTTACCCAGAGTTCAGCCTTGGAAAAGCTTTGGACAGTGTAATTCCTGGGACAAAATGCTAAATAAAATCCTGAGGCGTGATTTCTGGTTACACATGAAACAAAGAACCCAAAATATATTCTTATGAGCTGGTAACCATCGCCAAATAGAAACACTTTAGCAGAAAGAGCAAAAATGTAATGACCAGGGTAAGTCTTTCAGTGCAGTGATTCCCAATATTGGCTGCTTATTGGAATTACTGGAGATTCTAATTTAATTGGTCTGGGTTGCAGTTCGGGCATCGGAATTTTTTTACAGCTCCCAGATGACTCTAACATTCAGGGGAGATTGAGAACTAATGCTTCAGGGTAAACTCAGTTCTCAATTACAGAGCAAACTGCTCTTTACGGGAGAAAGCACTCCTGTGTGATAAATTTGGAAAGACATCTAAATATTTAATTTCATAAGATGAGTTAGTTGATAAATTTAATAACATACAAAGTGTTTGTCCCAGTCATGATGATACACAAAAGTCAAAGTGGATGTCTATTTTAAAGCCTGGGCAGTGTGGGGGAGGGGGGGAGCTCCACCTACTTCACTCTCTCTCCCTTCCTACCCAGACCAGCCTTGTTTGGATCAGAATCCCCAAAGCTACCACTGGCCAGCCTGAGAATGACACAAGTATGCTAGGCTATTGACTACACCCTAAAAATAAAAATGGATAGCTATATAGTATTTTATACCTCACACAAGGTTTCAAAGACACTGTCTCATTTAATATTCATGGCTGAAACTCTGTGAGGTTGTTGTGGGTAGGCATTACTTTATTTCACAGAAGTGGAGAGGTTTAGTAACTTGCCCAATATCACTCCTCCCTCCTCTTCCCTTGAAAATCCTTAGAAAACTGCTCTGGTGGCCATCAAGGACTACAACAAAAACACTAAAGACTCAGCATACGAGTGAAATTTGTATGTGACAGAATACAGTTGGGTAGAACATAAATAATTTCACCGCAGAAGAGAAAGTGATAGTAAGGCTGTGTTTCTTAGTCCTACAGAAACAAAAATCCTAAAATCCAACCCTAGTTAGACACCTAGTCTCATGATAGGCAAGATACAATCAAACAGTTTTTGCCTCATTGCATCCTCTTCCTAAGCAAGGACAGGAGCTCCTCTTCAACCACATGCCAAGGTAAGTAGCAAATTAAAATACCTGAGTGCCCGTGATTCATTCAGGAGTCCCTGGGTGACACAAAAGGTTGAGCACTCAGCAACTAACCAGAAGGTTGGAGGTTCAAATCCACCCAGAGGCACCTTAGAAGAAAGGCCTGGTGCTCTATTTCCAAAAGGTTGCAGTCATTGAAATGGACACAGTTTCATTTTGAAATATGTGAGGTTACCATGAGTCAGAATCAGCCTGATGGCAGTTGGTTGGTTGACTGGTTATGATTCACTCATCAGCTTTTACTCAAGAAGTATTTATTGAATCGCTACTTGGAAACTCTATGGGGCAGTTCTACTCTGTCCTACAGGGTCGCTATGAGTCGGAATCGACTCAACAGCACTGGGACTATGTACAAAGTACTAGGGAGAGCTCGATGAGGAGAAATATAAACATGAATTAAATACTTGCGAAGAGCAATCCTTTGCACAAGCCAGGCGACCATGGTTTTCTCCATTCCTCTCCCTGCTGCTATTGCTCCCTGCTAGCATCTTTAGGCCTCAGAGCAAACCACCATCCCCACTGAGGTGTGATGTTTGTTAGCCAGATTAAAAAAATGCAATTCTGGGCAATCACTCCCCTCCTCAAGAGTATGATGCAGTAGGATGATTGTTAGTTAGCAGGGTTAAAAAAATACAATTATCACTTAGGCTGGGGTATAAAATAGCTGGAAGAGGGAGTTTTCTGAGTCTCCTCAGCTATGGTGCAGGTGGGACACACATAGCATAAGCCTATAGTCCACCTAAGTGGACCTACCTCACCACCGAAAGACTGGCAGTAGGTAGCGTCCGTTTTAAGCCCCTCATCCATGGCACAAAGTGGGGTGTGCAAGAAAGAGTCAGCATCTCTGCCAGCTTTTGAGCCGGGGGCACTGCTTGTGACGGAACTTCTGCTACTGTATGCCTCTTGTAAGTAATAAAAGCTACTTTCCATGTGCTAGCGTGTGTTCAGGTTCTGATGGGAAGGTCGTGATATCTATGGAGCAATTTACGTTGGTTATTGGGGCCCTTTTTCTAAGGCCCTCCTGGTATCTGGAAGTTTGGAGCATTGTCTTACAGTTATGGCATGGCCAAGCAGGACCTGTTTCCCTAATATTGATCCTTAAAGAATCTTGCATTCTCATAGAGAAGACAAGACAATTGTGTAACTAGGATGCAAGATACAAAGTAAATGCTGACAGAAGAGAAAGAGAAAATGGGATGAGAATTCAAATTAGAGAAACTACTTCTAGCTGTACAGATAAGTTCAGGCCTGGTAGAGGATATGAGGAGATAGACCAATTCACCGAAAAGCCAATCTGCTAAAGAATCCATTCTCCAAAGACCCCATATTAGCTGAAGAAGAGTAGGATTTGGGCATGGAAAGAACATGAAAGGGTAGAGAGTGGGGCTGATTAGAAATCCCTGACAGAGGGGACCAACGAGAAGGGCAACTATATTAAAAAACAGATGGTGCGGGGCATGCATGAGAAACAGAGAATCATGTTTGCTTGGCTAGGCTAGGGAAGGGAGTGTTTAAAAGGGAAAAAGAAAATGCAAAGAGAAAAGTAGTAATACCAGATCAAGAATGTGCCTGGCTAAGGAGTCTGGGCATTAGACCATGTCCATGTTTTCCACTAAGGAAGTGACATGGCCAAAGTTCCGCTTTGAAAAGTTTATAATGGTAGCAAGGGAGCCCTAAGAGGAGGTAACCACAGAAATAGCAACATGTATGTGGAAGTACATATTTCTGTGAAGAAACCAGACTGGCCAGTGCATAGAAAGACAGGCTGAAGGTCAGGCAGAAAAGCAGGATCCAAGTATGGACAACTTGAGAAGCCAAGCGAAGGGGGCTAGTCTTCCATACCCCTCCACCCTCCAGCTCTGAGGCTTTAAGGAAATCATCTGAATGATCTCCAAGTCCTCACCTACTAAAAGAAAGAAGTCAGGCAGCTGGGAAATTACCCAGTATCCCAGTCTCCAATTTTATGATTGTGTGTGATTGCCCAGAGGACGCCATTGTATGTTCTTGAGCAGGGAAACAATAGCATGAAAGGGATGGTGTAAAAAGATGAGCCTGTCAGCAAATACCTATTGCAGGATTTACTGGGTTGGTAACACTGTCAGCACAACGCCTTCTATCCTGGTGTCATATTTTAGATTCTTAGGAGAGCGTTTGATATGCACAGACCATGAAGCATATACCCTTGACTGAAGAGAGGCAGTAGGCTTCTCCTTTAGAAAGTATAATGATGTAATTGTAGAATGGTTTCAGATGAGAGCTTCCAAAGAGGTGCTTGGAGTGGTGAAATACGTAACTATAGTCATGAGCTGTTCAACATTCTCGTGGATACCAGCCACTCCTCATCTGTTTCACGTGTCCCAGTGAACACTGCTACGTGCCAGGCGTAGTGCCAGGTTAGGAATACAGTGGTAAAACCGATATGGGCCAGGCCTTCATGGAGTTTACAATCTAGCAGAGGAAACAGAGAAATATACATATTCTAACTGCCAGAAGCACTATGAAGAAAAGTACTCAGGGTCATGAGCAATTTTATCTGACGGACCTGATTTAGGTTGGGGGGTAGGGACGGGGGCAGATTAACCAGTAAACATGGTATGTATAGGCTTACAGTAAGCAAGGTGCACATGGGCTTAACTGTGTTTATTTACTAATCTGTAGGGCACAATTTCACATAGGCTTCATGATTTCACATCAGATGTGGTGAAAAACAGATGAAATTGCGCACTACAGATTAATTATGTATGCACCTTGCTTATTGAGTAATCCATCCCTCTACAGTAGGGAGAATTGATGAGTCTGACACTGTGAGAGAGATATTTAAGCTGAGACCTGAAGGATGAGTAAAAGTGCTGTTAGCTGCCATCAAGTCAGCCCTCATTCTCCTGACAACCCCACAATGGAACAAAATGTTGCCCATTAACTGGTTGCAGATAGGTCCACTGTGATCCACAGGGTTTTCATTGGCTGATTTTCACAAGTAGATTACCAGGCCTTTCTTCCTAGTCTTAGTCTGGAAAATCTGCTGAAGCCTGTTCAGCATCATAGCAGCACACTAGCCTCCACTGACAGATGGCTGTGGCTGTGCGTGAGGCGCATCGGCTGGGAATCACATGGAAGGTGACAATTCTACCACTGAACCACTGATGTCTCATGAGTACAAATCATCTGGGTCAAAAACAGGGAGAATACCTGGGAGGGAGGGGAGGTCACATTTCCTTTTTCTTGCTGTGAGAATATAGTGAAGACTGAGAATTTAGAAGGCGAAAGGGAGCAGCAGATGGTCATGGTTGAGTGTGAAAGGCGACACACTGTCCAGTTGCCCCAATCCTTGTAGACTGCCGGCTGTCCCTGCAGAAGGGTCAGTACACACAACATGGGCCCTGATTCCTCCATATCACCAACGTACTTGACTTCAGGTGCTCATATCCGACCTCTTCTCTTTCTAGATCTGATGGTCCTTATACATGTTTTCTCTTTTTTATTTACCTCTTTCTTCCAGTACTATCAGGGAAGGAACCTGAACCTTGGAATATTGTTTGTATTCTTAAACATAACTTTGAAAATGATTAAAAAGTAAAAATTGCCTAAGCTACCCAAAATATTTTTAACTCAGCTCTTTAAAAATTACGTACTGTAGATATTGAACGTATCTCTCTCCCACAACTCTCTCCCGCATTCAGCTCTGCTTTCCATGACCTTCTTACTCCTGTTAACACACTGGGCATTTCCTTCTCGGTTTTTTCATATTTACACAGCCTTTTTTTTTTTTTTCCATTGACCTTTTGCATTACATTTCAAATGTTAAAACCTCCCGCGTATGATACGGGATACAAAAACCACCGGGGTTACAAACTCAAATGCTCTCATGGCCCAGGCAGGTAATGCAAATGGAGGAAGCAAGAAGTGGTCATTTCTGTGCTGAACTAGACTATGCAGGTCCAATGAAAAGAATTCAGTTTTATCTTTTTTTTTTTTTTTTAACATAAAGCTTTTAAAAATCCACTGGATGAATTTGGCCCCCAGACCCCAGTTTGTGAACTGAGATGCCGTTCACTGAGGAGTATTACATTCATTTAAAGGGGTCCCCAGTGCTTTCCAAGAATGGGCCACAGCTCACTACTGATCTGACTCCTTCCTGCTTCTACTCTCCACCGCTTATTTAATTCCTCAGGGAACACATTTAATGCAAAGACATCATTAATCTTGGCGGGTCGGTGAGTAGAAACTTAAAGCTCACAGTTATTTAATTAGAAGAGACACTTGAGTCAGATACTTTCAGAAAGACAAAAACCACAATTTAAGAAAAAAAAAAATGTTTCATTATCAGCCCAGCGTTTTCCTCACCAGGACTTTATAATGGAAAAACTCTCAACAGATCCTGAGCTGATAAAAGAAGACTTACTTAGACTGACAGCGAGATTACTGGTGATCAGCAGTCAAACAACTGGGATTAGATCTATTCCTTCTGGGATAGACTGTCCGTAGTGTATCGTGTATAGTATTTACGTCTCAAATTGTACTCAGAATAGAAGAGTTTGAGTTATGGGCCACCTAAGTTTTAGTACAAAACATGTTTTTAAGGATGTTCTCTTTTGTCTTTTTGTCCATATATGTGTGTATGTACATATATATACATATATGATTTTTTAAAGAAATAAAAAATATATATACTTCATATTTGTGTGTGTAGATATATATATATAAACCTGTTGGCCCTCAGGTCGATTCACTCATAGCAACCCTATAGGACAGAGCAGAACTGCCCCATAGGGCTTCCAAGGCTGTAAAACTTTACAAAGGAGACTGCCACATCTTTCTCCCTCAAAGCACCTGGTGGATTTGAATAGCTGCACTTGGGGTATATTTTGGTTATTCCTCTGGAAGAGAAAGAAGGTAAGACTATACTAGCAAAATAAATGGTTGAATATATGGTCTTTGCTTCTCCAAAACACCATACACACCTGGAAGCCTTGAGGCAAGTACGAGGAATGAGATACAAGTGCTGGAAATAGATCTATGAACATACTTAATAAGGGCTATTTTGTTCAGAAAAGTAAGAAATAGGAAAAATTTAATACACAACATCAAGTATACAGAAGAATAACATGGAAAGCACAACAGGCATTTGTTCTCTATTAACAACGAGGAAGAATGAAACAGAAGGACAGGTTTAAATACCATTATAAAAAACTAGGCTAAGGACTCAAGCAAAGTAAATTGGTTAGTGCCAAATTAACTTAAATGCAAATAAGCATGTACAGGCACAGTGTTTTACATGCTCTTCCAAACTCTTCTCCAGATTACTCTCTTCTTAAATGCCCAATGTCCAAACTAAACTATACTGCCATCTCCCCCACCCTACATCCGCGCCTATTGTTACTGTAACCAAGCAAAGACGCTTTAAAATTCTTCCGTGTATCAGGGCGATGGAGCCTCTTACAGGTTTATTTATATTTGTTACTTTACTTTGAGAATAGCTGGAACGTTTACATTACAACGAGCACAAGAGTGGAGCTAAAAATGCAGCATTTCTGTTCACAACTTCAGGGAAGACACGCTGGGAAATAACCTGCAGTCGCCACCAGAGGGAGGGTGTGAGCCATAATGAAGGAAGAGCGCCAGAAAAAGGACCACCGTTACCAAAAGAGTGATTGGAAAAGCAATGGGATAAAGATGTTTCACCTCTAAGTGACTCTTTAAGGTATACAAAGAATATATGAAGAATAAAAGCAGACGCCAGTCTACCTTCCCTTAGCCTGACCAACACAGTATCACCTTATTCAACCTCAGCTGGGAACGTGCACATCCAGGAACTCTGCTTTCTACTCTGTTCATGTCCACGAATGACCACGAAAGTGTAGTGAGTATTCATTTGGGGTTACTGATAAACTTTAGTAAGTAGGAAAATTCTAAAATAAAAAATCCACAAATAGTGAGGATTAACTGTAAATCTCTCCATTTAGTTAGGTCTTCATTAATTTCATTGATGACTTGCGGTTTTAAGAATGTAAATCTATACATATTGTGTTAAATTTTATCCCTAAGTAGTTCATGTTTTTATGCTATTGTAAATAGTACTATTTTTTTTGAAGTTTCTAATACTTAAAGAAATAAAGTTTTTTAAGTTTGCTACTAAACCAAAAAAACCAAACCTAGTGCCGTGGAGCCCATTCGGACTCATAGCGACCCTATTGGACAGAGTAGAACTGTGCCATAGGGTTTCCAAGGAGTGCCTGGTGAATTCGAACTACCGACCCTTTGGTTGGTAGCGGTAGCACTTAACCACCACACCATTAGGGTTTCAAAGTTTACTATTAGCATATAAAAATACAAGCACTCATTATGTATTGATCTTGTGTCCTCCCAGGAGCCTGTGTCTCTAGTCAAGACTACCAGCAAGGGTCAAGTAGGCCAGGTACTTTAGGCCACCCCCTCCACAACTTGCGCTCCATCTTTGGGGATATGTTCCTTCAATTTAGTCGGACAATGTTTCTCCATATCCTCCTAAGAAGAAAATTTCTCATTCAAAAATTTCAATCCAGGTAGAGAAAAAACTATAGTTCCCATGTCAGCACATCCTTTGAAGTGGATTACCCGTTGCGTATACAATACTTTCAGAAATATTTTCAGCAGGAGAAAAGCCACAACAATTCAAGAAAAAAAAAAAAAAAACTGTGTTTTGTTATCAGCCCATTGTTTTCCTCACCAGAACTTTATAGTCAGAAGGTTGGCATCTGGAATCCACCAGCCGCTCCTTGGAAACCCTCTGGGGCAGTTCTACTCCGTTCTGTAGGGTCAGAACGGAGTAGGGTCACTATAAGTCAGAATTGACTCAGCAGCTACAGGTTTGGGTTTTTGGGCTTTTTTATATTTGAGAGAGGAGGCTGACTATATAGGAATAATAGGAGTAGAAATCCCCCACTCAACCACCACAAAGGGTAAGAGACAAAACTGGGAACTGAAAATTTTGAGGTATCTAAGTCCTGAAAAGCCTCTGGGTGGCACTAACAGTTTGTATTTGACTCCTAACCTAAAAATTGGTGGTTTGAACCTACCCAGCACACCACAGAAGAAAGGCCTGACGACGTGCTTGACTATAACCAAGAAAACCCCATGGAGCAGTTCTACTCTATAACACATGGGGCTGTCATGAGTTGGAATTGACTGAATGGCAACAGTGTTTTGTTTCTTTCTTTCTTTTAGAACATTAATGCAGATGTTATAGCAGCACTAGATAACTAAGACAGTAGGTTAGCACAGAGCCAGAGCCAATGATAGAGAACCTTCTGGTATTGTGAGCAGTCTTATAGTTGAACTGTCCAGAGTCCAGGCTAGTTTTAGGCAGGAGTGTTGATCCACTGACATCTTTAAGATTTAGAATTTTTCCATATTTTGGCTGTTTTCTGTGCTGGCGTCCTTCTCGGACTTCAGGTAGTGTCCGAATGGCTGCCAAAACAAAAACCAAGCCCACTGCCATTGAGTCGATTCCAACTCATAGTGATCCTACAGGACCGAGTAGAACTGCCCCATAGAGTTTCCAAGGAGCACCTGGCAGATTCAAACTGCCAAGCTCTTGGGTAGCAGCCATTGCAATTAACCACTACGCCACCAGGGTTTCCAAATGGCTGCCAGCAAACTTAAAATTACCACCTCTATACTCCAGTGCACTGAAAATTTGATCCAGGGTAGGGGCACAGTGAAAAGATAATTCAATCTGCACATGGACTGAGACTGAAAATGGGGTTAGTTTCCCCTGAAAACAATAAAGGTAGAGTTTCCAGAACGGCAAATGAATGATGGGTGACAGAAACAAAACAGATGTCCACTGCAGCCCCCATCATGACCCAGTGTCTGGCCTTTGGCCTAGTGCTGCACCATTGCCCCTTCCAGTTCTGACGCTTGCTTTGAAGTGTGAAAGCAGATACTTGCAGAGGCCTTGGGAGGTTGAGGGAGTGGCCCAATGGGGCTCAGGGCAGGGATCTCACAGAGAGGCGAGATATCTGGGAGAACCCTAAAAAAAAAAAAAAAAACTAGATCCCTGCAAATGCATCATCTAATAAGCTAGCTTCTCAATACCTAAACCTACCCATTTCCATCTTAAAGTTCTTTACCTTCGTTCCAATAAAACAGTGGCTACAACCTAGACCTTATTCACCAGAAAAAGACCTACCTCCTGAAATAAGAGTCTAATATCTCACCCTCTGACCTCAGCCACCAGCCATTGTAGCCTATGTCCATGTGCCAATTCTTCAACCATGTCAGTATCTCCTGAAGATCCTTCCACTTTTCCTCTGTCCATCAGTAGCGTCTTATTTTCAGTTCTTCCCTCTCCTCCATAGATTTTATGACCTATCACTTAACCTGCATTCAAAGCAGCCCACTCCCACTCAACTTTCTGCATTTCAGGTCTGGCATAATCCGAGTTCTCTGCCTTTTCCAGTTTGACCTCTAGTGAGTGGCCAGGCCTATTGGATAAACTCATTCACATGAGTATGTTGACCGCCATAAACTCATGGTCTACAATTAATGGTGAACTCTTGGAAACCCCATGAAGCAGTTCTATTCTGTCCTATAGAGCTGCTAAGAGTAGGAATAGACTCAATGGCAATGGGTTTGGTTTTTTTTGTTTGTTTGTTTATAAATCCTAAAATGTATTCATTCATTTACTCATTTCATATATAGATTTACTGAGAGCCTACTATGTGAAGAAAGCAAAAAATCATTAAAAAGACAAGACAGAAATAAAAGGAAGACTAAAATGGATGTCACAAGAGACTCTAAACTTTTTCTTGAATGTACAGTAGCTAAAGCAAAAGGAAGAAATGCTGAAGTGAGATGACCAGAAGATTTCAAAGAGCAGCTTGAGAAGACAAAGTAAAGTATTATTATGATATGTGCAAAGACCTGGCGATAGAAAATCAAAAACTAAGAACACGGTCAGCATTTCTCCAGCTGAAAGAACTGAAGAAAAATTTCAAGCCTCAAGTTACAATACCGAAGGATTCTACGGGGAAAATAGTAAACAATGCAGGAAGCATCAAAAGAAGATGGAAGGAATACAGAGTAACTATACCAGAAAGAATTGATCGATGTTCAGCCATTTCAGGAGGTAGCATATGATCAAGAACTGATGGTACTAAAGGAAGAGGTCTAAGCTGCACTGAAGGCACTGGCAAAAAAAAAAAAAAAAGGCTGCAGGAATTGACAGAATACCAATTGAGATGTTGAACAAATGGATGCAGCACTGAAGGTGCTCACTCGACTATGCCAAGAAATTTGGAAGACAGCTGTTGGCCAACTGTGTGGAAGAGACCCATATTTGTACCCTTTCCAAATACAAAAGAATGCAGAAATTATTGAACAAAGTCATTAATATCATACACAAGTAAAATTTTGCTGAAGATCATTCAAAAGCGGTTGCAGCAGTACATCAACAGGAAACTGCCAGGAATTTAAGCAGGATTCAGAAGAGGACGTGGAACAAGGGATATCATTGCTGATGTCAGATGGATCATGGCTGAAAGCAGAGAGTACCAGAAAGATGTTTACCTGTGTTTTACTGACTATGCAAAGACATTCGACTGTGTGGATCATAACAAATTGTGGATACCATTGCAAGAAATGGGAATTCCAGAACATTTAACTGTGCTCACAAGGAACCTTGTACACAGACAAAGAGGCAGTCGCTCAAACAGATTAAACTCAGCAAAAGTGTGAGTCAGGGTTGTATCCTTTCACCAGACTTATTCAATCTGTATGCTGAGCAAATAATCCAAGAAGATGGACTATGTGAAGAAGAACACGGCATCAGGATTGGAGGAAGACTCACTAGCAACTTGCGATATGTAGATGACACAATCTTGCTTGCTGAAACTGAAGAGGACTTGAAGCACTGATGAAGATCAAAGGCCACAGCCTTCATTATGGATCACACCTCAACATAAAGAAAACAAAAATCCTCCAACCTGGACTAGTAAGCAACATCATGATAAACAGAAAAGAGATTGAAGTTGTCAAAGATTGCATTTTACTTGGATCCACTATCAGCGCTCATTGAAGCAGCAGTCAGGAAATCAAAGAATGAATTGCATTGGGCAAATCTGCTGCAAAAGACCTCTTTAAAGTGTTGAAAAGCAAAGATGTCACTCTGAGGACTGAAAACCCAAGTCATGGTGTTTTCAGTTGCCTCATATGCATGTGAAAGCTGGACAGTGAATAAGGAAGACTGAAGAAGAATCGGTGCCTTTGAATTATGGTGTTGGAAAAGAATATTGAATATACCATGGACTGCCAGAAGAACAAACAAATCTGTTTGGAAGAAGTACAGCCAGAATGCTCCTTAGAAGCAAGGATGGCGAGACTTGGTCTCACATACTTTGTACATGTTATCAGGAGGGACCAGTCCCTGGAGAAGAACATCAAGCTTGGTAAAGTAGAGGGTTGGCAAAAAAAGAGGAAAACCCTCAAAGAGATGGGTTGACACAGTGGCCACAACAATGGACTGAAGCATAACAACCATTTTGAGGATGGTGAAAGACCAGGCAGTTTCCTTCTCTTGCACATAGAGTCGCTATTAGTCAGAACTGACTCACCTAACAGCAATAACATCATGTGGAGTTTACTTACACTGTGGAACCTACATCAGTCGTTTACTTAGCCAACACCCTCCCATCCTACTCAAAACTTTTTCCAATCTTCTCCATTTTCCTCAAACTTCTGCTCCACACCACCTCAGCAGATGTGCTGTGCCCCCACTTTACAGGGGAACTACAAACCCTTAGATGGGCACTATTTTTCTTTTATTTTCCTTTCTTTAACTTCCTTTTCTTATTTTTTTAAGTGTCCTCTTTACTGTCCGAAGCTGGGAAACATGTCCTTACTTCCCTCATCACAGTAGTTTTCACATTGCATTGTAACCTTTGACTTACCTCTCTTCCCCTAGGAGAGAGTATCATTTCACTCGCAGCATCTCTTGCTTAGCATCTAGAGGATGCTCCATAAACCTTTGGGGAAATGAATGACAGATGGAAGAGACGCTTGGGAGAGACTCCCCATGTCCCACAGTCCTGCACACTCTGAGTGCTGGGCCACGTCCGGGGACTGGGCCACATCCAGGGGTGGGACCTGAGTGGAGCCCACTTCGAGCTTCCAATGGCCTACGGTCACCTGGACTTCACCTCAGGATAATGGATGTGATCTCCAATAATGGCATGAAATGAAAGTCCTTGATGTAACCTCACAGAGGAGATTCTGGGGGAACTTTCTGGGCACCTTACAGGAACTTTCAGTCCTCCCTGCAGCCCCCAGCCCCAGTGCTGTGAACATAAAGCTCCTCGAGGCCAAGCTCGCAGCCGGACTGGGGCCTCCGGGCAGTGAGACCTGCCTTCTCTGCCAGTGTTTGAAGGAGATCACCAGAATCACAACTCCTGTTTATTGGGGCTGCACCTTGTACTGGCAGCCTGACCTTGGGTTAGTCACTGATCCTGAGTCCCCAATCTCATCTATAAAGGGTTATATTCATACTTACCTAATAGAGAATGGCATTTTGTACAATGCCAGAGTTAAGGCCCAACTAGCCTAGGGGTCCTGTTGCAGTTGCTACAGGGCCTTGGTGAATGGCCTTGTCAAAGGAGCGTCCCTGAGGCCCAGTGTCCTGGGGTTTGGACACAGACTTCTGTGGTAGGGCAGGAAACCTGAGGCAGCTCCCTTCACAAATTCAGGTATTGACACATTCATGATTTATTGAGACCCATTAATGTGTCAGGTTACTGTGCTAGATAGGAGCTCTAGCCATTTTTCTTCACTAGAGGTAGAAGGGTTTATTGTTTTGTTTTGAACAGCTTTTTCCTCATTATTAAAGTCATGTCTACTGAAGATTTGGAAAAGTAAAGGAAGAACCCTTTCAACTCCTAACCTCCCAACATCAAAACAATGACTGTTAACATGTTGGTGTATTTCTTTCCAAGCTTTGTTATATTGCTTAATAGTTTAAATAATATAGATTTTTAAAGGTTAGAAAAACACTTAAGATATTTGTTACAAACATTTTCATCATTATTGTATACTCCTCTTAAACATTTTTAATTACTATGTTATTTGATCAAGTGAATATACTATGTCAATTTAGCCATTCTTTCTCTTTGACGTTATGTGGTTTCCAATTTTTTGACATTAAAAAATCATCCTTGCTTTACAGCTTTGTGCATGTTTGTACATAAAGTATTTTATTCCAAAAAAGCACAAAGCTTTCCCTGACATTCATATTATGTCCTTACCCAGAATTCTGCTTTTAAGCCATTGCTCTTCTGCCTCTAGAGTCTTCTAAAATGAATAATCTACTTCTGTGATTTGTTATATCAGTGCTCTGTACTCTGACCTTCAAACTCATCAAAATCCAATTGCTTGTGAAATATCCCCAATTTGCCACAGGGACCTCAAAACCAACATCTTCAAAACTGAGCCCATAATCTTCCTATGCCACCAATCTGCTCTTCCTCTTGTAGGAATTTCAATTAGGAGCACCCGTTTCTCCAAGCACCACCTTGAGTATATCCCACCTGGATTTAGAGACCGTCTCAAGAATAGATTTGACACATTGAAGACTAATTACCAAAGACCAGATGAGTTGTGGAATGACATCAAGGTCATCATACATGAAGAAAGCAAGAAGTCATTTAAAAGACAGAAAAGAAAGAAAAGACCAAAATGGATGTCAGAAGAGACTCTGAAACTTGCTCTTGAATGTCGAGTTACTAAAGTGAAAGGAAGAAATGATGAAGTAAAAGAGCTGAATAGAAGATTTCAAAGGTCAGCTCAAGAAGACAAAGTATTATAATGACATGTGCAAAGACCTGGAGATGGAAAACCAAAAGGGAAGAACACATTCTGCATTTCTCAAGCTGAAATAGCTGAAGAAAAAATTCAAGCCTTGAGTTGCAATATTGAAGGATTATACAGGGAAAATATTAAATGACTCAGGAAGCATCAAAAGAAGTTGGAAGGAACACACAGAGTCACTATACCAAAAGAATTGGTCGATGTTCAGCCTTTTCAGGAGATGCCATATGAGCAGGAACCGATGGTACTGAAGAAGGAAGTCCAAGCTGCACTGAAGGCATTGGCAAAAAAACAAGGCTCCAGGAACTGACGGAATACCAACTAAGATGTTTCAACAAACATGTGCAGTGCTGAAAGTACTCACTCGTCTATGCCTAAAAATTTGGAAGACAGCTACCCGGCCAACCTACTGGAAGAGATACATATTTATCCCTATTCCCAAGAAAGGTGATCGCATCGAATGTGGAAATTATTGAACAATATCATTAATATCACGTGCAAGTAAAATTTCACTGAAGATCATGCAAAAGCAGCTGCAGCAGTATATCAACAGGGAACTGCCAGAAATTCAAGCCAGACTCAGAAGAGGACATGGAACCAGGGATATCATTGCTGATGTCAGATGTATCCTGGCTGAAACCAGAGAATACCAGCAAAATGTTTTGCCTGTGTTTTATTGACTATGCTAAGGCATTCAGTTGTGTGGATCATAACAAATTATGGATAACATTGCAAAGAGTGGGAATTCCAGAACAGTTAATTGTGCTCATGAGGAACCTGTACATAGACAAAGAGGCAGTAATTTGAACAGAACAGGGAATACTGCGTGGTTTAAAGTTTGGAAAGGTATGCATCAGGGTTATATTCTTTCAGCATACCTACTCAATCTTTATGGTGAGCAATAATCTGAGAAGCTGGACTATATGAATAAGAACATGGCATCAGGATTGGAGGAAGACTCATTAACAACCTGCCTTATGCAGATGACACAACCTTGCTTGCTGAAAGTGAAGATGACTTGAAGCACTTACTAATACAGCCTTCAGTAGGGGTTACACCTCAACATAAAGAAAACAAAAATCCTCACAACTGGACCAATAAGCAACATCATGATAAACAGAAAAAAGATTGGAGTTGCAAAGAACTTCATTTTATTTGGACCCACAATCAATACCCAGGGAAGCAGCAGTCAAGAAATCAAAGAACACATTGCATTGGGCAAATCTGCTGCAAAAGACCTCTTCAAAGTC
The DNA here is from genome assembly GCF_024166365.1 of Elephas maximus indicus. Lineage (NCBI taxonomy): Eukaryota > Metazoa > Chordata > Mammalia > Proboscidea > Elephantidae > Elephas > Elephas maximus. Next base: position 20,070,556 of record NC_064831.1, read on the forward strand.
TTGAAAAGCAACGATGTCACCTTGAAGACTAAGGTGCACCTGACCAAAGCCATGGTGTTTTCAGTCACCTGCTATGCATGTGAAAGCTGGAAGATGGAAGAAGAATTGACGCCTTTGAATTGTGGTGTTGGAGAAGAATATTGAATATACCATGGATTGCCAAAAGAACGAACAAAACTGTCCTGGAAGAAGTACAACCAGAATGCTCCTTGGAAGTAAGGATGGCGTGATTACTTCTCACATACTTTGGACACATTGTCAGGAGGGATCAGTCCCTGGAGAAGGACATAGTGCTTGGTAAAGTAGAGGGTCAGTGAAAAAGAGGAACACCCTCAAAGAGATTGATTGACACGGTGGCTGCAACAATGGGCTCAAGCATAACAACGACTGTGAGGATGGCACAGAACCAGACAGTGTTTCGTTCTGTTGCACACAAGGTAACTATGAGTCAGAACCATCTTGATGGCACCTAACAACAACAGCAACATTCATCCAAGCAAGAGACATATGTATTATATTCTTCTCCATTCTTCCTGTAACTAGTCAGTCACTGAGATTTGCTGATTTTATCTTCTATTACTCAAATCTTTCTCTTCTTTCATTTCTTATTACCATTATGGTTGTTCAGGTCCTCATCAACTGTCACTTAAACTGTGCAGTACCCGCCTAACTAATTTCATTACAAATTTGTTCCACTTAAATCCTTTGTCTTTACTACGCCCAGGGCAATCTACCTGAAACAAAATAGTTACAGGGTTGTTCGTGTTATGTATTTATCTTGGCTAAGTTTTGAAGGTCTGTTGTTGGTGCATAAACATTTAGAAATGTTATATTTTCTTGGTGAAGTGATCTTATCGTGATAGAATGTCCCTCTTTATCCCTCACCTCAGTGAGTTTGGGAGCTGATCCTTCCCCAGTTGAGCCTCAGATGTGACAGCAACCTTGACCAATGCCTTGATGCGGTCTTGTGAGACCCTAAGCAGAGTACTCAAATAAGCCATGCATGGATTCCTGACACACAGCAACTGAAATATAATAAGCAAGTGTTGTTTTAAAGACACCAAGTTTGTGGTAATTTGTTATTCCACAATAGAAAACTAATATTCCACCCTGAGAAACACACACTCAGGGGGTGTTATGACTCTGGCTAGACCAGAAAAACAGAGAACCTCGACTGCACACTAAAACCAGGCTAGCAGGTAACAAGCAAAGAGCAGCAAAGGTCTGTCTGTGTGTGAAGGGCAACAATATGAACAAGGGCAGTGAGTTTGCTTATATAAGAAAGAGTAGAACTGCCACGGAGGGTTTCCTAGGCTGTCACCTTTCTGAAAGCAGACTCTCATACCTTTTCTCCTCAGAGTCACTGGGTGGGTTCACACCACCGTAGCCGAGTGTTTAACCATGGTGCCACCAGGGCTCTTTAATAAGCTAATAGTGGAGCTAAAAGCTAATCACAACAGATACTCAATTATTGAACAAGCAGGTAGAAAATAGGAAAAAGAACAGAGCTCAGGTAAGGCAAATAGAAAACAACTAGCAAAAAGATAGATTTAAGCCCAAACTTATCAATAATTACATTAAATATAAATGCCTTAACAACCAATTAAAAGGCAACAATGAGAAGAAGGCAACTATACTGTATACTGTCTACAAGAAACCCACTTTAAATGTAGACCTACAATTAATATGGAAATATAAAGGACCTAGAAGATTCAAAACAGCTCTGACAAAGAGCAAAGAGAAATATTTGTGATCTCAGGCTAGGCAAAGATTTCTTATGTGAGATTAAAAAAAAAGTAAAAGAAAAATCGCTAACTAATTTCATCAAAATGAAAAACTGCGTTTCAGGAGAGGATTTTTAAATTGTCTGATAGTGTAGCCTGCATTTCTCTTGCTCTTTGTTACCTTTACAGTACACTTAGGAAGGACTGTTATTCACTAATACATTTTTATATAAGTAGATTTGGGGGGGAGTCAAAAGAGGGGGGCTGATTTCTATGTGTGGTTTGATGCAAAAAAAAGAAAGATTATAGGAGGAAGCTGGGAATTAGCAAAATTATCTGGGAGAACATAAGACTTTCAAAGGCTGTGGAATTGGTGGAATCCAAGCTGAAATTTCCAGCAGGTAAAGGGAGGCCCAGCTAACAGTTGGGTTGTAGGTGGGAAAAAAGTCACATGTAGGTTATAATGAAAAGATGCAGTTGGAAAGGTAAAGGAATTCGGAAGCCACTGGAGGGATAAGGAGGGGTGAGCAAGGCTGGATGGGAGGGTGAGGGGCCATAGGTTAAGCTTCCCTTTTCTCTCATCTCTTGGACCTTAAAGAACCTTTTGTGACTGTTCTGTAACTCTGTGATGCAGGCCTGGAACTCTAGTCTAGTCTAGTCTAGTCTAGTCTAGTCTAGTCTAGTCTAGTCTAGTCTAGTCTAGTCTAGTCTAGTCTAGAACTCACATTCTTAGTGCTCAGGTGTCTGAGGCCACAGTGTACTCCAGGTGGTGAAGCATTATCTTTTTTTCTGAAGGGCCTTAATACACCGTGGCTGAGCTTGAGCTGGATTTCATGGAGTACTGATTCCATCTTCTTCCTATGGTGCAGGAATCCTCTTTCTCTTACTCCACACCTACAGAAGAATCGAGATGTACCGATATTTGGGAAAAATAGAGACAGCAATAAGGTAAGAGAACCTTAGGCCCAGCTCCCAGCCGAAAATTGACTCTTTTTTGTTGTTGCTCTTCCCACTTTTCTAATTCAATCATATTGACACAGAGAAACACGTGAGATGGAAACTTTCAAGAGAAAATAGAAGATCATCCTTTGGGGGAACAGCTTGAATAGGGCAGGTCCTAGATTAGGGGTTGAAATTCTATTTGAAGCTCAGAGACTATTTGGGTATGATAGATTACAGTTGCAAAGTAATACTCCAAACACAGTGTTTTAATGGCCATGCATTAGATTATTAAGAGTTTGGGACCCTGTGGGATATCAGAGTTCCTCAATGCTTCTTCATCAGTTGCCTTCCCTTCCGAGGTGTTTGTAGGGTGGGCCTCTCCTGTGTTAGGGCTGATCTGGAGAGCAGTGTTGAGCCTCTGAAAGCCTCTGATTAGCCTCGAGAGCCCATTCTCCTTCTTAACGGAACCGAAGCCCATCTAATGGAGAATATGTACTTATAGGATTGAGATTCTGTGTCTTTCTGAAAAGGAAACGTGACAAAAAAATCATTTGAGAATCGCATATAGAAAACTCTTCTTTGAATTTTTGAAAGGTGCCAAAATAGAAGATGTTTTATCCACTTGAGAAATGATTAACAGAATTAAACCCAGAAAACCCAGTGCCATCGAGTCGATTCCGACTCATAGCGACCCTATAGTACAGAGTAGAACTGCCCCACAGAGTTTCCAAGGAGCTCCTGGTAGATTCAAACTGCCAACCCTTTGGTTAGCAGCTGTAGCACTTAACCACTATGCCACCAGGGTTTCCTTAACAGAATTAATTAACAGAATTAGCACCAAACTAATTATTTTCAATGTAGAAGGTCATATATTTTTCATGAATAATCAATGCTGTAGCTAATCTAGAGAAAAGAGAGTGAAAATTGGGCCCTAGCAACCCCCCCATTTTTTTTTTTTTTTTTTTGCCTCTTAGTGCCATTGCAAAGTCAGGAAGAGGGCCAAACATGAAGCGCTGAAAGACAAGGTCCTGTCTGTTTAACCATACACTCCCTAAGGGTTAACATGATCTCTTCTTTCTGAGAAGTCCACAATCTCTGAGGATGGGAGATTCTAGAGCACTTTCCTCTCAGAAAACAAAGACCTCAAAGGGTAGGCTCACAGTAAGGAAATCAGAACCTAACATGTTTCTGAGCTTCCCTGCCAAGTGCGTCTCCCTAATCAGAGAATGATGGGACTCGATGATAGGGTGGGTTATAGCGGGACTGTGATTAGTTAGTTTTGGAGGCAAAACACAAGCTCTGACATTGGGCCTTTGTTTAGCTTATGGGGGGCTCAGGATCCTCCAGTGTTGTTGTATGGAACACATGGGACACTGTATGTAGAGGCACCTCATAAATGATAAAAAAAAAAAAAAGACACACATGTGGGCCTTACTTTTATTGTCATTAGCCATTTAAATACCAATTCTTGTGGCTCTTAGAGTCTAATCTCCCAACAGTCTCCTCCAAAAGGCTATTGTACCTAGCCTCCTCTAAGGTCCCTTTGCTTCTACCTTCACCACATAATCCAGTCTCTTGGTTTCCTAGTTTGGAGAACTACCCAGAAAGAAGCTGAGGTTGGCCTGGACCTTATTTGTTTTCAGAAAAGGTGATTAACCTCTTCTGCTTATTTCCTAATACTTTATAACATGACCCATGCATTTCCAGGGCCCCATGAGAGGAAGCTTTAGGGAAGAGAAAAGCCTCAGGGTGAAGGATAAAGTGTATACTATAAGCATGGGAAGTGGAGGAATCTGACCCCTTCCTCACAGGCTTTTCTGTTCCCATTCTGCTCCTGACTGCAACTTGTACCTTTTGTCTCCTGCAGGCCCCTGGGCAAGGTTTCTGACCATGGAAGCTTCTCAGACAGTTTCAGCAAGATCCCTACTGTGAGGTGTTCAGTATAGTGTCTACAGAAGGTGACTGCTCTTTGGGGAACCTGGGAAGATGCTGCTCCCTTTGTGTCATGTCCTTTGTTTCCTTAGCTCCTAGGGCAGAGTTGTCTCTAATTCTAGCCTCTGTCCTCTCACTAAACCCTCCAGTTCACCGGTTACCAGGATCTCTGCTGTTTGCCAGAAACCTCTTACCAAATTCTACAGGGGCCCAGTTGCCAGCCCTTCTGTGTGATTCCTCCTGGCAACCTCCAGGGGCTCTGCTTGCCTACTGGACCCCATCTTGTCTGATCCCCATGCCTCACTTTTTCTGTCATATTCTGCCATCACAGTGAGTCCCATTCCCTTATCATTCCTCTAAACTCCATCGCCTTCTCTCTGCCACCAAAGGACACTCTGCCATTGTCCCCACATTTTCACTGACTTTGCTTCCACTCCTACTAATGGCTGGCTGTATCACCTTTGTTCTCAGACCCTTCCTTGTCACTGGGCCTTTCTAATCTTTCATTTATCTTTCTTTCACCCTTACCATGTGTCTCCTCATCTGTGATCCTAGGAGCTTCCCTAGTACTTTACCATGCCTTCTCCCAAACTTCTTGCTTTTCACTGTCAACACTGGGCTTCTCTCTGTCACCACAGTACTTTCTGCCACTGTATGCCATGTCCCTAATGAACTATCTTTCACACCCACCGCTTGCCTTTTCCTCTTTTTCCCAGAGCACACTCAGGTACTGGATCATGTTATTCAGCCAGACCTCATTTTGTTTCTGGACCCTACCTGCTCCCCTGACCCCACTCAATCTCAGAACATAAACCTCTTACCAAACGGGAACCACCACATAAGTCCCCACTGCTCCATTTGCCAGTCATCTGTGAGAGACTGGCAAATGCAGCAGTGGGGACTTATGTGGTGGTTCCCGTTTCTTCTCTACCACCCTTTCTTCTCTACCACCACCAGACCCCAATTTAACTAACTCAGTCTGACTTGATTCCAGTCTTACTGAACACTGTTGCACAGAGTTCATGTCCAGGTAACCCACGTTGATTAATCTCTTCTCTCTCCACAGTCTCAGACATTGACTGTTCAAGTCTGCACATTTCAACCTTCTCCTAGTGGCAGGTGTCTGCCAAAGATGTGTTCCTCTTCACCTTCTCATAATGTGATTTTCAACAAGAGCTTTGTACTCTCCATCCACCAAAGGCCTATGTCTAGGGAGACACTGCAACCAGGCATGTGGAAGCTGAGTTTCTGTTTCCTCAGCCTTGATGCCCAGGTGCTCCTGAAGATATAATCACAGAAAGAGTGGATTTCCAGACTCAGGAAGAGAAAGAAAAGAAGGAGGGATAGCTTCCAAAACAACTGAGTTCAGGCTATCAAGTGAATTCTTCCAGAAAACCTGAACATTACTTGCTGATAAGTGGGACACCTCTCAAAGAATTATTTAGGGAATGACTTATCAAGGAGTTCAAGGGAACCTGGACCAGAAACAACTGAAAATGCATTAAAAATACACTTGGGCAGGAATTTGGAGAAAATCTGTCAAGATTGGATGCCTGTAAATGTGTCTTGTTCATAGACTTCTCCTAACAATTCGTTGCCCTGTAATGGGAAATACTATGTGCTTTGGGACACCAATAATTTGTCAGCCTTGCTGGCTTGGGAATACCATCCAAATACTCCAGAACTGTTCTTCCCTGATCCAGACCCTCGGCCCTTCTAGAAATGCATATCCAATTTTGGATGAAACAGAGATAGGACCTAACCCTTAAGATCCTTGAATCCATAAAACTGTTTCCAAAAATTCATTGCCATTGAGTCAATTCTGACTCATAGTGACCCTATAAGACAGACTAGAACTGCTCCATAGGGTTTCCAAGGCTGTAAATCTTTACGGAAGCAGACTGCCACATCTTTCTCCCACAGAGTGGCTGGTGGTTTCAAACCACCAACATTTGGGTTAGCAGCCAAGCGGTTCCCTATAAAACTGTTTAAGGTGAGTAAATTATGGCTTCTGTCCCAGACTGCCTTTTTCTCCTCAGCCACCCACATTTCAGGAAATGATGTCACAATAATGGCACAAACTTCTTGGGGAAAACCCTCACCCAGATAGGAAACAAGGTGATTTCATAAGATTCAGTCCCCACTAGAGTTCTGAGAAGCATCCCTGTCAAATATTGATCATGGACTTACAAACTTCCCTTCCCTCAGATGGGGTAAAAATCAAACAGACTTTTCAGCCCCTCTAATTCAGAATCATAGAAAATAATCTTGAAAAGTGGAACATGATGGAGGGTTAATAGAGACAGCCCACAGCTGACTACAAGGAAATGATGGAGGGATAAGAGCGGGAATGCCCAAAGAGATTCCAGCCTTAAAATAGCAATGCCCCAGAATCAGAGAATAGCGGGGCAAGGAGCTCACCAAAGAAAGGGGGGCATTTCTCTAAGTTTAGTTACCACTTTAGGAAAAGAATTTCAGAGATGAATTCAGAAATTCCTTCTAAGGCCAAAGATTCCAGAGAGATGGTTAATACCAAGGAGTCTTATCTCCTAAATCACAACTGGGAGATGTCATGAGAGCCAGAGTAGTGAGACCTTCCCAAAAGTTAAATGGAGATCTCAGGAGTCCAGGGGCTCAGTGACCAAGGAGTGTCTCCCACAACCAGGAGAGTCAGTTTCCCCAAATCCAGGCCAGCCATGTCCTAAGAAGCAGCTTGCTGGTATGTCAAGGTCAAATTTGAGATAGGGCTACAGAGCCAGCCCCAGGGCTGTTCCTTGGAAGTGTCCTTTGCTTCATCTTCACTTCTGAGGTGTCATAATTTCATCCCCAGAGTGTTTCTCTCGGGGCCATGGCGGCTTCCCAGTGGCTGTGTCCTTACTGAGGCCAAAGGGAGACACCATGGGTCATTCAACTTCAGCCCAAAGGGAAGAGCAAGAACAATAATTTAGCCCCAACTTACAAGAGCAATCATACTAGAGACCCAAATCAGGAAAGCATCAAGGGGGGGATGCAGCATCAGGGAACTTGAAAGCCATAGGGGACAATTCCCCAGCAGAGGCCCAACGATTAGTGGAGACCCTTGTGAACAAGACCTCTAGGTTCCTGCTACAGAATGAACAGGCTCCTCTGAAAATAAACTTCCAGAAAAGGATGAATTTCTTTTGACAGTCGCTTTTTCTCAGGATCAAAGGTGAAGGGCAGGAAGCAAAGTCAGTATCAGACTCTGCACAGAGCCAGGGCCCCAGTGAAACCAGAGCTCTCTTCATGGGCACTTGGGATGGATACTAAAGCTTAGGAGTTTATGATTGTCACTGGCCTAATCCTGGAGAAAAACCTGGATCTTGGGCATGGACTTCTTGCATGGAACATAAGTCAGCACAAGAAAAAACTCCAGGCCAGCCAGAGCGCCTGAGCAAAGCAAAGTTACACACGATACATCCTACAGACATCAGTCAGGTTCTGGGAGCCAGAGTTGTCTGATCACAGATAGGTTGTCAGAGGCCAGAATATTGGGGCAGAAACTCCTCACCTAGGAGGATACATTATCTGAAAAAAGTGTTCATTCCTTGGAGAGAAAAATCTCTTGGTTCCCCTGCTAACATAAACTCTGAATAAAATGGTCTCTGATTCTCATAACCAAGGAACTTTTTTCCAAATATATTGGTTTCTTCTAGCTGGAAAGTGGTGTCCCCTGTTCGTGTCATGTTTGGGGTATGGGTTTAAGCCGTCTCAGAGTTCTGGCTTAAAGAAAGAAAGTGATTAGCTTCACCTCTTGCTGAAGATCTGCTTTGGCTTCTAAGAAGTGATGAGTTCATAAAGGGGAGATGTCAGTCACCTTGTGCAACCTCCTCAGTTGCTTGATTTACACATGCCCAGGTGAAGTGTTTTGTGTTTTGTTTTGTTTTGCTTTAGTAACACTGTCATAAAAAATATTATAAAAATATTTAAGGGATTGTTTTCAAGTAAGAGAAGCCAATAAAGACCCTACGTCAGGACTGAACACAGTCTTTTTCCCTCTCCCCTCTCTCATACAAACTATATAGAGCTGTGTATATTTGTGTGAGAGGGCAGCGGTAGTTCAGTAGTCAAATTCTTGCCTTTTTTGCAGAAGACCTAGTTTTGATTCCTGGTCAGTGTGTTACTCAAGCACAGCCACCATCTGTCTGTCAGTGGGCGCTTGCATGTTGTTATGAAGCTGAACAGGTCTCAGCAAAGCTTCCAGACTAAGATAGATAGACTAGGAAGAAAGGATTATTTACTTCCAAGAGTCAGCCAGTGAAAAGCCTATGGATCACAACATTTTGTTCAGTTGTGCATGGGGTTGCCATGAGTAGGGGGCTGACTCAGCAGCACCTAACAACATGGGCGGCGGGTGGGAGGAAGTGAGGAGGGAAGAGTGGCTACACGGGAATGCTATACCAGAAATTCCCCTCAAACACTGTGAAGAAGATCACAAAAGTAGGAACTAGAGGTTTGAGTTTTGCTAGGCCCTGAGTTCAGCTGGGTGGGGAGAATTCTGTGACTCTAAATCTCTTAGTAAAAAATAGCTGGTACCTGTCACCATGTTCCCTTCCCCTGCCCTTCCCTTCCTCTCCCGTCTCTACAAATGCTCAGTAGGGAGGACATGACATCCAGCTCTGTGAGTGTAGTCAGGGGAGTTGTCAAGGAGGCTGCTGTGCCTTCACCTGCTTGCCCCAAGTGACAAGTGTTTTGTGCTCAATGGCCTTGTTCATGGATTACTACCTGCCTTTCCTAGCTTGTCGCAGAAAGAATGGCAGCAGCCCTGTGTGAGTGGTACACGTGCGTGAATATGTAGGTGGTGACCTTGGATAGCTAAGAATTAAAGTCACTCAGGTCACTCTCCAGCCACTAGAGCAGGAAGTGGATTCTAAGCTACAGACTTGAAAATCGACCTCTAGACTGTTTTGTCCAGCTTTCCCCACGTCACCCTGCCCTAAGACAGACCAGCTCTGAAGTCTATCAGGAACAGGCACAGTGACTTTTTTGCATTTGAGCAACAGTTTCTAGTGTTCGGTGGACATGAAGTAAGTGGGGACAGGAGCAGGGGAGAAGGAGGAGTGTGGCGGTGAGTTCTAACACTGACAGACTCTCCACTGAACAGGGCAGGGTCTGGGAACAAGAGAAGTGCTGCTCAAGAATCTGTGGTTTGGGTATTGTTTTTAATGTCTGGGAAGCAAAATTTGAAAACAACGATGAGAGTACCCCACTAGATGGGCACATTTGGGGAACTTCCTTCCCATAGAGCTTCATCACATACCTTCCTTGGAGGGTAAGGGGACCCTCCAGCCATCAGCAGTGACAATGTTCACTGTGCAGCTACACAACCTTTGGGAGGAAAAATGATGCAACAGCAAGGAAAGGGGGATAGAATGAATAAAAAGGAGGGGAAAGCGAAGAGAGGAAAGATGACTGGGCCAGCTGCCAGGAAGGAATAAGAGTGTCACCAATATAGCTAAGCATGAACCCCTGTCCTACACAAACACAACCTGGCCCAGGCCCTATCTCCTACATGCAGATCAGGGCAATGTTGAAGACATTGATGCCACCTCCACAGAAGTGTGCGGTGACCTTGTCTTTGTGACTAAAGACAGAACCTGTACAGATATTATCAAGCTTGGTGTCACCCTCTTTAAGGAAGGTGAATCAGTGCCTTCCTTCCAGCCACACTTGCTGGCCAAGTGCAGCATCTTGTTTTTGGTATACACAGTTCACTCATCATATGAAAGCAGTGCTTTATGATCTTCATGGAATTGGTAGGCTACGGGAGGTCTCCACCATCTTCCACAGCCCATATACCACAGGTAGGTCTGGCACCTTTTGCTTAAGGAACAGTGATTCTAGGAGTCACCTTAAACCTCTACTCAGCCGATTGAAGGCAAAGCCACCAAAGGTATCATCTGGGTCCTCATCCTCATCCACATTCATGTTGTCTGGAATAAAGCTACTGAAAGGGGGAGTGAAACAGATGCTAGCAAGGAAGATGTTGAAGGGTTGGAAGCCACCAAAGAAGGAGACAATGGTGGTGTGGGGATCCCCATGAAAGGTGTAATGAAAGAAGCCACTGGGGCCACCTGGTCTACCACTGCTTCACTTCAGGCCTAGATAGGAGAAGATAGAGAAATGTGTCTTAGCTGCCTCCTCTGTCTCTACACCCTGCCCTAACTCTTGGATCATGGCACTACTGAACCACTCTAACTCCTACAGATAGGAAGCCGAAGAAAGGCCTATAGTCTGAGATTAATTTCTGCTCCTACATTTCATAATATTGCATACCCATCATTCTCTTTGGTACTCAAAACTAGAATTTCAGAAAGGTTGAGTTACCCAAAATCTAGACTAGAATTCAGAGGACATAACTCTTACTATGGTGATCTTTTCCAAGTACACAACCCAATTATGGTGTTGGCTAAGAATATTGACTATACCGTGGACTGCCAGAGGAAGAAACAAACCTGTCTTGGAAGAAGTACAGCCACAATGCTCCATAGAAGTGAGGCTAGTGAGGCTTTGTCTCATGTACTTTGGACATGTTATCAGGAGGGACCAGTCCCTGGAGAAGGACATCATGCTTGGTAGAGTAAAGGGCCAGTGAAAAAGAGGAAGATCCTCAACAAGACGGATTGACACTGTGGCTACAACAATAAAAAAAAAAAAAAAGGCATAAAAATGATTGTGAGGATGGAGCAGGACAAGGCAGTGTTTCTTTCTGTTGTACATAGGGTTGCTATGAGTTGGAACCAACTCAACAGCCCCTAAAAACAACACAATACAGCCCAATGACTTAACAAGGAAAAGATGGTAGCTTAAATGGGCTTGGGATCACATAGCAAGTCATACCTGCTTCCCAAAACTTTATCTCCAAAAAAAGACAAGGAAGGATGTGTTATGGATTGAACCATGTCCTGCCAAAATTATGTGTTAACTTGGCTAGGCCATGATTCCCAGTATTGTGTGGTTGTCCTCCATTTTGTGATCAGATGTATTTATCCTATGTGTTGTAAATCCAAACACCTATGATGTTAATGAGATAAGATTAGAGGTAGTATGTTAATAAGGCAGGACACAATCTACAGACTTAGGTTGTGGGTTGAGTCAATCTCTTTTGAGCTATAAAAGGGAGAAGCAAGCAGAGAGAAGGGGGGCCTTATACCACCAAGAAAGTAGTGCCAGGAGCAGAGCACATCCTTTAGACCCAGGGTCCCTGCTCTGAGAAACTCCTAGATGAAGGGAACATTGATGACAAGGACCTTCACCGAGAACAAACAGAGAGAGAAAGCCTTCCCCTGGAACTGGCACCCTGAATTTGGACTTCCAGCCTCCTAAACTGTGAGAGAATAAATTTCTGTTTGTTAAAGCCATCCATTTGTGGCATTTCTGTTATAGCAGCACTAGATGATTAAGATAGGAGGCAATCAGGTAGGACTTGCACACTCAAAACCAAACCCATTGCCGTCGAGTTGATTCCAACTCATAGTGACCCTATAGGACAGGGTAGAACTGCCCCCATAGGGTTCTCAAGCAGCACCTGGTGGATTGTTTAGCAGATGAACTTTTAACCACTATGCCACCAGGGTTTCCTTGCATACTCAAGGGGCTACTAAATGATCTGTCAAAAATGAGATGATGATACAGCCCAAGAGGAAACCCCTACTCTCTACTTCTAGGATTCAGCTTCTAGAATTTTATTTCCCCTTTAGCCAGCTCATGCCCATATGGGAGATGAGAAGACCCCAAAAAACAAGGAAGCTTTTAGCTATGTAATGGGAGAGATAAGATATTTCTCTGGAAACCTTTTCAAATGCGTTGGGCCCCACGCGCCCTCAGTATTGCACATCTCCAGGAGGCGTCATTAGCACCTAGAGGAAGAGATTCCACTGACAGAATGCAATGCGAATGGGGCTCCCTGGAGTTACAACACACCAAGTCCTCCACTTCATACCTCATGTCAGGACAGCCAAAATGTGTGAATGTTCTGGCACCTTGGAAATGAACTGGACATAAGAATTCCAGAGCTCAGTTGCTGTAACTGCAGATTTCTTTCTGCAGCTAAGAAAACATTCCTGGAGGCAGACTCCAGGGCAAGTTTTAACCCTGAGTACCGAACCAGATCCAGTGCCTTTAATTTCAGTGTAGGACGCCAGGGCAGGAGAGGGCATGCTTCTCTTTGAGCCCTTTCATCTAGAAATTCCTGGCCCTGGAGTGTTGTTAGCTGCCATGGAGTCAGCCTCCGACTTTTGACAGCCCTACGCCCAACTGAACAAAACCTTCTGTGTCCTGAACCTGCCCAAACTGTTGTGATCCATAGGGTTTTCACTGGCTGATTTTCGTGAGTAAATCACCCGGCCTTTCTTCCTAGTTTGTCTTGGCCTGGAAGCTCCACTGAAGCCTGTTCAGCATCATAGCAATATGCAAGCCTTCACTGACAGAGGAAGTGAATGCTCACGAGGTGTATTTGCCAGGAGTCAAAACCAGTGACTTAATACCCTGCTACAACTTTGAGTCTCACTGGAACCATAAAAAAAAAAAAAAAAAAAAAAATTTTTTTTTTTTTAGAAAGGGACTAATTATCATGCAAGTTTAGGGGGCATGACAATCTCAGTGTTTAAATGTAGGAAAGTGGCTGAGCTGACAGTAACTCTGTGACAGGTAATTTACATTTCTGGCAATATTAATTGCTATTTTCTATTCCCTGCAAGAGGATGCTCCCAGAGAATGAAAAGATAACTGTCCTCTTTTTTAGGGAGTTTTGTGTCTCTGGTCTCAAGGGTTGCTAATAGCTTTTGTGTTTTCATACCCAAAACTGATATATGCAAGTCTATCCAAGCTTTTGCAGGGAAGAGGAATTAATTTAGTTTGGGATTCCTGAGAGGGAGAAACAGCACTTTCCTAGATCTTTTTATCTCGAAGTCCTGTATCTCCATTCCAGTACAGCTATGGCCACAACCTAGACCTTATTCACCACGAATAGTTCTGTCTTTTGAGATAATAATCCAACATCCCGTGCTCTAACTAGACTTTCCAGCCTATGTTCTCAGTATGCTAGTTCTTCAACTTTGTCAGAACTGAACATTGGCCCTTCTCTTTCTCCCTTTCCATCAGTAAATTCTTGTCATATACTACTATATGTTATAACAAAAATCAATAATTTCTTGTGGCACAGTGGTTAAGCGTTTGGCTGCTAACCAAAAGGTCATCAGTTTGAATCCACCAGCCACTCCTTGGAAACCATATGAGGCAGTTCTACCCTGTCCTGTAGGGTCGCTGAGTCAGAATCAACTCGACAGCAATGGGTTTGGGTTTTTTTGTCTTCTATTACTTCAGCTTCTGCCCTATAGAGGCAACCCTTTTTAAATCTTTTAGTTATTGCTTATATTATTTACCTCCATATTTTAAAATATGTTTTATCATTATCTCTTGGTTCATTAATTTTACACATTATATATCGATCACTTACAAGAGAAGACGAGATTTATTTCCCACAACTTCCTAATACAGCTGGAGCCCTGGTGGCACAGTGGGTAAGCATTCACCTGCTAACTGAAAGGTTGGCTGTTCAAACCCACCAGCTGCTGCAAGACAGAAAGATGTGTCAGTGTGCTTTTGTAAAGATTTACGGCCTTGAAAATCCTAGGGGGCAGTTCTACTCTGTCCTATATGGTCTCTGTGAGTCATACTCAACTCAGTGACAATGTGATGGGTCCTAATACAGCTATATCATAATTCTTCATTAAATCAATGGTTAGTACCTACCTTAATTAACTCTTTAAATATTGTTCACTGTGGTGTGAGGTAGTGTGCTCTATTTATTATGATTACTTTGTGTACAGTATTTTTTTTTTCCTGGAATCAAAAATTTCCTTATTTTTTTCATTTATTTTGTTTCCTATGTCTATATCTATAGGGTCGCTATGAGTTGGAGTCAACTCGACGGCACTGGTTTTATATCTATATTCTCTCAAGTCTGCTTATGGCATGGTTCATATCATCCAATTATCATTGAACTTTTTTCGTCCTGAAGACCTTTCTCCTTGGATCTTTGGTCTTTGTGTTCCAAATTGGATTTGTTGTTTTCTAGACTTGCTGCGCAGCTGTCATTCGGGGTCTTTCTTATGCTACTTTCCTGTACTGGAACTCCATTTCCTCAATTCCATATTCTTTTTCTTATTATTTTTATTTTCCATATAGATGTAATGGGAATACATCCTCCAGTGGTATCCTGAGAATGAATGCATAGGAAGTAAAACTCTTGGCATCTTGCATACCTGAAAATGTTTTTATTCCATCCTCATACTTGATGAATAGTTTGTATGAGTGTTTCAATTTCTCCACATCCTAGCCAACACTTGTTGTATGTCTTTATCATTGAGTCAGAATCTACTTAATGGCAACTGGTTTCTGGTTTAGTGGGTGGTACTTCATTGTGGTTTTGATGTGCATCTCTCTGATGACTAATGTGCATTCTTGTGCGTGCTATTGGCCATTTGTTCATATTCTTTGTCTTAGTTATCTAGTGCTGCTATAACAGAAATACCACAAGGGGATAGTTTTAACAAAAAGAAATTTATTCTCTCACAGTTTAGGAGGCTTGAAGCCCAAATTCCAGACGCCAGTTCTAGGGGAAGGTTTTGTCTGTCTGTTGGCTCTGGAAGAAGGTCCTTTTTTTTCTTCCAACATCTATAGGCGTGGCCTTCCTTGGAGATCTCCATGTGTCTTTGTATCAATCTTCTCCTGGGTCAAGGAGATTCTCAGCTCAGGGACCCCAGGTTCAAAGGACATGCTCTGCTCCCCACTTTTCTTTTTTGGTGGTAGTGAGGTCCCTCCAATCTCTGCTCACTTCTCTTTCCTTTTATCTCCTATAATATAACAGGTGTGACTCAGGCAAGGGTGGGGCTTGAATAAGGGTGTGACTTAAGTAAAGCTGTTACTTAAGTAAGGGTGTGGCTCAAGCCACACCCTCTAGTAAGGCAATGACTCTAGATACAGCCCATACTGATCCTGCCTCATTAACATATAGAGGTTAGGATAATTACATCAGATCACAAAAGGAAGAACAACCACACAATGCTGGGAATCATAGCCTAGCCAAGTTGACACTTATTTTTGTTGGATACGATTCAATCTATGGCATTCCACCCTTTGGGCCCCCAAATTCATGTCCTGGACACACATAAAACACATTCACCCCATCATATCATCCCCAAAGTCTTAAGTCAATTCCAAGTCCAAAGTCTCATCTTCTGAATCATCTAGATCAAATATGCCTGAGACTTTAGGTGTATTCCATGCTCGGGCAAAATTCCTCTTCATCTGTGAACCTGTGAAATCTAGAATACAAGTTATCTGTTTCCAAAGTACAACGGACAAACAGGTGCAATGCAGACATTTCCATTACAAATGGGAGAAGCTGAAGTGGAAAAAAAGGATAATGGAACGAAGCAAACCCAGCAGAACAATTTATATTAGCTCTCAAGTCTTGAAAATAATCCTCTGTTCTCTGAGACTATTGAGGCTATGGTGCTGCCCTCTAGACTCTGGATCCTGGGTGAGATCTCTCAACCCTGGGCATCAGCTCTGCTTTTCAGGCCCACTGGGACAACTCTGCTCCCTCAGTCCTGGCAGACTCTGTTCTCCTGCCCTTTGGGCATGGCAACCCTGACCTCTCAGCCTCACCCACTCAGCTTTGGAAAGCAGCCCCATCCCCCTGCCACACCTTAAAGACAGCCCCACAATCCAGAACTGAGATGGCAAAGATCCAACTCATTGAAACTTATGAGGCTGCGGCCCCACCCTTTGAGATCCAGGAGACTGTGGCCCCACCCTTTGAAACTGTGAAGGCCGTACTTCCTGTCCTCCTGCCAACAGTTCTGCTGCTTTCTGAACAGTTCCTGGGATGGTCCTTTTCTTTTCTTGTAGGACAACAGATGTAACTCCTTTGGCCTGTTTCTTGCCAGTAGAATTCCAAGAGGCTGACAGCGTTCTTTCCTTTCATTCTCTGTCCCCTTCGGTCTAAGCTGACGGGTTTTCTGCTGTGGTAGTTGGTTTGATCCACCAGTCACAGTCTTAATCTCTTTAACAAAAGATTGTATAGCCACATCAATGGTGAACATTCTAGGACACGTGTCCTTAGTTTATACAACAGAATTTTCCAAATCTTTAAATTCTGTTTTCATTTTTCACAGTTCATTTTTAAGTCCATCTCTTTCCCCTTGCATTTTACTATAAGTGGCAAGGGGAAGCCACACAGCCCCTTTAATATCTGGCTTAGAAATCCCATCATCCAGATATCCAAGTTCATCATTTACATATTCAACCTTCCACCAAACTTTTGAATATAATTCAGACAAGTTCTTTCCCACTGCATAAAGCATCACCCTCCTTCCATTGTCCAATCCCATGTTCATCATTTTCTTTTAAAACCTCACCAGAAGAACATTCACCATCCACATTTCTAGCAACATCTGCTGCTGACATCACATGTATTCTCTAAGATGATAGAGACTTTCTCTATAGCTCTCCTCACTTCTAGAATTGCCTTTGACATCTATAATTCCACCAATAGTCTCTTCAAGGCAATCTAAGCTTATACTATTAGCACCTTAAAATTGTTCCAGCCTTTACCCATTACTCAATTCCAAAACTGCTTCCACATTTTAGGTATCCATTAGAGCAGCAACCCAGTCTTCCAATGCCAAATTTTCCTTTAGTTACCTAATACTTCTTTAATAAAAATACCACAAGTAGATGGCTTTAACAAACAGAAATTTATTCTGTCACAGTTTAGGAGGCTAGAAGTGTAAATTCTGGGCACCACCTCTAAGGGAAGTCTCTCTGCCATCTCTGGAGGCAAGGTCCTTGTCTCCTTTCAACATCTGTGGCCCCAACATTCCTTGGAGAGCTCCATGTTTCTTGGCATCAATCTTCCCCTAGGTCTAGGTGGTTCTCAACACAAGGATCCTGGGTTCAAAAGATGTGCTCCACTCCTGGCTCTCCTTTCTTGGTGGCAGTGAGGTCCCTCCCTTATCTGCTCACTTATGTCTCCTTTTATCTCTTATAAGATAAAAAGTGTGACTCAAGCAAGTGTGGGACTTGAGTAAGGCTGTGACTGCAGATACATCCCACATTGATCCTGCCTCATTAACGCATAGAGGTTAGGATTTACAACACATTGCAAAATGGAGGGTAATTACATCAGATCACAAAATGAGGGACAACCACACAATCCTGGGAATCAGGGCTTAGCCAAGTTGACACATATTTTGGGGGGACAGAACTCAATCCATGACAATCTTCTTTGGAGAAAATATCTATTCAGATGCTTTGCCCATTTCTAATTGATTTATTCATTTTTTAAGTTATAGGAGTTCTTTATATAGTATATTCTAGATACAAGTCCCTTACCAGATATACAGTTTGCAAATATTTTCTCCCATTCTGTGAGTTGTATTTTCACTTTCTCTTTTCTTTTCTTAGTGTCTTTTAAAAACCAAAAGTTTTAAATTTTGTTTAAGTCCAATTTATCATTTTTTTTTAATGCAGGTACTTTTGATGACTACCTAAGAAACCATTGCCTAATCAAAGATCACAAAGATTTACCCTTACGTTTTCTAAAAGTTGTATAGTATTAGCTCTTACATTTCTATGTGTGGTGGAGGTAGAGTTTCAACTTCATTCTTTTGCATGTGGGTACCCAGTTATCCCAGAAACATTTTTTGAAGATTACTTTTCCCCATTGAATCATTTGGCACCCTGTAGAAAACCCATTGACTGAAAAAATGTGAGGGCTTTTTCTGAACTCTCAATTCTATTTCATTGATTTATATTTCTATCCTTAGGCCACTACCACACTATGTTGATTGTTGTAGCCTTGTAGTAATTTTTGAAACCCAGAGTGGAGTGTGAGTCTTCAAATTTTGTTGTCTTTTCAAAATTGTTTCTGCTCCTCTAGGTTCCTCGGATTTCCATATGAATTTAAGGATTATTTTGTTAATGTTTGTAAAGAAGCTATCCAGGATCTTAATAGAGATCACATTAAATTTGTAGTTCAATTTGAGGGTTACTGCCATCTTAACTATGCTATGTCTTCTCATCCATAAGTATGGGATGTCTTTCCATTTAGCTTTATTTAATTTCTTTCCACAACGTTTTGTAAGAGTGTAAAGTTTACACTTTTTTTTTTTTTTTTTTTGGCTGAACTTCTATATTAAGTCTAAGAGTTTTTTTTCCTGGACTCCTTATATTTTTTATATACAAGGTCATGTTATCTGCAAATAGAGATAGCTTTACTTCTTTCTCTCCTACTTAGATGTCTTTTATTTCATTTTCTTCCTTAAGGACAATTCAGAATAAAAATGGCAATGATGGACATCCTTGTGTTGTATGTGATCTTAGGGGGAAAGCATTCTGTTTTTATCATTAGATATGATGTTACCTTTCAGTTTTTTGTAGATGCAATTTATCAGGTTGAGGAAGCTTCCTCTAATTCCTAGTTTGTTGAGTGTTTTTATCAAGAAAGGGTGTTAGATTTGTCAAATGTTTTTCTGCATCTACTGAGGTGATTACATGATATTTGTTTTCTAATATATCCATGGGATGTTTTACACTAATTGATTTTCAGGTGTTAAACTAACCTTGCACTCCTGAGATAAATTCCACTTGGCCATGGTTTATAGTTCTTTTGATATGTTGCTTGATTCAGTTTGCTAGTATTTTTCAGGACTTTGAACCAGTTCAAACCGGTACACTCATGGCTGATGAAATGAAACAGAAACAGACTCAACTTTTTACAATTTGGCAGACTCAGTGAGGTACCTGGAACAGGAAAAATTACAGGTTAAAGCCCTGGAATGGGAGACTCAGAAGAGGCGCAGTGAGTCCTTTCAGGAGCCTGATGTGTGAGATTAAATTATTGGCATGACTATAGGAGAGTGACACACATTCAAAGCAGCATGGTTGGCCACCATCTTTGAGTGGCACCACCTTCTTCGAGCAGGATTCTGCCATCTTTGAGTTGGGTAATGCTGCTTCTGCCTGTGCTCAAGATCTGAGGGCCAGAGATTTGGTTGCTGTGCAGTGTACACTACCCTTGTTCTCTAAGAGGGAGATTAAGTTTCTAGCAGGGCTTTGACTCATAATTTTTCCCATTCTGGCCATCTTTCCAGCCCACCATAAATTGAAAAAATTTGGGTCTATTCCAGTGATACTTCCTTTACAGTTACTGAACCAGGCAGAACTGGTTCAAACCACTAGAATTTTGCTGAGAATTTTTGTGTCTGTATTCATAAGAGATATTGGCTCATAGTTTTTATGCATTTTTTGTTTTGTTTTGTTTTGGTCTGGTGTTGGTATACTGCTTCATAGAATGAGAAGTGTCCTTGCAGGGTGCAGAGGTGTGCTATAATCTCTCTCGCCATCTTCCTGGCTACTAATGGACATTAAAAAAAAAACCATTGCCCTCCAGTTGATTCCAACTCATAGAGACCCTATAGTACAGAGTTGAGCTGCCCCATAAGGTTTCCAAGGACTGCCTGGTGGATTGGTACTACCAACCTTTTTTTAGTTAGCAGCTATGGCTCTTAACCACTAGCCACTGGGGTTTCCCCTAATGGACATAATCGCTACTAATGGACACAAAATAAGGTCTGTGCCTTAGGGGGAGATGATTGCCTTCTGAAGAAACCCAGAACTCTGTTAAGCTGTCTTAGTGGGATAAAGAAGGGGAAAGAATGCTCCTGATGCCAGTAATTCTAAAATAGTCGTGGGGAGATGGTCACCTACCCTAAACAGGGGCAATGAATGACGTCCATTGCCCACAGGGGGCCTTGGGCTTTTATTACCCTTTTACTTTGTATTACCCCTTCTGTCACCCCTTTTCCCTACCTGTTCTAGGTACTTGCTATTTGGCACATAGACTTGGCTGTCCTATTAACGTTTAACCCTGGGCGAGAGGGACTTCAGTGTTGTTCTCCCAAGGTTGGAAGTGCGGAGTGCTTGGGTACAATCAAACACACTCTGGGATGGGAGCCTAACTTTGGGGAGCCTTGGCTGATGAGGATGTTGGCTGTTCTATTCATTCCTGTCCTGTTTATTCTGTAATGAATGTCTGCTGACCTTGCCGTTAAAACAGCGTCTGGTCTGTGCCCTACTCCAAACAGCCTTCACTAAGAACTTGTAAATATGGCACATTGCAGTCCCCTGCTCCTCTACTTTTGGAAGAGTTTTTGAAGAATTGGTATTAATTCTTTTTTAAACGTTTGGTAGAATTCACCAGTGAAACCATCTGCGCCCAGGCTGTTCTTTGTAGGTAGTTTTTCTGATTATTAATTCAATCTCTTTATTTGTTATAGGTCTAGTCAGACTTTTTATTTCTTGAATCAGTTTAGTACAGGTATGCGTTGCTTAACGTCCATACGTTCTGTGAAATAGGACGTTATGTGATTTGAAGGTTGTGCAGAACACCATAGTATATACAGGAGAGAGGTAAACAGGGCTGTCACCAGTCAGGCCCAGACGCACACTGCCTCCGCTGCGCAGAGGGACTGCATCACCGCTGCCACAGGCAGGTAACCGACATCCGCACCCAGCCCCTGTCACCGCGCACACTCGCAGCCCAGTAGGCCGCCAGCCGCTGGCTTCTTCCCTTCCTTCGTCTGGCCGGCCTTCACCGCCCTCCCAGGGGGCTTTAAACTTTTTCAGCCCAGCTGCCCGCCCTCTGCCTCCTCCCCCAGGTGCCTTTCCCACTCCTCCTCCCCACCTCCGCAGCAACCTGGAGCCGCAGTCCGGTTACGCGTGACGCTCAGGACACCCTGGCCGAGAGAGGCAGTGGCTTCCCGGGCATCCCCCTCTGCGGCTCTGCGACGTCTGTGTCGTCCCTGCTTGAGGCGAGTGCAGTGGAACAGGCAGCCGGGTGGGCGACAGGACCCCCCTCCCCCGCCTCCACTGCCGCCCCAGGGCCTGGGCTGAGACGGACCTGGGAGCTAGCGAGGGACAGACAGTATCCACAGCACGTGTCCGTCAGACTGAGATTTCTGAGCTCTCTTACAACCTTATGGGGCCACAGACACATACGTGGTCGGACACTGCACTAAGGACATTATGTGGCGCATACCTGTGGGTTGCTTTTCTAAGAATATGTGTTTCTAGGATTTTTTTTTTTTTTGTTTCAACTAATTTATCTAATATGTTAGCATGCAATTGTGCTTAGAATTCCCTTATGATCCTTTTTCATTTCTGTTAAGGTCAGTAATAATGTCCCCTCTTCCATTTCCTATTTTAGTATTTGAGTCTGCTCTCTTCTTGGTCAGTGTAGCTAAACGTTTGTCAAATTTGCTGATCTTTTCAAAGTACCAACTTTGCCATCATTGATTTTATCAATTGTTTTTAATCTCTATTTCATTAAATTCTGCTCTGTGGGGCAGTTCTACCCTGTCCTATAAGGTCGCTATGAGTCGGAATCGACTCGAGGGCACTGGGTTTGGGTTGGGTTAATCTTTATTATTTTCTTCCATTTTTTTTTTTTTTTTTTTTTTACTTGCTTCAGGCTGTTTGCTCCTCTTTTTCCGATATCTTAAGGTGGAAGATTAGGTTATTAATTTGAAATCTTTCTTTAAAAAAAAAAAATTCTTCTACAGCTGTATGTTTTCTCTAAGTACTGCCTTCATTGTACCCCATGAATTTTAGAATGTTATGTCTTCATTTTCATTCATCTCAAAGTATTTTCTAATCTCTCATGTGATTTCTTCTTTGACCCATTGGTTATTTAGGAGTGTGTTAATTTCCACAAATTTGTGAATTTCCCAAATCTCTTACTGACTTCTAATTTTATTTCATTATAGTTGGAAAACATACTTTATATGGTTTCACTGCTTTTAAATATGCTTTGGCTTGTTTTATGACCTAGCATATGCCCTCTTCTGGAGTATTCCATGTGCACTTGAGGAGAATGTGTATTCTGCTGTTACTGGGTGAAATGTCCTGTAGATGTCTGTTAGATCTGGGTAGTTTGTAATATTATTCAAGTCTTCTGCTTCCTTGTTGTTCTTCTCCCTAGTAGTTGTTTTATCTACTACTGAAAGTGGGGTATTGCAATCTTCAATTATTGTTGAATTGTCTATTTCTCCCTTCAGTTCTGTCAGTTATTGCTTCATATATTTTGGGGCTTTGTCATTAGTGTATATGTATTTAAAATTGTTATATCTTCCGGGGATATAATGCCAAAGGGCATTATAAAGTGTCCCTATTTATTTCCAAGACGTTTTGTATTTTATTTGGGTGTTGCTCTTTTTTATATAACCTTTATTAAAAACTGTTAAAATCCTTCAATTTTGCTAAAAGGATCTCGTATTTGTTTTCCTTGGACAGAATCTGGAAAAAAGAAAACTGTTTAAAAGATGGAAGTGGGAATTGGATGTGACAATGGCAACTGGGAATCATAGAGAAACTCAACTGAAATATTAAACTTGGGGGACTGTTTTTAAGCAGCTTTATTGAGGCACAATTGACATATAACAAACGGCACTTGTTTAAAATGTGCATGCTCAGAGACAATTCTCCACTGGTCTCATATTTCTGCACATTTTGTGATCATCTGCATTCATTGCCCTTTTTTCCAGACTACCTATTCAAGGATAGTTATACAGCAAACAGCCTTGGAAACGAGAAACGGTGTCTCTCTCCAGAGCAAACGGTAGGACTGCTTACAACCTCGGAAGATGGAGATAATGTCTCCCTCTAGAGCAAAGGGCAGACACACTTACCGCTCATTATGAAAGATTCACAATCCGTAGACTCATGTCTCCTCTCCAGTACCATAACCCACTCAGTGGCCAGGCATCTATCTGGGCCCATTCATGTTGTCCCTCCATGGAACTTGGAGACAAAGGACCTGACACAAATATGCTGACTCTCATACCGTTTGCTGTGCCATGAGCAATGGTATCCTTTGTCACTGTTATGGATTGAATTGTGTGCCCCAAAAATACATATATCAATTTGGCTAGGCCATGATCCCCAGTATTGTGTGATTCTCCACCATTTTGTCATCTGATGTGATATTAATGAGGTCGGGTAGGTGGCAGTTATGGTAATGAAGCAGAGCTCAATCTACAAGATTGGATTGTGTCTTAAACCAATCTCTTCTGAGATATAATAGAAGCAAGGAGAGAGACAAGGGGACCTTATACCACCAAGAAAGCAGCGCTGGGAGCAGAGCAAGTCCTTTAGACCCAGAGCCCCTGAGTGGAGAAGCTCCTAGTCCATGGGAAGACTGATGAGAAGAACTTAACTCCAGAGCTGACAGAGAGAAGGCCTACCCCTGGAGCTGACTCCCTGAGTTTGGACTTTAGCCTACTAGACTGTGAGAAAATAGATTTATCTTTGTTAAAACCGTCCACTTGTGGTATTTCTGTTATAGCACCACTAGATAACTAAGACGGTTGCTGACCCAGGAATCTTGTGTCTTTTACCAGTATTCATGAAACCATGACAGACCAACACTTTAGCTTGTAAATTGGATAAAATCTCAGACCCTTAACAACTCTTGACAGAACAATTTGATAAGTTTAACATAGGTATAAAAAAAAAAATACACCAGTAAAACCATCACTGCAATGAAGATACAAACATATCTATCACTCAAAAAATGTCCTCGTGCCCCTTTGAATCTTTCCCTCTCACTCCTCCGCACATTTTTTAGAATTTTGTATGAATACCGCCAGACAGTATATATTTTCTTGTCTTCCTTCTTTCGTTCAGTATTATCTTAAGGTTTTTCCATGCTGTTGCATGTATCAATAGTTCATTATTTTTATAGATGAATAGTATCCCATTATATGGATATAGCACAGTTTGTTTATCCACTAACTTGTTGATTGATATTTGCGTTGTTTCTAGTTGTTTTGCTTTGTTTTTCTTTTTTCCTTAGCTATTACAAATAACCAAAGGGTCGGCAGTTCGAATCCGCCAGGCGCTCCTTGGAAACTCTGTGGGGCAGTTCTACTCTGTCCTATAGGGTCGCTATGAGTCAGAATCGACTCGATGGCCTTGGGTTTTTTAGGTGTTACAAATAAAGATACTGGTAATGTCCTTGTACAAGTCTTTGTATGGATATTTGCTTTCTTTTCTCTGAGGTAAATATCTAGTAGTGGAATGTCTGTGTGGTGGTGTTATTGTGTGCTACACAGTTGATTCCAACTCATAACAACTCTATAGAACAGAATAGGACTGCCCCACAGGGTTTCATAAGCTGTAACCTTGTCAGGAACAGATCACCAGGTCTGCCACCAGGGCTCCCAAACTCTCAGTTCCATCTCCTTAATTCAGGGAGTCTACCAACATCCCTGTGGCTCTCCTTGCCTGCTCCATAGCCTGGAAACTCTCTTAAAACAGTAAGCTAGGGCTATCCTCATTTTTTTCCCCATTTCTCAGGAATCAATGTCCTTCATTGACTCATGTACAATGTCTTGAAAACCACCAGTTACAACTCATTTTTCTTCTCATTACAGAGGAAATGAGTCATCTTTTCCTGCTTCTATGTATGCATGATAATTTTTTATTGGATACCATACATCATAAATTTTGCTTTGTACTGGATGTATTTGTAGTCTTACAAATATTCTTGAGCTTTCTTCTGGGATGTGGTTAAGTTGTGGTTAAGTTTGATTCTTTTGGTTCTCGCTTTTAAGATTGGGAGAGCACCATTTAATCAAGGGTTACTTTTTCCCACTGACGACGCAAGAATCTTCTTAGTACTGTAACTAATACACCATGAATTATGAAGTTTTCCAGTCTGGCTGCTGGGAACAGGCATTATTTATAGCTCTGTTTGAATTCTGGCCAACTTCCTCATTAATCTTTTTGAGTGAATCTTACCTAGGCCTTGGATAGTTTTCTTACACACGTGTGTTAATAAGTTCTCTGCTGAATGCACAAGGCAGATCCTCAGCAAATTTCTGGAGTTCTCTCTCTGTGCATCTCTGTTCTCTCTGGTGCTTTGTTTTGGGTACTCCAGCCACCTTGGCTTTCTCAGGCTCCCAGCTCTAGCTTCTCAGTTCAGAAAAACTACCAGGATTTGCCTTAGTTTCCCCTCCCTGCAATGAAGCCTGAAACCTTTCTTCAGAGAGTAAGCAGGCACATTTTTAGGGCTCATCCTATTTGTTTAGCCCCAGTGATTATTGTCTTTGATGCCTAAAGTCATTGTTTAATATGCTTTTTCCAGTTGTTTCAGGTCGGAGGGTAAATTCAGTCCCTGCTATCGTATCATTGCTAGAAGCAAAAGGCTGGGCCTTTTTTTTTTTTTTTTTTCTTAACTCTTTATTTGGAAATAATTCCAAATTTACAGGAACTTGTAAGGATAGTAAAAAATACTTGTATGCCATTACCCAGATTTAATTATTGTTAACATTTTATTCCATTTGTTCTCTCATTTAATTTACACATGACATTTTTTTTGCTGAGCTGAGAGTAGGCTGCATATGCATGCATGGTTTTTACCCTGAAATACTTCAGTATTTATTCCTTAAGAAAAAGTATATCTGTTTCCTTTTGTCAGAACGGTTCTCAGCTTAAGAAAATTGAACACTGATACAAAAATTTATTTAGTCAGTTGTTGCTATGAGTTGGAATCGACTCAAAGGCAATGGTTTTTTTGTTTTTTTTATTGTCTGTATTTCAGTTTTTCCAATTTAACTAGTAATAGCCTTTATAGAATTACTCCATCCCTCTGTCTTTTTTAATCTGGAATAGCTGCTCAGTCTTTCTCTGTCTTTTATGACACTGACATTTTCCGAGAATAGAGTCAATGGGCCATTTTTATAGCTCTATCTCCTCTAGGGATGGCAGTTCAAATCTGCCAGGCACTCCTTGGAAACTCTATGGGGCAGTTCTACTCTGTCCTGTAGGGTCACTAGGAGTCGGAATTGACTAGACAGCACTGGGTTTTTGGGTATCTCCTCTCCAAAAAAATCCCTTTCTAGAACTTATCTTTGCTCAGAAGTTGAAAGATGTTCATCTGAGAGTCCTGAAGACATACAAGGCCAGTCAGGGCCAGAATCAAATCATCAATGACTATGCTGGTGATGCTGGGATGGGTAGAAGACTTTTCTGAATAGAGAAACTTTCTCTAGTCAAGGAACAGTAGATAAAGTGTGATGCCTGAAGTGTAAGTCTTCTGAGGGGCAGGAAATTGCTGATGTAGAAAAAAACAGATAAAGAAAAGAGTTGTCCGTTTTCATAAAGCCCCCTACAATGGTTAGGAAAGGACTGGGTACTTTGGACCAAAGCTGACTCATTAGACACCACAGGGGAATAGAGCACAATAAATTGAGGAAATAATAGTAGACATCTGCAAGCTGCTTATAACGTTTATACGAGAAAACAAAGACACTAGAGTAGGATTTAGAATACCCAAAATAAAGTTGAAAAAGGGCAAAGTTGAAGGACTCACAGCACCTGATTTCAAGGCTTATTATAAAGCTACAATAACCAGGACAGTGTGCTTTTGGTGAAAGAATGAACACATGGATTGAAGAAACAGAATGGAGGGTCTAGAAACAGACACATATATGTTTAAGTGATTTTTAACAAAAGTGCCAGGGTAATTAAATGGAAAAGATAGCTTTATCATCAAATGGTACTAGGATATTTTGACAGCCATATACAAAAAAATTTAAAAAAAGAATCTCTATATATGCCTCATACAAAAAATAACTCAACATGCATTAGAGACCTAAATGAAAACCTAAAAACTATAAAGTTCTAAGATAAATAATAGGAGAAAATCTTTGTGCCCTTGGGTTAGGCCAAGATTTTTTAGATACAACACCAAAACTACAATCCATGAAAGTCCATCAATTGGACTTCATCAAAATTTAAAACTTTTTTCTTTCAAATTAGACCATTAAGGAAACAAAAAGATGAGCCACAAACTGGGGAAAAATATTCACGACATGTACATCAGACATGTCTACAGAATATTAAAAGAAACTCTTACAACAAAATAAGGAAGAAAAACCAATTTAAAAATGGATGAAAGATTAGAGCAGACACATCACAAAAGATAAATGATTGGCAAATAGCCAAAAAACCGAGCTGTCTTTGAGTTGATTCTGATTCATGACACCCCTAGGCATGCACAGTTGAGTACTTGAACTACTTCACAGGGTTTTCATGGCTGTGACCTTTCAGAAACAGGTCACCAGGCCTTTCTTCTGAGGCACCTCTGGGTAAGTTCGAACAGCCAACCTTTCAGTTAGTAGTCGAATGTTTAACCATTTGAACCACCCAGGGACTCTACATGGCAAATAAGTACATGAAAAGGTATTCAATGTCATCGTCATCAGTGAAATGCAAATTAAAACCACATCGAGCCACCACTACATAGCCACTAGAGTAGCCAAAATTTAAAAAAAAAAAACAAAACTGACCATAACAAGGATTGGTGAGGATGGGAAAGGAACAACTGGACTCTTAAAAAGTGATGGTAGGAATATAAAATGTTACAACCACTTTGGAAACAGTTTATCAGTTTCTTAAAATTCAAACATATACCAAACATATGACCCAGCCATTCCACTCTTAGGAATTTACCCAAGAGAAAGAAAAACATATGTCCCAAAGACTTAGACACAAATATTCATAATAGTTTATTTGTACTAGCCAAAATCTGGAAACAACCAAAATGTCCATCGATAGGTGAATAGGTGAATTCTGGTTGTTGCTGTCAGGTGAGTCTGTTCCCACTCATAGTGACCCTAAGTAGAACAGAATGAAACGCTGCCTGGTCCTGAGCCACCCTCATGATTGTTGTTATGCTTAACCCCATTGTTGCAGCCACTGTGTCAATCCATTTTGTTGAAGGTCTTCCTCTTTTTCACTGACCCTCTACTTTACCAAGTATGATGTCCTTCTCCAGGGACTGGTTCCTCCTGATAACATGTCCAAAGTACATGAGACAAAGTTTCACCATCCTTGCTTCTAAGGAGCAGTCTGCTTGTACTTCTTCCAAGACAGACTTGTTCATTCTTCTGGAAATCCATGGTATATTCAATAATCTTCACCCATACCATAATTCAAAGGCATCAATTCTTTTTCGGTGTTCTTTATTCATTGTCCAGCTTTCAAATGCATATGAGGCAATTGAAAACACCATGGCTTGGGTCAGGTGCACCTTAGTCCTTAAAGTGACATCTTTACTTTTTAACACTTTAAAGAGATCTTTTGCAGCAGATTTGCCAAATTAAATGCATCTTTTTGATTTCTTGACTGCTACTTCCATGGGCGTTGGTTGTGGATCCAAGTAAAATGAAATCCTTGACAACTTCAGTCTTTTCTCTGTTAGCATCATGTTGCTTATTGGTCCAGTTTTGAGGATTTTCATTTTATGTTGAGACGTAATCCGTACAGAAGGCTGTAGTCTTTGATCTTCATCAGTAAGTACTTCAAGTCCTTATCACTTTCAGCAAGCAAGGTTGTGTCATCTGCATAACACAGGTTGTTAACGAGTCTTCCTCCAATCCTGATGCCCTGTTCTTCATATAGTCCAGCTTTTCAGATTATTTGCTCGCATACAGATTGACTTTAAACCATGCAGTATCCCCTTGTTCTGTTTCAGCAACTGCCTCTTGACCTATGTACAGGTTCCTTATGACCAAAACTAAGTGTTCTGAAATTCCCTTTCTTCACAATATTATGTTATGAAATTCTGGTATGTTCATGCAATGGAATACTGCTCAGCAATAAGAAGAATGATCTATTTCAATAAAAAAGATTAATTCAAAATCAACACGCTGAGTAAAAGAAACCAAGCAAAAAAGAGTACATACTGTATGATTCCATTTACATAAAAAGTCTAGAAAATGCAAACTAATCTACAGTGACAAAAACCAGATCAGTATTTGCCTGGAGACAATGATAGAGAGAAGGAGGGATTATAAAAGGGCATGAGGAAACTTTTGGAGGTAATGAAAATGGTATCTTGATTGTGGTGACTGTTTTATGGGTGTAATCTATGTCAAAGTGTTCAAATTGTATACTTTAAAGATGTGTACAGTATCACATTTCAGTTTTGCTTCAATAAAGTTGTATAAAAATGGGAGGCGGAGGTTTGCAGAAACTTCACCAAAGAAGAGATAACAGATGGCATACCTAGTAGAATGACTAAATTTTTTAAATTGAAAATTAGAAAGAAAAAAAAAACTGGCAATACCAAGTACTGGCAAAGATGTAGAGCAATCCATTGCTGGTGGGAATGGAAAATAGCACAGTCACTTTGGAGAGGAATGTCTTAGTCATCTAGTGAGGCTGTAAACAGAAATACCACAAGTGGATGTCTTCAACAAAGAGAAATTTATTCTCTCACTGTCTAGTAGCCTACAAGTCCAAATTCAGCATGTCAGCTCCAGGGGAAGGCTTTCTCTCTCTGTCGGTCTGGGGGAAGGTCCTAGTCATCAGTCTTTCCTTGGCCTGGGAGCATCTCAGCACAGGAACCTCAGGTCCAAAGGATATGCTCTGCTCCCGGCACTGCTTTCTTAGTGGTATGAGGTCCCCCTGTCTCTCCGCTCGCTTCTCTCTTTTGTATCTCAAGAGATTGCCTCAAGACACAATCTAATCTTGTAGGTTGAGTCCTGCCTCAGTAACACAACTGCCACCTATCTTCCCTCATTAATATCATAGAGGCAGGATTTACAACATATAGGAAAATCACACAATACCGGGAATCATGGCCTAGCCCAGCTGATACACACATTTTTGGGGGGACATAATTAAATCCATGACATGGAGTTTGGTAAGTTCTTATAAAGTTATACACACACCTCTGACCAAGCAGCCCTGAGTCCCAAGAACAAGATATTTATCCAAGGATAATGAAAGCAGAGGACCACACAAAATCCCATACATGAATGTTTATAACAACTTTATTTGTAATTGCTCAAAACTCAAAAAACCCAAATGTCCATCAACTAGTGAATGGACAAATCAATTGTGAAGCATCAATACAATGGAATACTACTTAGCAATATAAAGGAAAAAATTACTGCTACATGCAATATGTCTTAGTTATTTCTTGCTATAGCAGAAATGCAACAAGTGGATGACTTTAACAAAGATAAATTTATTCTCACACAATCTAGGAGGCTAGAAGTCCAAATTCAGGACACAAGATCCAGGGGAAGGCTTTCTTGCTCTTGTCAGCTCTGGGGCAAGGTCCTTGTCTCTTCTCCTAGTCTAGGAGCTTCTCAGAGCAAGGACCACAGGTCCAAAGGATGCATTCCACTCCTGGCATTTCTTTCTTGGTAGCGTAAGGTCCTCTCTGCTCCCTTCTCTCTTTTATATCTCAAAAGAGATCCACTCAAGATGCAACCTAATCCTGTAGATTGTGTCCTGCCTCATTAACATAACCACCTCTAATCCTGCCTCATTAATATCGTAAAGATTAGGATTTACAACACATGGGATAATTACTCAACCACATCAAATCACAAATGGAGGACAACCACACAATACTGGGAATCATTGGCCTAGCCAAGTTGACACATATATTGGAAGATACTGTTCAGCCCATGACATAGCATCATGGACAAATCTCAAAAGCACTGTTCTAAGTGGAAAAAGCCAGGCTCAAAAGGCCATATTCCATATTATTTCATTTATGACATTCTTGAGAAGGCAAAGCTATAACAGCAGAAAACATATCAGTGGTTGCTGAGGATGAGGGAAGGGGATAGACTACAAAGGGGTGTAACAAAATGTGGGGGTTTATGAAAGTATTCTATATCTTGATTGCAGTACTCATTATACAACTGTATACATCTTGATTATAGTACTCATTATACAACTGTATACATTTGTTAAAATTCATATGATTTTATACAATTTGTTCAAATTCATCTAAAAAGAATTAATTCTACTGTATGTAAATTATACCTTAATATGCCTGACTTAAGAAATTATTTATGACTTTAACCTCCCTTGACTGCCCAGCTTACCTATGGCAGTGGGTCTTTTAATATTTTTTCTTCAGACTTCAAAAATTTTCTGCCATTTATCTTGTCAAAGATTGAATTGTGTCCCCCCAAAATATGTGTCAGCTTGGTTAGGCCGTGATTCCCAGTGTGTGTGGTTGTCCTCCATTTTGTGATTGTAATTTTATGTTCAACATCATGATAAACAGAGAAAAGATTGAAGTTGTCAACTATTTCATTTTACTTGGATCCGCAATCAACAGCCATGGAAGCAGCAGTCAAGAAATCAAGAGACCCACTGCTTTGGGTAAATCTGCTGCAAAGTACCTCTTTAAAGTGTTGAAGAGCAAAGATGTCACCTTGAAGGCTAAGGTGCACCTGACCCAAGCCATGGTATTTTCAATAGCATCATATGCATGTGAAAGCTGGACAGTGGATAAGGAAGACTGAAGAAGAATTGACACCTTTGAATTGTGGTGTTGGCAAAGAATATTGAATATACCACGGACTGCCAAAAGAATGAACAAATCTGTCTTAGAAAAAGTACAACCAGAATGCTCCTTAGAAGCAAGGATGGTGAGGCTGCGTCGTACATACTTTGGACATGTTTTCAGGAGGGATCAGTCCCTGGCGAAGGACATCATGCTTGGCAGAGTACAGAGTCAGCGGAAAAGAGGAAGACCCTCAATGAGGTAGATTGACGCAGTGGCTGCAACAATGAGCTCAAGCATAACAATGATTGTAAGGATGGCTCAGGACCGGGCACTGTTTTGTTCTGTTGTGCATAGGGTCACTACGAGTCGGAACTGACTCGACAGCACCTAACAACAACGACAACAATTTTATGTTAAAGAGGATTAGGGTGGGATTGTAACACCCTTACCCAGGTCACATCCCTGATCCAATGTAAAGGGAATTTCCTTGGGGTGTGGCCTGCACCACCTTTTATCTCTCAAGAGATAAAAAGAAAAGGGAAGCCACCAGAGAGGGGGGACCTCATACCACCAAGAAAGGACTGTCAGGAGCAGAGCACATCCTTTGGACTCTGGGTCCCTGAGCAAAGAAGCTCCTAGTCTGGGGGAAGATTGATGAGAAGACCGACAGAGAAAGAAAGCCTTCTCTTGGAGCTGAAGCCCTGAATTTAGACTTTTAGCCTAATTTACTGTAAGGAAATAAACTTTTCTTTGTTAAAGCCATCCACTTGTGGTATCTCTGTTATGGCAGCAGTAGATGACTAAGAAGTATCTTATGTCAAATTGCTAGCAAGTGCCCTTAATAACGTAGAGGGTCAGTGAAAAAGAGGAAGACCTTCAAAAAAAATGGATTGACACAGTGGCTACAACGATGGGCTCAAACATGGCAATGATTGTGAGGATGGCACAAGATTGGGCAGTTTCATTCTGCTGTATGTAAGGTCACTATGAGTTGGAGCCCACTCAACGGCACTTAACAACAACAAGGAGATAGTGTATAAAGTGTATAAAGTGTCAGTTCCTGGCACAGAGTAAACATTCCATAAATGGCACCTATGTGCTCCAGATCCTGTCAGCCCCAGCACTGGAAAATTGGAGACAAGGATTTATGGGGAAGAGGTATGTGGATAGATCTCTCTGAATAGGCCAAAGAAGTGAAGATATTTGTGTCTAATGTGGATGCTCATCACCAAAGGTTAACCTCAGCAGAGGATGATTTTAACAATCAACTGGATATGATGACACATTGTGTGGAAACTGCTCATCCTCTTTCCCCAGCTACTCCTGTCATTGCTCAATGGGCTGATGAACAAAGTGGCCATGGTGACAGAGACAGGGGTTATACATGGGCCCAACACCATGGACTTCCGCTCACCAAGGCTGACTTGGTTACAGCCACTGCTGAGTGCCCAATCTGCCAGCAGCAGAGACCAAAACTGAGTCCCCAATATGACACCATCCCTTGAGGTGATCAGCCAGGAACTTGGTGGCAAGTTGATTGCATTGGACCACTTCCATCATGGAAAGGGCAGGGTTTTGTCCTTACTGGAATAGACACTTACTCTGGATATGGATTTGCCTTCCCTGCATGCCATGGTTCCACCAAAACTACCATCTGTGGGCTTACAGAATGCCTTAACCACCATCATGCTATCCCACATAGCATTGCCTCTGATCAAAGGACTCACTTCACAGCAAATGAAGTGCGGCAGTAGGCCCATGCACATGGAATTCACTGGTCTTATCATGTTTCCCATCATCCTAAAGAAGGTGGCTTGATAGAACAATGGAATGGCCTCCTAGAGACACAATTATGGCACCAGCTAGGTGACAATACCTTGCAGGCTTGGGGCAGTGTTCTCCAGGAGACTGTATATGCTCTAAACCAGCATCCAGTATATGGTGCTGTTTCTCCCATAGCCAGGATTCATGGGTCCAGGAATCAAGGGGTGGAAATGGAAGTGACACTACTCACTATTACCCCTGGTGACCCACTTGTAAGAGTTGTGCTTCCTGTCCCCATGACCTTATGCTCTGCAGGCCAAAGGGAGGAATGCTCCCACCTAGAGACAAATCGCTGATTCCATTGAACTGGAAGCTAAGAATGCAACCTGGCCACTTTGGGCTCCTTATCCCTCTGGATCAACAGGCAAAGAAGGGAGTTACCATACTGGCTGGTGTGATTGATCCAGACTACCAAGAGGAAATTAGATTGATATTACATAATGGAGGTAAAGAAGAGTATGTCTGGAATGCAGGAGATCCCTTAGGGTGTCTCTTAGTACTACCATGTCTTGTGATTAAAGCCAACGGAAAACTACCACAACCCAATTCGGACATGATTATTAATGGCCCAGACACTTCAGGAATGAAGGTTTGGGTCACCCCACCAGGCAAAGAACCACAGCCAGCTGAGGTGCTTGCTGAGGGCAAAGGGAATACAGAATGGGTGGGTGGTAGAAGAAGGTAATTCTAAATACCAGTTACCACCACATGATCAGTTGCAGAAATGAGGACTAATTGTTATGAGTATTTCTGCTTTGTATGTGTGAATCAGGTATTTTTGTTTTCTTCACTTATAAAATATAAGATGTAAATGGGGCTAGTGCATTTTCGGTTGTACGTGTGTTAGTTGTATCACGTTAGGTGCAAGTATAACTTTGTAACTGTGTTTATTTGGAGATTATGTATGATTTGGGGAGATGTATACAGATGCCAAGTTGACAAGGGGTGGAGTGTGATGGTTAAGATTGTGTGTCAGCTTGGCTGGGCCATGATTCTCAGTGTTTTGGCAGTTATATTATGTTGTGATCACTTCCCTATTGAAATCCAATATGTGACCATGCCCATGATGGAATCTGCTGAGTGATAACAGCAGGGGTGGGGCCTGTGGTGGTGCAGTGCCCCCTCAGCCTTCATCTCTCCACCTTCCGCTGCCTACTCCCTTCCTGTTCACCTTGTAAAGATTGTTGGCTTGTTCTGGATCCAGCAGCTGTCTCTTGTCTGACCTCTGGTTCTCGAGACTTGAGCTAGCGGCTTACCTGTCCATCTTGGGATTCATCGATCTTTACAGCCTGTGAGCAAGAGTCCTGCTCCCTGACCTGTTTATCTTAGGTTCACCAGCCCCTGCAGCTACATGAATCAGGAGAAGCCTTGCTGTCTTGCTTGCAGACCTTGGAGATTCCTCAACCTTCACAGTCTGTGAGCAGGAGCCCTGCTTTTTGACCTGCTCATCTTGGGTTCACTGCTTCTGCAGCTCCGTGAATTGGGAAAGGACTCTATCCTTGGGACATTCCAACCCCTACAATCCCACTAGCTGTTTCCTTGATATAAATCTCTCTATATATATTTATACACTTTACTGGTTTTGCTTCTCTAGGGAACCCAGCCTAAGACACTGAGCTATCGTTTGATAGAGTATTCTGATCTAGCTTCTCAGGTTACAGGGAGTCTCATATGTAAAGACCAGAAGTAAGATTCCTTCTCACCACAATTTGAGTATGCTCCAACCACCTCCCTCTTGGCTTCCTGACCTGCCAAATGGAAATGCAGTGTATTAAGAGCCCATCTCCACTCCCCTCCATCCATCTGGTGATCCTGTCCCACTACCAGTGGATCCTCACATCGTCAAGCAACTGCCTACAAATCGAATCCTGCCCCACCCACCCTGCCCCACCCCACCCCACCCCGCCCTCAGCCTCTCAAGGACAGCCTGCAAACCTGGCCATGGAAATGTGAGGACCAACACATCAGCCAGGCTCATTGAAGGCAACTTAAGCCCAGCTGTTGTCTTGGGGCTCTGTCCATGTGAATAGGAGGAGCTAGCCCATAAATCTGTATTCACCTGAAATCACTCAAGTGAGAAACACAGGCAAAGACCTACCCACACACTTGTATGTACACAGACACATGGACAAACACCCACACATCATCATGTACATAACACAGCTGCACAACATATACAGACACACATATACACACCAACACATGTGCACACAAATGCTCATGAATGTGGATGGACACATGTCCATAAAACCCACACACACAAATGAACATATTACAAAAACACAAAAAATACATTCAGATACAGACACACCTAGATCCATTTACACATACACACAGATATGCTCAGATATACATAGCTAAAGACACAAAGGCAGAAACAATCTGCAGACACTTTCATACCCAAAGTATCACACTGGATTGGGGTAACCATTTACATTTTATAGATGGGGAGTCGAGGCTCAGAGAGTCCAAACATTTTACCTAAGTTACCGTGACAGATGGTAAAGTTAAGATTAAACTCCAAGTAAATTCTCCAATAAGGGGAAGCATTATTCTAAAAAAAGGTAAGCGGATGCTTATATTTGCTTTTAAAAATTATTCCAGTTTTAGGGCCAATTCAGCTATTGTTCCTTGGGGAGAACAAATGTTCTACCTTCAGACTCACTGGTTATTTAACTGATAGTCTTTCTTCGTTTGAAAATATCTCCTTGTTTATTTAATTCTGACCAGGGATATGGAGAGGAAACATTCAGATCATTCTGCCATTGTAACTGGCACTCTACCCCAGGATAATGGAGTTTAGTCATGGGAGCGCTGTCACACTCTTGCTCACCGGCTGGAACAGCCAAGGAGGAGGAAGATGAGTCACCAATTTGTTTCTGCCTTTCAGATCTCACACAAGCGTATCTAACTGGTGAGGCCTAATTCACATTCAGAACGCTGGCTGCATTAAAGTTTGGAGAACATAGATTTTAGTTCTTACCATATCCAACTAGAGGAAGGTGGAATGATGTTTGAAAGAAGTACCCCATAGTGTCCACTACAGCAGCTTTACTTAGGGTTACACAGCCAGTAAGTGGTAGAGCCGGAATTCAAACCCACACCATGTGGACTCTGAGGCACTCTTAGTCACTAATCTTAGACAGCCTCAAACAAATGATATCATGAGATGATTGAATTAATGATGCAGTTTTTCACAGTACAGCACCTGAGGCAGGAGCATCCTTGTGCACTGTTTCAGTTACCTAGTGCTGCCTTTGAAAAAAATTGCCACAAGTGGGTAGCTTTAAAGAACAGGGTTTCTTTGAAATTCATGGTCTCACAGTTTTGGAGGCTAGGAGTCCAAATTCAGGTCGTCAGCTCTAGGGGAAGGTACTTCTTTGTTTCTTTCAGCTTCTAGTAACTGCCAGCAATTGTTGGCATCCCTAGGCTGGTGGCTGCATCTGCCTTCTAGTCACATGGTGTCTTCTCTCCAAGTGTCTGTGTCTGCTCTTTTTATAAGACACTACTCGGAAGGAATTAGATTTAAGACCCACTCTGCTCCGATAGGATCTCATTAACATAACAAAAGAAAACCCTATCTCCAAGCAGGATCACATTCACAGGTATAGGAGTTAGGACTTCAACGTATGTTTTAGAGGAACACAATTCAGTCTATGACATGTGCTATTTATTGCTTTATTATGGAGCAGAAGTGAGGGACAAGGAGAGGGAGGCAGGAAAGGAAGGCAAGCTAGAACAAGAATGCTTTTTTTTTTTCTCTTTCCATTTTTGTTTTATTTTAAAGATTTTATTTTTGAATAATTTATATTTACAAAAAACTTTAAAAAATAATACAGAGTTCCTGCATATCCTTCATCCAGCTTCCCCTAATGTTAACATCTTGCATAACTGGCACATTTGTCAAAACTAAGAAATTAGCACTGGTACAATACTGCTAACCAAACTACATATTTTATTTGTATTTTACCAGTATTTCCACTAAAGTCTTTAACCATGGTACATTTGTCAAAACTAAGAGATAAAATTCGTAACGTACTGTCTTAGGTTGGGTTCTCTAGAGAAGCAGAGCCGGTAAAGCATTTAAATATATATAGAAAGAGATTTATATCAAGGAAATGTCTCACAGTTTAGAGGCTGGAATGTCCCAAGTTCATGGGTCAGGATAGAGGCTTCTCCTGATTCACACAGCTGTAGGGGTTGGCAAACCCAAGATCGGCGGGTCAAAAAGCAGGAGTTTTGTTCATAGGCTGTGAAGATTGATGAATCCCAAAATCAGCAAGCAAGACCACAGGTAAACTGCTAGCTCAAGTCCCAAGAACCAGAGGTCAGATGAACAGGAGCCAACTGCAGGATCCAGCACTAGCAAAAACCCCAGAAGCCTTGCCAGAATGTCTACTTATATTTGATGCAGGCTGCGTGCCCAAGGAAACTCCCTTTTAACTGATTGGCTACTCACAGCAGATCCCATCCTAGAGGTGATCACAACATCATAAGACTGCCAAACCACTGAGAATCATGGCTCAGCCAAGTTGACACACAACCTTAACGATCGGAAACGCTATTAATTAAACTACAGATATTGTTCAGGTTTCACCAGTTTTTTCTATTAATGCCCTCTTTCTATTCCAGGATTCAATGTAGGATACCAAAAACCCAAACCCACTGCCATTGAGTCCATTCCGACTCATAGCGACCTTATAGCTCAGAGGAGAACTGCCCCATAGAGTTTCCAAGGAGTGTCCAGTGGATTCAAACTGGCGACCTCTTGGTTAGCAGCTGTAGCACTTGACCTTTACGCCACCATAGTCAATCCAGGGTACCACATTTAATTGTCATATCTCTTTAGTCTACTCTGATCTGTGGCAATTTCTCAGTCTTTCCTTGTTTTTCACGACCTTGACAGTTTTTTTATATAAAACACAGTTTTTTTATATTGAGAAGAAATTCGTAGTACAACCAACCAACCATTCTAAAGTGGACAATTCAACGACAGTGTAAAATTCAGAGATATTTAGTGTATTTACAATGTTGTGCAACCACCAGCTCTCTCTAATTTCAAAATTTTTTCTTGCCCCATGAAAACCCTGTACCCATAGAGTAGTCACTACCTATTCCTCCCTCTCCCCATCCCTACTAAACTCCAATGGGCTTTCTATCCGTATAGATTCGCTTACTCTGAGTATGCTATGTAAAAGGAATAATACAATATGTCACCTTTTTGTCTGGCTCCTTTCACTTAGCATGTTTTCAAGCTTCATCCAAATTGTAACAAGTATCTGTACTTCATTACTTTATGGCCAAATAGCATACCATTGTATCGATAAACCGCAATTTGTTTATCCACTTCTGCTGGACATTTAGATTGTTTATGCTGCTATAAACATTCATGTACAAGTTTCTGTGTGAACGTGATTTGTATTTCTCTTCGATATACTTAGAAGTGAAACAGCTAGGTCATAGAGTAATTCTTTGTTTAACTTTTGAGGGACAACAAAATTGCTTTCCACAGCAGCTACGGCATTTTACATTCCCATCAACAGTGTACAAGAGTTCCTATTTCTCCACATACTCACCAAACACTTGTTGTATTCCGTTTTTTTTTTTTTTTTTTTATTAAAGTCATCCTAGTGGGAGTTTCTGGGTGGTGCCAGTGGTTAAGATGCTAGTCTGCTAACTGAAAGATTAGAAGTTTAAGTCCACTCAGAGGCATCTTGGAAGAAAGGCCTGGCAATCTACTTGCAAAAAATCAGTCACTGAAAACACTATGGAGCACAGTTCTGCTCTGTTGAATTCAATGGCAACTGGCTTAGTGGGTGTGAAGCAGTATCTCATTGTGGTTTTGGTCATGCATTTCCTTAAGGACCAGTGATGTTGCACATCTTTACCTGTGTTTGTTGGCCATTTGTGTATCTTCTTTGAAGAAAGGTCTATTCAAGTTTTTGCCTCTTTTTTTTTTTAATTGGCTTGTTAGTCTTTTTGTTGTTGAACTGTGTGTTAGTCAGGGTTCTCCAGAGAAACAGAACCAATAGTGTGTGTGTGTCTGTGTCTGTGTCTGTGTGTATGTCTGTGTGTCTCTGTGTATGGAGCCTGAGTGTGCAGAGGTTTAGAGCTCAGCTGTAAACCAAAAGCCCAGCTGTTTGAATCCACCAGCCACTCCTTCGAAGCCCTATGGTGCAGTTCTACTCTGTCCTGTAGTGTCACTATAAGTCAGAATTGACTCGATGGCAATGGTTTGGTTTTATATCTATATCTGTATCTATATATCTATATCATCTACGTCTATATCTATACTATATCCATATCTATATCTGTATCTATATCTATATCATCTATATCTATACTTGTTCTTACTTGCTGCTGTAGATTTGGTCCCCGACTTATGGTGACCCCATGTGTTACAGAGTAGAACTGCTCCATAAATAGTGAAAAAGGGAGAAGAAGAATTGATATATTTGAACTGTGGTGCTGGTGAAGAATACTGAATATACCATGAAAAAATCAGCCTTAGAAGAATATTTTTTAGAATCTAGCATGGTGAGACTTCAATTCGCTTACTTTGGACATGTCATTAGGAAAGACGACTCACTAGAAAAGGACATCATGTTCGGTAAAGTAGAAAGCCAATGAAACCAAGGGAAACCTTCAGTGAAATGGATAGACAAAACAGACTCAACAATGGACTCAAACATGCCAAGGACCGTGAAGGTCTTTGCAGGGCCTGGGAAAGTTTCATTCTGTTATACATGAAGTCTCATTAGTTGGAGCCAACTCGATGGCAACTAACAACAACATACACATATGTAGAGAGATTTAAGGGATTGGCTCACCAATTGTGGGAGCTGGCAAGTCTAAAACTTGTAGGACAGGTGAAGGCTGGAAAATCTGGCAGTTCTGAATCCAAAATCTGTAGGCAAAGCAGGCTGGAAACTCCAGCAGGATATCTATGTTAGTGTCTTGAGGCAGAATTCTTCTCCTTCGTGAAATTTTGTTGTTGTTTTTAAGTGCTGTCAAGTAGGTTCCAACTCATAGCAACGCTATGTACAGTAGAACGGAACACTGCCCGGACCCACACCATCCTCACAACCATTGTTATGCCACTGTGTCAATTCATCTTGTTGAAGGTCTTCCTCTTTTTCAATGACCCTCTACTTTACCAAGCATGATGATCTTCTCCAGGGACTGATCCCTCCTGACAATATGTCCAAAGTATCTGAGATGTAGTCTCACCATCCTTGTATCTAAGGAGCATTCTGGTTGTACTTATTCCGAGACAGATTTGTTCATTCTTCTGGCAGTCCATGGTATATTCAGTATTCTTCACCAACACCGTAATTCAAATTATTCTTTGGTCCTCCTTATTCATTGTTCAGCTTTCCCATATTCATTGTCCAGCTTTCCCATGCATATTAGGCGATTGAAGACACCATGGCTTGGGTCAGGTGCACCTTAGTCCTCAAAGTGACATCTTTGCTTTTTAACACTTTAAAGAGGTCTTTTGTACAAGATTTGCCCAGTGCAATACATCGCTTGATTGATGTGCATTGGAAAAGAATGTAGACTTGGCTGCTGTTGGGTGGAGTGGTCTGTATATATCTATGAGGTCAAGTTGATCGTCTGTAGCATTTAGATCTTCCGTATCTTTATTAAGTTTCTTTCTAAATGTTCTGCTCTTCACTGAAAGCAGTTTGTTGAAGTCTCCTACTTTTGTTGTGGAGCTGTCTATTTTTCTTTTCAACACTGTTAGAGTTTGTTTTATGCATTTTGGAGCCCTGACATTGAGTGCACATATGTTTGTTATGATTTCATCCTCCTGGTGTATTGACCCTTTAATCATTATATAGTGTCCTTCCTTATCCTTTATGGTGGATTTTGCTTTAAAGTCTATGTTGCCACTTCTGCTCTTTTTTTGTAGTTGTTTGCTTGATATTTTTTCCATCTCTTGAGTTTTAGTTTGTTTGTGTCTTTGAGTTAAAGTGCGTCTCTTGTAGGCAGCATATAGATGGATCGTGTTTTTTTATCCATTCTGTCATTCTGTCTCTTTATTGATGCAATTAGTCCATTTACATTCAGTGTCATTATGGATAGGTATGAGTTTACTGCTGTCATTCTGATGTATTTTGTGTGTGTGGTGTGGATAGTTTCTCTGTTCCACTTAATTTTCCGTACCGCGTCATTTTTCTTTACATATTTTCTTTTCATCTTTTTCACTATTGTTGAATTTGTGTTTGCTGAGTCTTTATGTTTTTCTTCTTTTTTATATTTATGGGTAGGTTTGATAGCTTTCTTTGTCCTTACCTTAAAATTTACCTTTATTTTCCTAAGTTTGAACCAATCTTTTATTTCTGGATATTGCCTTAACTTCCTCTCCATATGGAAGTTGTATGACTACACTGTTTAATTCCTCTTTTTTGTTTTGATGTTATAATCGTTTATATATTGAAGCATCTGGTTCCCTATTTTCAGTCTTTCAGCCTTGACTGGTTTTTGCAACTTCCCTATCTGCATTGATAACTGGTTGATCTGTTCTGTGTTCTAGTCTTAGATTGTTCTCTGATATTGTCGGTTCTCTAGCCAGAGGACTCCCTTTAATATTTCTGTATTTTTGGTTTAGTTTTTACAAATCTCCTTAATGTCTGTTCATCTGGAAATGATGTAATTTTGCCATCGTATCTGAGAGACAGTTTTGCTGGATATATAATTCTTGACTTGCAATATTGTTCCTTCAAGGCTTTACATATGTTATCCCATTGCCTTCTTTTTTTTTTTTTTTTTATCTGAGAGACAGTTTTGCTGGATATATAATTCTTGACTTGCAATATTGTTCCTTCAAGGCTTTACATATGTTATCCCATTGCCTTCTGGCCTGCATGGTTTCTGCTGACTAGTCAGAGCTTAGTCCTATTGGTTCTCCTTTGTAGGTGACTTTTTGTTTATCCCTAGCCACTCTCAAGATTCTATCTTCATCTTTGGTTTTGGCAAGTTTGATTATGATATGCCTTGGTGACTTTCTTTTGGGATCTACCCTGTGTGGGTTCATTGAGCTTCTTAGATAGATATCTTCTCATCTTTCATGATACCAGGGAAGTTTTCTGCCATCAAATCTTCAACAATTCTCTGTGTTATCTGTTATATCCCCTGCTCTGGTACTCTGATCACTTGTAGATTTTCCCTCTTGATAGTGTCCCATGTTATACTTATGATTTCTTCATTTTTTAAAATACTTTTTTCTAATTTTTTTCTCAGATAAATTTGTGTCAAGGGATTTATCTTCAGTCTCACTAATTCTGACTTCCATTGCCTCAATTCTGCTCCTATGACCTTCTATTGTGTTGTCTAAACCTGAAATTTTATTGTTAATCTTTTGGATTTCTAGTTGCTGCCTCTCTATGGTTTCGATCAACTTGTTAAAGTTGTCATTTGGTTCTTGTATTGTTTTCCTGAATTCCTCTATTGTTTTGTCTGTGTTTTGCTTGATCTCCTTCCTAATCTCTTGGGAAAAAAAAAAAAAAAGCTCTGTATATTAGTTTGTTTAATTCTATCAGGTAATTCCATTACCTTTTCTTCCTCTGGAAGGTTTCCTGGTTCTTTATTTTGCTCACTTGCTGGAGCCATCTTGACCTGCCTCTTTATGCATTTCAATATTGACTGTTGTCTCTGAGGCATCCATAATTTATTTATTTATTGAATGTTTGTTTACTGTGTCCTACCTTTTTGTTTTATTTTGTTTTGATATGCCCAAGTAGCCTGGGCATGTGAGCTACTTTGGTTATTGGTGTCTTTGAAGCCCTCACATCCTGTCACCAGGTATTTAGAGCAGCTACTAGATATGTGAACCCAGAAGTCTGTGCACTTTTTTTGTGCCCAGGTGTCAGTGACCAAGTGTGTGGTGCAGACTCTCACCTACAGTCCTAGAAGAGTAGGGCTGCATAGGGGTTTTGGGAGCAGTCACAGGTATCTGGCTGTAGTAGCAGGCTATGTGTGGAGCAAGACAGGGGGCTGACAACTGCCCCTGGGTGCCCAAGTAGAGGGTGTGTCCCTGCCCCCTATAGCGTATAGTGGGGGGGAAATGCAGCCCGTCCTTGGGCACATTATGCTGTTGGCTGAAGGAACTGGGAGGCACCACTTATTCTGACCCCTCTCATGGGTGGCTAGATGGAGCGGCTGATACCACCAGCCCTCAGGCCCCTGATGTAGGTGGATAAGGCCCTTGCTTAAGGTGCAGGGCAGGAGTCAAATGTCACAAATCTGCAGCACCCCCTTGGCTGCTGCCATTGAAAATGGGCTTCAGGTGTATACCCTGCTATTTTTCGCTATCGAGGGAATGCAGTGTTGAATCAGCCTACATAGGTCTGGGCAGGGGTGAAAGACACTGCAAGTCTGTGGACCCCTATGCCAGTGGCTGGGTGAAAGAACAGGGCCTCCTGACCCACCCTGAGTTCCTGGCTTAGGAAGCACGGTGTTTTTTAAAGCCAAGAGACTGGTGTGGGCGTGGATAGCCCTGAGTTCCAACTTAGGGGATGGCAGTTGTTTAATACTGCTGGACTGGTGTCAGAGTAGAGTGGTTTGTGGGATGGGTGAGGGGAAGGAAGGATTTCACTGCTGAGACACTCTCTGGGGGAGGTATTATTTTGCCCCCATGCAGTAGGTTAGATGCATAGATTTAATTTTTGCAAGTCCAGCACCTCTTTCACCCAGCTCCACAGGTATGTGTGGATACGTCACCACCCAGCCTCACCCAATGTGGTAAGACGTGTCCCAAACACTACTGCTCACCTCAGTCT
This sequence comes from Elephas maximus indicus, assembly GCF_024166365.1. Classification (NCBI taxonomy): domain Eukaryota; kingdom Metazoa; phylum Chordata; class Mammalia; order Proboscidea; family Elephantidae; genus Elephas; species Elephas maximus. The sequence continues at coordinate 20,115,171 of NC_064831.1, forward strand.
GCATGCACAGGCTGACCCAGCCAGCAGGGCACTGGCAACCTTGCAACTGGCACTTCTCCATTCTTTTTGAATTGTCTCTGCTTTCCTCGCCACTCACTCTGACTCTTCAGCTTTCTGTTTGATGATCAGGGCTCCCGGATCATCATATATAATAGATGCATTTGTTTTTTCCGGCCTTTATTGTAAGACAGACAACAGGAAGCGTCTGTGTCTTCCACCATCTTGGTCCTGCCTCCCTTAGTAAGTTTTGAAATCAAGAAATGTGAATCTTCTTTTTCAATATTGTTTTGGCTATTTTGGGTCACTTGAAATGCCATATGAATTTGAGGATCAATTTTTCCATTTCTGAAAAAAAAATGGCCATTGGAATTTTGATAGGGATTACATGGACTCTGTAGATTGCTTTTGGGGGTAGTGTCATCTTAACAATATTATATGTGATGTCTTTCCATTTATATAGGCTTTTTTAAAATTTCTTTCAGTAATGTTTTGTAGTTTTCAGAGTATAAATTGTTCACCTCCTTGGTTAAATTTATTCCTAGTTACTTTATTCTTTCAGATTTTATTGTAAATGGAACTGGAATTGTTTCCTAATTTCCTTTTCGTTTCTGTACTGTTGTTGTTGTTGTTAGGTGCTGTTGAGTCAGTTCCGAATCATAGCAACCCTATGTAAAACAGAACCAAACACTGCTAGGTCCTGTGCCGTCCTCACACTCATTGTTATGCTTGAGCCCATTGTTGTAGCCACTGTGTCAATCCATCTTGTTGAGGGTCTTTCTCTTTTTCGCCAGCCCTCCACTTTACCAAGAAGGATGTTCTTCTCCAAGGACTGATCCCTCCTGACAACGTGACCAAAGTATGTGAGACGTAGTCTCACTATGCTTGTGGTTGTACTTCTTCCAGGACAGATTTGTTTGTTCTTTTGGCAGTCCACAGTCTATTCAGTATTCTTCACCAACACCACAATTCAAAGGCATCAATTCTTCTTCAGTCTTCCTTATTCATTGTCCAGCTTTCATATGCATATGGGGCAGTTGAAAGCTCTATGGCTTGGATCAGGTGCATCTCAGTCTTTAAGGTGACATCTTTGCTTTTTAACACTTTTAAAGAGATCTTTTGCAGCAGATTTGCCCAATGTAATACATCGTTTTATTTCTTAACTGCTGCTTCCATGGGTGTTGATTGCAGAACAAAGTAAAACAAAGTGTTTGACAGTTTCAATCTTTTCTTGGTTTATCATCATGTTGCTTACTGGTTCAGTTGTGAGGATTTTTGTTTTCTTCATGTTGAGTTATAATCCATTTTTTAAGGCTGTGGTCTTTGATCTTCATCAGTAAGTGCTTCAAGTCCTCTTCACTTTCTGTAAGGTTGTGTCATCTGCATAATGCAGGTTGTTAATGAGTCTTCCTCCAATCTTGACACCCCGTTCTTCTTCATATAGTCCAGCTTCTTGAATTATTTGCTCAACATACAGATTGAGTAAATATGGTGAAAGGATACAACCCTGGCACCCAACTTTCCTAACTTTAAAACACGAAGTATCCTCTTATTCTGTTCAAATGACTGCCTCTTGATCTATGTACACGTTCTTCATGAGCACAATTAAGTGTTCTGGAATTCCCATTCTTTGCAATGTTATCCATAATTTCTTATGAGCCACAGAGTTAAATGTCTTAGCATACATAGCCAATAAAACACAGGAAAACATCTTTCTGGTATTCTCTCCTTTTGGCCAGGATCCATCTGATATCAGCAATGATATTCCTGGCTCCATGCCAACTTCTGAACCAAGGTCATACTTTGGCTCTTGTGGACTTGTTCTAATTTTCTTCACTTTCAACTTGAACTTGTGTATGAGCAATTGATGGTCTGTTCAGCAGTTGGCCACTGGCCTTGTTCTTACTGATGATATTAAGCTTTTCCATCTCTTTTCACAAAGGTAGTCAATTTGATTCCTGTGTATGAGATCTATGGGTATAGCTGCTGTTTACGTTGGTGAAAAAAGGTATTTGCGATGAAGTTATTGGTCTTGCTAAATTCTATCATACAATCTCCAGCATCATTTCTATCACCATGACTTCTTTTCCAACTACCAATCCTTCTTTGTTTCCAGCTTTTGCATTCCAATCACCAGTAATTATCAATGCATCCTAATTGCGTGTTCAATCAATTTCAGACTGCAGAAGTTGGTAAAAATCTTCTGTTTTCTCATCTTTGGCCTTAGTGGTTGGTGCGTAAATTTTATATCAGTCAAGTTAACTGATCTTCCTTGTAGGTGTATGGATAGTATCCTATCAGGATAGATCTCAAAATGTTCTTTTTGACAATGAATGCAATGCCATTCCTCTTCAAGTCATCATTCCTGGCATAGTAGACCATATGATCGTTAGAGTCAAAATGGACAAAATTTCAGCTCACTAGTGCATAGGATATCAATCTTTATGAGGTCCATTTCATTTTTAATGATTTCCAGTTTTCCTAGAATCATACTTTGTACATTCCACATTCTGATTTTTAATGGATATTTGCAGCTGTTTCTTCTCATTTTGACTCATGCTACATCAGCAAATGAAAGGCCTGAAAGTTTGACTCCATCTACTTTATTAAGGTCAACTCTACTTTGAGGAGGCTGCTCTTCCCCAGTTGTCTTTTGAGTGCCTTCCAACCTGAAGGGCTCATCTTCTGGCACTATATCAGACAACGTTCTGTTGCTATTTAGAAGATTTTTACTGGCTAATTCTTTTCAGAAGTAGACCACTGAGTCCTTCTTCCTAATCTTTCTTAGTCTGGAAGCTCAGCTGAAACCTGTCTGCCGTGGGTGACCCTGCTATTATTTAAATATTGGTGGCATAGCTTCCAGCATCACAACAACATGTAAACCTCCACAGTATCACAAACTGGCAGACAGGTGGGGGAGTTGTATATTTCTGATGTTTAAAAACACAACTGATTTTTGTGTGTTGATCTTGTACCCTGCAACTTTGTTGAATCTATTTATTAGCTCTAATGGTTTTTTGTGGGTTTTATAGGATTTTGTATATATAGAATCATGTCATCTTCAAATAGAAATAATTTTGCTTCTTCCTTTCTGATTCGTATGCCTTTCATTTCTTTTTCTTGCTTAATTCCTCTGGCTAGGACTTCCAGTACAATGTTGAATAGAAGTGGAGAAAGTGGCCATCCTTATCTTGTTCCCGATCTTAGGGGAAAAGATCTCAATCTTTCTCCATTAATTTGTTAGCTGTGGATTTTTCATTAATACTTTCCATCACATTGAGGAAGTTCCCCATCTTGTGCCATCCTCACATGTTTGAGCCCATTGTTACAACTACTATGTCAACCCATCTCAGGAAAGGTCTTCCTCTTTTTCTCCATCATGTTGATGAAGATTTTATATTCCTGTTACCTGAGTGTTTTTATCATTATCAGGTATTGAATTTTCTATAGAAGAATCATGATCAAAAGGGAGGAAATGCAAAAACCATGCAGTCAAGAAGGCAATGGGATGGAAAAAAACTGCCAACCAAGAATTATTATATCCAGCAAAACTGTTTCTTAGATACAATGGTGAAATTAGGACATTTCCAGATAAACAGAAATTAAGGGAATATGTAAAAACCAGACCAAAGTTACAAGAAAGCCCTCCAGTTAGAGAACCAACATCAGACAACAATCTAAGACCAGGACACAGGATGGATCAACCAGATACCAACCTGGATAGGGCATTCTCAAAAATAAAACAAAGCTAAAAGACTGAAATAGGGAACCAGAGAAATCAATGTGTAAGTGACAGCAACGTCAAAACAAAAAAGGGGAAATAAATGGTGTAGTCATAGAACTTCCATATGGGGAGGAAGTCAAATTGGTATCAAGAAATAAAAGACTGTTTTAAACTTAGGAAAATAAAAGTAAATTTCAAGGTAACAAGAAAGGAAGTTAACAAATCTACCCATCAAAATAAAAAAAGAAGAAAAACATAAAGACTCAGTAAAAACAAAAATCAACAATAATGAAAGAAATGAAAAGAACCCCATAAACACAAAGAACTCAGCACAGGAAATTAAGCAGAACAAATAAACAGTCTACACCACACACACACAAAAAGACAAGTAAACTCATACTATCGATAATGACACTAAATGTAAATGGCTTAAATGCACCAGTAAAAAGCAGAGAGTGGCAGAATGAATAAGAAAACATCATCCATCTACATGCTCTCTACAAGAGCCCACCTTAGATACAAAGACATAAACAAACTAAAACTCAAAGGATGGAAGAAATGTATCAACCAAACAATAACCAAAAGAGAGCAGGAGTAGCAATATTAATCTCCAATAATATAGACTTTAAAGCAAAATCCACCATAAAGGATAAGGAAGAGCATTATATAATGATTAAATGGTCAATACACCAGGAGGACATAACTGTAATGAAACCAATGACAGGGCTCCAGAATACATAAAACAAACTTTAACAGCATTGAAAAAAGAAATAGTTCCACAATAGTAGGAGACGTCAACACACCACTTTTGATGATGGACAGAACATCTAGAAATAAATTCAATAAAGGTACCCACAACCCACTGCTATCACAGAAGATCTAAATACCACAATCAACAAACTTGACCTCATAGACATATACAGAACACTCCACCCAGCAGCAACAAAGTATTCTTCTCCAGCTCATTCTCCAGAATAGACCACATTTTAGGCCACAAAGCCAGCCTCAAAAAAATCCAAAACATTGAAATAATATAAAGCAACTTTTCTGATCATAATGCCGTAACAGTAGAAATCAATAACAGAAAAAGTAAGGTAAAAAAAATCAAATACATGGAAACCAAACAACACCTTGCTTTAAAAAATACTGGGTAATAAAAGGAATCAAGGATGGAATTTAAAAAATATATAGAATCAAATGAGGATAAAAACACATCTCACCAAAACCTTTGGGACACAGCAAAAACAGTACTTAAAGGTCAATTTATAACAATAAATGCATACATCCAAAAAGAAGAAAGGCCCAAAATCAAAACATTAACCCTAAAACTCAAACAAATAGAGAGCAGCAAAAATGCCCACAGGCATCAGAAGAAAAGAAATAATAGAACAGAAATAAATGAAATAGAGAACAGAAAAACAAAAGAATCAGCAAGAACAAAAGTTGGTCCTTTGAAAAGATCAACAATATCAATAAACCACTGGCCAAACCAACAAAAGAAAAAAGGAGAGGAAGCAAATAAGCTGGGTAAGAAATGATATAGGCGATATCACAACAGACCCAACTGAAATAAAAAGCATCAGAAAAGAAAAGAATACTATAAAAAATAGTACTCCAACAAATTTGAAAACCTAAAGGAAATGGACAAATTTCTAGAAACACACTGCCTACCTAAGCTAACACAAACCGAAGTAGAAAAACTAAATAAACCCATAACAAAAGAAGAGATTGAAGAGGTAATAAAAAACAAAAAAACTCCCACCAAAATAAGCCCTGGCCCAGTTGACATCACTGGAGAATTCTACCAAACTTTCAGAGAAGAGTTAACATCAGTACTGCTAAAGATATTTCAGAACATGTAAAAGGAAGGAATACTCCCAAAATTATTTTATGAAGCCGGCATAAGCCTGAAACCCAAGCCAGGCAAAGATATCCCCTTCCCGCCAGAAAAGGAAAGAAATCCACAGACTGATATTCCTCATAAAAAAATTCTGAACAAAATTCTAGCCAAAAGAATTCAACAGCAAATCAAAAAAATAATACATCATGACCAGTGGGACTAATACCAGGTGTGCAAGATAGTTTAACGTTAGAAAATCAATCAACTTAATCCACAACATAAATAAAAGAATCACAGGGTCATCTCAGTTGATGCAGAAAAGGCATTTGACAGTCCAACACCCCCTCCTAATAAAAAGATTTCAGCAAAATAGGAATAGAAGGAAAATTCCTTGACATAATAAAGGGCATTTATACAAAAACAGGAAACCCTGGTGGCGTAGTGGTTAAGTGCTATGGCTGCTAACCAAGAGGTCAGCAGTTCAAGTCCACCAGGAGCTCCTTGGAAACTCTATGGGGCAGTTCTACTCTGTCCTATAGGGTTGCTATGAGTCAGAATCAACTCGACAGCACTGAGTTTTTGGTTTATACAAAAACAACAGCCAGCATCATTCTCAACAGAGAGAAACTGAAGGCATTCCCCTTGAGAACGGGAAGCTGACCAGGATGCCTTTTATCACCAGCCTTATTCAGCATCAGGCTGGAAGTCCTAGCTTGAGCAATAAGGCAAGAAGAAGAAATAAAGGGCATCCAAACTGGTAATGAACAGGTAAAACTCCCTCTATTTGCAAATGATATGATCTTATGCATAGAAAAAAAAAAAAAAAACCTGAAGAATCCACAAAAAAGCTACTGGAACTAATAGAAGATTTCAGCAAAGTAGCAGGATACAAGATTAATGTTTAAAAAAATCAGTTGGATTCCTCTACACCGACAAAGAGAACTTCAAAAAGGAAATCAGGAAAACAATACCATTTACAAGAGTTCCCAAGAAGATAAAATACTTAGGATTAGATCTAACCAGAGACATAAAAGACCTATACAAAGAAAATTACAAAATAGTACTGGAAGAAACCAAAAGAGGCCTACTTAAATAGAAAAATATACCATGCTTATGGATAGGAAGACTCAATATTGTGAAAATGACAATACTACCCAAAGCGATCTACAAATATAACACAATCCCAATCCAAATTCCAACAGCATTCTTTAACAAGATGGAGAAACAAATCACTGAATTTATATGGAAAGGGAAGAGGCTCTGGATAAGTAAAGAATTATTGAAAAAGAAGAACAAAATGAGAGGCCTCACACTACCTGATCTTAGAACCTATTATACAGCCATGGTAGTCAAAACAGCCTGGTACTAGTACAAAAACAGACACATGGACCAATCAAACAGAATTGAGAACCCAGAGGTAAATACATCCATCTATCAGCAGCTGTTATTTGACAAAGGGCATAGTTCTCTAAATGATGAAAAGAGAGTCTCTTCAACAAATGGGGGCAGGCATAACTGGATGTCCACCTGTTAAAAAAATGGCACAAAATCCATACTACACACCATAAACAAAAACTAACTCAAAACAGATCAAAGACCTAAATATAAAACCAAAAACAATAAAGATCGTGGAAGATCTTAGAGACAATATGAGGGGCATGGCATAAATAGAATGCAAACCATAACAAACAATTCACAAACACCAGAAGATAAACTAAATACCTGGGAATCCTAAAAGTTAAACACATATGTTCATCAAAAGACTTCACCAAAAGAGTAAAAAGAGAACCTACAGACCGGGAAAAAAATTTTGGCTATGACGTATCCAACAAGGGTCTATCTCTAGCATCAACAAAATACCTCAACACCTTGACAACAAAAAGAAAAATAATCCAATTTATAGACAGTAGATAAGAACTACTTTAGGTAAAGGGAAAGACAACACACAATACAGGAGAGCTCAGCACAATTGGACTAAATGAAAAGCAAAGAAGTTTCCTGAATAAACTGAATGCTTCAAAGGCCTGTGTAGCAGGGTTTGGGGACCATGGATTCAGGGGACATCTAAGTCAATTGGCATAATAAAATCTATTAAGAAACATTCTGCATCCCACCTTGGAGAGGGACATCTGGGGTCTTAAACGCTAGCAAGCGGCCATCTAATATGCATCAATTGGTCTCAACCCACCTGGAGCAAAGGAGAATGAAGAACACCAGGGACACAAGGTAATTATGAGCTCAGGAGACAGAAAGAGCTACATAAACCAGAAGTCTGACTACATAAGCCTGAGACCAGAAGAACTAGATGGTGCCCACCTACAACCAATGACTGCTCTGACAGGGAACACAACAGAGAACCCCTGAGGGAGCAGGAGAACAGTGGGATGCAGACCCCAAATTCTCATAAAAAGACCAGACTTAATGGTCTGACTGAGACTAGAAGGACCCCAGTGGTTATGGTCCCCAGACCTTCTGTTAGCCCAAGACAGGAACCATTCTCAAAGCCAGCTCTTCAGACAGGGATTGAACTGGACAACAGGATAGAAAAAGATGCGGATGAAGAATGAGCTTCTTGGATCAAGTAGACACTTGAGACTATGTTGGCATCTCCTATCTGGAGGGGAGATGAGAGGGCAGAGGGGGTCAGAAGCTGGCGGAATGGACACGAAAAGAGAGAGTGGAGGGAGGGAGTGGACTGTCTCATTAGGTGGAGAGCAATTAGGAGTATACAGCAAGGTGTATATAAATTTTTGTATGAGAGACTGACTTGATTGGTAATCTTTCACTTACACCACAATAAAAAAATTGCTTAAAAAGACAAATAATCCAGTTTAAAAATGGGCAAAGGATATGAACAGACACATGACGAAATGCTTGCAATCATTAGCCATTTGTTGTTGTTGTTAGGTGCAGTCCCGTCGGTTTCGACTCATAGCGACCCTGTGTACCACAGAACAAAAACACTGCCTGGTCTTGCATCACCCTCACAATCATTATGTTTGAGCCTGTTGTTGCAGCCGCTGTGTCAGTCTATCTCGCTGAGAGTCCTTCTCTTTTCCACTAACCCTGTACTTTACCAAACATGATGTCCTTCTCCAGGGACTGATCCCTCCTGATAACATGTCCAAAGTATGTAAGACACAGGCTCGCCATCCTTGTTTCTAAGGAGCATCCTGGTTGTACATCTTCCAAGACTGGTTTGTTCAGTCTTTTGGCACTCCATGGTATGTTCAACTCTTCACCAACACCAGAATTCAAAGGAGTCAATTCTTCGGTCCTCCTTATTCATTGTTCAGCTTTCACATGCATATTATGCAAATGAAAATACCATACCTTGGGTCAGGCACACCTTAGTCTTCAAGGTAACATCTTTGCTTTTCAACACTTTAAAGAGGTCTTCTGCAGCATATTTGCTCAATGCAATGTGTCTTTTGATTTCTTGACTGTTCCTTCCATGGATGTTGACTGTCAATCCAAGTAAAATGAAATCCTTGACAACTTCAATATTTTCTCCATTTATCGTAACATGGGTTATTGGTCCAGTCGCGAGGATTTTTGTTTTATGTTGAGGTGTAATCCATACTGAAGGTTGTGGTCTTTGATCTTCATCAGAAAGTGCTTCAAGTCCTCTTTACTTTCAGCAAGCAAAGCTGTGTCATCTGCATATTGCAGGTCATTATCGAGTCTTCCTCCAATCCTGATGCCTCATTCTTCTTCATATAGTCCAGCTTCTTAGATTATTTGCTCAGCATACAGATTGAATAGTTATAGTGAAAGATACAACCCTGACACACACCTTTCCTGCCTTTAAACCATGAAGTATTCCCTTGTTCTGTCCAAACATGAGCACAACTAAGTGTTCTGGAATTCCCACTCTTCTCAATGTTATCCATAATTTGTTATGATCCACACAATCGAATGCCTTTGCATAGTCAAGAAAACACAGGGAAACATCCTTCTGGTATTCTCTGCTTTCAGCCAGGATCCATCTGACATCAGCAATGATATCCCTGGTTCCATATCCTTTTCTGAACCTGGCTTGAATTTCTGGCAGTTCCCTGTCGATATACTGCAGCAGCCACTTTTGAATGATCTTCAGCAAAATTTTGCTTGCATGTGGTATTAATGATATTGTTTGATAATTTCCACATTCGGTTGGATCATCTTTCTTAGGAAAAGGCATAAATATGGCTCTGTTCCAGTTGGTTAGCCAGATAGCTGTCTTCCAAATTTCTTGGCATAAATGAGCAGGCACTTCCAGCACTGCGTCCATTTGTTGAAACAGCTCACTTGATATTCCATCCATTCCTGGAGCCTTGTTTTTCACCAACGCCTTCAGTGCAACTTGGACTTCTTCCTTCAGTACCATTGGTTCCTGATCATATGTTACCTCTTGAAATGTTTGAACATCAACCAATTCTTTTTGGTATAATGACTCTGTGTATTCTGTCCATCTTCTTTTCATGCTCCTGCATCGTTTAATATTTTCCCCATAGAAACTTTCACTATTGCAACTCGAGGCTTGAATTTTTTCTTCAGTTCTTCCAGCATGAGAAATGCTGAGCATGTTCTTCCCTTTTGGTTTTCTATCCGCAGCTCTGTGCACATGTCATCATAATACTTTACTTTGTCTTCTCAAGCCGCCCTTTGAAATCTTCTGTTCAGTCCTTTTACTTCATTATTTCTTCCTTTTGCTTTAGTTGCTTGACATTCAAGAGCAAGTTTCAGAGTCTCCTCTGACATCCATCTTGGTCTTTTCTTTCTTTCCTGTCTTGCTTTCTTTATGTATGATGTCCTTGATGTCATTCCACAGCTCATCTGGTCTTGAGTCATTAGTGTTCAATGCATAAAATCTATTCTTCAGATGGCCTCTAAATTCAGGTGGGATATATTCAAGGCCGTACTTTGGCTCTTGTGGACTTGCTTTGATTTTCTTCAGTTTCAACTTCAACTTGCATATAAGGAATTGATGGCCTGTTCTACAGTCGGCCCCTGATCTTGTTCTGACTGATGATATTGAGCTTTTCCATTGTCTCTTTCCACAGGTGCAGTCAATTTGATTTTTTTTTTTAATCATTAGCCATTGGAGAAATGCAAATCAAAACTACAACTGAAATACCATCTCACCCCAATGACACTGGCACTAATCCAAAAAAGAGAAGATAACAAATGTTGGAGAGACTGCAGGGAGATTCAAACTCTTATAAAACACAAGTCATCAGAAACTACTTCTCTGTATAATGAATTTGAGTCAGATACTGTGGGTCAAGTGATGTTTTTCCTGAGTAAGGAGACCCTTCATTTTCTGACATAAGCTAATATGATGAACCATTGTTGTTGTTTAGTGCTTTCAAGTCAGTTCCAACTCGTAGCGGCCCTGTGAACAACAGAATGAAACACTGCTGTGTCCTGTGCCATCCTCACAAGCATTGTTATGCCTGAGCCCATTGTTGCAGCCTCTGTGTCAATCCATCTCATTGAGGGTCTTCCTCTTTTTTGCTGACCCTCTGCTTTACCAAGTATGATGTCCTTCTCCAGGGACTGATCCCTCCTGACAACATGTCCAAAGTATGTGGGATGTAGTATCGCCTTCTTGCTTCTAAGGAGCATGCTGGTTGTACTTCCTCCAGGAGAGATTTGTTTGTTCTTTTGGCAGTCCACAGTATATTCAATATTCTTCTCCAACACCACAATTCAAAGGCGTCAATTCTTCTTCGGTCTTCTTTATTCATTGTCCAGCTTTTGAATGCATATAATGTGATTGAAAATACCATGGTTTGGGTCAGGCTCATCTTAGTCCTTAAAGTGACATCTTTGCTTTTTAACACCTTAAAGAGGTCTTTTACAGCGCATTTGCCCAATGCAATGCATCATTTGATTTCTTGACTGTTCGTTCCATGGGTGTTGATTGTAGACCCCAATAGATGAAATCCTTTACAACTTCAATCTTTTCTTCATTTATCATGATGTTGTTTATTGGTCCAGTTGTGAGGATTTTGTTTTCTTTATGTTGAGGTATAATCCATAATGAAGGCTGTGGCCTTTGTTCTTCATCAGTAAGTGCTTCAAGTCCTCTTCACTTTCAGCAAGCAACTTGAAGAAAACTTGAAGAGGAATGGCATTGCATCCATCATCAAAAATAACATTTCAAGATCTATCCTGAAATAGAACACTTCAGTGATAGGGTACTATCCATACACCTTGTGAAGACCAGCTACCACCACTATTATTCAAATTTATGCACCAACCACTAAGGCCAAAGATGAAGAAATTGAAGATTTTTACCAACTTCTGCAGTCTGAAATTGATCAAACATCCAGTCAGGATGCATTGATAATTACTGGTGATTGGAATGTGAAAGCTGAAAACAAAGAAGAAGGAGCAGTAGTTGAAAAATATGGCCTTGGTGATAGAATTTTGCAAGGCCAACGATTCTTCATTGCAAATATCTTTTTTCAACAACATAAACAGTGACTATACACATGGACCTTACCAGATCGTGTACACAGGAATCAAATTGACAACATTTGTGGAAAGAGACCATGGAAAAGCTCAATATCATCAGTCAGACGAAGGCCAGGGGCCAACTGTGGAAATGACCATCAATTGCTCATATTTAAGTTCAAGTTGAAGCTAAAGAAAATTAAAACAAGTCAACAACAGCTAAAGTATGACCTTCAGTACATCCCATCTGAATTTAGAGACCATCTCAAGAGTAGATTTGACACATTGAGCACTAATGATATCAAGTGTTGTGGAATGACATCAAGGACTTCATACATGAAGAAAGCAAGAGGTGAAGAAAAAGACAGGAAAGCAAGAAAAGGCCAAAATGGATGTCAGAAGAGACTCAGAAACTTACTCTTGAATGTTGAGTAACTAAAGCAAATGTAAGAAATGATGAAGTAAACATGCTGAACAGAGGATTTCAAAGGGCATCAAAAAGAACAAGCTCAGCATCTCTCGAGCTGAAAGAACTGAAGAAAGAATTCAAACCTCAAGTTGCAATAGGGAAGGATTCTACAGGGAAAATATTAAATAGCACAGGAAGCATCAAAAGCAGATGGAAGGAATACACAGTCACTATACCAAAAAGAACGGGTCAATGTTTAACCATTTCAGTAGCAGCATATGATCAGGAACCAATAGTACTGGAGAAAGAGGTCCAAGCTGCACTGAAGGCATTTGTAAAAAACCAGGCTCCAGGAATGGATGGAATACCAATTGAGATGTTTCAACAAATGGATACAGCACTGGAAGTGCTCACTTATCTGTGCCTAAAAATTTGGAAGACAGCTACCTGGCCAACCAACTGAAAGGGATCCATATGTATGTCTATTCCCAAGAAAGATGATCCAGCCAAATGGGGAAATTATCCACCAATATCACTAATTTCACACACTAGTAAAATTTTCTGAAGCTCATTCAAAAGCAGCTGCAGAGGTACATTGACATTGAACTGCCAGAAGTTCAAGCCAGACTCAGAAGAGGACATGGAACAGAGACATTGCTGCTAATGTCAGATGGATCCTAGGTGAAAGCAGAGAATACCAGATGTCTTACTGACTGTGCACCAGCATTCGACTGTGTGGATCATAACAAATTATGGATAACATTGTGAAGAATGGGAATTCCAGAACACTTAATTGTGCTCATGAGGAACCTGTACACAGATCAAGAGGCAGTCATGGGAACAGAACAAGGGTATACTTAATGGTTTAAAGTCAGGAAAATTGTGCATTGGTATTGTGTCCCTTCACCATACTTATTCAATCTGTAGGCCGAGAAAATAATCCAAGAAGCTGGACTATATGAAGAAGAACAGGCATCAGGATTGGAGGAAGACTCATTAACAACCTGCGTTATGCAGATGATACTGAATGTCCAACCATAGACAAAGGTAATCCTGTGTGCTACTCATGTTTAATACTCCAGAAAGTATGGCACTGTCAGGGATCCTCAAACCTCTTTGGCTTTAAGGCTCTAAAATTGATTCAACTCTTCAATGCACAAAGAAAAAAATTCTGAAATAATTAAGTGTCATTGCTCAAGGTATAAAATGCCAGAAACAACTCAGTAAAGCATTTTTTTTTCAATTGTGTACCCCTATATGCAACTAAATTTTTTAAAAATAATTTTTATTGTATTTTAAGTGAAAGTTTACAAATCAAGTCAGTCTGTCACATATAAGCTTATATACACCTTACTCCATACTCCCACTTACTCTCCCCCTAATGAGTCAGCCTGCTTCCTCCTTCCAGTCTCTCCTTTTGTGATGATTTTGCCAGTTTCTAACCCTCTCTACCCTCCCATCTCCCCTCCAGACAGGAGATGCCAACACAGTCTCCAGTGACCACCTGATACAAGTAGCTCACTCTTCATCAGCATCTCTCTCCTACCCACCGTCCAGTCCCTTCCATGTCTGATGAGTTGTCTTCGGGAATGGTTCCTGTCCTGGGCCAACAGAAGGTTTGGGGACCATGACAGCCGGGATTCCTCTAGTCTCAGTCAGACCATTAAGTCTGGTCTTTTTATGAGAATTTGGGGTCTGCATCCCACTGATCACCTGCTCCCTCAGGGGTTCTCTGTTGTGCTCCCTGTCAGGGCAGTCATCAGTTGTGGCCGGGCACCATCTAGTTCTTCTGGTCTCAGGATGATGTAAGTCTCTGGTTCATGTGGCCCTTTCTGTCTCTTGGGCTCATAGTTGTCGTGTGACCTTGGTGTTCTTCATTCTCCTTTGCTCCAGGTGGGTTGAGACCATTTGATGCATCTTAGATGGCCGCTTGTTAGCATTTAAGACCCCAGACGCCACATTGCAAAGTGGGATGCAAAATGTTTTCATAATAGAATTATTGTGTCAATTGACTTAGAAGTCCCCTTAAGCCATAGTCCCCAAACCCCCGCCCTTGCTCCACTGACCTTTGAAGCATTCAGTTTATCCCAGAAACTTCTTTGCTTTTGGTCCAGGCCAGTTGAGCTACCTTCCGTGTATTGAGTATTGTCCTTCCCTTCACCTAAAGTAGTTCTTATCTACTAACTAATCAGTAAATAACCCTCTCCCACCCTCCCGCCCTCCCCCCCAACCACAAAAGTATGTGTTCTTCTCAGTTTATACTATTTCTCAAGATCTTATAATAGCAGTCTTATACAATATTTGTCCTTTTGCCTCTGACTAATTTCACTCAGCATAATGCCTTCCAGGTTCCTCCATGTTATGAAATGTTTCACAGGTTAGTCAGTGTTCTTTATCGATGCGTAGTATTCCATTGTGTGAATATACCACAATTTATTTAAGCATTCCTCCGTTGATGGACTCTTTGGTTGCTTCCAGCTTTTTGCTATTGTAAACAGAGCTGCAATAAACATGGGTGTGCATATATCTGTTCGTGTAAAGGCTCTTATTTCTCTAGTGTGTATTCCGAGGAGTGGGACTTCTGGGTGGTATGGTAGTTCTATTTCTAGCTTTTTAAAAAAACGCCAGATAGATTTCCAAAGTGGTTGTACCATTTTACATTCCCACCAGCAGTGTATAAGAGTTCCAATCTCTCCACAGCCTCTCCAACATTTATTATTTTGTGTTTT
Source organism: Elephas maximus indicus (assembly GCF_024166365.1). Taxonomy (NCBI): domain Eukaryota; kingdom Metazoa; phylum Chordata; class Mammalia; order Proboscidea; family Elephantidae; genus Elephas; species Elephas maximus. The sequence goes on from NC_064831.1 coordinate 20,130,314, forward strand.
TTGGGTTAATGCCAGCCTTGTTGGAGTGAGATGGAATCTCATCATAGTTTTAATTTGCATTTCTCTACTGGCTAATGATCGAGAGCATTTTCTCATGTATCTGTTAGCTGCCTGAATATCTTCTTTAGTGAAGTGCATGTTCATATCCTTTGCCCACTTCTTGATTGGGTTGTTTGTCTTTTTGTGGTTGAATTTTAACAAAATCATATAGAATTGAGAAATCAGGTGCTGGTCGGAGATGTCATAGCTGAAAATTCTTTCCCAATCTGTAGGTGGTCTTTTTACTCTTTTGCTGAAGGCTTTAGATGAGCATAAGTGTTTGATTTTTAGGAGCTCCCAGTTATCTGGTTTCTCTTCATCATTTTTGGTAATGTTTTGTATTCTGTTTATGCCTGGTATTAGGACTCCTAACGTTGTCCCTATTTTTTCTTCCATGGTCTTTATTGTTTTAGTCTTTTTGTTTAGGTCTTTGATCCACTTGGAGTTAGTTTTTGTGCATGGTGTGAGGTATGGGTCCTGTTTCATTTGGGTATCCAGTTATGCCAGCACCATTTGTTAAAAAGACTATCTTTTCCCCAATTAACTGACACTGGGCCTTTGTCAAATATCAGCTGCTCATGTGTGGATGGATTTATGTCTGGGTTCTCAATTCTGCTCCATTGGTCTACGTGCCTGTTGCTGTACCAGTACCAGGCTGTTTTGACTACTGTGGCTGTATAATAGGTTCTAAAATCAGGTAGAGTGAGGCCTCCCACTTTCTTCTTCTTTTTCAGTAATGCTTTACTTATCCGGGGCTTCTTTCCCTTCCATATGAAGTTGGTGATTTGCTTCTCCATCACATTAAAAAATGTCATTGGGATTTGGATCGGAAGTGCATTGTATGTATAGATGGCTTTTGGTAGAATAGACATTTTTGCTGTGTTAATTCTTCCTATCCATGCGCAAGGTATGTTTTTCCACTTAAGTAGGTCCTTTTTAGTTTCTTGCAGCAGTACTTTGTAGTTTTCTTTGTATAGGTCTTTTACATCTTTGGTAAGATTTATTCCTAAGTATTTTATCTTCTTGGGGGCTACTGTGAATGATATTGATTTGGTGATTTCCTCTTCGATGTTCTTTTTGTTGATGTAGAGGAATCCAAGTGATTTTTGTATGTTTCTCTAGTAACCTGAGACTCTGCCAAACTCTTCTATTAGTTTCAGTAGTTTTCTGGAAGATTCCTTAGGGTATTCTGTGTATAAGATCATGTCATCTGCAAATAGAGATCATTTTACTTCCTCCTTGCCAATCCAGATGCCCTTTATTTCTTTGTCTAGCCTAATTGCTCTGGCTAGGACCTCTAGCACAATGTTGATAAGAGCGGTGATAAAGGGCATCCTTGTCTGGTTCCCGTTCTCAAGGGAAATGCTTTCAGGCTCTCTCCATTTAGAGTGATGTTGGCTGTTGGCTTTGTATAGATGCCCTTTATTATGTTGAGGAATTTTCCTTCAATTCCTATTTTGCTGAGAGTTTTTATCATAAATGGGTGTTGGACTTTGTCAAATGCCTTTTCTGCATCTATTGATAAGATCATGTGGTTTTTGTCTTTTGTTTTATTTACATGATGGGTTACATTAATGGTTTTTCTAATACTAAACCAGCCTTGCATACCTGGTATAAATCCCACTTGGTCATGGTGGATTATTTTTTTGATATGTTGTTGAATTCTATTGGCTAGAATTTTGTTGAGGATTTTTGCATCTATGTTCATGAGGGATATAGGTCTGTAATTTTCTTTTTTGTGGTGTCTTTACCTGGTTTTGATATTAGGGATATGGTGGCTTCATAGAATGAGTTAGGTAGTATTCCGTCATTTTCTATGCTTTGAAATACTTTTAGTAGTAGTGGTGTTAACACTTCTCTGAAAGTTTGGTAGAACTCTGCAGTAAAGCCGTCTGGGCCAGGGCTTTTTTTTTTGTTGGGAGTTTTTTGACTACCTTTTCAATCTCTTTTTTGGTTATGGGTCTATTTAGTTGTTCTACTTCTGAATGTGTTAATTTAGGTAGGTAGTGTTTTTCTAGGAATTCATCCATTTCTTCTAGGTTTGCAAATTTGTTAGAGTACAATTTTTTGTAATAATCTGATATGATTCTTTTAATTTCAGTTGGGTCTGTTGTGATGTGGCCCATCTCGTTTCTTATTTGGGTTATTTGTTTCCTTTCCTGTATTTCTTTAGTCAGTCTAGCCAATGGTTTATCAATTTTGTTAATTTTTTCAAAGAACCAGCTTTTGGCTTTGTTAATTCTTTCAATTGTTTTTCTGTTCTCTAATTCATTTAGTTCAGCTCTAATTTTTATTATTTGTTTTCTTCTGGTGCCTGATGGATTCTTTTGTTGCTCACTTTCTATTTGTTCAAGTTCTCGGGACAGTTCTCTGATTTTGGCTCTTTCTTCTTTATGTATGTGTGCATTTTTCGATATAAATTGACCTCTGAGCACTGCTTTTGCTGTGTCCCAAAGGTTTTGATAGGAAGTGTTTTCATTCTCGTTGCATTTTATGAATTTCTTTATTCCCTCCTTAATGTCTTCTATAACCGAGTCTTTTTTTCATCAGGGTATTGTTCAGTTTCCAAGTATTTGATTTCTTTTCCCTGATTTTTCTGTTATTGATTTCCACTTTTATGGCTTTGTGGTCTGAGAAGAAGCTTTGTAATATTTTGATGTTTTGGATCCTGCAAAGGTTTGTTTTATGACCTAATATGTGGTCTATTCTAGAGAATGTTCCATGTGTGCTAGAAAAAAAAAGTATACTTTGCAGCTGTTGGGTGGAGTGTTCTGTATAAGCCTATGAGGTCAAGTTGGTTGATTGTAGCAATTAGGTCTTCCGTGTCTCTATTGAGCTTCTTACTGGAAGTCCTGTCCTCCGAAAGTGGTGTGTTGAAGTCTCCTACTATAATTTTGGAGGTGTCTATCTCACTTTTCAGTTCTGTTAAAGTTTGTTTTATGTATCTTGCAGCCCTGTCATTGGGTGCATAAACATTTAATATGATTATATCTTCCTGGTCTATTGTCCCTTTAATGATTATGTAGTGTCCTTCTTTATCCTTTGTGGTGGATTTAACTTTAAAGTCTATTTTGTCAGAAATTAATATTGCTACTCCTGCTCTTTTTTGCTTATTGTTTGCTTGATATATTTTTTTCCATCCTTTGAGTTTTAGTTTGTTTGTGTCTCCAAGTCTAAGGTGTGTCTCTTGTAGGCAGCATATAGACGAATCGTGTTTCTTTATCCAGTCTGAGACTCTCTGTCTCTTTATTGGTGCATTTAGTCCATTTACATCCAGCGTAATTATAGATAAGTAAGTGTTTAGTGCTGTCATTTTGATGCCTTTTTATGTGTGTTGTTGACCAATTCATTTTTCCACTTACTTTTTTGTGCTGAGACGTTTTTCTTTGTAAATTGTGTTTGTCATTTTCATAGCAGTTGACTTTATGTTTGCTGAGTCGTTATGTTTTTCTTGTTTTTATTTTGAGTTATGCAGTTTTTATACCTCTTTGTGGTTACCTTAATATTTACCCCTATTTTTCTAAGTAAAAACCTAACTTGTATTGTCCTATATTGCCTTGTTTTCCTCTCCATACGGCAGTTCAATGCCTCCTGTATTTAGTCCCTCTTTTTGATTTTTTTTTTATTATTGTGATCTTTTACATATTGACTTCAATGATTCCCTGTTTTAAGTGTTTTTTGCTTTTTAAAATTAATCTTAATTTATTTTTGTGATTTCCCTATTTGAGTTGATATCAGGATGTTCTGTTCTGTGACCTTGTGTTGTGCTGGTATCTGATATTATTGGTTTTCTGACCAAACAATTTCGTTTAGTATTTCTTTTTTTTTTTTTTTTGGTTTGGTTTTTGCAAATTCTCTAAGCTTGTGTTTATCTGTGTGTTTTAATTTTGCCTTCATATTTGCTGGATATATGATCCTTGGCTGGCAGTTTTTCTCCTTCTGTGCTCTATATATGTCATCCCATTGCCTTCTTGACTGCATGGTTTCTGCTGAGTAGTCTCAACTTATTCGTATTGATTCTCCTTCGCAGGAGACCTTTCTTTTATCCACGGCTGCTTTTAAAATTTTCTCTTTCTCTTTGGTTTTGGCAAGTTTGATGATAATATGTCTTGGTGATTTTCTTTTTGGATCAATCTTAAATGGGGTTCGATGAGCATCTTGGACAGATATCCTTTCGTCTTTCATGATATCAGGGAAGTTTTCTGCCAACAGATCTTCAACTATTCTCTCTGTATTTTCTGTTATCCCTCCATGTTCTGGAACTCCAATCACACCAAGTTATTCTTCTTGATAGAGTCCCACATGATTCCTAGGGTTTCTTCATTTTTTTTAATTCTTTTGTCTGATTTTTTTCAGCTATATTGATGTCAATTCCATTTTCCTCCAGATCCCCCACGCTGCATTCCATTTGCTCGTGTCTGCTCCTCTGACTTCCTATTGAGTTTTCTAATTCTGTAAATTTTCTGTTAATCTTTTGGATTTCTGAATGCTGTCTCTGTATGGATTCTTACAGCTTATTAATTTTTCCACTATGTTCTTGAATAATCTTTTTGATTTCTTCAACTGCCTTATCAGTGTGTTCCTTGGCTTTTTGTGTAGATTGACTTATTTCATTTCTGAGGTCATCCCTGATGTCTTGAACCATTCTGTGTATTAGTTTTTTATATTCTGCATCTGGTAATTCCAGGATTGTATCTTCATTTGGGAAAGATTTTGATTCTTTAGTTTGCGGAGTTGCAGAAGCAATCATGGTCTGCTTATTTATGTGGTTTTATATCGACTGCTGTCTCTGAGACATCTCTAAGATAGTGTAGTGTTCACTGAGTCTTATCTTGTTTTCTTTCAGTATATGTAGATGGGCTATTAGATTGCACTGTCTTGATTGTTGTAACCCTTGAATCACTTATGTCCTATTATCAGCTGGTTTGGGCTGTTACCAGATATATAAGCCTAAGAGTCCATTCACTATTCTTGAGTAGAATCTGATTTTGGGTCATCAGGTGTGTGGTGCAGACTGTCACCTATCCACCTAGAGGAGTAGTGGTGATAGTTATGTGCACCAGATTCTAGTAGCAGCAGGGGGTCACACTCCAGGGGGAGCAGGATGCTAACAGGCTTCCCCCAAGTGCCAGTGAGGTAGGTGTGTCTCTATTCCTAAAGCACTTTGGTGAGTGGGTTCTGCAGCTGTACCTTAGGCCCCCAATGCAAATACCTCTACAGATTGGTAGGTGTCACTCTCCTTAGACCCCTAAGGCAGGAGGCTAGGTGGTTTAGGGGGAGCTTCAGCCTTCAGTTCCCCATTGTGGGTCAGTGAGGGCTCTGTTTAATAGGTAGAGATATCAGACCTGGGAAACTTTTCTCTCCAGTAATCCGCTAAAACAATTACAGTGAGATCCCTATCAGAAATGCCTTTGCATTATAATAGCCACCTTGTTCCCTGTAGGGATGAAAGCCCAAGAGTGTGGATCACATATGTTTGGCTGGAGCTGGTTCTGTGCTTTTAGTCCAATTAGGGAAAGATTATTGGTCCCTGGGTTTTTTGTACCTGCCTCTCTCAGGCCAGGAGAATGGGTTAGGAAAAGACAAAAAGAAAAAGAAAAAAAAAAAACCACAGCAGACTTCACTTTCTGGCTCAGGAAATTCCAATGTTAATGAAGCTGCCTGGGAAGGGGAGGGGAGAGTTCAGATAAATAGGAGAGAGCAACACCCCGGAATATAGACAAAGTTACTTATCTTGCTTGGGATGACTGTTTTATCTGAGATTTCCGAGGGGCACGTCAACTGTGTGCGTTGGCTGGGTAGAGATTGCACCCGAGGGTCAGGCCCACGTCCCATGCTTGTGCTGTCTCAGAAGCCGTGGTCAGTTCCTCTGCTCCCAGTCCAAAGCCCAGCGCCAAGGTTCCCTGGCAGGGATGCCGCACTCCCAGCTTCAAAACCAGTCGCTGCCTCCAGGTGACCTCTCCTCCTGTCAGCCACATTGCTGCACTGCCTGCGTGCACTGGCTGGGCTTCCCCCGAGGTCACTTCTGTGGGCTAGGGCTGCGTCCCGTGTTTGTACCGTCTCAGCATGCCGTGCTCATCCCCCTGCGCCCAGTCCAAAGCCCGGCGCCAAGGTTTTCTGACTGGGACGCTGGCTCCAGGCTCCGAAAACAGCCGCTGCTTTCCCGTGGTTGTTCATTCTCAGTCTCTGTCATTCAGGTCAACTCTTTAGATCTGTGTTTGATGGTCAGTGTTCGTAGATTGTCATGTATGTGATTGATTCACTTGTTTTTCTGAGTCTTTGTTGCAAGAGGGATCCAAGGCAGCATCTACCTAGCCAGCCATCTTGGCCCCGCCGCCTCAGTAAAGCGTGGTGTAAGTAATGTATATTATTACACAGTACATTATTTGTTCTGGACACATTTGACAGTCTGCTAGGAGTAAGGAATTATACTGGATGCTATGGAGAGTCAAAAGGTAAGAGGACAAATGCTTACAGTCCAGTGAGGGATACAGATATGCACATATAATTAGAATATGATTGTAAAAATGGTGTGGTGGGGGCATCTGACCTCCTAGTCTAGCCTCACAAGGGAGAAGGAGAATCAAGGCACTCACAAGGGAGAAGGAGAATCAAGATCAACAGTCCAAGGCCAGTTGCTATGAGGCAGAGGCCAAACATGCCTCCAGCCTTTTTACCAATTCTGATACCAACTGTTCTTCCCATGGCACTCTACTTCTCTGCTGAGTCTGATAATTCATTGCAATGGCCACACAGAGCTCACAGACAATACTCATGATTATGGGGTTTATTAGTGAAGTAATAGGTTACAATTCAGTTTCCGGAACACTCAGGATACAATTCTTCCATGAAGACAACCTCTTCTTAGCTGTGCCTGCAGGCATGCCTCTTTTTTTGCCCTTGGCCTCTGCCGTGTAGGATGGCAAATGTCACAAAGCTCTTTAGCTCTGCCAATAAGTGTCCCAAGGCACCTCAGTCCACCAGGGGCCATAATACATGGCATAAGTAGAATGCAAACCATAATACATGGCATACATAAAATGCAGAAAGTTCTAGTTCTGTCAGTCAGCATATCTAGTGCCACCAAGTGCCCAGGGTCACCCTACTCCACCAGCAAGCCTCCTGCCTGAAAGCACTCAGCATTCTCACTCCGTGGCTGGGAAGCCCACCTCACCATCTCCTGCCAGTTTCCTGCCTCTGCTGCCGTCATTTCTCTGCCACTACTTCTTGCATTTTCAATGTTACAGCCCCCTCTCTCTCTCCCCCTACTCTCTTTTTCTCTTTTGGTTTCCTGGTTCCAGGAGCCTCTCAGCACAGGGATCCTGGGTCCAAAGGACATGCTCCACTCCTGGTTCTTCTTCCTTGGTGGTGGTGAGATCTTCTCTTCCCACCTCTAGGATGGATCATTTTAAGTCTAGAGGATGGCAAAACTGGCCAATCCCTTCATTAGGGTTCCATATCAATACATATTATTTGCATGGTCCCACACCCACAAGAGTGCCATGCAAAATTATATATATTATTAGCAAGCTATTTATCCAATTTAAAAAAATTTTTTTTTGTTTTTTTTTTTTATCCAATACCCTTGTTGGGCCACAAGCACCTCATTTGTATGGTCTCACCCAGCCATTTGATGGGAGTTACAAAGGCTATGCCTAGAAGGGCCATATTATGTAATTTATTGCATGGCAATGCAATACCCAAAAACAGTTTGCATTACACTGGAAGAGCAAGGGAAATGGAAATTGGAATAGACCCAGCCATAGCCTTAACCAGTTGTATAACAGTGAGTCTAATTCAGAGATTCTCCGTGACATAGTTCCCTAACATGTAAAATTGAGTGTTCTGTGGGCTGGTCCAGTGGTTTCCAAATAATTTTTATCACATACATCAATTGATAAAAAATCATTTTATCAAACCCTCAATATTTGTTTGTAGTTGTGTGCATGAACCATTTTAGTAACATATATTACATAAAATATAAAATAATAATTAGCTTTGGAATGGTTTTAAAAAATACCAATGCCAGAATATCCTGCTAACTAAGTGTCATGGATTGAATTTTGTCCCCCAAAAATATATCAACTTGGTTAAGCCATGATCCCAGTACTGCGTGGTTGTCTCCCATTTTGTGGCTTTCCTATGTGTTATAAATCATAATCTCTACCTGTGGTTAAAGAGGATTAGGGTGAGATGTAACACCCTTGCTCAGGTCATATCCCTGATCCAGTGTAAAGGGAGTTTCCCTGGAGTGTGGCAGCACCACCTTTTATCTTACAAGAGATAAAAGGAAAGGGAAGCAAGCAGAGAGTTGAGGACCTCATACCTCCAAGAAAGAAGCACCGGGAGCTGGGACCTGGAGTTCCTGCATGGAGAAGCTCCTAGTCCAAGGGAAGATTGATGAGAAGGACCTTCCTCCAGAGCTGACAAGAAAGAAAGCCTCCCCCTGGAGTTGACACCCTGACTTTGGACTTCTAGCCTACTAGACTGTGAGAAAATTAATTCCTCTTTGTCAAAGCCATCTACATGTGTATTTCTGTTATAGCAGCACTAGATGACTAAGACACTAAGTAAATCAAAATCTTTAGGCCTGGAGCTTGACATGATTTTTTTTTTTTACCCCAAGTCTAGAGGAAGATACAGATAAACAAGAAAAAAATTAATATAAACTTTCAAATTTGTGTTAAATGCTGTGAAGAAATTTGGTAGAATTACAGAAAATAAAATAGAGGTACTTACTCAGATAACCCTGATCAGAGTAGGATTCTCCAAAATACGGCATTTAAACTGACTGTAAAGACTGAGTAGGAGCTCTCAGTCATGAGCTGGGTTGTGGGTGTGGGGGGAAGTGGAAATAGGTAAGAATATTCTAAAAAGATGGAAGAGCAGGGACCATGCATCTGGAAAAATAGCTGAATAGGGGAAAACATGGCTGTATCTAAAGAAAGAATGGCTGGAGAATTAGGCGTGTGGTCCTGCTGGGTCTTATAGTTCAGAATATAGTTTATCCAAACTGTAATGGAAAGCCAGTGAGGATTTTAGCAGTGAAGTCACATGGTCTGATGTTAATTTAAAGACGATATATGTTCTTAGCCTGAACATAAGCATAATTTATGACCCACCAATTTTACTTCTAGGTATATATTCAAAGTAATGCATATACATCATCATCAAAACGCATGTACTAGAATGTTCATGACAGCGTTCAAAACAGCCAAAGCTGGAAACCACTCAAATGCCCACCAAAGTAGAATGGATAAACAAATTGTGGTGTATTCATACAATGCAACTCTACACAGCAATGTGATTGGATAATCTACAATCACGTGCAACAATGTTAATAAATTTTACAAATGTTATGTTGAGCGAAAGAAGCTGGGCATAAAAGAATATGTGTTTTATACTCCCTACCACATAAACTATAAAAATAGCTCTTCTCTGTTCAACACAACGGGACCTAACCAAAAGCAAAAAGTTTCCTGAATAAATCGAATGCTTTATTGAATGGAGGGTGGAGAGGAGGAGTGTGTTGTCTCATGAGGGGGAGATCAACTAGGAGTACATAGCAAGGTATACATAAATTTTTGTATGAGAGACTGACTTGATTTGTAAACTTTCACTTAAAGCACAATAAAAAAAATTTTTAAAATAGCTCTTCTCGGGAGGGAGGGAGGGTGGGAGAGGGGTATTCACTAATTAGATAGTAGATAAGCACTACTTTAGGTGAAGGGAAAGACAACACACAATACAGGGGAGGTCAGCAAACTGGACTAAACAAAAAGCAGTTTCCTGAATAAACTGAATGCTTCAAAGGTCAGCGTGGCAGGGGCGGGGGGTTAGGGACCATGGTTTCAGGGGACATCTAAATCAATTGGCATAATAAAACCTATTAAGAGAACATTCTGCATTCCACCTTGGAGAGAGGTGTCTGGGGTCTTAAATGCTAGCAAGCAGCCGTCTAAGATGCATCAACTGGTCTCAACCCACCTGGATCAAAGGAGAATGAAGAACACCAAGGACACAAGGTAATTATGAGCCCAGGAGACAGAAAGAGCTACATAAACCAGAGACTACATAAGCCTGAGACCAGAAGAACTAGATGGTGCCCGGCCACAACCGATGACTGCCCTGACAGGGAACACAACAGAGAACCCCTGAGGCAGCAGGAGAGCAGTGGGATGCAGACCCCAAATTCTCATAAAAAGACCAGACTTAATGGTCTGACTGAGACTAGAAGGACCCTGGTGGTCATGGCCCCCAGACCTTCTGTTGGCCCAGGACAGGAACTATTCTCAATGTCAACTCATCAGACAGGGATTAGACTGGACAATGGGTTGGAGAGGGATGCTGGTGAGGAGTGAGCTTCTTGGATCAGGTGGACACTTGAGACTATGTTGGCATCTCCTGCCTGGAGGGGAGATGAGAGGGTAGAGGGGGTTAGAATCTGGCGAAATGGTTACGAAAAGAGAGAATGGAGGGAGGGAACAGGTTGTCTCATTAGGGGGAGACCAATAAGTTTTTGTGTGAGAGACTGACTTGATTTGTAAACTTTCACTTAATGCACAATAACAAATTTAAAAAAATAATAATATTAAATGAACAGATAAAAAATAGCTCTTCTTAAAAAAAGCTTATTAAAAAAAGACATATCATCTGAATGTACAGTCAAGGTTGAGAATACTTTTTTTTTCCAAGTACCTGTCATGTAGAATGAGGGTATAGAAAATTGTAAATTATATGCTCCATATCATAGTTTTGATGACTTTCTCTCCTTTCCTGTATTTCACATCCTGGGAGTCATCTCTCACCCTTCATTTCTTTGCGAAGGCTGAAAATCTCTGATGTAATATAAATTTTTTTTTTTTTAATATAACGAATATCGTAAAGAGACAGAGTATCCCTCAAGCTTGTAATTCTAAAATTCTAGGTGTGGCTGGAGTAACAACGTATATTTAAGCCTGTTGCTTCTTTCAAATTTCTTTTTAAGAGGGGATGTTTTAAAAGGATTAGCACTTAGGGTAGAATACTCTACCCAGAGATTTGAAAGCACCTCCTTTTTTCTTTTCGTTCTTTTTAACACAAGCTGCCTAGATCCCAAGAAAAATTAAATTGGGGGGAAGGGGTGGTGAGTTCATCAAAAAGCAATGGTGGGGGAGCCAAGATGGCGGACTAGGCAGACGCTACCTCGGATCCCTCTTACAACAAAGACACGGAAAAACAAGTGAATCGATCACATACATAACAATCTACAAACCCTGAACAACAAACACAGATTTAGAGACGGAGAACGAACTAATACGGGGAAGCAGCGATTGTTTCCAGAGCCTGGAGCCAGCGTACCAGTCAGGTACGGCACAAGCACAGAGAGCGGCTCCACCCCCCTGAACTAACCCCAGGAGGGGGACCAGCCGGTTCTACGGGCGGCGTGGGGCGCAGCCGGTAGGAGAAGTCCCTGGGAGGCAGTGACTGGTCTTGGAGCAGAAAGAGCAGCGTCCGAGCTGGGGAACCGTCCCGCAGGGATTTGGACTGGACGCAGGCGGCTTCATTAACATCTGGATAGCCTGAGCCAGAGGGAGAACTCTGATAGGGATCTGACTGCATTTTTTTTTAGCAGATTTTCTGGAAAAACTAGTTTCCCAGTGATGGCTCGGAGACAACAATCCATATCAAACCACTTAAAGAAGCAGACCATGACAGCTTCTCCAACCCCCCAAACAAAAGAATTAAAATCTTTCCCAAATGAAGATACAATCTTGGAATTATCAGATACAGAATATAAAAAACTAATTTACAGAATGCTTAAAGACATCACAAATGAAAATAGGATAACTGCAGAAAAAGCCAAGGAACACACTGATAAAACTGTTGAAGAACTCAAAAAGATTATTCAAGAACATAGTGGAAAAATTAATAAGTTGCAAGAATCCATAGAGAGACAACATGTAGAAATCCAAAAGATTAACAATAAAATAACATAATTAGACAACGCACTAGGAAGTCAGAGGAGCAGACTCAAGCAATTAGAATGCAGACTGGGACATCTGGAGGACCAGGGAATCAACACCAACATAGCTGAAAAAAAATCAGATAAAAGAATTTAAAAAAATGAAGAAACCCTAAGAATCATGTGGGACTCTATCAAGAAGGATAACTTGCATGTGATTGGAGTCCCAGAACAGGGAGGGGGACAGAAAACACAGAGAAAATAGTTGAAGAACTCCTGACACAAAACTTCCCTGACATCATGAAAGACGAAAGGATATCTATCCAAGATGCTCATCGAACCCCATTTAAGATTGATACAAAAAGAAAAACACCAAGACATATTATCATCAAACTCACCAAAACCAAAGATAAACAGAAAATTTTAAAAGCAGCCAGGGAGAAAAGAAAGGTTTCCTTCAAGGGAGAATCAGTAAGAATATGTTCTGACTACTCAGCAGAAACCATGCAGGCAAGAAGGGAATGGGACGACATATAAAGAACACTGAAGGAGAAAAACTGCCAACCAAGGATCATATATCCAGCAAAACTCTCTCTGAAATATAAAGGCGAAATTAAGATATTTACAGACAAACACAAGTTTAGAGAATTTGCAAAAACCAAACCAAAGCTACAAGAAATACTAAAGGATATTGTTTGGTCAGAGAACCAATAATATCAGATATCAGCACAACACAAGGTCACAAAACAGAACGTCCTGATATCAACTCAAATAGGGAAATCACAAAAACAAATTAAGATTAATTAAAAAAAAATACACATAACAGGGAATCATGGAAGTCAATAGGTAAAAGACCACAATAATCAAAAAGAGGGACTAAATACAGGAGGCATTGAACTGCCATATGGAGAGTGATACAAGGTGATATAGAACAATACAAGTTAGGTTTTTACTTAGAAAAATAGGGGTAAACAATTAGGTAACCACAAAAAGGTATAACAACTGTATAACTCAAGATAAAAACCAAGAAAAACGTAACGACTCAACTAACATAAAGTCAAGCACTATGAAAATGAGGATCTCACAATTTACTAAGAAAAACGCCTCAGCACAAAAAAGTATGTGGAAAAATGAAATTGTCAACAACACACATAAAAAGGCATCAAAATGACAGCACTAAAAACTTATTTATCTATAATTACCCTGAATGTAAATGGACTAAATGCACCAATAAAGAGACAGAGAGTCACAGACTGGATAAAGAAACACGATCCATCTATATGCTGCCTACAAGAGACACACCTTAGACTTAGAGACACAAACAAACTAAAACTCAAAGGATGGAAAAAAGTATATCAAGCAAACAATAAGCAAAAAAGAAGAGGAGTAGCAATATTAATTTCTGACAACATAGACTTTAGACTTAAATCCACCACAAAGGATAAAGAAGGACACTATATAATGATAAAAGGGACAATTGATCAGGAAGACATAACCATATTAAATATTTATGCACCCAATGACAGGGCTGCAAGATACATAAATCAAATTTTAACAGAATTGAAAAGCGAGATAGATACCTCCACAATTATAGTAGGAGACTTCAACACACCACTTTCGGAGAAGGACAGGACATCCAGTAAGAAGCTCAACAGAGACACGGAAGATCTAATTACAACAATCAACCAACTTCACCTCATTGACTTCTACAGAACTCTCCACCCAACTGCTGCAAAATATACTTTTTTTTCTAGTGCACATGGAACATTCTCTAGAATAGACCACATATTAGGTCATAAAACAAACCTTTGCAGAGTCCAAAACATCGAAATATTACAAAGCATCTTCTCAGACCACAAGGCAATAAAACTAGAGATCAATAACAGAAAAACTAGGGAAAAGAAATCAAATACTTGGAAAATGAACAACACCCTTCTGAAAAAAGACTGGGTTATAGAAGACATTAAGGAGGGAATAAGGAAATTCATAGAAAGCAATGAGAATGAAAATACTTCCTATCAAAACCTCTGGGACACAGCAAAAGCAGTGCTCAGAGGTCAATTTATATCAATAAATGCACACATACAAAAAGAAGAAAGAGCCAAAATCAGAGAACTGTCCCTACAACTTGAACAAATAGAAAATGAGCAACAAAAGAATCCATCAGGCACCAGAAGAAAACAAATAATAAAAATTAGAGCTAAACTAAATGAATTAGAGAACAGAAAAACAATTGAAAGAATTAACAAAGCCAAAAGCTGGTTCTTTGAAAAAATTAACAAAATTGATAAACCATTGGCTAGACTGACTAAAGAAATACAGGAAAGGAAACAAATAACCCGAATAAGAAATGAGAAGGACCACATCACAACAGAACCAAATGAAATTAAAAGAATCATTTCAGATTATTATGAAAAATTGTACTCTAACAAATTTGAAAACCTAGAAGAAATGGATGAATTCCTGGAAGAACACTACCTACCTAAACTAACACATTCAGAAGTAGAACAACTAAATAGACCCAAAACAAAAAAAGAGATTGAAACGGTAATCAAAAAACTCCCAACAAAAAAAAGCCCTGGCCCGGACGGCTTCACTGCAGAGTTCTACCAAACTTTCAGAGAAGAGTTAACACCACTACTACTAAAGGTATTCCAAAGCATAGAAAATGACGGAATACTACCCAACTCATTCTATGAAGCCACCATCTCCCTGATACAAAAACCAGGTAAAGACATTACAAAAAAAGAAAATTATAGACCTATATCCCTCATGAACATTGATGCAAAAATCCTCAACAAAATTCTAGCCAATAGAATCCAACAACACATCAAAAAAATAATTCACCCTGATCAAGTGGGATTTATACCAGGTATGCAAGGCTGGTTTAATATCAGAAAAATCATTAATGTAATCCATCACATAAATAAAACAAAAGACAAAAACCACATGAGCTTATCAATTGATGCAGAAAAGGCATTTGACAAAGTTCAACACCCATTTATGATAAAAACTCTTACCAAAATAGGAATTGAAGGAAAATTCCTCAACATAATAAAGGGCATCTATGCAAAGCCAACAGACAATATCACTCTAAATGGAGAGAACCTGAAAGCATTTCCCTTGAGAACGGGAACCAGACAAGGATGCCCTTTATCACTGCTCTTATTCAACATCGTGCTGGAAGTCCTAGCCAGGGCAATTAGGCTAGACAAAGAAATAAAAGGTATCTGGATTGGCAAGGAAGAAGTAAAGTTATCACTATTTGCAGATGACATGATTATATACACAGAAAACCCTAAGGAATCCTCCAGAAAACTACTGAAACTAATAGAAGAGTTTGGCAGAGTCTCAGGTTATAAAATAAACATACAAAAATCACTTGGATTCCTCTACATCAACAAAAAGAACACCGAAGAGGAAATAACCAAATCAATACCATTCACAGTAGCCCCCAAGAAGACAAGATACTTAGGAATAAATCTTACCAAGGATGTAAAAGACCTATACAAAGAAAACTACAAAGCTCTACTACAAGAAATTCAAAAGGACATACTTAAGTGGAAAAACATACCCTGCTCATGGATAGGAAGACTTAACATAGTAAAAATGTCTATTCTACCAAAGCCATCTATACATTTAACGCACTTCCGATCCAAATTCCAATGTCATATTTTAAGGGGATAGAGAAACAAATCACCAATTTCATATGGAAGGGAAAGAAGCCCCGGATAAGCAAAGCACTACTGAAAAAGAAGAAGAAAGTGGGAGGCCTCACCTTACCCGACTTCAGAACCTATTATACAGCCACAGTAGTCAAAACAGCCTGGTATTGGTACAACAACAGACACATAGACCAATGGAACAGAATTGAGAACCCAGACATAGATCCATCCACGTATGAGCAGCTGATATTTGACAAAGGACCAGTGTCAATTAACTGGGGAAAAGATAGCCTTTTTAACAAATGGTGCTGGCATAACTGGATATCCATTTGCAAAAGAATGAAACAGGACCCATACCTCACACCATGCACAAAAACTAACTCCAAGTGGATCAAAGACCTAAACATAAAGACTAAAACGATAAAGATCATGGAAGAAAAAATTGGGACAACCCTAGGAGCCCTAATACAAGGTATAAACAGAATACAAAACATTACCAAAAATGATGAAGAGAAACCCAATAACTGGGAGCTCCTAAAAATCAAACACCTATGCTCATCTAAAGACTTCTCCAAAAGAGTAAAAAGACCACCTACAGACTGGGAAAGAATTTTCAGCTATGACATCTCCGACCAGCGCCTGATCTCTAAAATCTACATGATTCTGTCAAAACTCAACCACAAAAAGACAAACAACCCAATCAAGAAGTGGGCAAAGGATATGAACACACATTTCACTAAAGAAGATATTCAGGCAGCCAACAGATACATGAGAAAATGCTCTCGATCATTAGCCATTAGAGAAATGCAAATTAAAACTACGATGAAATTCCATCTCACACCAGCAAGGCTGGCATTAATCCAAAAAACACAAAATAATAAATGTTGGAGAGGCTGTGGAGAGATTGGAACTCTCATACACTGCTGGTGGGAATGTAAAATGGTACAACCACTTTGGAAATCTATCTGGCGTTATCTTAAACAGTTAGAAATAGAACTACCATACAACCCAGAAATCCCACTCCTGGGAATATACCCTAGAGATACAAGAGCCTTCATACAAACAGATATATGCACACCCATGTTTATTGCAGCTCTGTTTACAATAGCAAAAAGTTGGAAGCAACCAAGGTGTCCTTCAACGGATGAATGGGTAAATAAATTGTGGTATATTCACACAATGGAATACTACGCATCGATAAAGAACACTGACTAACCTGTGAAACATTTCATAACATGGAGGAACCTGGAAGGCATTATGCTGAGCGAAATGAGTCAGAGGCAAAAGGACAAATATTGTATAAGACCACTATTATAGGATCTTGAGTAGTAGTAAACCTGAGAAGAACACATACTTTTGTGGTTACGAGGGGGGGAGGGAGGGAGGGTGGGAGAGGGTTTTTTATTGATTAATCAGTAGACAAGAACTGCTTTAGGTGAAGGGAAAGACAACACTCAATACATGGAAGGTCAGCTCAATTGGACTGGACCAAAAGCAAAGAAGTTTCCGGGATAAAATGAATGCTTCAGAGGTCAGCGGAGCAAGCGGGGGGGGTCTGGGGAACATGGTTTGCGGGGACTTCTAAGTCAATTGGCAAAATAATTCTATTATGAAATCATTCTGCATCCCACTTTGAAATGTGGTGTCTGGCGTCTTAAATGCTAACAAGCGGCCATCTAAGATGCATCAATTGGTCTCAACCCACCTGGAGCAAAGGAAAATGAAGAACACCAAGGCCACACGACAACTAAGAGCCCAAGAGACAGAAAGGGCCACATGAACCAGAGACCTACATCATCCTGAGACCAGAAGAACTAGTTGGTGCCCGGCCACAATCGATGACTGCCCTGACAGGGAGCACAGCAGAGGACCCCTGAGGGAGCAGGAGATCAGTGGGATACAGACCCCAAATTCTCATAAAAAGACCAAACTTAATGGTCTTACTGAGACTGGAGGAATCCCGGCAGCCATGGTCCCCAGACCTTCTGTTGGCACAGGACAGGAACCATCCCCGAAGACAACTCATCAGACATGAAAGGGACTGGTCAGCGGGTGGGAGAGAGATGCTGATGAAGAGTGAGCTAATTATATCAGGTGGACACTTGAGATTGTGTTGGCAACTCTTGTCTGGAGGGGGGATGGGAGGATAGAGAGAGAGGGAAGCCGGCAAAATTGTCAAGAAAGGAGAGACTGAAAGGGCTGACTCAAGAGGGGGAGAGCAAGTGGGAGTAGGGAGTGAGATGTATGTAAACTTATATGTGACAGACTGATTGGATTTGTAAACGTTCACTTGAAGCTTAATAAAAGTTATTAAAAAAAAAAAACAACAAAGCAAGATTAAAAAAAACTTAAAAAAAAAAAAAAAGCCCAACACAGGGTAATGGCAATGTTAAAAAAAAAAAATTAATCTTAATTTATTTTTGTGATTTCCCTATTTGAGTTGATATCAGGATGTTCTGTTCTGTGACCTTGTGTTGTGTTGGTATCTGATATTATTGGTTTTCTGACCAAACAATTTCCTTTAGTATTTCTTTCTTTTTTTTTTTTTTTTTTTGGTTTGGTTTTTGCAAATTCTCTAAGCTTGTGTTTATCTGGATGTTTTAATTTCGCCTTCATATTTGCTGGATATATGATCCTTGGCTGGCAGTTTTTCTCCTTCTGTGCTCTATATATGTCATCCCATTGCCTTCTTGACTGCATGGTTTCTGCTGAGTAGTCTCAACTTATTCGTATTGATTCTCCTTCGCAGGAGACCTTTCTTTTATCCACGGCTGCTTTTAAAATTTTCTCTTTCTCTTTGGTTTTGGCAAGTTTGATGATAATATGTCTTGGTGATTTTCTTTTTGGATCAATCTTAAATGGGGTTCGATGAGCATCTTGGATAGATATCCTTTCGTCTTTCATGATGTCAGGGAAGTTTTCTGCCAACAGATCTTCAACTATTCTCTCTGTATTTTCTGTTATCCCTCCATGTTCTGGAACTCCAATCACACCAAGTTATTCTTCTTGATAGAGTCCCACATGATTCCTAGGGTTTCTTCATTTTTTTTAATTCTTTTGTCTGATTTTTTTCAGCTATATTGATGTCAATTCCATTTTCCTCCAGATCCCCCACGCTGCATTCCATTTGCTCGTGTCTGCTCCTCTAACTTCCTATTGAGTTTTCTAATTCTGTAAATTTTCTGTTAATCTTTTGGATTTCTGAATGCTGTCTCTGTATGGATTCTTACAGCTTATTAATTTTTCCACTATGTTCTTGAATAATCTTTTTGATTTCTTCAACTGCCTTATCAGTGTGTTCCTTGGCTTTTTGTGTAGATTGACTTATTTCATTTCTGAGGTCATCCCTGATGTCTTGAACCATTCTGTATATTAGTTTTTTATATTCTGCATCTGGTAATTCCAGGATTGTATCTTCATCTGGGAAAGATTTTGATTCTTTAGTTTGCGGAGTTGTAGAAGCAATCATGGTCTGCTTATTTATGTGGTTTTATATCGACTGCTGTCTCTGAGACATCTCTAAGATAGTGTAGTGATTTATTCTATAATTGCTCACTGAGTCTTATCTTGTTTTGTTTTCTTTCAGTATATGTAGATGGGCTATTAGATTGCACTGTCTTGATTGTTGTAACCCTTGAATCACTTATGTCCTATTATCAGCTGGTTTGGGCTGTTACCAGATATATAAGCCTAAGAGTCCATTCACTATTCTTGAGTAGAATCTGATTTTCGGTCATCAGGTGTGTGGTACAGACTGTCACCTATCCACCTAGAGAAGTAGTGGTGATAGTTGTGTGCACCAGATTCTAGTAGCAGCAGGGGATCACACTCCAGGGGGAGCAGGGTGCTGACAGGCTTCCCCCAAGTGCCAGTGAGGTAGGTGTGTCTCTATTCCTAAAGCACTTTGGTGAGTGGGTTCTGCAGCTGTACCTTAGGCCCCCAATGCAAGTACCTCTACAGATTGGTAGGTGTCACCCTTCTTAGACCCCTAAGGCAGAAGGCTAGGTGGTTTAGGGGAGCTTCAGCCCTCACTTCCCCATTGTGGGTCAGTGAGGGCTCTGTTTAATAGGTAGAGATATCAGACCTGGGAAACTTTTCTTTCCAGTAATCCGCTAAAACAATTACAGTGAGATCCCTATCAGAAATGCCTTTGCATTATAATAGCCACCTTGTTCCCTGTAGGGATGAAAGCCCAAGAGTGTGGATCACATATGTTTGGCTGGAGCTGGTTCTGTGCTTTTAGTCCAATTAGGGAAAGATTATTGGTCCCTGGGTTTTTTGTACCTGCCTCTCTCAGGCCAGGAGAATGGGTTAGGAAAAGACAAAAAGAAATAAAAAAAAAAGAAAAACCGCAGCAGACTTCACTTTCTGGCTCAGGAAATTCCAGTGTTAATGAAGCTGCCTGGGAAGGGGAGGGGAGGGTTCAGATAAATAGGAGAGAGCAACACCCCGGAATATAGACAAAGTTACTTATCTTGCTTGGGATGACTGTTTTATCTGAGATTTCCGAGGGGCACGTCGACTGTGTGCGCTGGCAGGGTAGAGATTGCTCCCGAGGGTCAGGCCCGCGTCCCATGCTTGTGCTGTCTCAGAAGCCGTGGTCAGTTCCTCTGCTCCCAGTCCAAAGCCCAGCGCCAAGGTTCCCTGGCAGGGATGCCGCACTCCCAGCTTCAAAACCAGTCGCTGCCTCCAGGTGACCTCTCCTCCTGTCAGCCACATTGCTGCACTGCCTGCGTGCACTGGCTGGGCTTCCTCTGAGGTCACTTCTGGGGGCTAGGGCTGCGTCCCGTGTTTGTACCATCTCAGCATGCCGTGTTCAGCCCCCCTGCGCCCAGTCCAAAGCCCGGCGCCAAGGTTTTCTGACTGGGACGCTGGCTCCAGGCTCCGAAAACAGCCGCTGCTTTCCCATGGTTGTTCATTCTCAGTCTCTGTCATTCAGGTCAACTCTTTAGATCTGTGTTTGATGGTCAGTGTTTGTAGATTGTCATGTATGTGATTGATTCACTTGTTTTTCTGAGTCTTTGTTGCAAGAGGGATCCAAGGCAGCATCTACCTAGCCAGCCATCTTGGCCCCGCCGCCTCAGTAAAGCGTGGTGTAAGTAATGTATATTATTACATAGTACATTATTTGTTCTGGACACATTTGACAGTCTGCTAGGAGTAAGGAATTATACTGGATGCTATGGAGAGTCAAAAGGTAAGAGGACAAATGCTTACAGTCCAGTGAGGGATACAGATATGCACATATAATTAGAATATGATTGTAAAAATGGTGTGGCGGGGGCATCTGACCTCCTAGTCTAGCCTCACAAGGGAGAAGGAGAATCAAGGCACTCACAAGGGAGAAGGAGAATCAAGATCAACAGTCCAAGGCCAGTTGCTATGAGGCAGAGGCCAAACATGCCTCCAGCCTTTTTACCAATTCTGATACCAACTGTTCTTCCCATGGCACTCTACTTCTCTGCTGAGTCTGATAATTCATTGCAATGGCCACACAGAACTCACAGACAATACTCATGATTATGGGGTTTATTAGTGAAGTAATAGGTTACAATTCAGTTTCCGGAACACTCAGGATACAATTCTTCCATGAAGACAGCCTCTTCTTAGCTGTGCCTGCAGGCATGCCTCTTTTTTTGCCCTTGGCCTCTGCCGTGTAGGATGGCAAATGTCACAAAGCTCTTTAGCTCTGCCAATAAGTGCCCCAAGGCACCTCAGTCCACCAGGGGCCATAATACATGGCATAAGTAGAATGCAAACCATAATACATGGCATACATAAAATGCAGAAAGTTCTAGTTCTGTCAGTCAGCATATCTAGTGCCACCAAGTGCCCAGGGTCACCCTACTCCACCAGCAAGCCTCCTGCCTGAAAGCACTCAGCATTTTCACTCCGTGGCTGGGAAGCCCACCTCACCATCTCCTGCCAGTTTCCTGCCTCTGCTGCCGTCATTTCTCTGCCACTACTTCTTGCATTTTCAATGTTACAGCCCCCTCTCTCTCTCCCCCTACTCTCTTTTTCTCTTTTGGTCTCCTGGTTCCAGGAACCTCTCAGCACAGGGATCCTGGGTCCAAAGGACATGCTCCATTCCTGGTTCTTCTTCCTTGGTGGTGGTGAGATCTTCTCTTCCCACCTGTAGGATGGATCATTTTAAGTCTAGAGGATGGCAAAACTGGCCAATCCCTTCATTAGGGTTCCATATCAATACATGTTATTTGCATGGTCCCACACCCACAAGAGTGCCATGCAAAATTATTTATATTATTAGCAAGCTATTTATCCAATTAAATTTTTTTTTTTTTTTTTATCCAATACCCTTGTTGGGCCACAAGCACCTCATTTGTATGGTCTCACCCAGCCATTTGGTGGAAGTTACAAAGGCTATGGCTAGAAGGGCCATATTATGTAATTTATTGCACGGCAATGCAATACCCAAAAACAGTTTGCATTACACTGGAAGAGCAAGGGAAATGGAAATTGGAATAGACCCAGCCATAGCCTTAACCAGTTGTATAACAGTGAGTCTAATTCAGAGATTCTCCGTGACATAGTTCCCTAACATGTAAAATTGAGTGTTCTGTGGGCTGGTCCAGTGGTTTCCAAATAATTTTTATCACATACATCAATTGATAAAAAATCATTTTATCAAACCCTCAATATTTGTTTGTAGTTGTGTGCATGAACCATTTTAGTAACATATATTACATAAAATATAAAATAATAATTAGCTTTGGAATGGTTTTAAAAAATACCAATGCCAGAATATCCTGCTAACTAAGTGTCATGGATTGAATTTTGTCCCCCAAAAATATATCAACTTGGTTAAGCCATGATCCCAGTACTGCGTGGTTGTCTCCCATTTTGTGGCTTTCCTATGTGTTATAAATCATAATCTCTACCTGTGGTTAAAGAGGATTAGGGTGAGATGTAACACCCTTGCTCAGGTCATATCCCTGATCCAGTGTAAAGGGAGTTTCCCTGGAGTGTGGCAGCACCACCTTTTATCTTACAAGAGATAAAAGGAAAGGGAAGCAAGCAGAGAGTTGAGGACCTCATACCTCCAAGAAAGAAGCACCGGGAGCTGGGACCTGGAGTTCCTGCATGGAGAAGCTCCTAGTCCAAGGGAAGATTGATGAGAAGGACCTTCCTCCAGAGCTGACAAGAAAGAAAGCCTCCCCCTGGAGTTGACACCCTGACTTTGGACTTCTAGCCTACTAGACTGTGAGAAAATTAATTCCTCTTTGTCAAAGCCATCTACATGTGTATTTCTGTTATAGCAGCACTAGATGACTAAGACACTAAGTAAATCAAAATCTTTAGGCCTGGAGCTTGACATGATTTTTTTTTTTTACCCCAAGTCTAGAGGAAGATACAGATAAACAAGAAAAAAATTAATATAAACTTTCAAATTTGTGTTAAATGCTGTGAAGAAATTTGGTAGAATTACAGAAAATAAAATAGAGGTACTTACTCAGATAACCCTGATCAGAGTAGGATTCTCCAAAATACGGCATTTAAACTGACTGTAAAGACTGAGTAGGAGCTCTCAGTCATGAGCTGGGTTGTGGGTGTGGGGGGAAGTGGAAATAGGTAAGAATATTCTAAAAAGATGGAAGAGCAGGGACCATGCATCTGGAAAAATAGCTGAATAGGGGAAAACATGGCTGTATCTAAAGAAAGAATGGCTGGAGAATTAGGCGTGTGGTCCTGCTGGGTCTTATAGTTCAGAATATAGTTTATCCAAACTGTAATGGAAAGCCAGTGAGGATTTTAGCAGTGAAGTCACATGGTCTGATGTTAATTTAAAGACGATATATGTTCTTAGCCTGAACATAAGCATAATTTATGACCCACCAATTTTACTTCTAGGTATATATTCAAAGTAATGCATATACATCATCATCAAAACGCATGTACTAGAATGTTCATGACAGCGTTCAAAACAGCCAAAGCTGGAAACCACTCAAATGCCCACCAAAGTAGAATGGATAAACAAATTGTGGTGTATTCATACAATGCAACTCTACACAGCAATGTGATTGGATAATCTACAATCACGTGCAACAATGTTAATAAATTTTACAAATGTTATGTTGAGCGAAAGAAGCTGGGCATAAAAGAATATGTGTTTTATACTCCCTACCACATAAACTATAAAAATAGCTCTTCTCTGTTCAACACAACGGGACCTAACCAAAAGCAAAAAGTTTCCTGAATAAATCGAATGCTTTATTGAATGGAGGGTGGAGAGGAGGAGTGTGTTGTCTCATGAGGGGGAGATCAACTAGGAGTACATAGCAAGGTATACATAAATTTTTGTATGAGAGACTGACTTGATTTGTAAACTTTCACTTAAAGCACAATAAAAAAAATTTTTAAAATAGCTCTTCTCGGGAGGGAGGGAGGGTGGGAGAGGGGTATTCACTAATTAGATAGTAGATAAGCACTACTTTAGGTGAAGGGAAAGACAACACACAATACAGGGGAGGTCAGCAAACTGGACTAAACAAAAAGCAGTTTCCTGAATAAACTGAATGCTTCAAAGGTCAGCGTGGCAGGGGCGGGGGGTTAGGGACCATGGTTTCAGGGGACATCTAAATCAATTGGCATAATAAAACCTATTAAGAGAACATTCTGCATTCCACCTTGGAGAGAGGTGTCTGGGGTCTTAAATGCTAGCAAGCAGCCGTCTAAGATGCATCAACTGGTCTCAACCCACCTGGATCAAAGGAGAATGAAGAACACCAAGGACACAAGGTAATTATGAGCCCAGGAGACAGAAAGAGCTACATAAACCAGAGACTACATAAGCCTGAGACCAGAAGAACTAGATGGTGCCCGGCCACAACCGATGACTGCCCTGACAGGGAACACAACAGAGAACCCCTGAGGCAGCAGGAGAGCAGTGGGATGCAGACCCCAAATTCTCATAAAAAGACCAGACTTAATGGTCTGACTGAGACTAGAAGGACCCTGGTGGTCATGGCCCCCAGACCTTCTGTTGGCCCAGGACAGGAACTATTCTCAATGTCAACTCATCAGACAGGGATTAGACTGGACAATGGGTTGGAGAGGGATGCTGGTGAGGAGTGAGCTTCTTGGATCAGGTGGACACTTGAGACTATGTTGGCATCTCCTGCCTGGAGGGGAGATGAGAGGGTAGAGGGGGTTAGAATCTGGCGAAATGGTTACGAAAAGAGAGAATGGAGGGAGGGAACAGGTTGTCTCATTAGGGGGAGACCAATAAGTTTTTGTGTGAGAGACTGACTTGATTTGTAAACTTTCACTTAATGCACAATAACAAATTTAAAAAAATAATAATATTAAATGAACAGATAAAAAATAGCTCTTCTTAAAAAAAGCTTATTAAAAAAAGACATATCATCTGAATGTACAGTCAAGGTTGAGAATACTTTTTTTTTCCAAGTACCTGTCATGTAGAATGAGGGTATAGAAAATTGTAAATTATATGCTCCATATCATAGTTTTGATGACTTTCTCTCCTTTCCTGTATTTCACATCCTGGGAGTCATCTCTCACCCTTCATTTCTTTGCGAAGGCTGAAAATCTCTGATGTAATATAAATTTTTTTTTTTTTAATATAACGAATATCGTAAAGAGACAGAGTATCCCTCAAGCTTGTAATTCTAAAATTCTAGGTGTGGCTGGAGTAACAACGTATATTTAAGCCTGTTGCTTCTTTCAAATTTCTTTTTAAGAGGGGATGTTTTAAAAGGATTAGCACTTAGGGTAGAATACTCTACCCAGAGATTTGAAAGCACCTCCTTTTTTCTTTTCGTTCTTTTTAACACAAGCTGCCTAGATCCCAAGAAAAATTAAATTGGGGGGAAGGGGTGGTGAGTTCATCAAAAAGCAATGGTGGGGGAGCCAAGATGGCGGACTAGGCAGACGCTACCTCGGATCCCTCTTACAACAAAGACACGGAAAAACAAGTGAATCGATCACATACATAACAATCTACAAACCCTGAACAACAAACACAGATTTAGAGACGGAGAACGAACTAATACGGGGAAGCAGCGATTGTTTCCAGAGCCTGGAGCCAGCGTACCAGTCAGGTACGGCACAAGCACAGAGAGCGGCTCCACCCCCCTGAACTAACCCCAGGAGGGGGACCAGCCGGTTCTACGGGCGGCGTGGGGCGCAGCCGGTAGGAGAAGTCCCTGGGAGGCAGTGACTGGTCTTGGAGCAGAAAGAGCAGCGTCCGAGCTGGGGAACCGTCCCGCAGGGATTTGGACTGGACGCAGGCGGCTTCATTAACATCTGGATAGCCTGAGCCAGAGGGAGAACTCTGATAGGGATCTGACTGCATTTTTTTTTAGCAGATTTTCTGGAAAAACTAGTTTCCCAGTGATGGCTCGGAGACAACAATCCATATCAAACCACTTAAAGAAGCAGACCATGACAGCTTCTCCAACCCCCCAAACAAAAGAATTAAAATCTTTCCCAAATGAAGATACAATCTTGGAATTATCAGATACAGAATATAAAAAACTAATTTACAGAATGCTTAAAGACATCACAAATGAAAATAGGATAACTGCAGAAAAAGCCAAGGAACACACTGATAAAACTGTTGAAGAACTCAAAAAGATTATTCAAGAACATAGTGGAAAAATTAATAAGTTGCAAGAATCCATAGAGAGACAACATGTAGAAATCCAAAAGATTAACAATAAAATAACATAATTAGACAACGCACTAGGAAGTCAGAGGAGCAGACTCAAGCAATTAGAATGCAGACTGGGACATCTGGAGGACCAGGGAATCAACACCAACATAGCTGAAAAAAAATCAGATAAAAGAATTTAAAAAAATGAAGAAACCCTAAGAATTATGTGGAACTCTATCAAGAAGGATAACCTGCGGGTGATTGGAGTCCCAGAACAGGGAGGGGGACAGAAAACACAGAGAAAATAGTTGAAGAACTCCTGACACAAAACTTCCCTGACATCATGAAAGACGAAAGGATATCTATCCAAGATGCTCATCGAACCCCATTTAAGATTGATACAAAAAGAAAAACACCAAGACATATTATCATCAAACTCACCAAAACCAAAGATAAACAGAAAATTTTAAAAGCAGCCAGGGAGAAAAGAAAGGTTTCCTTCAAGGGAGAATCAGTAAGAATATGTTCTGACTACTCAGCAGAAACCATGCAGGCAAGAAGGGAATGGGACGACATATAAAGAACACTGAAGGAGAAAAACTGCCAACCAAGGATCATATATCCAGCAAAACTCTCTCTGAAATATAAAGGCGAAATTAAGATATTTACAGACAAACACAAGTTTAGAGAATTTGCAAAAACCAAACCAAAGCTACAAGAAATACTAAAGGATATTGTTTGGTCAGAGAACCAATAATATCAGATATCAGCACAACACAAGGTCACAAAACAGAACGTCCTGATATCAACTCAAATAGGGAAATCACAAAAACAAATTAAGATTAATTAAAAAAAAATACACATAACAGGGAATCATGGAAGTCAATAGGTAAAAGACCACAATAATCAAAAAGAGGGACTAAATACAGGAGGCATTGAACTGCCATATGGAGAGTGATACAAGGTGATATAGAACAATACAAGTTAGGTTTTTACTTAGAAAAATAGGGGTAAACAATTAGGTAACCACAAAAAGGTATAACAACTGTATAACTCAAGATAAAAACCAAGAAAAACGTAACGACTCAACTAACATAAAGTCAAGCACTATGAAAATGAGGATCTCACAATTTACTAAGAAAAACGCCTCAGCACAAAAAAGTATGTGGAAAAATGAAATTGTCAACAACACACATAAAAAGGCATCAAAATGACAGCACTAAAAACTTATTTATCTATAATTACCCTGAATGTAAATGGACTAAATGCACCAATAAAGAGACAGAGAGTCACAGACTGGATAAAGAAACACGATCCATCTATATGCTGCCTACAAGAGACACACCTTAGACTTAGAGACACAAACAAACTAAAACTCAAAGGATGGAAAAAAGTATATCAAGCAAACAATAAGCAAAAAAGAAGAGGAGTAGCAATATTAATTTCTGACAACATAGACTTTAGACTTAAATCCACCACAAAGGATAAAGAAGGACACTATATAATGATAAAAGGGACAATTGATCAGGAAGACATAACCATATTAAATATTTATGCACCCAATGACAGGGCTGCAAGATACATAAATCAAATTTTAACAGAATTGAAAAGCGAGATAGATACCTCCACAATTATAGTAGGAGACTTCAACACACCACTTTCGGAGAAGGACAGGACATCCAGTAAGAAGCTCAACAGAGACACGGAAGATCTAATTACAACAATCAACCAACTTCACCTCATTGACTTCTACAGAACTCTCCACCCAACTGCTGCAAAATATACTTTTTTTTCTAGTGCACATGGAACATTCTCTAGAATAGACCACATATTAGGTCATAAAACAAACCTTTGCAGAGTCCAAAACATCGAAATATTACAAAGCATCTTCTCAGACCACAAGGCAATAAAACTAGAGATCAATAACAGAAAAACTAGGGAAAAGAAATCAAATACTTGGAAAATGAACAACACCCTTCTGAAAAAAGACTGGGTTATAGAAGACATTAAGGAGGGAATAAGGAAATTCATAGAAAGCAATGAGAATGAAAATACTTCCTATCAAAACCTCTGGGACACAGCAAAAGCAGTGCTCAGAGGTCAATTTATATCAATAAATGCACACATACAAAAAGAAGAAAGAGCCAAAATCAGAGAACTGTCCCTACAACTTGAACAAATAGAAAATGAGCAACAAAAGAATCCATCAGGCACCAGAAGAAAACAAATAATAAAAATTAGAGCTAAACTAAATGAATTAGAGAACAGAAAAACAATTGAAAGAATTAACAAAGCCAAAAGCTGGTTCTTTGAAAAAATTAACAAAATTGATAAACCATTGGCTAGACTGACTAAAGAAATACAGGAAAGGAAACAAATAACCCGAATAAGAAATGAGAAGGACCACATCACAACAGAACCAAATGAAATTAAAAGAATCATTTCAGATTATTATGAAAAATTGTACTCTAACAAATTTGAAAACCTAGAAGAAATGGATGAATTCCTGGAAGAACACTACCTACCTAAACTAACACATTCAGAAGTAGAACAACTAAATAGACCCAAAACAAAAAAAGAGATTGAAACGGTAATCAAAAAACTCCCAACAAAAAAAAGCCCTGGCCCGGACGGCTTCACTGCAGAGTTCTACCAAACTTTCAGAGAAGAGTTAACACCACTACTACTAAAGGTATTCCAAAGCATAGAAAATGACGGAATACTACCCAACTCATTCTATGAAGCCACCATCTCCCTGATACAAAAACCAGGTAAAGACATTACAAAAAAAGAAAATTATAGACCTATATCCCTCATGAACATTGATGCAAAAATCCTCAACAAAATTCTAGCCAATAGAATCCAACAACACATCAAAAAAATAATTCACCCTGATCAAGTGGGATTTATACCAGGTATGCAAGGCTGGTTTAATATCAGAAAAATCATTAATGTAATCCATCACATAAATAAAACAAAAGACAAAAACCACATGAGCTTATCAATTGATGCAGAAAAGGCATTTGACAAAGTTCAACACCCATTTATGATAAAAACTCTTACCAAAATAGGAATTGAAGGAAAATTCCTCAACATAATAAAGGGCATCTATGCAAAGCCAACAGACAATATCACTCTAAATGGAGAGAACCTGAAAGCATTTCCCTTGAGAACGGGAACCAGACAAGGATGCCCTTTATCACTGCTCTTATTCAACATCGTGCTGGAAGTCCTAGCCAGGGCAATTAGGCTAGACAAAGAAATAAAAGGTATCTGGATTGGCAAGGAAGAAGTAAAGTTATCACTATTTGCAGATGACATGATTATATACACAGAAAACCCTAAGGAATCCTCCAGAAAACTACTGAAACTAATAGAAGAGTTTGGCAGAGTCTCAGGTTATAAAATAAACATACAAAAATCACTTGGATTCCTCTACATCAACAAAAAGAACACCGAAGAGGAAATAACCAAATCAATACCATTCACAGTAGCCCCCAAGAAGACAAGATACTTAGGAATAAATCTTACCAAGGATGTAAAAGACCTATACAAAGAAAACTACAAAGCTCTACTACAAGAAATTCAAAAGGACATACTTAAGTGGAAAAACATACCCTGCTCATGGATAGGAAGACTTAACATAGTAAAAATGTCTATTCTACCAAAGCCATCTATACATTTAACGCACTTCCGATCCAAATTCCAATGTCATATTTTAAGGGGATAGAGAAACAAATCACCAATTTCATATGGAAGGGAAAGAAGCCCCGGATAAGCAAAGCACTACTGAAAAAGAAGAAGAAAGTGGGAGGCCTCACCTTACCCGACTTCAGAACCTATTATACAGCCACAGTAGTCAAAACAGCCTGGTATTGGTACAACAACAGACACATAGACCAATGGAACAGAATTGAGAACCCAGACATAGATCCATCCACATATGAGCAGCTGATATTTGACAAAGGACCAGTGTCAATTAACTGGGGAAAAGATAGCCTTTTTAACAAATGGTGCTGGCATAACTGGATATCCATTTGCAAAAGAATGAAACAGGACCCATACCTCACACCATGCACAAAAACTAACTCCAAGTGGATCAAAGACCTAAACATAAAGACTAAAACGATAAAGATCATGGAAGAAAAAATTGGGACAACCCTAGGAGCCCTAATACAAGGTATAAACAGAATACAAAACATTACCAAAAATGATGAAGAGAAACCCAATAACTGGGAGCTCCTAAAAATCAAACACCTATGCTCATCTAAAGACTTCTCCAAAAGAGTAAAAAGACCACCTACAGACTGGGAAAGAATTTTCAGCTATGACATCTCCGACCAGCGCCTGATCTCTAAAATCTACATGATTCTGTCAAAACTCAACCACAAAAAGACAAACAACCCAATCAAGAAGTGGGCAAAGGATATGAACACACATTTCACTAAAGAAGATATTCAGGCAGCCAACAGATACATGAGAAAATGCTCTCGATCATTAGCCATTAGAGAAATGCAAATTAAAACTACGATGAGATTCCATCTCACACCAGCAAGGCTGGCATTAATCCAAAAAACACAAAATAATAAATGTTGGAGAGGCTGTGGAGAGATTGGAACTCTCATACACTGCTGGTGGGAATGTAAAATGGTACAACCACTTTGGAAATCTATCTGGCGTTATCTTAAACAGTTAGAAATAGAACTACCATACAACCCAGAAATCCCACTCCTGGGAATATACCCTAGAGATACAAGAGCCTTCATACAAACAGATATATGCACACCCATGTTTATTGCAGCTCTGTTTACAATAGCAAAAAGTTGGAAGCAACCAAGGTGTCCTTCAACGGATGAATGGGTAAATAAATTGTGGTATATTCACACAATGGAATA
The DNA here is from genome assembly GCF_024166365.1 of Elephas maximus indicus. NCBI lineage: Eukaryota > Metazoa > Chordata > Mammalia > Proboscidea > Elephantidae > Elephas > Elephas maximus. Next base: position 20,161,490 of record NC_064831.1, read on the forward strand.
CTACGCATCGATAAAGAACACTGACTAACCTGTGAAACATTTCATAACATGGAGGAACCTGGAAGGCATTATGCTGAGCGAAATGAGTCAGAGGCAAAAGGACAAATATTGTATAAGACCACTATTATAGGATCTTGAGTAGTAGTAAACCTGAGAAGAACACATACTTTTGTGGTTACGAGGGGGGGAGGGAGGGAGGGTGGGAGAGGGTTTTTTATTGATTAATCAGTAGACAAGAACTGCTTTAGGTGAAGGGAAAGACAACACTCAATACATGGAAGGTCAGCTCAATTGGACTGGACCAAAAGCAAAGAAGTTTCCGGGATAAAATGAATGCTTCAGAGGTCAGCGGAGCAAGCGGGGGGGGGGTCTGGGGAACATGGTTTGCGGGGACTTCTAAGTCAATTGGCAAAATAATTCTATTATGAAATCATTCTGCATCCCACTTTGAAATGTGGTGTCTGGCGTCTTAAATGCTAACAAGCGGCCATCTAAGATGCATCAATTGGTCTCAACCCACCTGGAGCAAAGGAAAATGAAGAACACCAAGGCCACACGACAACTAAGAGCCCAAGAGACAGAAAGGGCCACATGAACCAGAGACCTACATCATCCTGAGACCAGAAGAACTAGTTGGTGCCCGGCCACAATCGATGACTGCCCTGACAGGGAGCACAGCAGAGGACCCCTGAGGGAGCAGGAGATCAGTGGGATACAGACCCCAAATTCTCATAAAAAGACCAAACTTAATGGTCTTACTGAGACTGGAGGAATCCCGGCAGCCATGGTCCCCAGACCTTCTGTTGGCACAGGACAGGAACCATCCCCGAAGACAACTCATCAGACATGAAAGGGACTGGTCAGCGGGTGGGAGAGAGATGCTGATGAAGAGTGAGCTAATTATATCAGGTGGACACTTGAGATTGTGTTGGCAACTCTTGTCTGGAGGGGGGATGGGAGGATAGAGAGAGAGGGAAGCCGGCAAAATTGTCAAGAAAGGAGAGACTGAAAGGGCTGACTCAAGAGGGGGAGAGCAAGTGGGAGTAGGGAGTGAGATGTATGTAAACTTATATGTGACAGACTGATTGGATTTGTAAACGTTCACTTGAAGCTTAATAAAAGTTATTAAAAAAAAAAAACAACAAAGCAAGATTAAAAAAAACTTAAAAAAAAAAAAAAAGCCCAACACAGGGTAATGGCAATGTTAAAAAAAAAAAAATTAATCTTAATTTATTTTTGTGATTTCCCTATTTGAGTTGATATCAGGATGTTCTGTTCTGTGACCTTGTGTTGTGTTGGTATCTGATATTATTGGTTTTCTGACCAAACAATTTCCTTTAGTATTTCTTTTTTTTTTTTTTTTTTTTTTTGGTTTGGTTTTTGCAAATTCTCTAAGCTTGTGTTTATCTGGATGTTTTAATTTCGCCTTCATATTTGCTGGATATATGATCCTTGGCTGGCAGTTTTTCTCCTTCTGTGCTCTATATATGTCATCCCATTGCCTTCTTGACTGCATGGTTTCTGCTGAGTAGTCTCAACTTATTCGTATTGATTCTCCTTCGCAGGAGACCTTTCTTTTATCCACGGCTGCTTTTAAAATTTTCTCTTTCTCTTTGGTTTTGGCAAGTTTGATGATAATATGTCTTGGTGATTTTCTTTTTGGATCAATCTTAAATGGGGTTCGATGAGCATCTTGGATAGATATCCTTTCGTCTTTCATGATGTCAGGGAAGTTTTCTGCCAACAGATCTTCAACTATTCTCTCTGTATTTTCTGTTATCCCTCCATGTTCTGGAACTCCAATCACACCAAGTTATTCTTCTTGATAGAGTCCCACATGATTCCTAGGGTTTCTTCATTTTTTTTAATTCTTTTGTCTGATTTTTTTCAGCTATATTGATGTCAATTCCATTTTCCTCCAGATCCCCCACGCTGCATTCCATTTGCTCGTGTCTGCTCCTCTAACTTCCTATTGAGTTTTCTAATTCTGTAAATTTTCTGTTAATCTTTTGGATTTCTGAATGCTGTCTCTGTATGGATTCTTACAGCTTATTAATTTTTCCACTATGTTCTTGAATAATCTTTTTGATTTCTTCAACTGCCTTATCAGTGTGTTCCTTGGCTTTTTGTGTAGATTGACTTATTTCATTTCTGAGGTCATCCCTGATGTCTTGAACCATTCTGTATATTAGTTTTTTATATTCTGCATCTGGTAATTCCAGGATTGTATCTTCATCTGGGAAAGATTTTGATTCTTTAGTTTGCGGAGTTGTAGAAGCAATCATGGTCTGCTTATTTATGTGGTTTTATATCGACTGCTGTCTCTGAGACATCTCTAAGATAGTGTAGTGATTTATTCTATAATTGCTCACTGAGTCTTATCTTGTTTTGTTTTCTTTCAGTATATGTAGATGGGCTATTAGATTGCACTGTCTTGATTGTTGTAACCCTTGAATCACTTATGTCCTATTATCAGCTGGTTTGGGCTGTTACCAGATATATAAGCCTAAGAGTCCATTCACTATTCTTGAGTAGAATCTGATTTTCGGTCATCAGGTGTGTGGTACAGACTGTCACCTATCCACCTAGAGAAGTAGTGGTGATAGTTGTGTGCACCAGATTCTAGTAGCAGCAGGGGATCACACTCCAGGGGGAGCAGGGTGCTGACAGGCTTCCCCCAAGTGCCAGTGAGGTAGGTGTGTCTCTATTCCTAAAGCACTTTGGTGAGTGGGTTCTGCAGCTGTACCTTAGGCCCCCAATGCAAGTACCTCTACAGATTGGTAGGTGTCACCCTTCTTAGACCCCTAAGGCAGAAGGCTAGGTGGTTTAGGGGAGCTTCAGCCCTCACTTCCCCATTGTGGGTCAGTGAGGGCTCTGTTTAATAGGTAGAGATATCAGACCTGGGAAACTTTTCTTTCCAGTAATCCGCTAAAACAATTACAGTGAGATCCCTATCAGAAATGCCTTTGCATTATAATAGCCACCTTGTTCCCTGTAGGGATGAAAGCCCAAGAGTGTGGATCACATATGTTTGGCTGGAGCTGGTTCTGTGCTTTTAGTCCAATTAGGGAAAGATTATTGGTCCCTGGGTTTTTTGTACCTGCCTCTCTCAGGCCAGGAGAATGGGTTAGGAAAAGACAAAAAGAAATAAAAAAAAAAGAAAAACCGCAGCAGACTTCACTTTCTGGCTCAGGAAATTCCAGTGTTAATGAAGCTGCCTGGGAAGGGGAGGGGAGGGTTCAGATAAATAGGAGAGAGCAACACCCCGGAATATAGACAAAGTTACTTATCTTGCTTGGGATGACTGTTTTATCTGAGATTTCCGAGGGGCACGTCGACTGTGTGCGCTGGCAGGGTAGAGATTGCTCCCGAGGGTCAGGCCCGCGTCCCATGCTTGTGCTGTCTCAGAAGCCGTGGTCAGTTCCTCTGCTCCCAGTCCAAAGCCCAGCGCCAAGGTTCCCTGGCAGGGATGCCGCACTCCCAGCTTCAAAACCAGTCGCTGCCTCCAGGTGACCTCTCCTCCTGTCAGCCACATTGCTGCACTGCCTGCGTGCACTGGCTGGGCTTCCTCTGAGGTCACTTCTGGGGGCTAGGGCTGCGTCCCGTGTTTGTACCATCTCAGCATGCCGTGTTCAGCCCCCCTGCGCCCAGTCCAAAGCCCGGCGCCAAGGTTTTCTGACTGGGACGCTGGCTCCAGGCTCCGAAAACAGCCGCTGCTTTCCCATGGTTGTTCATTCTCAGTCTCTGTCATTCAGGTCAACTCTTTAGATCTGTGTTTGATGGTCAGTGTTTGTAGATTGTCATGTATGTGATTGATTCACTTGTTTTTCTGAGTCTTTGTTGCAAGAGGGATCCAAGGCAGCATCTACCTAGCCAGCCATCTTGGCCCCGCCGCCTCAGTAAAGCGTGGTGTAAGTAATGTATATTATTACATAGTACATTATTTGTTCTGGACACATTTGACAGTCTGCTAGGAGTAAGGAATTATACTGGATGCTATGGAGAGTCAAAAGGTAAGAGGACAAATGCTTACAGTCCAGTGAGGGATACAGATATGCACATATAATTAGAATATGATTGTAAAAATGGTGTGGCGGGGGCATCTGACCTCCTAGTCTAGCCTCACAAGGGAGAAGGAGAATCAAGGCACTCACAAGGGAGAAGGAGAATCAAGATCAACAGTCCAAGGCCAGTTGCTATGAGGCAGAGGCCAAACATGCCTCCAGCCTTTTTACCAATTCTGATACCAACTGTTCTTCCCATGGCACTCTACTTCTCTGCTGAGTCTGATAATTCATTGCAATGGCCACACAGAACTCACAGACAATACTCATGATTATGGGGTTTATTAGTGAAGTAATAGGTTACAATTCAGTTTCCGGAACACTCAGGATACAATTCTTCCATGAAGACAGCCTCTTCTTAGCTGTGCCTGCAGGCATGCCTCTTTTTTTGCCCTTGGCCTCTGCCGTGTAGGATGGCAAATGTCACAAAGCTCTTTAGCTCTGCCAATAAGTGCCCCAAGGCACCTCAGTCCACCAGGGGCCATAATACATGGCATAAGTAGAATGCAAACCATAATACATGGCATACATAAAATGCAGAAAGTTCTAGTTCTGTCAGTCAGCATATCTAGTGCCACCAAGTGCCCAGGGTCACCCTACTCCACCAGCAAGCCTCCTGCCTGAAAGCACTCAGCATTTTCACTCCGTGGCTGGGAAGCCCACCTCACCATCTCCTGCCAGTTTCCTGCCTCTGCTGCCGTCATTTCTCTGCCACTACTTCTTGCATTTTCAATGTTACAGCCCCCTCTCTCTCTCCCCCTACTCTCTTTTTCTCTTTTGGTCTCCTGGTTCCAGGAACCTCTCAGCACAGGGATCCTGGGTCCAAAGGACATGCTCCATTCCTGGTTCTTCTTCCTTGGTGGTGGTGAGATCTTCTCTTCCCACCTGTAGGATGGATCATTTTAAGTCTAGAGGATGGCAAAACTGGCCAATCCCTTCATTAGGGTTCCATATCAATACATGTTATTTGCATGGTCCCACACCCACAAGAGTGCCATGCAAAATTATTTATATTATTAGCAAGCTATTTATCCAATTAAATTTTTTTTTTTTTTTTTATCCAATACCCTTGTTGGGCCACAAGCACCTCATTTGTATGGTCTCACCCAGCCATTTGGTGGAAGTTACAAAGGCTATGGCTAGAAGGGCCATATTATGTAATTTATTGCACGGCAATGCAATACCCAAAAACAGTTTGCATTACACTGGAAGAGCAAGGGAAATGGAAATTGGAATAGACCCAGCCATAGCCTTAACCAGTTGTATAACAGTGAGTCTAATTCAGAGATTCTCCGTGACATAGTTCCCTAACATGTAAAATTGAGTGTTCTGTGGGCTGGTCCAGTGGTTTCCAAATAATTTTTATCACATACATCAATTGATAAAAAATCATTTTATCAAACCCTCAATATTTGTTTGTAGTTGTGTGCATGAACCATTTTAGTAACATATATTACATAAAATATAAAATAATAATTAGCTTTGGAATGGTTTTAAAAAATACCAATGCCAGAATATCCTGCTAACTAAGTGTCATGGATTGAATTTTGTCCCCCAAAAATATATCAACTTGGTTAAGCCATGATCCCAGTACTGCGTGGTTGTCTCCCATTTTGTGGCTTTCCTATGTGTTATAAATCATAATCTCTACCTGTGGTTAAAGAGGATTAGGGTGAGATGTAACACCCTTGCTCAGGTCATATCCCTGATCCAGTGTAAAGGGAGTTTCCCTGGAGTGTGGCAGCACCACCTTTTATCTTACAAGAGATAAAAGGAAAGGGAAGCAAGCAGAGAGTTGAGGACCTCATACCTCCAAGAAAGAAGCACCGGGAGCTGGGACCTGGAGTTCCTGCATGGAGAAGCTCCTAGTCCAAGGGAAGATTGATGAGAAGGACCTTCCTCCAGAGCTGACAAGAAAGAAAGCCTCCCCCTGGAGTTGACACCCTGACTTTGGACTTCTAGCCTACTAGACTGTGAGAAAATTAATTCCTCTTTGTCAAAGCCATCTACATGTGTATTTCTGTTATAGCAGCACTAGATGACTAAGACACTAAGTAAATCAAAATCTTTAGGCCTGGAGCTTGACATGATTTTTTTTTTTTACCCCAAGTCTAGAGGAAGATACAGATAAACAAGAAAAAAATTAATATAAACTTTCAAATTTGTGTTAAATGCTGTGAAGAAATTTGGTAGAATTACAGAAAATAAAATAGAGGTACTTACTCAGATAACCCTGATCAGAGTAGGATTCTCCAAAATACGGCATTTAAACTGACTGTAAAGACTGAGTAGGAGCTCTCAGTCATGAGCTGGGTTGTGGGTGTGGGGGGAAGTGGAAATAGGTAAGAATATTCTAAAAAGATGGAAGAGCAGGGACCATGCATCTGGAAAAATAGCTGAATAGGGGAAAACATGGCTGTATCTAAAGAAAGAATGGCTGGAGAATTAGGCGTGTGGTCCTGCTGGGTCTTATAGTTCAGAATATAGTTTATCCAAACTGTAATGGAAAGCCAGTGAGGATTTTAGCAGTGAAGTCACATGGTCTGATGTTAATTTAAAGACGATATATGTTCTTAGCCTGAACATAAGCATAATTTATGACCCACCAATTTTACTTCTAGGTATATATTCAAAGTAATGCATATACATCATCATCAAAACGCATGTACTAGAATGTTCATGACAGCGTTCAAAACAGCCAAAGCTGGAAACCACTCAAATGCCCACCAAAGTAGAATGGATAAACAAATTGTGGTGTATTCATACAATGCAACTCTACACAGCAATGTGATTGGATAATCTACAATCACGTGCAACAATGTTAATAAATTTTACAAATGTTATGTTGAGCGAAAGAAGCTGGGCATAAAAGAATATGTGTTTTATACTCCCTACCACATAAACTATAAAAATAGCTCTTCTCTGTTCAACACAACGGGACCTAACCAAAAGCAAAAAGTTTCCTGAATAAATCGAATGCTTTATTGAATGGAGGGTGGAGAGGAGGAGTGTGTTGTCTCATGAGGGGGAGATCAACTAGGAGTACATAGCAAGGTATACATAAATTTTTGTATGAGAGACTGACTTGATTTGTAAACTTTCACTTAAAGCACAATAAAAAAAATTTTTAAAATAGCTCTTCTCGGGAGGGAGGGAGGGTGGGAGAGGGGTATTCACTAATTAGATAGTAGATAAGCACTACTTTAGGTGAAGGGAAAGACAACACACAATACAGGGGAGGTCAGCAAACTGGACTAAACAAAAAGCAGTTTCCTGAATAAACTGAATGCTTCAAAGGTCAGCGTGGCAGGGGCGGGGGGTTAGGGACCATGGTTTCAGGGGACATCTAAATCAATTGGCATAATAAAACCTATTAAGAGAACATTCTGCATTCCACCTTGGAGAGAGGTGTCTGGGGTCTTAAATGCTAGCAAGCAGCCGTCTAAGATGCATCAACTGGTCTCAACCCACCTGGATCAAAGGAGAATGAAGAACACCAAGGACACAAGGTAATTATGAGCCCAGGAGACAGAAAGAGCTACATAAACCAGAGACTACATAAGCCTGAGACCAGAAGAACTAGATGGTGCCCGGCCACAACCGATGACTGCCCTGACAGGGAACACAACAGAGAACCCCTGAGGCAGCAGGAGAGCAGTGGGATGCAGACCCCAAATTCTCATAAAAAGACCAGACTTAATGGTCTGACTGAGACTAGAAGGACCCTGGTGGTCATGGCCCCCAGACCTTCTGTTGGCCCAGGACAGGAACTATTCTCAATGTCAACTCATCAGACAGGGATTAGACTGGACAATGGGTTGGAGAGGGATGCTGGTGAGGAGTGAGCTTCTTGGATCAGGTGGACACTTGAGACTATGTTGGCATCTCCTGCCTGGAGGGGAGATGAGAGGGTAGAGGGGGTTAGAATCTGGCGAAATGGTTACGAAAAGAGAGAATGGAGGGAGGGAACAGGTTGTCTCATTAGGGGGAGACCAATAAGTTTTTGTGTGAGAGACTGACTTGATTTGTAAACTTTCACTTAATGCACAATAACAAATTTAAAAAAATAATAATATTAAATGAACAGATAAAAAATAGCTCTTCTTAAAAAAAGCTTATTAAAAAAAGACATATCATCTGAATGTACAGTCAAGGTTGAGAATACTTTTTTTTTCCAAGTACCTGTCATGTAGAATGAGGGTATAGAAAATTGTAAATTATATGCTCCATATCATAGTTTTGATGACTTTCTCTCCTTTCCTGTATTTCACATCCTGGGAGTCATCTCTCACCCTTCATTTCTTTGCGAAGGCTGAAAATCTCTGATGTAATATAAATTTTTTTTTTTTTAATATAACGAATATCGTAAAGAGACAGAGTATCCCTCAAGCTTGTAATTCTAAAATTCTAGGTGTGGCTGGAGTAACAACGTATATTTAAGCCTGTTGCTTCTTTCAAATTTCTTTTTAAGAGGGGATGTTTTAAAAGGATTAGCACTTAGGGTAGAATACTCTACCCAGAGATTTGAAAGCACCTCCTTTTTTCTTTTTGTTCTTTTTAACACAAGCTGCCTAGATCCCAAGAAAAATTAAATTGGGGGGAAGGGGTGGCGAGTTCATCAAAAAGCAATGGTGGAAGTGCCTGCAAAGGAAAATTCTTAAAAAGGGAAATCACAAAGGCCATTGAATTATGGGCCCATTGACAAGGAGATGAACCCTTCAAGCTACTTGGAGACCTACCAAGTCATCTTAAATGTGGCTTCCAAGTGAGAATACACTATGCCAGGAGGACTGGGTGGTCTTACTGACATGAACATTTCCTCTCTTTGTGCCTGTTATATGCCCCCTCCCCTGCAAAGAACAGCTTGATTTAAACTTCAGTCTTTGTAAGCTGAATAAGTATTAGACTTTTTGATAGAATATGTCCTTTTCTGTGCTTGCAAATTAGGATTCTGAGCTCTCAAGACTGAGGAGTAAACCCTGGATTGCCATGAATTTACCTTGGTGAAAAAATTGTTTCTTGAAATCTAGACACCATTCATGTTGTACTTTGGGGTAAGTGGAGGCTGGAAGTGTAAGTGGGGGAGAGAAGAAATATCACACCACCACCACATTAAATGTAAGCTATATCTGAACATCTGGAATATTGAAATATGAAAAACAAAATGTGCATTCTAGAATCAGGAGCACAGATTCTTTCCAAGACCCTGCCTGTTTCTTTATCTGGGAACCTCTCATTGTGTCTCTTTCCCTTTCACTTTGTGGTGCACACTAGTGTCTCTAACATGTTCTTTCAAGTCACTACATCCCAACAGTGGTTTTTTCACACTTGAAATGTTTACTGTGGTTCCTCCTCCCTCAAAGAGTCCCCCCCCCCCCGCCCACTACAGCTGCTCGCTGCTCTCAGCATCCTCTGCGGCTCAGGCCTTACAGAGCAAGTGCAACGGGGGGCATCCGGAGTCGGAGGAGAGAAGAAATACTGCAAAGATCTGCTCACCAAACCTCAGTGTGGATATGGCCTCCTGGGAAGCAAGGGAAAGAAGCAGACAGACCTGGGTGGAGTCAGAGGAAACTCGTACAGCTATTTTTAGCACAAATGAATGGCCTTTAAAGGAGCTACAAACAAGACCTAAAGGAGGGGGGCTGGGCTGTAAATTTCAGCTATATTAGACAGGTGTACAGGGACAAAACAACTTCTTCCCACATGTAACACACACATACTTAGCGACATAATCAAATAACTATTGTCCTATTAAATCATCTGTTTTTAACTACAGCATTGGGTTAATAATCCAATTGTTTGGTAATTAGCCATGGTTCTGACTGAAAAAAAAATTATTCAATTCTATATTGCTGCCAAGGTTTCGCCACTTGTTCATGTGCCCAGTTTTTTGTTTGTTTGCTTGTTTGTTCGTTTTAAATAATATTTTATTGAGCTTTTGGCGAAAGTTTACACAGCAAGTTAGGTTTCCATTTGACAATTTCCACATAAATTGTTCAGTGACATTAGACACTTTTATCACAATGTATTAACATTCTCTTTAATTGTGTTCACTCCATTCGCTTTCTAATATTCTAGTTTCCCTGCCGCCTTATGTTCTCACCTTTGCTTTTGAGTAATTGCTGACCTTTTGATCTTATACTGATGGTTTTTAAGTAGGGCACCAATTTTATAGGTAATATCCTTTATTTGGAAACCCTGGTGGCCTAGTGGTTAAGTACTATGGCTGCTAACCAAGAGGTCGGCGGTTCGAATCCACCAGGCGCTCCTTGGAAACTCTATGGTGCAGTTCTACTCTGTCCTATAGGGTCGCTATGAGTCGGAACCGACTCAACGGCAGTGGGTTTGATTTTTTTTGTTTATCCTTTATTTTGTGTGCCATTCTGCCTATTTCTCTAAAAGGTGACCGCAGGGTATAGGCTCTTGGTTCTAGGCTTAAAGAGTGTCTCAGGTCCATAGTCTCAGGGAGCCCTCTGTTCTGTACTGTTTCAGTTTGTCTGCCCTTTTTTTTTAAACAAGAATTTGAGTGCTGCTCCATATTTTTCTCCCATTCTATCCAGAGCCAATTAGTGTGACCTTAGTTGGAATGATCAGTGGTGGTAGCTGGGCACCATCTAGTTCTTCTGGTCTCAAGGTAGATGAGGTGGTGGCTCTTGTTTCTTCTCTGAGCTTTTGGTTACCTTCTTACTCTTTTTCTCTTGGCAAGTAGAGACCTGTAGTTGTCTTAGATGGCCACTCGCAAGCTTTTAAGACTCCAGATGCTTCTCACTTCACTAGGATACAGATCATGATTTTTGTGAGCTATGTTATGCCAATTTACTGAGTTGTCCCATGAGACTGTGGTCCTAACATGTGGCCACTTTTAATCAGCCTCCACCAAGCAGATTGAACAAAGACTCAGAGGGCCAGATGCTTAGACAGGCTTCCTGAGGTTGTAAGACTAAGAATTCCCATTTATTCCCGTGAGCCAGACCATTTTCACCCTAAAGATAGTCACAAATATTGCCTATAACCTTTTTTAAAATACCAAATTTCTTCAGTTCCCAGCTTACATAAAGAGTTCACACAAATCCAAGCAAAATGCCAACTTATTTCATAGTTTTATTAACTTGAATATATATTCCATCTACATAGGATTATTTGTTATCATTTGTGATAAGTCATACCCCAAATGGCTAAGTACAAAAAAAAAAAAAAGAACTTTATCAGGTGGCACCCGGTAGAAATCCAAGACAAGGAAATCTCTAGAAATCAGTAATCCCAAGGGAAGACAGACGAAGCAAACAAAACGTATTAAACATCTGCCTTGTGCCAGGCACTATGCTACACACTATGGAAGATCTGAAATAAACAACGTCCCTGGCCTTCAGGACTGAGGGTCTAACAGATCTAAGGACATGTACACATATTTCTATCCATCAACTAATAAATATTCGTTGCCCACAGCAATCGAGTTACTGCGGCTTTCAAGTCTTTCTGGTTGAAAAATCAAATATCATGGAATAGAGACAAACTATCTGCACCAGGCCCCTCCCAAATTCCTATCCTAACTCGTGGAGTCTGTGTGCATAATAAAATTATTACACCATTAAATTTTGAGGTAGTTTGTTATGCAGTCACAGACAACTGGAATACCTCCCTTTACTTCCCTAGTCTCTTGAATCCTCCTACTTCCATTCCTCTCCTCAAACACACACACATTAGCAGAACTTCTTTCTTACCCTCAGAAAATAGATGTATTTCCTACTTCACTGAAAAGAAAAAGCATCCAATTAGAATTCTCTCAGTCTACTTCTACCAAACATATCACTTTACCTACAGTTACTCTATTAGAGCAGAAAAGCTCCTTTCTAAGCTGTGAGTTGGAATCAACTCGACGGCACTGGGTTTGGTTTTTTTTTGGAAGGCAATCTGAACGGCTGTGGGGGAGGGGAGGTTGATTCAAAGCATCGTCCCCTCAGAAAACTTGTTTTGTCATAAATTACACCTTTCCCTCCTGACTAGATCCTTCCAATTCCCATTTAAATATGTTTGACTGGCTACCTCTAAAACAAATAAACAAACTTCCATAGCCTCACATCTGTCTTTTAGCTTCTGCCCTACCTCTTCTCCCGTCTCAGAACTGTGTATACTCAACATCTCTGTTCTATCATCTCTCACTCTCTCATCAGGCAACTCCAGTCTGGCTTCCACCCTCTTCAGTCCATTGAAATGACACTCATTAATGTTACAAGAGGCCTCTACTTCACTAAATCCAGAAAATATTTTGAACTTCGTCTAACTTGATATCTTGCTCTTTCCTCTTCCTAAAGTATTATCTTCTGCTCCTGGTTTTCCTCCTGATTTTCCGGTCTTTCTCTCTCAGTATTAATCCCTGATTCATCATCCTCTCTTGAACAAGCTCCTCTTACTACACACCCTTTTCCTAGAAAAACTCCTCCACATCCTTGATTTTAATTACCACATAAAAATCACAAATTCACATCTCCAGCCTAGACCTCGCGACTCTGAGGTAAAAACCCATATACCCAAGTGCCTATTTAATACCCATCTTCCATCCTAAATGTGGTCCTCCTCTAATATGCCCTGCCCAGGTGAATGGAACCACCATCCATCCAATTTCCCAAGCCCAGAAACCTAGCAATTATCTGTAACACCTATGTCTCTCTCACTACATATTCGATTCCTCACCAAATCCTGCCTGTCTTACCTACTAAATACCCTTCACCTTCATTCTCTCTTTTTTGTCCACTTCGGCTTCTCTCCAAATATCTGATTCATTCCCCACAGCCAGAGTGACCTTTACGATGCAAATATTATCAAATCTGTTTTAAAAATTTCAAATGGCTTTCAATAGTTCTTAGCACAAACAGCAAGATCTTAACATGCTTTGCAAGCCCTGCATGGTCTAGTCTAGCAGAAGCTTAAATCTTAGACTACTTCCACTTTTCTGCTAGAACCACCCTGATTTTTAGTTCCTTGAACATTTTGTCCTTCCTACCATGGGGCCTTTATGCAGGCTGTATTATGTCCCCTACCATAAAACTCTCCAGCTCCCTCTCCATGACACACTATCTAGTGAACTCCTACTCAATAGAGTATCAGCTCCTATAGCCAGAGATCTTACACATTTTCCTCATCATTGTACTCCCAGTGCCTGGCACAGTGCCGAGTGTTTAATAAATGCCTAAAAAATACCTGTCAAATGAATATGACTGTTTGATCTGCTGGCAAAACACCCATATGGTGACATATACCAGGCAGTTAGAAATGCAAGACAGTGCTCAAGAGAGATGTCAGAATTAGAAAAACAGATCTGGGAGTCATTCTCATAGAAATGATACCTGAGAATGGAAAAATGAACACAATGCCTCAGGGAAAGTGTGAAGTGCAAATAGAAGTGAGTCAAGAACTGAGGCCTGAGAAACATCTACAGAGAGGCCAGCAAAGAAGACTGCTGCATACTCATAAGGGCAAGCTAACCCAAGAGGAACACAGTTTCAGAAAGGAATAGATAGTCAGGAGTGTCAAACACTATGAAGAAGCGCAGAAGATGGGTGCTGTGGCATTGGATTTGGAGATTATTGTTTATTGTAAAAGGTTGAAATCTAAATGAAGAAAGCCAATCAGAAGGTCCCCATGAGAGACCTGGGCAAGGGACATTGGCAAAAGAAACACCTAACATTCTATTTGAAGCCCTATGTTATGCCAACTTTTTCCTACAAAACAAAACTCTGCCATTACGCCCATATTTATAAACTCTAGTTCCTCCTATGAGTGGCATATGAGGAAATCAAAGAAGAGGGCTGTATTATTTAGGGTGAGGGCTAAGCTGCTATAACAAAGACTTCAATAGCACACTGGCTTAAAGAACTGTTAAATTTATTTTGTTCTCATGCAATAGTCCTAGTGTGAGCAGTCTGTGTTGGGGATCATTCAAAGACTTGGTTTCCTTCAATTTTGTTGCTCCATCATCTTCTAGACCATTGCCATCACCTGCACATTGTCATCAAAGCTGAAACAACTCTCAGACTACCTTCCAGCCAGTGGGAAGAGGAAACAGAACATGGAGGAGGCCTTGGCCAAAAACGGCTCACATTTCTTTGCCTAGAACACAGTTACATGGTCACCGCTAACTGTAAAAAGGCTGGAAAATGTGATAGGCCAGCCATGTGCCCAGTCACAGCTGTATTACAATGGAAATAACTGATAATGAATGTTGGCAGATAGCTGACAGATAGCTCTTTGGACATCCAAATATCCACGTACATCTTTCTTCTCACAAGTAGAAAGTACTCACTCTCCTCAAAGGAGAAATCCAAAGCCCCATCCAATTACTAAGTCTGGATCAGAGCCCAGGAATTATGGGCAATGTGCCTTTGGGACGTTTATAGTTGAGATACTTACAAATTAAAAGATTTTCACTTGCCCAAATCCTCCAGTCTTCTTCCTTTCCCCTAGCCCCTTCCCTGGAGCAGGAATATGACAACCATAATAAAACTCCCACTTGGAAAAGGGAAGAACAGGAAACACACAGAAGTCACTAAAGCCCTTTGCCGTCCAGTCAATTCTGATTCATAGTCACTCTATAGGACAGAATAGAACTGCCCCGAAGGATTTCCTAAACTGTAATCTTTACAGCCCCCACGTGTCCATCAGTTTGCCATACTGTGGGGGCTTGCATATTGCTGTGATGCTGGAACCTGTGCCACTGGTATTCAGATACCAGCAGGGTCACCCATGTAAGACAGGTTTCAGCTGAGTTTCCAGACTAAGACAGACTAGGAAGAAGGAACTGGCAGTCTACTTCTGAAAAGCATTAGCCAGTGAAAACCTTATGAATAGCAGCAGAACATTGTCTGATATAGTGCTGGAAGATGAGCCCCCCAGGTTGGAAGACACTCAAAAGATGACTGGGGAAGAGATGCCTCCTCAAAGTAGAGTCCACCTTAATGACGTGGATGGAGTAAAGCTTTCGGGACCTTCATTCGCTGATGTGGCATGACTCAAAATGAGAAGAAACAGCTGCAAACATCCATTAATAATCAGAACCTGGACTGTACAAAGTACGAATCTAGGAAAACTGAAAATCGTCAAAAATGAAATGGAATGCATAAACATCAATATCCTAGGCATCAGTGAGCTGAAATGGACTGATATTAGCCACTTTGAATCAGACAATCATACAGTCTACTATGCTAGGGAATGACAACTTGAAGAGCATTGGTGTTGCATTCATCATCAAAAAGAACATTTCAAGATCTATCCTGAAGTACAATGCTGTCGGTGATAGGATGCTATCCATACGCCTACAAGGAAGACCAATTAATACCACTATAATTCAAATTTACACAACAACCACGAGGGTCAAAGATGAAAAAATAGAAGATTTTAGTCAGCTGCTGCAGTCTGAAATTGATCAAACATGCAATCAAGATGCATTGATAATTTCTGGTGATTGGAATTTGAAAGTTGAAAACAAAGAAGGATCAGTAGTTGGAAAATACGGCCTTGGTGACAGAAACAATGCCAGAGATCGAATGATAGAATTTTGCAAGACCAACGACTTCTTCATTGCAAATACCTTCTTTCACTAACATAAACGGCGACTATACACATGGACCTCACCAGATAGAACACAAAGAAATCAAATTGACAACATCTGTGGAAAGAGATGATGGAAAAGCTCAATATCATCAGTCAGAACAAAGCCAGGGGCCAACTGTGGGACAGACCATCAATTGCTCATATGCAAGTTCAAGCTGAAACTAAGAAAATCAGACCAAGTCCACGCAAACCAAAATATGACCTTGAGTATATCCCACCTGAATTTACAGACCGTCTGAAGAACAGATTTGACACACTGAACAATAGTGACCAAAGACCAGACCAGTTGTGGAATGATAACAAGGACATCATCCATGAAGAAAGCAAGTGGTCATTGAAAAGACAGGAAAGAAAGACCAAGATGGATGTCAGAGGAGAGTCTGAAACTTGCTCTCGAACATCGAGCAGCTAAAGCAAAAGGAAGAATTGATGAAGTAAAAGAACTGAACAGAAGATTTCAAAGGGCAGCTCAAGAAGACAAAGTAAAGTATTATACTGACATGTGCAAAGACCTGGAGATGGAAAACCAAAAGGGAAGAACACGGCCGGTGTTTCTCAAGCTGAAAGAACTGAAGACAAAATTCAAGGTTTGAGTTGCAATAGTGAAGGATTCTTGGGAAAAATATTAAACGACGCAGGAAGCATCAAAAGAAGATGGAAGGAATACACAGAGTCATTATACCAAAAAGAATTAGTCGATGTTCAGCCATTTCAAGAGGTGGCATATGATCAGGAACCAATGGTACTGAAGGAAGAAGTCCAAGCTACTCTGAAGCCACTGGCGAAAAACAAGGCTCCAGGAATTGATGGAATATCAATTGAGATGTTTCAACAAACAGATGCAGCGCTGGAGGAACTCACTCATCTATGCCAAGAAATATGGAAGACAGCTTCCTAGCCAACTGACTGGAAGAGATCCGTATTTATGCCTATTCCCAAGAAAGGTGATCCAAACAAATGTGAAATTCTAGAACAATACCATTAATATCACACGCAAGCAAAATTTTGTTGAAGATCATTCAAAAACGGCTGCAGCAGTTTATCAACAGGGAGCTGCCAGAAATTCAGGCTGGTTTCCTAAGAGGACATGGGAACCAGGAATATCATTGCTGATGTCAGGTGAATCCTGGCTGAAAGCAGAGACTACCAGAAGGATGTTTACCTGTGTTTTATTGACTATGCAAAGGCATTCGACTGTGTGGATCATAACAAATTATGGATAACATTGCGAAGAATGGGAATTCCGGAACACTTAATTGTGTTCATGAGGAACCTTTACATAGACCAAGAGGCAGTTTTTAAGACAGAACAAGGGGATACTCATTGGTTTAAAGTCAGGAAAGGTGTGCGTCAGGGTTGTATTCTTTCACCATACCTATTCAATCTGTATACTGAGCAAATACTACGATAAGCTGGACTATATGATGAAGAACAGGGCATCAGAATTGGAGGAAGACTCATTAACAACCTGTGTTATGCAGATGATACAACCTTGCTTGCGGAAAGTGAAGAAGACTTGAAGCACTTACTAATGAAGATCAAAGACCACAGCCTTCAGTATGGATTGCACCTCAACATAAAGAAAACAAAAATCCTCACAACTGGACCAATGAGCAACATCATGATAAACAGAGAAAAGATTGAAGTTGTCGAGGATTTCATTTTACTTGGATCCACAACCAACAGCCATAGAAGCAGCAGTCAAGAAATCAAAAGACACATTGCATT
This sequence comes from Elephas maximus indicus, assembly GCF_024166365.1. Lineage (NCBI taxonomy): Eukaryota > Metazoa > Chordata > Mammalia > Proboscidea > Elephantidae > Elephas > Elephas maximus. The sequence continues at coordinate 20,178,889 of NC_064831.1, forward strand.
GGGTAAATCTGCTGCAAAGGACCTCTTTAAAGTGTTGAAAAGCAAAGATGGCACCCTGAAGACTAAAGTGCGCCTGACCAAAGCCATGGTATTTTCATTTGCATCATATGCATGTGAAAGGTGGACAATGAATAAAAAAGACCAAAGAAGAATTGATGCCTTTGAACTGTGGTGTTGGCGAAGAATATTGAATATACCATGGACTCCCAAAAAAACAAACAAATCAGTCTTGGAAGAAGTACAACCAGAATGCTCCTTAGAAGCAAGGATGGCAAGACTGCATCTTACATACTTTGGACATGTCAGGAGGGATCAGTCCCTGGGGAAGGACGTCATGCTTGGCAGAGTACAGGGTCAGCGGAAAAGAGGAAGACACTCGAGGAGGTGGATTGACACAGTGGCTGCAACAATGAGCTCAAGCATAGCAAGGATTGCAAGGCTGGCTCAGGACCGGGCAGTGTTTCATTCTGATGGTCACTATGAGTCAGAACTGACTCGAAGGCATCTAACAACAACAACAACAATGTTTACGGAAGAAGACTGTCACATCTTTCTCCCCAAGCGACTGTTCAAACCACTGACCTTCCAGTTAGCATCCTAGCACTCAATCACTGCATCACCAGGGCTCCTTCAAAGGTCACTAATCCACGAGAATTATCAAATCCAGTAGGGCAGAAAATCAGAGAATTTTGCCATGGTAGTGAAGTGAGTGCCTGGTTAGCCCGACTGGTGACCCCTGGTTTTGCTGTCTGGGAATAAGTCCCATGTCCTCTAAGGCCCAGTTTTGCATCACAGGACATTCTTTCATGTCCATTGTCTACCACAGCAAAACTTAAAGCAGGCTTTAGAAAGTATGTCTTACTTTGAAACTGGCTTGCGGTTGAACAGTAACAAGCTTGTAAGCTAGATGTGGTTTCTTTGGTAATACAAAAAAAAAAAAAAAAAGAAACTCTCTGCAGTCAAGTCAATTCCGACTCATAGTGACCCTACAGGACAGAGAGTGGAACTGCCCCATAGGGTTTCCAAGGCACACCTGGTGTGTTTGAATGGTTGACCTTGCAGTTAGCAGCCATAGCTCTTAACCAGTACCAAAAAAACCAAAACCAAACCCAGTGCCACAAGTTGATCCCGACTCATAGCGACCCTACCGCTATGCCACCAGGTTTTCCTTTGGTAATACAATTCCCTTAAAATCTGAGTAAGTTTCTGGTGCATTTTTTTATAGTCTGTTCCATGTGACAATATCCATACCCAAAGTTCTTTTTTCATCTGTATTTCGTTGAACTGCTTTATTTCTTAGTCTACTGAGTTCAATCCTAATCTCTCTCCATTTTAATGGAGGTTTCCTTGAGGCCATACGAAACAATAGTTTTGGGTAAGAAGGGCATATCCTTAATGCAGCTTTTGCCACAGGCCTTACTCCTGTTTTTCAGAAAACTCTTAATGGAATTTTCAAAAAGATTTAAAAGGTTTAGAAATATTGGCATTTCTAATCCTGTTGTTGTTAGTTGTCATCGAGTTAATTCTGACTCGTGGAGACCCCTGAGTGCAGAGTAGAAGTGCTCCATAGGATTTTCAAGGCTGTGACTTTTCAGAAGCAGATCTCCAGACCTATCTTCCAAGACACCTCTGGGTGGATTCGAACCTCCAAACTTTCAGATAGTAGTTGAGAGCTTACCCATTTGTGCCACTTGTATCTATGAACTCTTTCCATTGCCTTTCATCTCTGCCCCCAAAGTGACTAATTCTTGCCTGAGCTCATCTTTTTATTGAATACCTTGTTAAAAATTACAAAGAGAACCAAGACACTCATATTCTGCTCTTTCCAACCACTCCTCCTAGACCAAATAGCGTGTTTTCCAGGTAAAACTGTAAGCAAATGTTTTTCCATGGTGTAAACAGATGTCACCAGTTTCTAGCCCTCATTATCTGGCTTTTCACTGCTTTGCCTTTGTCAAACAGATTTCTTTTCATTATGATAAGGCTAAATTGTTCTAACCAAAAAAACAAACCCATTGCCATGAGTCTATTCTACTCATAGGGAACTTATAGGACAAAGTAAAGCTGCCCCATAGGGTTTCCTAGGCTGTAATCTTTATGGAAACAGACTACCACTTTAATCACTGCACCACTAGGGCAAAGTGCTGTTACAGAGACCCCAAAATACACTGGATTAAAGAACAACAAAGATTATTTCTGTCATGTAATAGTTCAGTTGAGCAGGCATCTCTCCTCTACATGGCTTCTCATGGACCTAGGTTCCATTCATGTTTTTGCTCCACCTACAGCATAGTTGTCACCTAATGGATCAAAGCAGATTCACAGTTATAGCCTTGCTCCACCACCTGATGAGAAGGGGAAAGAGCCAACCCCCATGTCCTAAGACCCATACCTGCAAATATTAAACTTCACTTCCACTCATATCCCACCTTAGTCGCATTGCAGGGGAGGTTGAAAAGTGTAACCCAATTGGGAAACATGTTCCTGGATAAAAATCCACTGCTATGGCCATGTTCCATGTGGGACAAAGGACAGGAACAGCCTCCAGAGATAAGACACAAGATCCACAATTTAACAGAAAAAGGAAAGGAGAGTGGGAATGTCTAAGAATTTTCTGAGACACTGGGAGTTGTGCTGAGGTGTCTGTCACCTGTAGATGGAGCAAGAAGAAATGGAAATTTTCTATTCACCACTACTTGTAAGGTAAGGGTTGTACAAATTCATCACTGCAGCTGGTCTCCCAGAGAGAGAGTCAGCTTTCTGCAAAACTCCATGGAATCCAGCTACAGCCCAGTGCTTAAGGCAATCAATTCTGGTCAATGACGGGCTTGAACCCTAGCACCTGAATCACACCAGCAGAGGGGCAGGTGTTTTCCAAACAATAAAAGCCTATGTGACAAATCCAGCTGCTGTCTTGCCACATTTATGTACCATGATCACAAAGCTTGACCACCAAGTCCCAGAGTAAAGACTAACACTCCTGCAGGCTTCGACACCAAGCTGTCAGGATAAGGCTGGACCCAAGACTGAGCCTCATCATATTGCTGTTGTTACGCTTGCTCTGATCATAATGGGGGGGAGCGGGGAGTGCTTCCTTAATTGTGCAGTTTAACAAGCCTGAGTCCAAGGGTTGAGACCCTCTGCCAGGTCTGACATCAGGTCTTGCTCTATGTCTTTGTACCGTACTAGAATACAATGTATACACCTCCTATTGCTCATGTTCCCCTGAGTTTTAGCCAATGTGGGAGCCCTGGTGGTGCAGTGGTTAAGCATTCGGCTGCTAACCAAAAGGTTAGCAGTTCGAATCCACCAGCTGCTCCTTGGAAACCTATGGGGCAGTTCTACTCTGTCCTATAGGGTCACTAGGAGTCAGAATCAACTTGACAGCAGTGGGTTTGGGTTTTTTTGGTTAGCCGATGGTGTATAGCTCCAGTAGCTGAAGTAGGTGTGCTTCTTGGCTATGTGTCTCCTATAGAGCCCAGATATGGCCTTTGTCCTCTAAAAGAAGACTGAAGGCAACCCTATAGGGAAAAGTAATTCACAGAAGGTTGGAAGATATGAGACACAAAAAAGATGACGTTTGGGTTATACCAAATATCAGGCACAACTAGATAGATAATTTTTTTCCCCAAAAGCCTAGTGATGGAGGAATTAAGTCTTCCATAATAACAAGAAACTAAACTTGTTGCCATCGAGTTGATTCTGAATCATAGCAACCCTACAGGATGAGTAGAACTGCCCCACAGGGTTTTCAAAGAACAGCTGGTGGGTTCAAACCACCAAACTTTTGGTTAGCAGCCTGAGCACTTAACCACTGTGCCACCAGGGCTCCAACAAGACATTACAAAGTTGAAATCTCAAAACAGTGATACATCATCAGAGTTTTGCAGAGAAAAAAAAGTCTAATTCCTCTCAAATAACCTTTTTGAAATCTGCTGACTTATATTTACGAGTTCTCTTGTGTCTGTCGTGCTTAGCATCACAAGGCTTCTTCTCTTCCACCCAGGCATTAAGGAGCTCTGATGGCATAACCAGTAAGTTCTTGGCTGCTACCTGAAAGGCAGGCAGTTCGAACCCACTCAGCAGCTCTGCAGGAGAGAGACCTGGCAATCTGCTTCCATGAAGATTACAGCCTAGACAGCCTCATGGGGCAGCTTTACTCTGTCACATGGGTGTCACACTAGGTCACTATGAGTCGGAACTGACTTGATGGCATACAACGACAGCAGCCTAAGCATTATGGGGGCCTTTGTCCTCTGCGGGTGACAAGGCAATTCTCAGAATGGGTTTTAGGTTCTGCCGGTACCTAAAGGAAAGCCGTCACTTGATGTGTCACGGACAGGGAACATGGTGTTCCCGTGGCTTGCTGGTAAGCAGTATTCTCTTCCCCCCTTGCAATGCAGTTCTTAGTGAATGATAAAACCTTATTTTAAATTCTGAATCTGCTTTCTTGATTTCCACCAAGTTAACGATTCTTAATTATGTCCTTTTGCAAAGCTTTCTGGCCAGTGCAGACAGTGGACAACTGTAATCCCCTTAGCACTGAATTCTGAAAGCCACCCGAGCTACTTATTTCAAACCATCTGCACACAGTCAGTGCTGGAATCTGAGGAAATGAAAGGAAGCTAAGGGTAGCTTGTGAAATGGGATATGGCTATGGAATTCGCAGCAAATGCAAAATTTTGTTGTACATAATAAGTGAGACAAAAACCACATTAGAAATCTAGGGAAACAGCAGACTAGAAAGTAAGACCAATGGAAAAAAAGGGGTAGACAAGTTCATTCTATTCTTGCTTATTAATTTGTAACCCACTTTATTTTAAAAAAGAATTAGAGCCAAAAATGAATTTTCAGCAGAGAAATTAAACACTGTCAGCTTCACTTTAACTAAGGATAGTAAATAAATTACATTAATAGCTATATGCCCCTTAGCAATATTTCACTAAAATTATACATCTCTAAATCAGCATCCGTAGCCTCCTGCCCCATTAGAAATCCCAGGAAAACAGTGAATTAGTTAGCAGTTGTTCCCAAATTAAAAATTTATATCCAAATTTCAACAGTAGACTAAATGAAATTAAGATTTAAAAATATAGCTAGCAAGTTGTCCACCACTGTGATCTCTAAATGTGTTCAAATTAGACTTGAAAGACAGTAATGATAGTAAGGAAGCAAGGATATCTCTTCTGGTTGCTTGGCTCCTGGCCTCAGCAGATTGATGTGAAGTCACCTGGCCTCAGCAGATAGATGGGAAGTCACCTGGCCTCAGCACATTGATGTAAAGTCATGGTGTGTAAGCTCCAGGAGAGCGGCAACGTTGTCTACTTTTCCCCTGAGCCTGGAACAGTGCACTGGCACCAGGCAGACACTCAGTGAATGTGGAAATCACGTCGTAAAATATCAGGCTTTGTATCTGCACAGCTTTTCCCATGGCTTCAACCTAAGCCCAGATTTTAACATTCTAAACAAGGAGCAGAAAGACCAAGTTCTTTCCTTTGTAGTTTAGATGGTGCTCGGTTGTCACCCGTCATGGTCAGGGGGACCAGGTGGCTCCCTCCTCTACAACACTCGCGTCCCAAGGAGGACGACATGGCAGAGTGAGAAGCCGGCACCATCTGTTACGAGCTGTCTTGTAATTCTGCAGTGAAGTATGGCCTGCTGTTCATTTCCTGTGCTTTGGAGCATTTGTACTAAATATGGCACATTTACATACTCTGGGGACGCTTTAGGCAAAGAAAACTCACCAAGGTTTCCAGTGGTATTTTCAGATATTCCCAGAGAGCAGTCGGTGTGCTGACCCCCTTAAGGGTCTCTTTCCCTAGCCTGGGACACCCACATGCCACCAAGGAAGGGAAGCCTCGGGCCTGCCTCAGTTAGAGGTTTGCTGTGTTTTACCACTTGATAAACAGAATACCTATGTCCAGACTGGCTAAAAGGAGAGTGAGTAAAATGAAGGCAAGGGTTTCAAGTGCAGGCCCGACATCTGGCTCAGCTCTCTCAGGGCACTATATCTCAGCCGTTGAAGTGCTAAAGGCGTTCTGAAGAGTCGGTTCAAACTCTGTTACTGGTCGGTTCAGACTCCCCATTTTCTTGCAAAGGATCCCATCATCTTTCACATCAAGTTCAAGATGGAGACAAATGTGATTTCAGTATCTCTGAACGTCTGTCTGCAAACTGCTATGAAATGCTTATGGGTTTCCATCCCCCCATCTCCGTGCTCCCAGGCCCTGTTCTGCCTCTCTGTGTGGTTGGTGTGGAGGCCGTGCAGGGCCCTCAGCAGCCCAGGTGGTTTATGACTCTCCTGTGATTGTCCGCCTTCAGCTCCTTGATTTTTTTTTCAGCGATGTTGGAAGCTACTGTAACTTGCAGGTAAAATTTATAAGCAGTTTACCTCTGCTTGAGGGTGAATCACAAAGGAATATGATTTACGGTTTTGGCTTCCCAGCTACTCTGAACCAAATATATTTCTGAGTTTCTTTTTTGAAAATTGTGTGTGTGTGTGTGCGCGCATGGCATCTATCTGAGGAATTTCAGGGGGAAAGGATTGACATTTTTTTTTTCAAAATAACTTGAATAGATTATTGACAATTGGTGGCTTATGTTCTCTATTAGAGTAATAGACGACAGCCAACTTACAAAACGGCAGCAAATCAGAGAGCCAAAACGGCAGCAAATCAGAGAGCCAAAACGAAACAAAACAAACCCATCACCACTGAGTCTATTCTGACTCACAGAGACCCTATAGGACAGAGTAAATCTGCCCCACAGAGTTTCCAAGGAGCACCTGGTGGATTCAAACTGCCGACCCTTTGGTTAGCAGCCATAACACTTAACCACTGAGCCACCAGGGTTTCCTAAATCAGGGAACAGAGCCCTGTATAATCTCATTTTGTCCTGTCCATGTTGCCTAGAGAATTCACAGGTCTTTGCCCAAACAGATATTTCCCCTTGCCTCAGATGTATCCCTGGATAATTTTTAATGGCACTGTGGGATCAAAGCAGTAAGAACTTTCAAAGGATAAGAGGCTGTCGATAAACCAGTCGTTTATCTGTCTTGGGCTAATCCCACCGTAAGTCACCACAGCCATCATACGCGAGCCTTGAAAGGAAATAAAAACAATATGACTTCACTCATTCATTGTTAAAAATTTTGAGCACCTACTATCCTAGAGACATATTAGTAAGAGCTAACATTTGTATAAGGTTTCAACTTTCTAAAACAATTTTCTATACATGTGATCTCAGGCCATCTTTCTAACATCCTGGTAAAGAAGGTATCATTGCTATTCTTATTCCATTTTTAGAGATGAGGAAATTGAATCTCAGAGATGTTAGTAACTGGCTACTAAGGTCATGTGGCATTTGAGTGACAGATTCAGGATTCAGGTCCCATCTAGGACCCAGGTCCATGGTAATTAATGACTGAGCCCATGGTCTTGCCACAATATAAAGTGGCTGATCCAAAATTCTAAGCAAAAATTAATGAATAAACTGTCATGAAAAAGACGTTGGAAAGTTTCCTTTCACCACAGTTAGGTAGATAGGATCAAGGGAATAAGCATCACAAAATGATATCATATCTAACAGTCTTTAATTAGCTTTTTTCTTTTTTTAAAGTGTGCTACCAAAAAAAAAACAAAAACAAAACAAAACCAGTTGTTGTCTTGTCATTTCTGACTCTTGGTGATCCCCTTGTTGCAGAGTAAAACTGCACTCCATAGGGTTTTCAAGGCTGTGACATTTCAGCAGCATATAGCCAGGCCTTTCTTCCAAGGTACCTCTGGGTAGGTTCAAATCACCATCCTTTTGGTAAATAGCCAAGTGCTTAACTATCTGTGCCACCCAGGAACTCCTAAAATGATTGTGTTTGAAACCCTGGAACTGGATTGGATGTAAAAGTGATCGTTTGAATAAGTAAAAGCGGTTTCTTCCTTCTGTAACCTCCAAAGCAACACCTGTCACCAAGAAGAAACAAGGAGCGGACAAAAAGCTCAATGGAAGGTCCTGGGTGGTGCAAAAGGTTAAGCCCTAGACTGTTAACCAAACCCTGGTGGCACAGTGGTTAAAGAGCTTGGCTGCTAACCAAGAGGTCGGCAGTTTGAATCCACCAGTCGCTCCTTGGAAGCCCTATGGGCACTTCTACTGTGTCCCATAGGTTCGCTTTGAGTTGGAATTGACTGGATGGCAATGGGTTTGGTTTGGCTTACTAACCTAAAAATTGGTGATTCAAACCCACCCAGAGGTGCCTTGGGAGAAAGGCCTGGCCATCTGCATCTGAAAGGTCAGACTTGAAAACCCTATGGAGCAGTTTTACTCTGCAATACGTGAGGTCACCATGAGTTGGAATCGAAAAGATGGCAACTGGTTTGACTTTGGTTTTTAAATAGCTCAAAGCTCCCCTAAAAAAAGTTACTTTGGCCAGTCAAAACAGGCAGACTGAGTCTTTCCTTCTGAAACTTACATGCTGGTGGAAAGTAAAGCAGTGAATAAACATGTAAGGGACATGTAAACAATCATGTAAGGGAGTGGAGCCTGCTGGGAAGAACAGAGTGGAGTGGGGTAACAGAACGGCACAGGGCACTGTTGTGGATAGGATAGTTAGGAGATACTTCTGGGAAAGACCCTAAAAAAAAAAAAAAAGAGCCACTAAAAAGATATGCAGGAAAGGCATTCTAAGCTGGGAGGAGAGAAAGTACAAAGGACCTGTTTTAGGGTTCTCTGGAGAAACAGAACTAATTATACATACATGTGTACACACACAGGGACCCCTGGTGGTGCAGTGGTTAAGAGCTCGGCTGCTAACTCAAAGGCCAACAGCTCAAATCCACTAGCCGCTCCTTGGAAAACCTATGGGACAGTTCTACTCTGTCCTATAGGGTCACTATGAGTCAGAATCGACTTGACTGACAGCAATGGGTTTTGTTTATGTGTATACACACACACACACACACACACATATACATACATATAGGAGCTCTGGTGGCATAACAGTAAAGCACTCGACTGCTAACCGAAAGGTTGATGGTTTGAACCCACCCAGGGACTCCATAGGAGAAAGACTTGGTGATCTGCTCCCTTAAAGATTATAGCCTAGTAATCTACAGCCACCACCACCTACCATCCTAGCAGGGATCACAGCAGTTGGTCCCAGACAGAGCAGGAGAAAAATGTAGAACCAAATTCAAATTCAAAAAAAGGCCCAGATTTACTTGTCTAGCGGAGACTGGAGGAACCCCCAAGACTACGGCCCCTGGACACCCTGCTAACTCAGAACTGAAACCACTCCCGAAGTTCACTTTTCAGTCATTGATTAGACAGGACTATTAAACTGGGTTTTTTTTAGGTATTAAACAGACAATAACACACACCAAGTATAGGAGACCGAATGCACGACTCCTCCCCAAAGGAAAGACAAGAAGGCAGAAGGGACAGGAAAACTGCGAGAAAGAACATGGGGAACCCAGGGTGGAAAGGGAGAGAGTGCTGACACATTTTGGGGATTGCAACCGATGTCGCAAAACAATTTGTTTGTAAATTTTTGAATAAGAAACTAACTTGAGCTGTAAACTTTCCCCTAAAGTACAATAAAATAAAAATAAAAATAAATAAGAACAAAGCTAAAAATAAATAAAGATTACAGCCTAAAAAACCCTATGAAACAGTTCTGTGTCGCATAGGGTTGCTCTGAGTCACAATCGATTCGACAGCATCTAAAAACAAAATACATACATATACATATATACATACACAGAGAGAGATTTGCTTCAAGGAATTGACTCCTAGGTCAGAAGTCAGGCTGGAGACTCCTGAATTGAGTCTCAAAATCTACAGGTCAGCTGGTGAGAAAAGAGTGAGGGGGTTCAGCAAAATGCTTACTTTTAGTCTGGAGGCAGAACGTACCCTAGGAAACTCCCTCAGTGCTCTTAAGGACTTCAGTGGTTGACTGAGGCACACCCACACTACGGAAGGAATCTGCTCCACTTAAGGAAAACTGATTTAATCACACGTAACTTAACTATTTTGTGGAGTCCCTGAGCAGCGCAAATGGTAAATGCACTGTGCTGCTAACGAAAAGTTTGGAAGTTCAAATTCACCTAGAAGCGCCTCGAAGAAACCCCTGGCAATCTACTTCTGAAAATTCAGCCATTAAAAACCATATGGACGCAGTTCTACTTTGATACACATGGAGTCACCATGAATCAGAAGTGACTCAAAGGCAACTGATTGAGGGCACTGGTGGTTCAGTGGTAGAATTCTTGCCCTCCACGTGGAAGACCGGGGTTCAATTCCCCACCGATGCATTTCATGCGGACTTATGTGTTATTATGATGCCAAACAGGTTTCAGTAGAGCTTTCAGACTAAAATGGACTACGAAGAAAGGACTGGCAATCTACTTCCAAAAATCAGCCAACAAAAACCCTATGGATCACAATAGTTCCATCCACAAACAATCATGGAAATGGCACAAATAAGCCAGTGTTTCGTTCCGTTGTGCGTGGGGTTGCCAGCTAACAGCAACAATAACTACTTTTTAACAGCAACTTGACTAGTGTTTTACCAAATAATGGGGCATCAATCGCCTAACCAAGTTGACACATAAAATTATCTATTACAGGCCCTAGGAAAGTCCTTGGCATGTTTCATGACGTAAGAAAAGCCTGTGTGAAGGGGCTCAATGAAACAAAGGTAGAAATTGGAAGGGTATGGAGGAACCTGATCATGAAGAGCCTTTTAACCCATGTGGTGGACTTTTATTTCATTATAAGCCAGATGAGAAGTCATCACTGTGTTCTGAGCAGGTGAAGACATGATCTACTTACATTCAGTAGGATCATTCTTGCAGTCGTGTAGAGAATAGATTAGAGTAAGGGTAAATTTAAGGAGACTATTGCAGGAAAAAGGAGCCCTGGTGACACAAAGGTTAAGCGCTTGGCTGCTAATCGAAAGGTTGGTGGTTCAAACCTACCCAGCAGCTCCACGGAGAAAGATCTGGAGATCAGCTTCCATAAAGATTACATCCAAGAAAACCCTATGCGACAGTTCTACTCTGTCATACGGGGTCACTATTAGAATTGGCTCCACTGCATTCAACAACAATTGCAGGAAAGAGATGATGGTGGCTCAGACTAGGTGGTATAGGAAGAGGCAGAGGATGTATTTTGAAGATCGAACCTACAAGAAATGGTGATGGGCTTAGATGTGAGTCATGAGAGAAATAAAGGAGTGGAGAACAGTTCTAATTTTGGGAAATTGTGGAACCAATTGAGTGAATGGTGATACCACTTACTAATACATGGGCCACTGCAAGAGGAGGGGACTTGGGAAGGAAAATAAAGAGTTTGGTGTTGGCTACTTAATAATGAAGACTCCCGTTAGAAATCAAGGGGAGATATTGAATGATCTGTTGGATTTATAAGTTTAGAGTTCTGGAGAGATGTCTAGGCTAGAGAGATAAATTTGGGAGTCATCAGCATAATATGGGTATTATAAACCATAGAGCTGGATGAGATCTTTTATTGGGGAATAAATGTGCAAAAGAAAATAAGAGTCTAAGGAATGAGTCTGTGGACACTCCAACATTTGTAGGCAAGAAAGAAGAGGAGGAGTCAGCGAAGGAGACAGAGAAGAAACCTGTGAGTAAATAGAAAACCAGGGAAAGGTAGATCAGGAAGCCAGGTGAATATAATGTTCCAAGAGAAAGTGAGCAAGTGTATCAAATGCTACTAGAAGTTCAAGCAAAGTGACTGAGGTGAACATTAGAGGTGGCTATGTGGACATTGTTGCTGACATTAACAACAGCTGTGGACTAGTGGGCCTGAAAGTCTGATAGAAGTGATTCAAGAGAAGGCATGCAGTGAAGAAGTGGAGGCAAAGAGCATAGGACCTCTTTCCAGGAGTTCTGCAGTAAAGGGGAGCAGAAAATTCGAGTAGTAATGAGAAGGCAATGTAAAGTCAAGAATGTTTTGTTGTGGTGGTTGCTACTGTCATTTATGTTAAGATTGGTGATACAGTATCATGTTTATATGCTGATGAAAATAATCCAGTAAAAGGAAAAAAAAATAAGGTTTTGATAGAGAAAGGAGAATTCTGGGCATTTAATCCTTCAGTAGTTAATAGATGATGGAATATGATGTCACAGTAAAGAAGCTAACTTTAAATAAGAGCAGAGGCTATTCACCCATCATAAGTTGAAAGAAAGCAGGGGATATATACATGGCATATATGGTGATAGATTCAGGGAGGGGAAGAAGTAGAGTTTTTCTTCTAATTGCTTCTATATTTTCAGGACAGTAGGAGGCAAAGCCTAAGCTGAAATCAAATATCATTTCAAGGAGGGGACAATGAGGGGATTTGAGGATCGTGAGTGAACTGACGAGGAATACGCTGCAAGACTGACAGGCAGTGCTGGAATTCACTTGACATTTGTTGTCGCAAATTTAGAAGGAGACTAGTTGTCATGGATTGAATCACGTCCCTCAAAAAATGTGTGTATCAGTTTGGCTGGGCTATGATTTCCAGTATTGTGTGGTTGTCCTCCATTTTATGATTATAATTTTATGTTAAAGAGAATTAGGGTGGGACTGTAACACCCTTACCCAGGTCACATTCCTGAGCCAATGTAAATGGAGTTTCCCTGGGGTGTGGCCTGCACCACCTTTTATTTCTCACCAGATAAAAAGGAAAAGGAAGCAAGCAGAGAATTGGGGACCTCATACCACCAAGAAAGCTGCACTGGGAGCAGAGCACATCCTCTGGACCTGGGATCCCTGCGCCTGAGAAGATCCTCAACCAGGGGAAGATTGACAACAGGGAATCTTCCTCCAGAGCTGACAGAGAGAGAAAGCTGTCCAGTATAGCTGACAACCTGAATTTGGACTTGTAACCTACTAGACTGTGAGAGAATAAATTTATCTTTGTTAAAGCCATCCACTTATGGTATTTCTATTATAGAACCACTAGATGACTAAGACACTAGTCTAATTGTGTTTTTCTTCAGCCATGGCCAGCTGCTTGGCTGTAGACACTGTGGGAGAGCTGAACTCAACCAGATTCAAAGGTTTGCCAGCAAGTACAAGAAAGATGGAGAGAAACAAGGGACTTATAGGTATAAGTAAGGGAGTGCTTACAATAATGAGCCATAAACTGTAAACAACCAAACCCGTTGCAGTCGAGTCGATTCCAATCCGTAGCAACTCTACAGGACAGAGTAGAACTGCCCCATATGGTTTCCAAGGAGCAGCTAGGGGATTTGAAAAGCCAGGCTTTTGGTTAGCATCCTTAGCTCTCAACCACTATGCCACCAGGGTTTCCATCGACTGTAAACTGGGTAAGAAGAAGAAGGTGGTACAGCTAATTAATTGAAAATGCCAGTGGAGATAAAGAATGATTGAAATGGAGAGCTATGTTAGTTTCCTAAGGCACTGTAACAAAGTACCACAAATTGGGAGGCTTAAAACAACAAATTTGTTGTCTCAGTTTTAAAGGCCAGAAGGATAAATTCAAGGCGTCATCAGGACCATGCCCTCTGAAGGCTCAAAGCCAAGATCCTTCCTTGCCTTTTCTTAGCTTGTGGTGGTTTCCAGCAATCCTGGGACATTCCTTGCATTACTCCACTCTTTCTGCCTCCACCTTCGTATGGCTGCCTTCTCTGTGTCTCTCTATCTGCATCTCTCCTCTTTCTATAAGGAAACCACTCAGATTAAATTAGGACCTACCCTACTCCAATATGACCTTAACCAACAACGTCTTATTTACAAGCAAGGTCACGTTCACCGGTACCATGGTTAGGACTTCAACATATCTTTTGGGTGGACAAATTCAGCCCGTAATAGGAGCCTAGATGAAATTAGCTATAAATACAAGAGATAGGATTCAAATAAGCAGATGCTTGAAATTAAGGTTTTTAAAGTTGTGAAATTATGGGCAATGACAAGAATAGGACCAGTAATTAAAGCAGGTGACTAAGGTGGGATAGAGGACAAATCATTAGAAGTGAGAACTCACAGGAACTGAAAGGCCAGGATGTGGGATGGGTTATATATGTGGATTATCTACGGGGCTAGGAGTTGTAATGGGGAGAATGACAGTGAACCAGATGCTAAGAACTTCAATAAGGGATAACCAGAAGGATGGTAGACAATTGCAACATGAGGGTAGAAGTAGGTCTAATCTAAAGGAATATACTCCAAAACATCTGGAATGTTTTAGAAAGTGGCATAACAGTGGTTTGGAAAAAGTAGTGGGGATCCAGGAACTACCTGCCCCACCTCTGATGTTGTTAGGGGCCATCAAGTCGGTTCCAACTCATAACGACCCTACGTACAACAGAACAAAACACTGCCTGGTCCTGCGCCATCCTCGCAATTGTTGTTACGCTTGAGCTCACTGTTGCAGCCACTGTGTCAATCCATCTCCTTGAGGGTCTTCCTCTTTTTCACTGACCCACTGCTTTACCAAGCATGATGTCCTTCTCCATGGGCTGGTCCCTCCCGATAACACGTCCAAAGTACCTGAGATGAAGTTTTGCCATCCTTGCTTCTAAGGAGCGTTCTGGTTGCACTTCCTCCAAGACAGATTTCTTCCAAGACAGATTTGTTTTGTTGTTCTGGTAGTCCATGGTGTATTCGATATTCTTCACCAAAATATTTCAAAGGCATCGATTTTTCTTCGGTCTTACTTAGTGGTGATCCAGCTTTCATTCACATGTGAGGCAATTGAAAATAACTTGGGTTGGGTCAAGCGTACCACAGTCCTCAAAGTGATATCTTTGCTTTTCAACACTTTAAAGAGGTCTTTTGCAGCAGATTAGCCCAATGCAACACATCGTTTGATTTCTTGACCACTGCTCCCACGGTCGTTGATTGTGGATCCAAGTAAAATGAAATCTTTCACAACTTCAATCTTTTCTCCATTTATCATGATTTTGCTTATTGGTCCAGTTGTGAGAATATTTGTTTTCTTTATGATGAGGTGTAATTCATACTGTAGGCTGTGATCTTTGATCTTCGTCAGTAAGTCAGTAAGCGCTTCAAGTCCTCTTCACTTTCTGCAAGCAATGTTGTGTCATCTCCATATCAAAGGTTGTTAATGAGTCTTCCTCCAGTCCTGATGCCATGTTCTTTTTCATATAGTCCAGCTTCTCAGATTATTTGCTCACCATACAGATTGAATAAGTATGGTGAAAAGATACAACCCTGATGCATACCTTCCTTGACTTTAAACCATGCAGTATCCCCTTATTCTGTTCGAACCACTGCCTCTTAGTATATGTACATGTTCCTCAACAGCATAATTAAGTGTTCTGGAATTTCCATTCTTAGCAATGTTATCCATAATTTGTCATGATCCACATGTCAAATGCCTTTGCACAGTCAATAAATCACAGGTAAACATCTTTCTGGTGTTCTCTGTTTTCAGCCTGGATCCATCTGACATCAGCAATGATATTCCTCATTTCCCGTCCTGTTCTGAATCCAGCTTACACTTTTGGCAGTTCCCTGTCAATGTACTGCTGCAGCCTCTTTTGAATGATCTTCAGCAAAATTTTATTTGTGTGTGATATTAATGATATCGTTTGATAATATCCACATTCTGATGGATCACCTTTCTTTGGAATGGGCACAAATACGGGCCTCTTCCTGTTGGTTGGTCAGGAAGCTGTCTTCCAAATTTCTGGACATAGATGAGTGAGCACATCCAGTGCTTCATCCCTTTATTGAACACCTCAACTGGTATTCTATCAATTCCTTCAGTGCAGCTTGGACTTCTTCCTTCAGTACCATCAGTGCTTGATCATACACTACCTCCTGAAATGGTTCAATGTCAATCACCTCTAGGCCTAGATTAAGCAGAAGGTAAGAGAAATAAACCAGTCACCTTCTGAGAGAGCTTCCAAAGAAGCTGGGTCTTCAGGGGGCGGCCAGATCTCAGTCCAAGTAGCACTGTCCAATAGAAATACAATGTGGACCATACATGTCATTTAAAATTTTCTAGCAGTCACATTTTAGAAAAGTAAAAATAATTAAAATTAATTTTAATAATATATTTTATTTAACCCAATGTAGTCAAAACATTATCATTTCAACATGTCACCAATATAAAAAGATATCTTACACTCCCTTTTTCATATTAAGTCTTTGAAATCTGTTACATATTTTACAATGACAGCATGTCTCGCTTTGAACCAGTCACATTTCAAGTGCTCAGTAGCCACATGTGGCTAAAGGGTATTGTATGAGATGGCTCAGTCTTAGAGCAAGAAGGTGAAGAAAATGTTCACAGATGAGACCGAAGATACAGGAAATTTTCCTGATGACAGAATCTGAGTTCCAGAGGGCCAGTGGAATGCTAGGGGTCAGGGTGGGGTGGGAGTATGAGTCAGATTAGAGAATATTCTGAGCCTAATGGGAATAAGTAATGAAAGGACAACCTTGAAGACTTGGACTTCTGGTGGGGGCTGAGGTAAACATAAATGCTGAAGGAATTCATCCCAAAGGTTTCCTGTGGGGATGTAGATAATCTGTTCTAATTGTAGTTTCCTTTTGGGGACTGGTCTCTCAGGAAATTTTTAGGGAACACAAAGAAAGGGTGGAGTGAGGGACAGGAAGGCCCCTGACTTTACCCCACCCCCACCTTGTTTTCAGAGACGCGAAGAAGATTGGCTCCCTGTGGACCAGTAGCCTCTGTCCTGCAGCCCATTTTGTAGTGACTTGTCAATGCCTAGACACTGAATTCTCCCAGGTGGTTACTAACACCCCCAAAGCTGGCACCCCGCTCTCATGCGTGCCCATCTAGACCAAACGATGCTAACACACCAGGCCGCCTGTCTCTCCTGTGGGCCCCCCTCGTTTACCAGGCAGAATCATGTGCATAAATGACTTCCCTCAGATGTCCTGGAAATAGACCCCTTCTTGGTATCTGTTTTCCCACCCTTGTTCTTCCAAAGGAGTGAGGCTGCTCCCCAACCCCCAGCCAGAGCTGTTCTACTAAGTGTCTTGTAAGTGGTGACCCGCCTGCCTTTATAGATTCATGTCCAAGGATCATAACAATACTCCTAGCATCTCTGAAGCTTCATTTTTTTTCTCAGAAATACAGAACTGTGGAAGTACTCAGCAGCTGTTCTCATGCTGGAGGGAAGGTTGAATCAGCGTTAAGCACTGGTTGGTGAGGGTGTGAGGCAGACAGGGTGAGCAGTCGGATGGCAGCCCTTGTGGGAAACTCTTCTGGGCCCCACCGGAGGTCCCCGCTGTGGGAGAGGCAGGAAAATCCTCAGGGGAAACTTCCCTGTGCTTAAAACGGGCTGCTTCATCCAGCCGCATCTTTGCATGAAACATTATCTCGGGCTCTACAAAAAAAACCTGTGAGAGGGTTTCACTAGGTGGTCTAATTTTAGAATAGCATTTTACACAGTTCGGGGGAAAAGACTGACAACTTGCTAAATTAATTCAAACTAGTTTGACTACAACCAGAATCACATTCCCCCAGGGAGCCAGACAATCCTACCTGAGGCAGAAAGAGATGTTACAGAGTCTGTCCCAAGCTTAAGTCTCAGGGACTTGCTCCATCTTCACTCTCCCCCACCTCAGTATTCCCACCTGACTACACCTGCACCCCACCTTGGCAAGAGAGACCCCATTCAGCATCCAGAGATGAGTCACCCTCCCTGCCTCTGCCTGCCATTCTGGGAAGGACATGCATTTAGGAGTAAAAATGTTTCACAACCCCACTCCCTTTTGCTTGGAGTCTTCGCTATTTTTCAGTTAACCCAAGATCTGTTGCTGTCAAGTAGATTCCTACTCATAGCGACCCAACAGGACAGAGTAGAATGGCCCCATAAGATTTCCAAGGAGCGGCTGGTGGATTCGAACTGCTGACCTTTTGCTTAGCAGTCCCATCTCCTTACCACTGCACCACCAGGGCACCTATTTTTGAGGGGTGCCTTTTATTCCTCTCCCATTTTTCTCCTGTGCCTCTAGAAGTAGACTGCCTGAGTGCAATCAGTGCAATCCTTGTTCTTCTGCTTGCTAGCTAGGTACACTTACACTCCTTGTGCCTCAGTTTTCTCATCTGTAAAATGGGAATAATAACAATAGCCCTTTCATCATAGGATTTCTGTGTGGGTTAAAGTGTGTAAAGCACATAAGAGACTGTCTCTCATCCAGAGTGCCAAACTCATTGCCGTTGAGTGGATTGCGATTCCTAGCAACCCTCGTAGGACAGAGTAGAACTGCCTCATAGGGTTTCCAAGGGGCAGCTGGTGGAGTAGAACTGCTGACCTTTTGGTTAGCAACTGAGCTCTTAACCTCTAGCCACAGGCTCCCATTCAGAGTAACCAAACCCGTTGCCGTCGATTCGATTCCGACTCATAGCGACCCTATAGGTCAGAGTAGAACTGCCCCACAGAGTTTCCAAGGAGCTCCTGGTGGATTTGAACTGCTGACTGGTTAGCAGCTGTAGCACTTAACCACTACGCCACCAGCGTTTCCATTCAGAGTAAACACCTGGTAAATGTTAGCTATTTTTATGATGGGAGTGTTACCGTTCACTGTTCTTGCAGGGCCTAAGTCTAGACCCAGCCTGTTGTTGTTAGGTGCCGAGTCAATTTGCAACTCAGAGCAATCCCACCTGCCAGAGTAGAACTGCCTCATAGGGTTTTCAAGGTTGTAATCTTTACAGGAGCAGATAGCCAGGTCTTTCTCCTGAGGAGCTTCTGGGTGGGTTTGAAATGTCAACCTTTAGGTTAGCAGCCAAGCACTTAACCACTGCACCCCCAGGGATCCTTAGACTCAGCCTACTCCGGGTCAGTTCCCTACAGCCTGCTAATTTTTTACATCTAAGTTCACCTTCAGTGTGATGTAGCCTTTCCTGTACACATGTACACACAGTCCTCCATGCCCACCCACTCACCATCATCAGCATTTACCCTAAAGAAAGAAAAAAAAGCCCAGAAAGTGAAATGGCTAAAACAGTTACCCCTTCCCTCTAGCATTTAGTCCATGGACAATGATTGTTGACTTCCACATCACTACCTTTCAGGGTGAGTGTCTGCCCCAGCTGGCCCACAGCTTGGGAGTTTAAGGAGCGGATCTTGTCCCCAGCTTTGTCCAAGAGTTATTGTGCAGAGTCTCAGTACTTGTCTCTCTAGAAAAGCCTAAAGCAAATAGAATAGCCTAGAGCCTAGGCTCTAGAAGATCCTAAAACAAATAACATAAAGGTGTAAATTCTCATGGCGGGCCTCTTCTGGGTCCCTGGCTAACATGGTCAGGATACATCGCTTTAAACAAAATGGCATTCGCCAAGATAGGACACAGCATCCAAGTTAAAGTTGAACTGAAAGAGCTTATTTGGCCCTCTTCGCGGGAAGATTTCAGATGAACTCACAAGCTTCACAAAGGCGAGAGAGAGAAATCCGGCTGGCCTTTGTTGGAACACAGGCCTGAGGCTCCTCAGTCTCCTTACTTGCTAGCACTTCCTCTTGGAGAGTCTCTGAAGTGCAGCAACAGGCAAGAAGAGTTCTTTGCACAGTCAGTTTGGGACATGCCTTTATTGTTCTTAGATGTTTTTCCCAGAGTCAAACGTCTGCTCAAGCCCAAGAACATTTCAAAAAGCCAAAGTAAATAACAAAGAAGCCATTTTCCAAGGCTCACCAGCTGATTTTCCCAAGTTTGTTTCCCAGCTATAAAAAGAATTTTCAACTGACAGGAAATATTTTCTTGACTGACACACTGTCTCCTGAGGGGAAGTTTAACTTCTTGTCTATCAACGTTTCAAGTCTGCTGGAGAATCATCCATCTTCCTTTGAAGGCCTCCTAATATGCTCACTCTTGAGTAATTAGGTTTTCAAGTCAGGAGCACCACGATATAATCTAAACCTGATGGTCCTTTTAAATAACCCAGTTTACTGAGAAATCCCCATCTCTACCCCTAATTAGAAATTAACAAGGGAGTAAGGCCCAGGCATATTTGGAAATCTTTTTCCTCTTTATAGCTGCTAGAGTTCAAGAATTTTTTTTTGTGGTGGGCAGAATATTAGGTAGTCCACTTCACAAAGATCCATTTAACTTAAAAGGGTGTATAAGTTTTCTATTGCTACTGTGATAAATTACCAGAAATTTATTCTTCTGAAGTTCTGGAGGTGAGATGTCTAAAATTGTTCTTTATCTAAGACAGATGATTGGATGGATGGATGGATGGATGGATGGATGGATGGATGGATGGATGGATGGATGGATGGATGGATGGATGGATGGATGGATGGATGGATGGATGGATGGATGGATGGATGGGTGGGTGGGTGGGTGGGTGGGTGGGTGGGTGGGTGGATGGATGGATGGGTGGGTGGGTGGGTGGGTGGATGGATGGATGGATGTTTGGATGGATGTGTGGGTAGATGTGTGGGTGGATGGGCAGAAGGATGATAGCTGCCATTGAATTGACTTATGTACAACAGAGAAATGTGTGTCATCATAGTGATCACCAACATGTTCTAGTCTACCACTGCAGCTACTATACCAATCCATCTCACCAAGGGTCTCCCTGGCCCTAGCTAGCCCTCCACTTCACCTAACATGATGTCCTCCTCTAGCAATTGATTCCTCCCAATGATGTGACCAAAGCAAGCAAGTTGGACAGTGTTATTTTGTGGCCTATAAGGTTTTCATTGTCTAATTATCTAAAGCAAATCACCAGGCCTTTCTTCCTAGTCTTTCTTAGTCTGGAAGCTCTGCTGGAACTTGTACTCCCTGGGTGATCCTGCTGGTATTTGAAATACCGGTGGCATAGCTTTCAGCATCATAGCAAACACGCAAGCCCCCACAGTACAATGGATAGACAGGTGGTAGAAAACCCTTTTTATGAGGCTAAACTCAAGAGGTTGACTAGACTGCTTCCTCCTGGTGGGTCAGAGAAGAATCCTTGCCTTTTCTAGCTTCTAGAGGCTGTCTTGGCACTCCTTGGCTCATAGCCACATCACTCCCATCTCTGCTTTTGTTTTCACATGATCTTCTTTGTCCTTCGATCTTCTTGCTTCCCTCTTATAAGGATCATTTGATTGTATTTAGAGCCCACCAGGATAATCTAGCATGATCTCCTCATCTCAAAATCCATAACTTAATGACACATGCAAACTCCCTTTTTTAATATAACAGTCACAGGTTCCAGAAACCAGTTTGTAAATGTCTTCGGGAGGCTATTAATCAGCCTACCTCACGTGGCTTTTAGTTCATCTTGGGCCAGGCTGCATTACTTTAATTGCTAAGAATAATTTGAAACTCTGTCCTTTACTCTGAGTCTGCTCTGTCCCTCTCATCTGAGACCACAAGACCTCCTAACAACATTTCATTCTTTGCCCTGGCCAATTATTCTCATTCACAGAAGACTAATAGCATTTTATCAGGACTCTTTTGGTTGCCAGTGACAGAAACCTAAACTCAAAAGGGCTTTTTTTTTTTCTTTTAAGAAAAATAATGTATTAGCTTACAAAACTGGGAAGTGCAGGGGTAAAAAGTGCAGGTCATTCAGGCGCAGATGGAAGTAAGTGCTCAATACATTTTCAGGAATTTCTTACTTGCATCATTGCTTTGACTTGCTTTCTTTGTGTTGGCTTTTCTCAGGCCAAGGCCAATTCTTTCAAGTATTTGCAGAAATGGCCACAAGAGGCATCTGGGTCTTAAATACCAGCAAGAGGCCATCTAAGATGCATCAATTGGTCTCAACCCACCTGGAGCAAGGAAGAATGAAGAACACCAAAGACACAAGGTAATTATGAGCCTAAGAGACAAAAAAGACCACATAAACCAGAGACCACATCAGCCTGAGACCAGAGGAGCTCAATGGTACCAGGCCACAACCAATGACTGTCCTGTCAGGGAAGTCAACAGAGAAACCTTGAGGGAGCAGGAGAGCGGTGGGATGCAGACCCCAAATTCTCATAAAAAGACCAGACTTAATGGTCAGACTGGGACTGGAGGCACCCTGGAAGCCATGGTCCCCAGACCTTCTGTTAGCCCAAGACAGGAACCATTCCCAAAGCCAACTCTTCAGACAAGGATTGGACTGGAATAGGGGATGGAAAATGATACTGGTGAAGAATGAGCTTCTTGGATCAAGTGGACACATGGGACTATGTGGGCAGCTCCTGTCTGGAGGGGGGATGAGAGGGCAGAGGGGGGCAGAAGCTGGCCAAATGGACACGAGGAGCAAGAGTGGAGGGAAGGACTGTGCTATCTCATTAGGGGAAGAGCAATTAGGAATGATTAGCAAGGTGTATGTAAATTTTTGTATGAGAGACTGACCTGGTTTGTAAACTTTCACTTAAAGCATGATAAAAATTAATTTTTAAAAAAAAATGGCCACAAGAAGCACTGGATTCCCAACTTACCTACTTGATGACTCCTACAGAAGGAGAAAATGTCTTTTCCCAAAAGTTCCTGCAAAAGTCCCGGGGAGGAGTCACATTGACCCATCTGAGGTTATCAGTATTTCTGAACCAATCACTGTAGCTAATGAGACATGATGATCTGGCTGGCCAAGCCAGGGTCATATGCTCTGCTTAAAACTTAGAGCAAGCAGATGACCCAAACACATAGGAAGGAGGGGTGGTCTCCTGCCCCAAAATAAAGGTGTGATTATCAGAGAAAAACGAGAAATGGATGGTGGCCAAACAAAATTAACAAGTCCACTTGCTGTTGTCAGACCCAAGTGGAGCATTTTACATGGAACATCTAATAATAACATATATACAGATACAACCTCTGAAGGCAAAACTACCACTGTTTTCTCAAAGCCAAATCCTTACCTCTGTCCTTCAACTATACGGTGCTAACTGGTGTTTACCGATTCTCCAATAACACTGGAGTCAGCGAAAAATTATTTTTTCTCATGCCTAAGGCTCAATCATAAAAGGAATATTTTCTTACTAAAATTACCAAATACTTTAGAATTACCAAACCACATCACAAAAATCTCAACCCATAGTCAGGTCTGCTGACCCTGGGAAGATTTAAAACAAAATAAGTAATTCAGTTGTCCAAAAGATAGAATGACAACATGATGCTTGCAGTACCATATTCTCACTTCCAGTAAGGCACAAATCAGTAAGAGTAACTGAACCAACAATTCTTGATTCTCAAAAATCTCCAGCTAAATGAAGTAAAATGGGACCAATAATGCTTTCAGTTTCATGGCTTTTAACGTTTATTTTCACAAAAGAGACCTTTGATTCTTGAAGTCAAAAATCTGTTTCTATGCAACCTATTCTCTCTTCACCTAATCGTAGATATGTATCTTTTGTCTGACTTTAATTTTTCTTACTTGGAAAAGATATCCTAGAGAAATGGGAAAAAATGATTACATGAATAAAGGAATCTACAAAATCACAGGTTACATATTTTTCATCTTGCTAGTTGTCATTTGTGTTATAAAATTGTAATCTTAGTTTCTCACACTTTCTTTGCAAAATGTAATGTGTGGCAATTAAACAAAGAAATGCTGCATGGAGGCACCAGGTTGTAGGCAATTCTGCTCATCTGATTCTTCTGATTTGAATGACAGGATTTAATTTTAATTTTTAGTAGGGATCCACTTTGCCCATGTAACTGTGGCAATGTGCAGAACATTATATAAGGGACTGAAAAGTTAACAAAAATAATTAAACTTGCATTACAAAATGAGAATTATATGCATTATTAAAACTAAATCAGAGGCTGGGCCAAGATGGCTGACTAGGTAGACGGTACCTCGGATCCCTCTTGCAGCAAAGACTCGGAAAACAAGTGAATCGATCACATACATGACAATCTACGATCCTGACCATCAAACACAGATCTAAAGAGTTGAACTGAGTGACAGAGACTGAGAACAAACAACCACGGGGAAGCAGCAACTCTTTTCAGAGCCTGGAGCCAGGTCCCAGTCAGGAAACCTTGGCGCCGGGCTTTGGACTGGGTGCAGGGGAGCTGAGCACGGCATCCTGAGATGGCATGCAAAGATGGGGCTCAGCCCTAGCCCCCTGAACTGACCTCAGCGGAAGTCCAGCCAGTGCCCGCAGGCAGTGCAGCAAAGTGGCTGACAGGAGGAGAAGTCACCGGGAGGCAGCAACTGGTTTTGGAGCCAGGAGTGTGGTGTCCCAGCCGGGGAACCTTGGCGCTGGGCTTTGGACTGGGGACAGAGGAACTGACCACGGCTTCTGAGAGAGCACAAGCACGGCACGCGGCCTGATGCTCGGGGGCAATCTCTACCCAGCCAGCGCACAGAGTTGACATGCCCCCCTCAGGAATCTCAGATAAAACAGTCATCCCAAGCAAGATAAGTAACTTTGTTTATATTCCAGGGTGCAACTCTCTCCTATTTATCTGAACCCTCCCCTCCCCTTCCCAGGCAGCTTCATTAACATTGGAATTTCCTGAGCCAGAGAGAGAAGTGCACTGTGGTTTTTCTTTCCCTTTTTTTTTTTTGTTTTTGTTTTTTTGTTTTTTGGTCTTTTCCTAACCCATTCTCCTGGCCTGAAAGAAGCAGCTACAAAAAACCCAGGGACCAAAAATCGTTCCCTAATTGGACCAAAAACACAGAACCAGCTCCAGCCAAACATATGTGATCCACAGTCATGGGCTTTTATCCCTACAGGGAACAAGGTGGCTATTATAATGCAAAGGCATTTCTGATAGGGATCTCACTGTAATTGTTTTAGCGGATTACTGGAAAGACAAGTTTCCCAGGTCAGATATCTCTGCATATTCAACAGAGCCCTCAGTGACCCACAACAGGGAACTGAGGGCTGAAGATCCCCCCAGACCACCTAGCCTCCTGCCTTAGGGGTCTAAGGAGGGTGACACCTACCAATCTGTAGAGGTACCTGCATTGGGGGCCTAAGGTACAGCTGCAGAGCCCACCCACCAAAGTGCTTTAGGAATAGAGACACACTTACCTCACTGGCACTTGGGGGAAGCCTGTCAGCATCCTGCCCCCTCCAGAGTGTGAACCCCTGCTGCTACTAGAATCTGGTGCACACAACTATCACCACTACTTCTCTAGGTGGATAGGTGACAGTCTGCACCACACACTTGATGACCCAAAATCAGATTCTACTCAAGAATAGTGAATGGACTCAGGCTTATATATCTGGTAACAGCCCAAACCAGCTGGAAATGGGACATAAGTGATTCAAGGGCTACAACAATCAAGACAGTGCAATCCAGTAGCCCATCTACGTATATTGAAAGAAAACAAAACAAGATAGGACTCAGTGAGCAAATATAGAATAAATCACTACAATATCTCAGTGATGGCTCAGAGACAGCAGTCAATATCAAACTACATACAGAAGCAGACCATGATTGTTTCTACAACTCCGCAAACTAAAGAATCAAAATCTTTCCCAAATGAAGACACAATCCTGGAATTGCCAGACGCAGAATATAAAAAACTAATTTACAGAATGCTTCAAGACATCAGGGATGACCTCAGAAAAGAAACAAGGCAATCTACAGAAAAAGCCAAGGAACACACTGATAAAGCAGTTGAAGAATGCAAAAAGATTATTCAAGAACATAATGGAAAAATTAATAAGTTGCAAGAATCCATAGAGAGACAGCATTCAGAAATCCAAAAGATTAACAATAAAATTACAGAATTAGTCAGAGGAGCAGACTTGAGCAATTAGAATGCAGAGTGGGAAATCTGGAGGACCAGGGAATTGACACCAATATAGCTGAAAAAAAAAATCAGGTAAAAGAGTTTAAAAAAATGAAGAAACCCTAAGAATCATGTGGGACTCTATGAAGAAGAATAACTTGTGTGTGATTGGAGTCCCAGGAGAGGGAGGGATAACAGAAAACACAGAGAGAATAGTTGAAGATCTGTTGGCAGAAAACTTCCCTGACATCATGAAAGACAAAAGGATATCTGTCCAAGATGCTCATCGAACCCCATTTAAGATTGATCCAAAAAGAAAATCACCAAGACTTATTATCATCAAACTTGCCAAAAACAAAGATAAAGACAAAATTTTAAAAGCAGCCAGGAATCAAAGAAAGGTCTCCTACAAAGGAGAATCAATAAGAATAAGTTGAGACTACTCAGCAGAAACCATGCAGTCAAGAAGGCAATGGGATGACATATAGACAGCACTGAAGGAGAAAAACTGCCAGCCAAGGATCATATATCCAGCAAAACTCTCTCTCAAATATGAAGGCGAAATTAAAACATTTATAGATAAAAACAAGCTTAGAGAATTTGCAAAAACCAAACCAAAGCTACAAGAAATACTAAAGGAAATTGTTTGGTCAGAAAACCAATAATATCAGATACTAGCACAACACAAGGTCACAGAACAGAACATCCTGATACCAACTCAAATGGGGAAATCATAAAAACAAATTAAGATTAATTTTAAAAAGAAAAAAAAACCCTCAAAACAGGGAATCATTGAAGTCAATATGTAAAAGATCACAATAATCAAAAAGGGGGACTAAATACAGGTGGCATAGAACTGCCATATGGAGAGGGATAAAAGGCGATATAGGACAATGCAAGTTAGGTTTTTGCTTAGAAAAATAGGGGTAAATAATAAGGTAACCACAAAGAGGTGTAACAACTCCATAACTCAAAATAAAAACCAAGAAAAACATAACGACTCAGCAAACATAAAGTCAAATACTATGAAAATGAGGAACACACAATTTACAAAGAAAAAGTCTCAGCGCAAAAAAGTAAGTGGAAAAAGGAAATTGTCAACAACACACATAAAAAGGCATCAAAATGACAGCACTAAACACATACTTACCTATAATTACACTGAATGTAAACGGACTAAACGCACCAATAAAGAGACAGAGAGTCTCAGACTGGATAAAGAAACACGATCCGTCTACATGCTGCCTACAAGAGACACACCTTAGACTTAGAGACACAAACAAACTAAAACTCAAAGGATGGAAAAAAATATATCAAGCAAACAATAAGCAAAAAAGAGCAGGAGTAGCAATATTAATTTCTGACAAAATAGACTTTAAAGTTAAATCCACCACAAAGGATAAAGAAGGACACTACATAATCATTAAAGGGACAATTGACCAGGAAGATATAACCATATTAAATATTTATGCACCCAATAACAGGGCTGCAAGATACATAAAAAAAACTTTAACAGAACTGAAAAGTGAGATAGACACCTCCACATTTATAGTAGGAGACTTCAACACACCACTTTCGGAGAAGGACAGGACATCCAGTAAGAAACTCAATAGAGACACGGAAGACCTAATTGCTACAATCAACCAACTCGACCTCATAGACTTATACAGAACTCTCCACCCAACTGCTGCAAAGTGTACTTTTTTTTCTAGCGCACATGGAACATTCTCTAGAATAGACCACATATTAGGTCATAAAACAAACCTTTGCAGAATCCAAAACACTGAAACATTACAAAGCATCTTCTCAGACCATAAGGCCATAAAAGTGGAAATCAATAACAGAAAAATTAGGGGAAAGAAATCAAATACTTGGAAACTGAACAATACCCTGATGAAAAAAGACTGGGTTATAGAAGACATTAAGGAGGGAATAAACAAATTCATAGAATGCAACGAGAATGAAAATACTTCCTATCAAAACCTTTGGGACACAGCAAAAGCAGTGCTCAGAGGTCAATTTATATCAATAAATGCACACATACATAAAGAAGAAAGAGCCAAAATCAGAGAACTGTCCCGACAACTTAAACAAATAGAAAGTGGGCAACAAAAGAATCCATCACGCACCAGAAGAAAACAAATAATAAAAATTAGAGCTGAACTAAATGAATTAGAGAACAGGAAAACAATTGAAAGAATTAACAAAGCCAAAAGCTGGTTCTTTGAAAAGATTAACAAAATTGATAAACCATTGGCTAGACTGACTAAAGAAAAACAGGAAAGGAAACAAATAACCCAAAAAAGATGTGAGTTGGGCCACGTCACAACAGACCCAACTGAAATTAAAAGAATCATATCAGATTATTTCAAAAAATTGTACTCTAACAAATTTGCAAACCTAGAAGAAATGGATGAATTCCTAGAAAAACACTACCTACCTAAACTAACACAATCAGAAGTAGAACAACTAAATGGACCCATAACAAAAAAACAGATTGAAACGGTAATTAAAAAACTCCCAAAAAAAAACTCTGGCCCAGATGGCTTAACTGCAGAGTTCTACCAAACTTTCAGAGAAGAGTTAACACCACTACTACTAAAGGTATTTCAAAGCATAGAAAATGACGGAATACTACCTAACTCATTCTATGAAGCCACCATTTCCCTGATACCAAAACCAGGTAAAGACATCAGAAAAAAAGAAAATTACAGACCTATATCCCTCATGAACATAGGTGCAAAAATCCTCAAAATTCTAGCCAATAGAATTCAACAACATATCAAAAAAATAATCCACCATGACCAAGTGGGATTTATACCAGGTATGCAAGGCTGGTTTAATATTAGAAAAATCATTAATGTAATCCACCATATAAATAAAACAAAAGACAAAAACCACACAATCTTATCAATTGATGCAGAAAGAGCATTTGACAAAGTCCAACACCCATTTATGATAAAAACTCTCAGCAAAATAGGAATTGAAGAAAAATTCCTCAACATAATAAAGAGCATCTATACAAGCCAACAGCCAACATCATTCTAAATGGAGAGAGCCTGAAAGCATTTCCCTTGAGAACGGGAACCAGACAAGGATGCCCTTTATCACCGCTCTTATCAACATTGTGCTAGAGGTCTTAGCCAGAGCAATTAGGCTAGACAAAGAAATAAAGGGCATCTGGATTGGCAAGGAGGAAGTAAAATGATCTCTATTTGCAGATGACATGATCTTATACACAGAAAACCCTATGGAATCCTCCAGAAAACTACTGAAACTAATAGAAGAGTTTGGCAGAGTCTCAGGTTATAAGATAAACATACAAAAATCACTTGGATTCCTCTACATCAACAAAAAGTACATCGAAGAGGAAATGACCAAATCAATACCATTCACAGTAGCCCCCAAGAAGATAAAAATACTTAGGAATAAATCTTACCAAAGATGTAAAAGACCTATACAAAGAAAACTACAAAGTACTGCTGCAAGAAACTAAAAAGGACCTACTTAAGTGGAAAAACATACCTTGCGCATGGATAGGAAGAATTAACACAGCAAAAATGTCTATTCTACCAAAAGCCATCTATACATACAATGCACTTCCGATCCAAATCCCAATGACATTTTTTAATGTGATGGAGAAGCAAATCACCAACTTCATGTGGAAGGGAAAGAAGCCTCGGATAAGTAAAGCATTACTGAAAAAGAAGAAGAAAGTGGGAGGCCTCACTCTACCTGATTTCAGAAGCTATTATACAGCCACAGTAGTCAAAACAGCCTGGTACTGGTACAACAACAGGCACATAGACCAGTGGAACAGAATTGAAAACCCAGATATAAATCCATCCACATAAAAGCAGCTGATATTTGACAAAGGACCAGTGTCAGTTAATTGGGGAAAAGATAGTCTTTTTAACAAATGGTGCTGGCATAACTGGATATCCATTTGCAAAAGAATGAAACAGGACCCATACCTCACACCATGCACAAAAACTAACTCCAAGTGGATCAAAGACCTAAACATAAAGACTAAAACGATAAAGATCATGCAAGAAAAAATAGGGACAACCCTAGGAGCCCTAATTCAAGGCATAAACAGAATACAAAATATTACCAGAAATGATGAAGAGAAACCAGATAACTGGGAGCTCCTAAAAATCAAACACCTATGCTCATCTAAAGACTTCACCAAAAGAGTAAAAAGACCACCTACAGACTGGGAAAGAATTTTCAGCTATGACATCTCAGACCAGCACCTGATCTCTAAAATCTATGATTCTGTTAAAACTCAACCAAAAAAGACAAACAACCCAATCAAAAAGTGGGCAAAGGATATGAACACGCACTTCACTAAAGAAGATATTCAGGCAGCTAACAGATACATGAGAAAATGCTCTGGATCATTAGCCATTAGAGAAATGCAAATTAAAACTACAATGAGATTCCATCTCACACCAACAAGGCTGGCATTAATCCAAAAAACACAAAATAATAAATGTTGGAGAGGCTGTGGAGAGATTGGAACTCTTATACACTGCTGGTGGGAATGTAAAATGGTACAACCACTTTGGAAATCTATCTGGCATTTTCTTAAAAAGTTAGAAATACAACTACCATACCACCCAGAAATCCCACTCCTCGGAATATACCCTAGAGAAATAAGAGCCTTCATACAAACAGATATATGCACACCCATGTTTGTTGCAGCTCTGTTTACAATAGCAAAAAGCTGGAAGCAACCAAGGTGTCCATCAACAGATGAATGGGTAAATAAATTGTGGTATATTCACACAATGGAATACTACGCATCGATAAAGAACAGTGACGAGTCTGTGAAACATTTTATAACATGGAGGAACCTGGAAGGCATTATGCTGAGTGAAATTAGTCAGAGGCAAAAGGACAAATATTGTATAAGACCACTATTATAAGTTCTTGAGAAATAGTATAAACTGAGAAGAACACATACTTTTGTGGTTCCGGGGGGAAGGCAGGAGAGTGGAAGAGGGTTATTTACTGATTAGTTAGTAGATAAGAACTACTTTAGGTGAAG
The DNA here is from genome assembly GCF_024166365.1 of Elephas maximus indicus. NCBI lineage: Eukaryota > Metazoa > Chordata > Mammalia > Proboscidea > Elephantidae > Elephas > Elephas maximus. The sequence goes on from NC_064831.1 coordinate 20,209,572, forward strand.
GAAAGGACAATACTCAATACACGGAAGGTCAGCTCAACTGGACTGGACCAAAAGCAAAGAAGTTTCCGGGATAAACTGAATGCTTCAGAGGTCAGCGGAGCAAGGGCAGGGGTTTGGGGACTATGGCTTAAGGGGACTTCTAAGTCAATTGGCAAAGTAATACTATTATGAAAACATTCTGCATCCCACTTTGAAATGTGGCGTCTGGGGTCTTGAATGCTAACAAGTGGCCAACTAAGATGCATCAATTGGTCTCAAGCCACCTGGATCAAAAGAGAATGAAGAACACCAAGGTCACAAGATAATTATGAGCCCAAGAGACAGAAAGGGCCACATGAACTAGAGACTTACATCATCCTGAGACCAGAAGAACTAGATGGTGCCTGGCCACAACCGATGACTGCCCTGACAGGGAGCACAACAGAGAACCCCTGAGGGAGCAGGTGATCAGTGGGATGCAGACCCCAAATTCTCATAAAAAGACCAGACTTAATGGTCTGACTGAGACTAGAGGAATTCTGGCGGTCATGGTCCCCAAACCTTCTGTTGGCTCAGGACAGGAACAATTCCCGAAGACAACTCATCAGACATGGAAGGGACTGGACAATGGGTTGGAGAGAGATGTTGATGAAGAGTGAGCTACTTGTTTCAGGTGGACACTTGAGACTGTGTTGGCATCTCCTGTCTGGAGGGGATATAGGAGAGTAGAGAGGGTTAGAAACTGGCAAAATTGTCACGAAAGGAGAGACCGGAAGGGCTGACTCATTAGGGGGAGAGTAAGTGGGCGTATGGAATAAGGTGTATATAAGCTTACATGTAACAGACTGACTTGATCTGTAAACGTTCAATTAAAGCTCAATAAAAATTATTAAAAAAAAAAACTAAATCAATGTCATATGATAAACAGTAAATAATAAACTCAGAGATTTGGCATTTCAGTTTGTGAAGACTAATTTTATGTGTCAACTTGGCTAGGCTATGATGCCCAGTTGTTTGGTCAAACACCAGACTAGATGCTATTGTGAAATAGTTACATGTTATTAAATCAATTGGCCTTAAGTAAAACAGATTACCTTCCCTAATGAGGGTGGGTTTCAACCAGTCAGTTGAAGGTCTTAAGAGAAAAAGGGGATTTTCCTCAGTGCCTGTTCTGCCTCCAGACTATAAATAGACATTTTGCCAGAACTCTCCCACTCTTTACTCTTCCCATTGCCTATCCTATGAATTTTGGGACATGAGCTCTCAGGAGTGTCCTGTTTGTCCCCTAACCTACAGATTTTGGACTTCCCAATCAAAAAAAAACCAAACCCACTGCTGTAGAATCAATTACAACTCATAGCGACTTTGTAGGCCAGAGTAGAGCTGCCCCCGTTGGATTTCCTAAGAATGGCCTTTCTCTATCACAGCTTGTGAAACTCTAATAAAATAAGGGAGCCCGTGTAGCCAGGTTTCTACTCAAAGTTGCGTTCATAGACATCCCGTCCAGCAAGCAAAGAAATTTAAAAAGACATTCCCACTTTTCCTGTGTATACTAAATAATATTGAAGAATATTCTATTTTAAATTCACAGAAGCTCTTCTCTAATATCTTTCTCGCACTACTCCCTATCGCTCTCCCTTCTTGTAACTATTCATAAAGCTCTCACTTCACTCCTGCCTCTGCGTCTTCTCTTTGTCTTTAGCCCTTCTCTCTCTCCAACCTCTGCAGTATGCATAAAGACATAGTCTTCCTGCATAAATTGTTACCCTTTCTCCTACCGCTCCACAGTCCAATCTGCAACACCAAAGGCTGGAAATCCCAGACAGCCAAGTCAAAAAAACGAAAAAAAGGGCAAGAATTAGTAGTCTTTGCAGAGAAAGGGGGAGGGGGCAAGGAATACTATACTGCACGGAATACTATACTGCACTGAAGATCATCCTTTGCATTTCTATAACTTTCAGCGCTTGTGTTTCAGCACTTTCTGGCTGTTACTTCTTATTTAAGCCTGTGACTCACATCAAAAAACGACAGTGTTAGAAGGCTTAGAAGCATTTTTACAGTCATCTGCTTTTTAGAAAAAAAAAAATTTTTCAAACGGAGTCTGTTATGGATTGAATTGTGTCTCCCCAAAAATATTGGAATCCTGACCCTTATGCCTGTGGATATAATTCTATTTGGAAGTAAAATTTTCTTTGTTATGTTAATGAGGCCTTATCAGAATAAGGTGTCTCCTAAACCCAATCACTTCTGAGTGATATAAAGAGCAACATAGACACAGAAGCAAGCAAGTTCAAATCGGGGGGAAACAGACGCTTTCTCATGACAATGGAGGCAGATGAATCTACAAGACCAGGAACTCCAAGGACTACTGGTTACTAGAAGCTATAATAAAGACTTTCCCCTAGAGCCAATTAGCTGAATTCAGACTTCTAGCCTCCTAAACTGTGAGAAAATAATTTCTGTTTTTTAAAACCATCCACTTGCAATATTTCTGTTACAGCAACTCTAGGATACTAAGACAGAATCCAAATTAAAAAGTCTTCCCTATCACCCAGAAATCATGGATGCCTGGGTAATTTCATGGGAAATCATTTAGACATAATGTAGCCAACTTTTCCAGACATAGCATTTCAAATGTTTACTGTTCAATCGTTCATAAAGCAGTGATTAACAGCAGAGATTCTAGAGCCAGCCTGGCTGGGTTCAAGTTCTACTACTTTCTAACTGTGCAACCTCAGCAAGTTGCTTTCTTTCCTGTGCCTCAGTTTCTTCATCTGGAAAATGGAGGGAATAATGGTTTCTATCTTTTAGATGATTACTTGTGTTTTATTGACTATGCAAAGGTATCAACAACCAATGCCCATGGAAGCAGTAGTCAAGAAATGAAAGGATGTATTGCATTGGGCAAATCTGCTGTAAAAGACCTCTTTAAAGTGTTAAAAAGCAGAAATGTCACTTTAAGGACTAAGATGCACCTGATCCCCCCCCCCAAAAAAAACCCCAAACCAAACCCATGGCCAACCCATCAATTTCGACTCATAGTGACCTATAGGGCAGAGTAGAACTGCCCCGTAGGATTTGTAAGGATCAGTTGGTGGATTCAAACTGCTAACCTTTTGGTTAGCAGCTTGAGCTCTTAACCACAGCACCTGACCCGGGCCATGTGTTTTTAATCACCTCACGTGTATGTAAAAGTTGGACAATGAATAAGGAAGACCAAAGGAGAATTGATGTCTTTGAATTACGGTGTTGGCAAAGAATACTGAATTCATTGTGGACTGCCAGAAGAACAAACAAACTAGTCTTGGAAGAAATACAGCCAGAATGCTCCTTAAAAGCAAGGATGGCGAGACTTGGTCTCACATACTTTGGACATGTTATCAGGAGGGATTAGTCTCTGAAGAAGGACATCAAGCTTGGTAAAGTAGAGGGTCAGCCAAAAGAGGAAGACCCTCAATGACATGGATTGACACAGTGGCTGAAACAATGGGCTCAAGCATAACAATTATTGTGATAATAGCTCAGGACAGGGCAGTGTTTCATTCTGTTGTACATAGGGTCACTATGTGTTGGAACTGACTCGACGTCACCTAACGAACACTTTATAGGATTTCATTTTACTTGAATCCGCAATCAACATCCATGGAAGCAGCTGTCAAGAAATCAAACGACGAATGGCTTTGGGCAAATCTGCTGCAAAAGACTTCTTTAAAGCTTTGAAAAGCAAAGATGTCACTTTGAGGTCTAAGATTCATCTGATTAAAGCCATGGTATTTTCAATTACCTCATATGCATGTGAAAGCTGGACAATGAATAAGGAATACTGAAGAAGAATTGTTCCTTTGAATTATGGTGTTGGCAAAGAATATTGAATACGAAGAACATACAAGCCTGTCTTGGAAGAAGCATAGCCAGGGTGCTCCTTAGAAGCAAGGATAGTGAGACTTTGTGTCACATACTTTGGACATGTTATTAGGAGGGATCAGTCCCTGGAGAAGGACATCATGCTTGGTAAAGTAGAGGGTCAGTGAAAAAGAGGAAGACCCTCGATGAGATGAACTGACACAGTGGCTGCAACAATGGGCTCAAACATAGCAAGGAATGTGAGGATGCCGTATGGCCGGGCAGTGTTTTGTTCTGTTCTACGTAGGGTCAATAAAAGCCGGAAGTAACTGAACGGCCCCTGACAACAACAGCAACCTTCTAGGACTGTGAGAAATTCACCTGTCACATGCCTAGGACAGTGCTTGGAGCACAGAAAAAGCTCAATATGTATTAGTTATTACCACTCATGTTCACTCTCACGTAGGCTACACAGATATATTGGTTTGGGATATTAGGACATTGTCTACTGAAGGACCTTTAGTACATTCATGGTGTAGAAAAATTTCTGTATGCTGTAAATACTTACAGTGCTATGCAGTTCTGGGTTGACAAAAAATCTTATTTAGTTACACTAGAAAGCCGTGTTAACGGCACAGTTTCCTGTAAGCAAAAGATCCCATCTCCCAAGAGAAAGGTTGATGTACGTAAATGTTATGTCCTCAAATGCCCAGTGTAATTGTTTATTGAATTTACCTTTCGATAGACTTTGTTGGCCAGTGTTCTGCTATTCCCTAACTGGTTGCCATTTTTCTGGGGTCTAAGCAAATGGGATTTGGTGCTTGCATTCCAGCCTGGTCTGGCTCACTCCAGAGATACATTGGTTCAAGAACCAAAGGCTCCATGGCCATGCTAGCCAAGGTTGCCTTCCTAGACTGCTTGACACTATACAACTTAGAGTCTCATTCAATTTTTGTAACCATCTCCAGATGCTTTTGGTTAACTTCACATTTTCTGAATCTGCGTGCTGCTACAATTTCTACATGGCCATACAGAGCTGTATCTACAGATAGCAGTAATTTTGAACTTTCCTATTCTTATTGCCCTTAGAGACATCTTGATTCTCTTCCCTTGTTTTCTAATCCAGATTTGGACTTAGCATTTGACCTCTGCTCCAAGGCATCTGTCCCAGATTACAGCCTCATAGTCATCTCTCACCTCAAATAGAAAATAACAGATAACCTGGTGATTTAGTGTTCGTAATTTCAATGGAAAAAGTTTGAGAAATGGTAAATGTGGGAATCTGGTATAGGTCCCAGTTCTATTACTAATTAATTATGGGTAAGTCTTTTCTAAGTCATTCTACAATTTGAAGTCATAGTTTTCTCATATAAGGTTCACCAACACCACAGTTTAGATACATCAATTCTTCTTCTGTCTTCCTTTTCCAATGTCCAGCTTTTGCATGCATATCCAAAAACCTTATTTTATCCAAAAATTGTATGGATAGAAACCTTACCCCCTTTTATGTCCTTTTGCTTGGCTTAAATATTTCATCAACATACATTAAGAACAACACCAGATAGCTGCTGAGGCTACTTATGTACAACCAAAAACCTCATGGGATTTGGTTCCTGGTTTGGAGGCTTAGGGTCATGGTTTCATGGTACATCCCAGTTAATTGGTCTAATATCATGTTTAATGCTTCTGTTCTACCTCTTAGCTCATTGTGCAGTGCCTAGGATCTTAAAAGCTTGCAAGCGGCCATCCAAGATACAACCATTGGCCTCTATTCACCTGGAACAGCAGAAGAAGGAGAGTCAGGAATAGGAGTAAGAGATGGAATGTGAGGTTAACTGCCTCCATAAACAACAGCCACTTTGCCAAGAGACCAGAAGAACCAGATTGTGCCCAGCTACCATTACTGAACATTTTGATCAAAGATTCTATAGCAGAATCCTGAGCAAAAGGGGGAATATACAGAACAGAATTTAAAATTTTCCTAGATTCAGATTTTCTGGAGCATTGATGGTGGATGAACCCCTGAAACTATTGCTCTGAGCTAATCTTTAAACCTTAGAACAAAAATATCCCCTGAAGTCTTCTTAAGACCAATGATGCTGGCAAAACTGAAAGTCCATCTGGGAAAAAATGAAACAGGACTCATACCACACACCATACATAAAAACTAACTCAAAATGTATCAAAGACCTAAATATAAAACCTAAAATGATAAAGAAGATGGAGAGAATTAAAAACAGGGATAATATTAGGGGTCCTAATACTTAGCATAAAAACAATACAAACCGTAACTAACAATGCGCAAATACCAGAAGATAAACTAGATAACTGGGAACTCCTAAAAATTAAGCACTTAATGTTCATCAGAAGATTTCACCAAAAGGGTGAAAAGAGAATGTACAGACTGGGAAAAAATTTTGACTATGACGCATATGACGAGGGTCTAATCTCTAAAATCTATAAAATACTTCAACACCTCAATAACGAAAACACAAATAATCCAATTAAAAACTGGGCAAAGGATATGAACTGACACTTTACCAAAGAAAACATTCAGGAGGTGTCTTAGTCATCTAGTGCTGCTATAACAGAAATACCACAAGTGGATAGCTTTAACATAGAGAAATTTTATTCTCTGACATCCTACTAGGCTAGAATTCTGAATTCGGGGTGCAGCTCCAGAAGGAGGCTTTCTCTCACTGTCAGCTCTGGAGGAAGGTCCTTGTCATCAACCTCCCCTCGGTCTAGGAGCCTCTCCACACAGGAACCTCAGGTTCAAAAGATGCATGCTGCTCACTGCACTGCATTCTTGGTGGTGTGGGGTCCCCACGTGTCTCTGGTCACTTCTCTCTTTTATATCTCAAAAAAGATTGGCTTCAGGCACAATCTAATCTAGTAGATTGAGTCCTACTTCATTAACATAACTGCCACTAATCTTATCACGTCATAGAAATAGGATTTGCAACACATGGGGAAAACACATCAGATGACAAAATGGTGGACAGTAAACACAATACTGGGAATCACAGCCTAGCCAAGTGGACAGATATTTTGCGGGGCGGGGGGGGACACAATTCAGTCCACGGCAAGAGGCTAACAGACACATGAGGAAATGCTCTCCATCACTAGCCATTGTCATTAGGGGTCCTGACACATAGTAACCGTATGTACAACAGAACAAAACACTGCCTAGGCCTGTGCCATCCTCACAATTATTGTTACGCTTGAGCCCATTGTTGCAGCCACTGTGTCAACCCATCTCATTGAGGGTCTTCCTCTTTTTCAGTAGCCCTCTCTACCAAGCATGGTGTCCTTCTCCAGGATAACATGTCCAAAGTATGTGAGATGAAGTCTCACCATCCTTGCTGCTCAGGAGCATTCTGGTTGTATTTCTTCCAAGACAGATTTGTTCGCTTTTTTGGAAGTCCATGGAATATTCAATATTCTCCACCAACACCATAATTCCAAGGCATTAGTTCTTTATTTCTTCCTCATTTATTGCTCGTCCTTCTTCCTAGTCTGTCTTGGTCTGGAAGCTCAGCTGAAACCTGTCTTCCACGGGTGGCCCTGCTGGTATCTGAATACTGGTGGCATAGCTTCCAGCATCACAGCAACACACAAGCACCCACAGTACAACAAACTGACAGACACTAGGAAGAAGGACCTGGCAGTCTACTTCTGGAAAGCATTAGCCAGTGAAAACCTTATGAATAGCAGTGGAACATTGTCTGATATAGGGCCAGAAGAAGAGCCCCCCAGAGCTGCCTCCTCAAAGTAGAGTCCACCTTAATGACGTGGATGGAGTAAAGCTTTCAGGACCTTCATTTGCTGATGTGGCATGACTCAAAATGAGAAGAAACAGCTGCAAACATCCATTAATAATCGGAACTTGGAATGTATGAAGTATGAATCTTGGAAAATTGGAAATCATCAAAAATGAAATGTAAAGCATAAACATTGATATTCTAGGCATTACTGAGCTGAAATGGACTGGTATTGGCCATTTTGAATCGGATAATCCTATATAGTCTACTATGCTGAGAATGACAACTTGAAGAGTTGTCTTGCATTCATTGTCAAAAAGAACATTTCAAGATCTATCCTGAAGTACAATGCTATCAGTAATAGGATAATGTCCATATGCCTACAATAGTTAATATGACTATTATTCAAATTTACACACCAACCGCTAAGGCCAAAGATGAAGAAAGAAAAGATTTTTATCAACTGCTGTCATCTGAAATTGATCGAACTTGCAATCAGGATCCATTGATGAGTACAGATGATTGGAATGCAAAGGTTGGAAACAAAGAAAAAGGATCGGTAGTTGGAAAATATGGCCTTGGTGATAGAAACAATGCCAGAGATCAAATGATAGAATTTTGCAAGACCAACAACTTCTTCATTGCAAACACCTTCTTTCACCAACATAAACGGCAACTATACACATGGACCTCACCAGATGGAACACATAGAAATTAAATTGACTACATCTGTGGAAAGAGACGATGGAAAAGCTCAACATCATCAGTCAGAACAAGGCCAGGGGCCAACTGTGCAATTGCTCAGATGCAAGCTCAAGCTGAAACTGAAGAAAATCAGAGCAAGTCCACAAGAGACAAAATATGACCTTGAGTATATCCCACCTGAATTTAGAGACCATCTCAAGAATAGATACGACACATCAAACACTAATGACCAAAGGCCAGACAAGTTGTGGAATGACATCAGGGATGTCATCCATGAAGAAAGCAAGAGGTCTTGAAAAGACAGGAAAGAAAGAAAAGACCAAGGTGGATGTCAGAGGAGACTCTGAAACTTCCTCACGAACGTCAAGCAGCTAAAGCAAAAGGAAAAAATGTTGAAGTAAAACAACTGAACAGAAGATTTCAAAGGGCGGCTCAAGAAGACAGAGTAAAGTATTATAAAGACATGTGCCAAGAGCTGGAGATAGAAAACCAAAAGGGAAGAACAGACTCGGTGTTTCTCAAGCTGAAAGAACTGAAGAAAAAAATTCAAGCCTCCAGTTGCAATAGTGAAGGATTCCATGGGGAAAATATTAAAAGATGCAGGAACCATCAAAAGAAGATGGAAGGAATACGGAGTCATTATACCAAAAAGAACTAGTCGATGTTCAACCATTTCAAGAGGTGACATATGATCAGGGACCAATGGTACTGAAGAAAGAAGTACAGGCTACCCTGAAGGCATTGGCGAAAAACAAGGCTCCAGGAACTGATGAAATATCAGCTGAAATGTTTCAACAAACAGATGCAGCGCTGGAGGTGCTCACTCGTCTATGGCAAGAAATATGGAAGACAGCTTCCTGGCCAACTGACTGGAAGAGATCCATATTTATGCCTATTCCCAAGAAAGGTGATCCAACCGAATGTGGAAATTATGGAACAATATCATTAATATCACACTCAAGCAAAATTTTGCTGAAGATCATTCAAAAAACGGCTGCAGCAGTATATTGACGGGGAACTGGTAGAAATTCAGGCCGGTTTCAGAAGAGGATGTGGAGCCAGGGATATCATTGCTGATGTCAGATGGATCCTGGCTGAAAGCAGAGAATACTAGAAGGATGTTTACCTGTGTTTTATTGACTATGCAAAGGCATTCGACTGTGCCGCTCGTAATAAACTATGGATAACATTGTGAAGAATGGGAATTCCAGAACACTTAATTGTGCTCATGAAGAACTTTATGTAGATCAAGAGGCAGTTGTTCAGACAGAACAACGGGGATGCTGATTTATTTAAAGTCAAGAAAGGCATGTGTCGGGATTGTATCCTTTCACCATTCCTATTCAATCTGTATGTTGAGCAAATAATCCTAGAAGCTGAACTATATGAAGACAAAAGAATGTAGCATCAGTATTGGAGGAAGACTCGATAACAACCTTGTGTTATGCAGATGACACAACTTTGCATGCTAACAGTGAAAAGAACTTGAGGCACTTACTAATGAAGATCAAAGACCATAGCCTTCAGTATGGACTGCACCTAAACATAAAGAAAACAAAAATCCTCACAACTGGACCAAAGAGCAACATCATGATAAACGGGGAAAAGATTGAAGTTGTCAAGGATTTCATTTTACTTGGATCCACAATCAACAGCCATGAAACCAGCAGTCAAGAAATCAAATGATGCAGTGCATTGGGCAAATTTGCTGCAAAGGACCTCTTTAAAGTGTTGAAAATCAAAGATGTCACCTTGAAGACTAAGATGTGCCTGACCAAAGCCATGGTATTTTCAATGGCATCATATACATGTGAAAGCTGGACAATTGATAAGGAAGACTGAAGAAGAATTGGCACCTTTGAATGGTGATGTTGGCAAAGAATATTGAATATACCATGGACTGCCAAAAGGACGAACAAATCTATCTTGGAAGAAGCATAGCCAGAATACTCCTTAGAAGTAAGGATGGCGAGACTGCATCGTACATACTTTGGACATGTTGTCAGGAGGAATCAGTCCCTGGAGAAGGACATCATGCTTGGCAAAGCAGAGGGTCAGCAGAAAAGAGGAAGACCTTCAGTGAGGTGGATTGACACAGTGACTGCAGCAATGAGCCCAAGCATAACGATTGTAAGGATAGCATCGGACCAGGCAGTGTTTTGTTCTGTTGTGCATAGGGTCGCTATGAGTCGAAACAGACTCAGTGGCACCTAACAATAACAACAACTTTTATTGCCCAGCTTTCACATGCGTATGAGATGATTGAAGACACCTTGGCTTGGGTCAGTGCTCTTTAGTCTTCAAAGTGACATCTCTGCTTTTTAACACTTTAAAGAAGTGGCATATCTTCCAGCATCACAGCAACACACAAGCCCCCACAGTACAACAAACTGACAGATGTATGGGGCATTAGCCATTAGAGAAATGCAAATCAAAACTACAGTGAGATACCATGTCACTCTGACATTACTGACTCATCAATAAATAAAAACCAAAAAATAACAAACGTTGGAGAGGTTGCGGGGAGATTGGAATTCTTATGCACTGCCTGTGAGAATGTAAAATGGCACAACCACTATGGAAAATGATATGATGCCTTCTTAAAAAGCTAGGAATAGAAATGTCATATGATGCAGCAACCTCACGCCTAGGAATATATCCTAAAGAAATAAGAGATGTCACACAAATAGATATATGCACACCCATGTTCATCGCAGTATCATTCACAATAGCAGAAAGATGGACACAACATAAGTGCCCATCAACAGATGAATAGATAAATTATGGTACATACACCCAATGAAATACTACACAGCAGTAAAGAATAATGAAACATCTTGCAACATAGATGAATCTGGAGAGTATTATGCTGAGTGAAATAAGCCAACCACAGAAGCGCAAATATAGTATGAGACCACTATTGTAAAAACTCAAGAAAAGGTTTACGCACAGAAGAAAAACAATCTCTGATAGTTATGAAGAAAGGGAAGGGAGGGGATGAAGGGCTGAGTTATTAGGGCCAAGAACTGGAGACCATGGTCTCGGGGAACATCTAGCGCAACCGGATAATACAGCTAGTAAAGAAAATGTTCTACATCCTACTTTAGTGAGTAGCACCTGAGGTCTTAAAAGCTTTCAAATGGCCATCTAAAATACTTCTGTTGGTCTCATCATGTTCAGAGCAAAGGAAAATGAAGAAAACCAAAGACTCAAGGAAAATCTCAGTCCAAAGGACTAGTGGACCACGTGAACCACAGCCTTCACCAGCCTGAGCCCAGAAGAACTGGATGGTGGCCAGCTACCACCAGTGACTGCTTTGACAGGAATTACTATAGGGGTTCCAGACAGAGTGGGAGAAAAATGTAGATCAAAATTCAAATTTGCAAAAAAAGACCAGACTTGCTGGTCTGACAGAGACTGGCAGAACCCTCCAAGACCATGGCCTCCCGGCACCCTGATAACTCAGAACTGAAGCCATTTCCAAAAAAGTCTTTCAGCCAAAGATTAGACAGATCTATAAAACAGACAATAACACAGTTTAGGAATGTGCTTCTAAGTTTCAATCAAGAATTTGAGACCAAATGGATAACACCTGCCCAAAAGCAAAGCAGGGAAGGCAGGAAAAGACAGGAAACCTGAATGAATAGACACAGGTGTAAAGGAAAGGGGGACGGTGTTGACACATTGTGGGGATTGCAACAAATATCACAAAACAATTTGTATATAAATATTTGTATGAGAAACTAATTTGCACTGTAAACTTTCACCTGAAGCACAATAATAATTTTAAAAACTACAGTAATTCAGCTTCCAAGGATAAATTTTTAAAAATGAAACTGCAGTATGCTACTATGAACACAAGAGGTCTCTTCTAGCATACTTTTTTTTTTCCTAAAGAAACACCAATAGGAAAAAAAAGACTAATAGATTAAATTGTTGTTTTATTTCCAATTCCTAAATATCCAAATTTTCTTACATTGCATCTTTTAAAAAAAATAGCTTTATCTATTTTCTCAAGATTATATTATTCAGTGAGAGAGGCTGTAGACCTGAGTAAATTGTAGCATTATTATTTTTCATCCACATTAATCAGTTTATATTCTACATATTACATTTGTTACAGTCTTGGAAGGAAACACATCACTGCTTTCAAAGAGACTGCAATCTGAAAATACAAAGTAAAACTCAAGGTTTCAGAATTTTGAAATTAATTTTATTATTTATGTATCACAGTGGTTAAGAACTCTGCTGCTAACCAAAAAGCAGGCAGTTTGAGTCTACCAGGCGCTCCTTGGAAAACCTATGGGGCAGTTCTACTCTGTCCTATAGGGTCGCTATGAGTCGGAATTGACCTGATGACAACCAGTTTGAGTTTTGTTTTGTTTTTGTTTTGTTTTGATCCAAAAACATTCATTCAAAACTTAAATTGTTCCCACAACCTAAAGAAAAGCAATTTATAATACAACTTTTTCCACTGTAACCAATCGTGGCAGCTGAAAGTGGACAGCAGATGTTCAAAGCCTTCAATCTCTAAACTGTAATGCAGCAAGTGTAAATACAGAAATGAGTTCATTATTGCAACTAAAAATATTAGGAAGTTTTCAGATAATTCTAGTTGATTGTCAACTCCCACTGGCAGTGGTGCCTGCTCATAACCTCTCACTGGAATTCTTTCATTTTCTTTCAAGATAAAGGAATCATCTTTCCATTCAAACTGGAACTCTTAGGGCCTTTGGAAATGTAGATTACCATTCTAGTTCCATATTAGGTAAAGGTCATAAACTGCTCTCCAGCATCATTCTCTAATTCAAAATAAAGCCTCATTTTTTAGAGATGGTTAGTAAACATTTGGCCCTCTAGTAACTTTAAACCCTTTCCTTCCCATTTATATAGAGACATTCTCATGACCTCTAACTGCAAGGAGGATTTTACTACTAAATCAGCTTTGTATTTAAAAATCAGCATTTACCATAACAAAGCATCAATGTTATTTTCAAACCAATCTCCTTTAAACTTTTGACCTGGGTTCATTTGTAAGAGAAGAGAGTGAGAAGAAAAAAAACAAAGAAAGCTTTCTTCCAATAAAAAGCTTTCAGTTACCTATTATTCAGAATTTGTGGTCATGAGGGCTAGAAAAGAGGGGGAAAAATGTCAAAAATCTGCGTAATGAAAGGCATCCCTGCTGTGAAGTCTGCCTGTGGGATGCAGGACACAGATGTAAGTTTGCATAATTGCTGTACCCCGGGCATCCTTCTTCAAGGATACAACAGGAACTGTGCCTGCGGGAGTTTTCCAATGCCACCCCCTACTTCTACCACCTACTTACTGGCTTCTGCCTCTACTCAGTTTACTCAGCCATGGAAACCAATACCTGCCTTGCAGGAGTTATAGGGTTTTTTGAGGAATGAATAAGAGATGTGAGCAGGACATTGGAAGTCCAAAATAATATTTAAAGTTTTCTTTGTGAACAAAATCTAAGCATTTTAATTTATAAACTGTTATGGATTAAACTGTATTCCCCCAAAATATATGCTGGAACCCTACCCCCATATCTGCGGATGTAATCCTGTTTGGAAATAGAGTTTTCTTTGTTATGTTTATTAGATCATATCCAAGTAGGGTGGGTTCTAAATCGAATCACTTCTGAGTTATATAAAGAGCAGATCAGACAAAGAGATACACAAACAGGGGAGGAAGACAGACGACACATTAGGACCCATCTATAAGCAAGGGAACACCAAGATTACCAGCAGGCACCAGAAACTAGAAGAGAGGTTCATGGAAGGAATCCACACCATGGAGACTCTGATTGGGACTTTTAACCTCCAAAATTGTGGGAAAATATATTTCTGGTCTTTAAAGCGACCCACTTGTGGTACTTCTGTTATGGCAGCACTAGGGAGCTAAGACATAAGTTTTACTTTATAGCTATGTTTTTTCAAAGCTAAAGTCTATAAGGAAACCCTGGTGGCGTAGTGGTTAAGTGCTACAGCTCCTAACCAAAAGGTTGGCAGTTTGAATCCACGAGGCGCTCCTTGGAAACTCTCTGCGGCAGTTCTACTCTGTCCTATAGGGTCACTATGAGTCGGAATTGACTCGACGGCAGTGGGTTTGGTTTATTTATTTATTTTGGTTTCAGAGTCTATAAATCTTTGTGAGAAAAAAAAAACTGTATTGTACCTGAATTCTTCCATTTGTTGCCAAGTGGAAAGCCTAGGTTTTGCTCAGCATGACTCATCACAGCCAATAAACAAGAGACTGAGGTGGGAGATTAGAAAGGTGCTTTATTTTGTTGAGCAACGAAAGGAATAGGCGGGCTGCTGCCTCCAAGGCTGCTCAGCGAGGATGACCGGGGAAGTTTACTTTTAAGGGGTTTACATGCAGGAACTTCAAACAAGTTATATCAGCAACATTCTTAATCACACTACACAGGTGCAATGGGTTTTACATATAACTCCATGTATCACATGTTCAGAAAATGGTGATAAGCTCCACCCAGAGGCAGGGAAGTTACTATGTATGAGGTAATAAGCTAAGAGGTTATCCAGAATGTCAACACGGTGCCTAAAGCGGTTCCTGCTGATTTTCCTCTAGTTCTGGCCAGCAGTTAAGGATAGGGGAACCAGGATGTTAATGTAAATCTATGGGTGTGCCAAGCAAGCTGCTTGAGGCAGTGGAATTTACCGCAGCCTGGGGACCTCTGTCTTACATTCATTCAGCACACATTTTTCAAGCATCTGCTTTGTGACAGGTACTTTGCCAAACACCAGGAATAGAAGAACTGATAATAAATAAAACTTGTTTTCAAAGCATTCACAGCTGAGTGGGAAACTTGGCTTTAAAACACATAGTGGATGCAGTGAGTAGAAGTATAATGAAGTTGTGATAAAGTACAGGGAGTGGGGGTATAATAAAGCTAAATAAATGCACAGATGAGTGATCAGCTGGGTTTGGGCTTGTGGTCTTCCAAGGGAGAAGATGTTACTGAGGCTTGACAGTAAGTCAGAGCTTGCTGGAGGCATGAGGAAAGGGTTTTGGAGAAAAAGAGAATGATTTATAAGAAAGCACATTAATCTATAATAATTTAGAGCATTGGAGGAAACACAAGTATTTTAGAAACACAAGGGCATGTGGCATTTGTACAGAAATTATATAGACTGTACAGAGATTGAAAAAGTAAACAAAATCCAGATCATGATCAGCCTTCTTCAAAAGATTTCGTTTTTCTTTTTCTTTAAGGGGTCACTAAAAACCAAACCTGCTGCCCTCAAGTCAATTCCAACTTATAGCGACCCTACAGGACAGAGTAAAACTGCCCCATAGGGTTTCCAAGGAGCAGATGGTGGATTCAAACTGCCAGCCTTTTAGTTGGCAGCCTGAGCTCTTAACCACTGCACCAGCAGGGCTCCATGAGGTCACTAAGTGCTTCTAAACAGAAGAGTCAAATGAATCAGTAGTATATATATAGAGAGAGAGGGCTTACTCTTTGTTTGGAACTATTCTAAGCACTTTATATATAGCAATCCATTTAATCACCACACCTGCCCTGGGAGGTAAATTCTATTATTATCACCACTTGGCAAATAAGAAACTGAGGCACTGGTGGGTCAGGCAACAATGATGGAAATGCACCACCCAGGTCCTTCTTTAAGGAAGGACTTGTTCCCCTAGCTGTCAGCTCCTTCAGAGTTTACCTCAGCTGCAGATGGCCATCTCACTCAACAGCATGTCCTTTCCAGAGCAGCTCATATCAAGTAATGAATCTCAAAAGGACCATGGAACAACTCTGACAGGCCTATGTACCCCAAATACCAACCTAGGGTTGCTGTGAGTTGGAATCCACTTCATGGCAATGGGCTATGAGTGGTAGATATAGAAAACAATAAAACAAGA
Organism: Elephas maximus indicus; assembly: GCF_024166365.1. NCBI lineage: Eukaryota > Metazoa > Chordata > Mammalia > Proboscidea > Elephantidae > Elephas > Elephas maximus. The sequence goes on from NC_064831.1 coordinate 20,225,756, forward strand.
TCTAATATGTGTATTATAAGGGCCTCTGAAAAGGAAAACAAAAATAATTCAAAATAGCAAACAGCGAAATACAAATTTTAATAAAACTTTCCTTAAGAAGGATTTGAAGGCAGAGCCAAGATGGCAGAATAGACAGACACTTCCTGTTGTCCCTCTTACAACAAAGACCAAAAAAAAAAAAAAAGTGAGTCAATTATATATGACAATCTAGGAACCCTAATATCAAAGACAAAGCTGAAGAATTGGACTGAGCGGCAAGAGGAGAGAAAATTGCAGCAGAGAAGTACAGATCATGAGATCACCAGTGCCCTGCTAGCTGAGTCTGCGCAGTGCACTTGGGCTGAGGCAACTGCAACATTCAAAGACAAGCAGCCAAAGAGCAACGGATCTGCATGCACCTCCAGAACCAAGTAGGAGAGACATCAGACCTGTAAAAGTTAAGTATGAGCTTCTAACCTACTGCGTGAGGGGCCGAAAAAACCCTCCCTCTCCCAGAGTTTCACAGTGGAGAAGTGCTTCCTTCCCCTCCCCCACCCCACCCAACTTCCCTCTGACACCAGTTGGGTACTATTCAACAACTGCCATCCCCTAAGTCGGACCTCAGAGCTATCCCTGCCCACATGGTTCTCTAGGCTTTAAAAAACACCATGCTTCCTAAGCCAGGAACTCAGGGCATGTCAGAAAGCCCTGCCCCTTCACCCAGCCACTGGCATAAGGGGTCCACAGACTTGCAGTGCCCTTCACTCCTGCCTAGACTTACGTGGGTTGATTCAACACCACATGCCCTCATTAGCATAAAACAACACAGCATGCACCTGAAGCCCATTTTCAACTGCAGCAACCAAAGGGGAGCCACAGAGTCATGATATTTGACACCACCCTGCCCCTTAAGCAGGGGCCTCACCCACTCCCACCAGGGGTCTGAGGGCTGGCGATACCACCCACTCCATCTAGCCACCCACGACAGGGTCTGAGAATAAGAGGTACTTCCCAGTCCCTCCAGCCAACAGCACTAGGCACCAAAGGACCAGCTGAAATACACCCCCCACTACATGGTCTAGAAGACGGGGACACACCCTCCACTCAAGCACCTGGGGGCAGCTGTCAGCCCTTTTCCTTGCTCCACACATAGCCTCCTACAGCAGTGAGATACCTGTGCCTACTCCAAACACCACATATGTTGCCCTACTTGTCTAGGACTGTAGGTGAGAGTCTGCACCATGCACTCAGTGATCGAAGACCTAGACACTTGTGCCACAGCTGCACAAGAAAAGTGAACAAACTCCAATAACCAAAGCAGCTCACATGTCCAGTGTACTTGGGCATAGCAAAACAAAATAAAACAAAAAGTTACAACACAGTAAATAAACATGCCATAAATTAATATAATAACTTATTGATGCCTTAGAGACAACAGTTAATATGAAATCACATAAAGAAGCAGGTCAAGATGGCTCCAGCAAGCAATCAAAATAAAGAACCAGGAAACCTTCCAGGGGAAGATAAGGTGATGGAACTACCTGAGAAAGAATTCAAAAGACTAATATACAGAGCACTCCAAGAGATCAGGAAGGAAATCAGGCAAAACTTAGACCAAGACAAAGAACACACAGACAAATCAATAGAGAAATTCAGGAAGACAATACAAGAAAAAAAAACAACAAAATTAAAAGGCTGGTAGAATCCACACAGAGACAGCAACTAGAAATCCAAAAGATTAACAATCAAATTGTCAGAATTAGACAACTCAACAGAAGGTCATAGGAGAAAAATCAAGGCAATGGAAGTCAGAATTACTGAGACTGAAGATAAATCCTTTGGCACCAATTTATTTGAGGAAAAATGAGAAAAAAGAATTAAAAAAAAAATGAAGAAAATCTAAGAATGATGTGGGACATCACCAAAAGGAAAAACTTACAAGTGATCAGACTACCAGAATGGGAGGGGGAGGGGATGGATAACTGAAAACACAGGAAGAATTATTAAAGATTTGCTGGCAGAAAACTTTCCTGATATCATGAAAGACAAGAAGATATCTATGACATCAAGGAGCTCAATGAACCCCATACAGGGTAGACTCCAAAAGAAAATCACCAATGCATATCATAATCAAACTTGCCAAAACCAAAGACAAAGATAGAAATTTGAGAGTGGCTAGGGATAAACTAAAAGTCACCTATAAAAGAACCAATAAGACTAAGTTCTGACTACTGAGCAAAAACCATGCATGCAAGAAGGCAATGGGATGACATATACAAAGACTTGAAAGAAAAAAATTGCCTGCCAAGAGTTATATATCCAGCAAAACTGTCTCTCAAATATGATGGTGAAATTAGGGCATTTCCAGATAAACAGAAGTTAAAGGAATTTGTAAACACCAAAACAAAATTACAAGAAATATTAAAGGGAGTCCTCTGGGTAGAGAACTAATGATTTCAGACAACAATCCAAAACTAGAACACAGGACAGATCAACCAGTTATCAACCCAGAGAGGGAATTCACAAAAACAAGTCAAAGCTAAAAGATTTAAAATAGGGAACCAGAGACATCAATACTTAAATGATGACAACATCAAAACAAAAAAGAGGGAATAAACACTGTACTCATAGAACTTCCACATGGAGAGTAAGTTATGGCAATATCAAGAAATAAAAGACTGGTTTAAACTTAGAAAAATAAAGGTAAATTTCAAGGTAACCACAAAGGAAGCTAGCAAACCTACCTATCGAAATGAAAAAGAAGAAAAGCAAAAAGACTCAGCAAACACAAAATCTACAATAATGAAGAAAATGAAGATACATAAAAAGAACTCAACACGGAAAATCAAGTAGAACAAAGAAACTAAACACCACCACAAAAAAAAATCAAAACGACAGCAGTAAACTCATATCTATCAATAACGACACTGAATGTAAATGGACTAAGTGCACCAATAAAGAGACAGAGTGGCAGAATGAATTAAAAAAAAAAAAAAGATCTGTTTATATGCTGCCTACATGAGACTCTCCTTAACTCAAAGACACAAGCAAACCAAGCTCAAAGGATGGAAAAAAAATACATCAAGCAAACAACAACCAAAAAAGAGCAGAAGTGGTGATATTGATCTCTGACGAAATAGACTTTAAAGCAAAATCCACTACAAAGGATAAGGAAGGGCATGATATAATGATTCAAGGGTCAATACCCCAGGAGAACATAACCATAATAAATATATATGCACCTAATGACAGGGCTCCAAAATACATAAAACAAACTCTAATAGCATTGAAAAGAGAAATAGACAGCTCCACAATAACAGTAGGAGACTTCAACACACCACTTTCAGTGAACATCTGGAAAGAAACTCAATAAAGATATGGAAGATCTAAATGCTGCAATCAATCGGCTTGACCTTGTAGACATATACAGAACACCCCACCCAACAGCAACCAAGTATACATTCTTTTCCAATGCAAATGGAACATTCTTCAGAGTAGACACATGTTAAGCCACAAAGCAAACCTTAACAGAATCCAAAACATCGAAATATTACAAAGCATCTCTCCTGACCATAAAGCCCTAAAAAGCAGAGATCGATAACAGAAACAATAAGGCAAAAAAAAAAAAAAAATCAAATAATGGAAACTGAACAACACCTTGCTTAAAAACTACTGGGTTATAGAAGAAATCAAAGAAGGAATAAAGAATTTCATAGAATCAAATGAGAATGAAAACATATCTTACCAAAACCTTTGGGACACAGCAAAAGCAGTGCTTAGAGGTCAATATATAACAACAAATGCACACACTCAAAAAGAAGAAAGGGCCAAAAACAAAACAATTAATGCTACAACTTGAACAAATAGAAATAGAGCAGCAAAAGTAGCCCTCAGTCAACAGAAGAAAGGAAATAAGGATTAGAACAGAAATAAATGAAATAGAGAATAGAAAAACAGTTGCAAGAGTAAACAAGACCAAAAGTTGGTTCTCTGAAAAGATCAACAAAATTGGCAAACCATTGGCCAAACTGACAAAGAAAAACAGGAGAGGAAACAAATAACCTGAATAAGAACGGACCCATCTGAAATAAAAAGGGCCATAACAGAACACTATGAAAAATTGTACTCCAACAAATTTGAAAACGTAGAGGAAATGGACAAATTTCTAGAAACATGCTACCTACGTAAACTAACAGAAACCGAGATAGAAAAATTAAATAAACCCATAACAAAAGAAGAGAATGAAGAGGTAATAAAAAAGCTTCCAACAAATAAAAGCCCTGGCCCTGGACGGCTTCACTGGAGAAATCTACCAAACCTCCAGAGAAAAGTTAACATCAATACTACTAAAGCTATTTCAGAGAATAGGAAAGGAAGGAATACCCCCAAACTCATTCTGTGAAGCCACAATAATCCTGATACTAAAGCTGCTCAAAGACACCACAAAAAAGAAAATTACAGAACAATATCCCTCATGAACTTAGACGCAAAAATCCTCAACAAAATTCTAGCCAGTAGAATTAAACAGCATATCAAAAAAATAATTTATCATGACCAAGTGGAATTCATACCAGGTATGCAGGGATGGTTCAACGTTAGAAAATCAATCAACACAATCCATCCCATAAATCAAACAAAAGATAAGAGCCATATGATTTTGTCAATTGATGCAGAAAAGGCATTTGACAAAGTCCAACACTCATTCTTGATAATAACTCTCAACAAAATAAGAATAGAAGGGAAATTTCTCAACATAATAACTGTATTTACACAAAGCCAGCAGTCAGCATCTTTCTAAATGGAGAGAGACTGAAAGCAGTCCCCTTGAGAAAGAGAACCAGACTTTTATCACCACTCTTATTCAACATTGTGTTGGAGGTCCTAGCCAGAGCAGTAAGACAAGCAAAAGAAATAAAGGGCATCCAAATTGGTAAGGAAGAACTAAAAGTATCCTTATTTGCTGATAATATGATCTTAATTACAGAAAACCCTAAAAAACCCACAAGAAAACCACTGGAACTAGTAGAATATTTCAGCAAAGTATCAGGATACACGATTAACGTAAAAGAAATCAGTTGGATTCTTCTATATCAACAAGGAGAACTTTGAAAAGGAAATCACCAAATCAATACCATTTACAATACCCTCCAAGAAGATAAAGTACTTAGGAATAAATCCGACCAGAAACATAAAAGGCTTATACGATGCAAACTACAAAACACTACTGTGAGAAACTAAAAGAGACCTAATAAGTGGAAAAACATACCATGCTCATGGGTAGAAGACTCCACATTTAGAAAATGTCAATTCTACCCAAAGCAATCTACAGATATAATGCAATTCTGATCCAAATTCTAATACCATTTTTAAATGAGATAGAAAAACAAAAAAACAATTGTATATAGAAAGGGAAGAGGCCCCAGATAAATAAAGCATTACTGAAGAAGAAAAACAAAGTGGGAGACCATGCACTACCTGATTTTAGAATCTATTATACAGCCATGGTAGTCAAAACAGCCTGGTACTGGTACAACAACAGACACATAGATCAATGGAACAGATTGAGAACCCAGATGTAAATCCTTCCACCTATGAGCAGCTGATATTTGTCAAAGGACCAAAGTCCATTAAACGGGGAAAAGACAGTCTCCAAAAAACAGTGCTGGCAAAACTGTAAAAAAATGAAACAGGACCCATATCTCACACCATACACAAAAACGAATTCAAAATAGAAAAAAGACCTAAATATAAAATCTAAAACACTGAAAATCATGAAAGAAAAAAAAATAAAGACAACTCTAGGGCCTCTAATACATGGCATATATAAAATGCAAACCATAACTAACAATGTACAAACACCAGAAGATAAACTAAATAACTGAGAGCTCCTAAAAATCAAATGCTTATGCTCATCAAAAGACTTCACCAAAAGAGTACAAAGAGAACCTACAGACTGAGAAAAAAATTTTGGCTATGACATACCCCATAAGGTTCTAATCTCTAAAATCTACAAGATACTGCAATACCTCAACAACAGAAAGACAAAAAATCCAATTTGAAAATGGGCAAAGGATATGAACAGACACTTCACCAAAGAAGACATTCAGGTGGCTAACAGATACATGACGAAATGCTCATGACTATTAACCATTAAAAAACCATTAACCACTAGAGAAATACAAATGAAAAACTACAATGAGATACCATCTCACCCCAACAACATTGGCACTAATCCAAAAAACAGAAAATAACAAATGTTGCAGAGGTTGTGGGGAGATTGGAACTCTTAATGCACTGCTGGTGTAAATATAAAATGGTACAACCACTTTGGAAAATGATATGGCGCTTTCTTATAAAGCTAGAAATAGAAATACCGTAAGATCCAGCAATCCCACTCCTAGGAATATACCTGAGAGAAATAAGAGCCGTTGCAAGAATACACATATGCACACCCATGTTCATTGCAGCACTGTTCACAATAGCAAAAAGATGAAGACAACCTAAATGCCCATCAACAGATGAATGGATAAAAAAATTATGGAATACTATGCAACAATAAAGAACAATGATGAATCTGTAAAACATATCACAACATGGATGAATCTGGAGGGCATTATGCTAAGTGAAATAAGTCAATCACAAAAGGACAAATATTGTATGAGACCATTATATAAGAACTCAAGAAAAGGTTTAAACACAGAAAAAACATTATTTGATGGTTACAAGGGTGGGAGGGAGGGGAGAGGGGAAATCACTAACTAGATAGTAGACAAGGGTCAACTTCGATGAAGGAAAAGACAACTCATAATACAGGGGAAGGCAGCACAACCAGACCAAAGCAAAAGCAAAGAAGTTTCCTAGATACACCCAAACACTTTGAGGGACATAGCAGCTGGGACTGGGGCCTAGGGACCATAGTTATGGGGAACATCTAGTTCAATTGCCTTAACATAGTTTATAAGAAAATGTTCTACGTCCCACTTTGGTGAGAAGCATCTGGGGCCTTAACAGCTTGTGAGCGGCCATCTAAGATACATCTATTGGTCTCATCCCACTCAGAGAAAAGGAGAATGTGGAAAGCCAAAGACACAGGAAAATACTAGCCCAAAGGACTAAAGGACCAATGAACCACAGACTTCATCAGCCTGAGACCTGAAGAACTAGATGGTACCTGGCTACCACCAATGAACATCCTGACAGGTAACACAACAGAGAGTCTTAGACAGAGCAGGAGAAAAATGTAGAACAGAATTCAAATTCACATAAAAAGACCAGACTTAATGGCCTAACAGAGACTGGAGAAACCCCCAAAACTATGGTCCCCAGGTGCTCTGTTAACCCATGAGTGAAACTATTCCCAAAGCCCACTCTTTAGGCAAAGGTTAGACAGGACTATAACACAAAAAATAATACACATAAGGAAAGTGATTCTTAGTTCAATATACCAGACCGATGGGCAGCTCCTGTCCAAAAGTAGGATGAGAAGGCAGGAAGGGACAGGAACAGACAAATGGTTACCGGGAACCCAGTGTGGAAAGGGGAGGGTACTATCACATTGTAGGGACTGCAACCAATGTTACAAAACAACACGTGCATAAATTTTTGAATGAGAAATTAACCTGAGCTGTAAACTTTCATCTGAAGAACAAGAACAAATTTTTTTAAAAAAAAGGATTTGAAATTTATTGAATATGCCCTCTGTTTGCATGAAAGAGTAGCCCAGAACACAAAATGCCAAGATTTGGTTTAAGAAAACTATTGCTTTTCAAAGGGAAAAAAAAAACAACTTTTCTAGGCTTTGATGCAAAAAAAAGAAGTACTTAAAAGGAAGAGAAACTCGGCTTGTTATCACACATCTGTCAGTTTGTCGTATTGTGGGGGCTTATGTGTTGCTGTGATGCTGGAAGCTATGCCACCAGTATTCAAATACTAGCAGGGTCACCCATGGCAGACAGGTTTCAGTTGAGCTTCCAGACTAAGACAGATTAGGAAGAAGGAGCCGGTGGTCTACTTCTGAAAAGGATTAGCCAGTGAAACCTTATGAATGGCAGTGGAACATTGTCTGATATAGCCCGGAGATGAGCCTCTCAGGTTGAAAGGCACTCAAATGACAACTGGGGAAGAGCTGCCTCCTCAAAGTAGAGTTGACCTTAATGACTTGGATGGAGTCAAGATTTTGGAACCTTCATTTTCTGATGTGGCACAAATCAAAATGAGAAGAAACAGCTGCAAACAGCAGAACCTGGAATGTATGAAATATGAATCTAGGAAAGTGGGAAGTAGTAAAAAATGAAATGGAATGCATAAGCATTGATACCCTAGGCATTAGTGCGCTGAAATGGACTGGTACTGGTCATTCTGAATGCGACAATCGTATAGTCTACTATGCCGAGAATGACAACTTGAAGAGGAATGACATTGCATTCATTGTCAAAAAGAACATTTCAACATATATCCAGAAGTACAATGCTGTCACAGATAGGATAATATCCACATGCCTGCAAGGAAGACAAGTTAATATGACTAGTCAAACTTATGTGCCAATGACTAGGGCCAAAGATGAAGAAACTGAAGATTTTTACCAAATTCTACAGTCTGAAATTGATCGAATATGCAATCAGGATGCACTGATTATTACTGGTGACTGGAACGCAAAAGTTGGAAACAGAAGAAGGATCGGTAGTTGGAAAATATGACCTTGGTGATAGAAATGATGCCACAGATTGCATGATTGAATTTTGCGAGACCAACAAATTCTTCATTGCAAATACCTCTTTTCACCAACATAAATGGTAACTATCCACATGGAAGAAACCCTGGTGGCGTAGTGGTTAAGGGCTATGGCTGCTAACCAAAAGGTCAGCAGTTTGAATGCACCAGGCACTCCTTGGAAATCCTATGGGGCAGTTCTACCCTGTCATATAGGGTCGCTATGAGTCAGAATCAATTTGACAGCAATGGGTAATGGGTAACGGTATACACATGGACCTCACCAGATAGAATACACAATAATCAAATCGACTATATCTGTGGGAAGAGACAATGGAAAAGCTCAATATCATCAGTCAGAACAAGACCAGGGGCTGACTGAGGATCAGACCATCAATTGCTCATATTCAAGTTCAAGTTGAAACTGAAGAAAATTAAAACAAATCCATGAGAGCTAAAGTATGATCTTGAGTATATCCCACCTGAATTTAGAGGCCATCTCAAGAATAGATTTGACAAGTTGAACTCAAATGACCAAAGGCCAGACAAGTTGTAGAATGACATCGAGGAAATCATACATGAAGAAACAAGAGGACGTTAAAAAGACAAGAGAGAAAGGAAAGACCTAAATGGATGTCAGAAGAGACTCTGGAACTTGCTCTTGAACATTGAGTAGCTAAAGAAAAGGAAAAAAATGATGAAGTAAAAGAGCTAAGTAGAAAATTTCAAAGGGTGGCTCAAGAAGACAAAGTAAAGTATTATGATGACATGTGCAAAGAGCTGGAGACAGAAAACCAAAAGGGAAGAACATGCTCGGCATTACTCAAGCTGAAAGAACTGAGGAAAAAATTCAAGCCTCGAGTTACAATAGTGAAGGATTCTATGGAGAAAATATTAAATGACTCAGGAAGCACAAAAGAAGATGGAAAGAATACACAGAGTCACTATACCAAAAAGCTTTGGTCAACGTTCAACCATTTCAGGAGGTAACATATGATCAGAAACCAATGGTACTGCAGGAAAAAGTGCAAGCTGCACCGAAGGCATTGGCGAAAAACAAGGCTCCAGGAATTGATGGAATATCAAGTGAGATGTTTCAACAAAAGGATGCAACATGAGATGCACTCACTCGTCTATGCCAAGAAATTTGGAAGACAGCTACCTGGCCAACCAGCTAGAAGAGATTTATATTTATGCCTATTCTCAAGAAACATTATTCAAATGAATGCAGAAATTAACAGTGTCTGTAATATAACATGTAAGCAAAATTTTGCTGAAGATCATTCAAAAACAGCTTCAACAGTATATGAACAAGGAACTGTCAGAAATTCAAGCCGGATTTAGAAAAGGACGTGGAACCAGGGATATCATTGCTGATGTCAGATGGATCCTGGCTGAAAGCAGAGAATACCGATGTTTACCTGTGTTTTATTGACTATGCTAAGGCATTCAACTGTGTGGATCATAACAAATTATGGATAACATTGTGAAGAATGGGAATTCCAAAACACTAAATTGTGTTCATGAGGAATCTGTACATGGGTCAAGAGGCAGTTGTATGAACAGAACAAGGGGACAACACTGCATGGTTTAAAGTCAGGAAAGGTGTGTGTCAGGGTTGTATCCTTTCACCATACCTGTTCAATCTGTATGCTGAGCAAATAATCCAAGAAGCTGGACTATATGAAGAAGAACAGGGCATCAGGATTGGGGGAAGTCTCATTAACAATCTGTGTTATGCAGATGACACAACCTTGCTAGCTGAAAGTGAAGAAGACTTGAAGCTCTTACTGATGAAGATCAAAAACCACAGCCTTCAAGCAAATGGCCATCTAAGATGCATCAATTGGTCTCAACCCACCTGGATCAAAGGAGTATGAAGAACACCAAAGACACAAGGTAATTATGAACCCAAGAGACAGAAAGGGCCACATAAATCAGAGACTACATCAGCCTGAGACCAGAAGAACTAGATGGTGCCCAGCTACAACTGATGACTGCCCTGACTGGGAACACAACAGAGAATCTCTGATGGAGCAGTTGAGCAGTGGGATGCAGACCTCAAATTCTGGTAAAAAGACCAGACTTAATGGTCTGAATGAGGCTAGAGGGACCCCAGAGGTCAGGGTCCCCAGACCTTCTATTTGCCCAAGACTGGAACCATTCCCAAAGCCAACTCTTCAGACAGGTATTGGACTGGAGTATAAGATAGGAAATGATTCTGGTGAGGAGTGAACTTCCTGGCTCAAGTGGACACATAAGACTATGTGGGCACCTCCTGTCTGGAGGGGAGATGAGAAGGCACAGAGGGACAGAAACTGGCTGAATGGACACGGGGAACACAGGTTGGAGAGAAAAAGTGTGCTGCCTCATTAGGGAGAGAGCAACTAGGAGTACATAGCAAGGTGTATATAAATTTTTGTATGAGAGACTAACTTGATTTGTAAGCTTTCACTTAAAGCACAATAAATAAATTAAAAAAAAAAGGAGGGCAGGGCCAAGATGGCGGACTAGGTGGACGCTACCGCGGATCCCTCTTGCAACAAAGACTCAGAAAAACAAGTGAATCGATCACATACATAACAATCTACGAACTCTGAACAACAAACACAGATTTAGAGACGGAGAACGAACAAATACGGGGAGACAGCGATTGTTTTCAGAGCCAGGAGCCAGCGTACCAGGCAGGTGACCTTCGGAGCCCAATTTGGGGCAGAGCCCAGGGGGGCAGATGGCACAGACAAGGGGCCCAGCCCTAGCCCCCGAACTCATCCCGGGAGGGAGCTGAGCCAGTTGGCGCTGGCGGAGTGGCGGCGCAGCCAGTGGGAGAAGTCCCCGGGAAAGCAGCGTCCCAGCCAGGGAACCGTCCCGCCGGGAGTTTGGCGGGGAGCAGGCGTGGCACGACCGCGGGGACCAGCTACATTTCCCCGAATTGACCCCGGGGGGGGGCCCAGCCATTCGTGTGGGCGACGCCCACCCATTTCGCGCGAGCTGCACGACGTGCTGGAGGGAGAATTCCCCGGGAGAAAGTGACTGGTCTTGGAGCGGGAAGAGCAGTGACCCAGCCGGGGAGCCGTCCCACCGGGATTTTGGCGGGAGCGGGCGGGGCGTGAGCGCAGGGATCAGCTACATTCCCCTGAATTGACCCCGGGGCGGTCCCAACCGGTTCGTGCAGGCCCAGCCGGTTCGCGCGGGTGGTGTGGCGGAGCAGCTGGTGGAAGAAGTCCCCCGGAGGCAGTGGCTGGTCTTGGAGCAGGGAGAGCAGCGCCCCAGCCGGGACGCACAGTCGCGACTCAGGCGCGGGGACCTGCTCTGCTCTCCTGAGCTGACCCCGGGGGGGGGAGCCCACCCGGTTCGCGGGAGCGGCGCGCGACGCGGCTGGCGGGACGGGGAGTCCCCGGGAGGCGGCGACTGATTTTGGAGTCGGGAATGCACCGTCCCGGTAGGGGAGCCTTAACCTTGGGGGTGGGGCTGACAGTGGAGGATCAGACCATGACGCCAGCGGGCCAGACCCCCCGGGGGGCAATCTCCACACACCCAGTACATATAGGCGACGCACCCCATGGAAATCTCAGATATAAGAGTCATTCCAAGTAAGACAAACAACTCTGGCTATATTCTGAGGTGCTACACTCCTAGCTCTCTGATCCCTCCTCCACCCTCCCCACGCGGCTCCATTAACATCCGAATACCCTGACCCAGAGGGAGAACTCTGATAGGGATCTGACTGCATTTTTTTTAGCGGATTTTCTGGAAAACCTAGTTTCCCAGTGATGGCTCGGAGACAGCAATCCATATCAAACCACATAAAGAAACAGACCATGACAGCTTCTCCAACCCCCCAAACAAAAGAATCAAAATCTTTCCCAAATGAAGATACAATCCTGGAATTATCAGATACAGAATATAAAAAACTAATTTACAGAATGCTTAAAGACATCACAAATGAAATTAGGCTAACTGCAGAAAAAGCCAAGGAACACACTGATAAAACTGTTGAAGAACTCAAAAAGATTATTCAAGAACATAGTGAAAAAATTAATAAGTTGCAAGAATCCATAGAGAGACAGCATGTAGAAATCCAAAAGATTAACAATAAAATTACAGAATTAGACAACACAATAGGAAGTCAGAGGAGCAGACTCGAGCAATTAGAATGTAAACTGGGACTTCTGGAGAACCAGGGAATCAACACCAACATAGCTGAAAAAAAATCAGGTAAAAGAATTAAAAAAAAATGAAGAAACCCTAAGAATCATGTGGGACTCTATCAAGAAGGATAACTTGCGAGTGATTGGAGTCCCAGAACAGGGAGGGGGGACAGAAAACACAGAGAAAATAGTTGAAGAACTCCTGACACAAAACTTCCCTGACATCATGAAAGACGAAAGGATATCTATCCAAGATGCTCATCGAACCCCATTTAAGATTGATCCAAAAAGAAAAACACCAAGACATATTATCATCAAACTTGCCAAAACCAAAGATAAACAGAAAATTTTAAAAGCAGCCAGGGAGAAAAGAAAGGTTTCGTTCAAGGGAGAATCTAAGAATAAGTTCAGACTACTCAGCAGAAACCATGCAGGCAAGAAGGGAATGGGATGACGTATACAGAGCACTGAAGGAGAAAAACTGCCAACCAAGGATCATATATCCAGCAAAACTCTCTCTGAAATATGAAGGAGAAGTTAAGATATTTACAGATAAACACAAGTTTAGAGAATTTGCAAAAACCAAACCAAGGCTACAAGAAATGCTAAAGGAGATCTTTTGGTCAGATGACCAATAATATCAGATACCAGCATGATACAAGGTCACAAAACAGAACGTCCTGATATCAACTCAAATAGGGAAAGCACAAAAACAAACAAATTCAGACTAATTCTAAAAAATAAATAAATAAACAAAATAATACACATAACAGGGAATCATGGAAATCAATAGATAAAAGATCACAATAATCAAAAAGAGGGACTAAATATAGGAGGCATTAAACTGCCAGATGGAGAGTGATACAAGGCAATATAGAACGATACAAGTTAGGTTTTTACTTAGAAAAATAGGGGTAAATAATAAGGTAACCACAAAAAGGAATATCAACTCCATAACTCAAGAAAAACGTAACAACTCAACTAACAAAGTTAAACATTATGAAAATGAGGATCTCACAATCTACTAAGAAAAACGTCTCAGCACAAAAAAGTATGTGGAAAAATGAAATGGCCAACAACACACTTGAAAAGGCATCAAAATGACAGCACTAAAAACTTATTTATCTAAAATTACGCTGAATGTAAATGGACTAAATGCACCAATAAAGAGACAGAGAGTCACGGACTGGATAAAGAAACATGATCCATCTATATACTGCCTACAAGAGACACACCTTAGACTTAGAGACACAAACAAACTAAAACTCAAAGGATGGAAAAAAATATATCAAGCAAACAATAAGCAAAAAAGAAGAGGAGTAGCAATATTAATTTCTGACAAAATAGACTTTAGACTTAAATCCACCAAAAAGGATAAAGAAGGACACTATATAATGATAAAAGGGACAATTGATCAGGAAGACATAACCATATTAAATATTTACGCACCCAATGACAGGGCTGCAAGACACATAAATCAAATTTTAACAGCATTGAAAAGTGAGATGGACACCTCTACATTTATAGTAGGAGACTTCAACACACCACTTTCGGAGAAGGACAGGACATCCAGTAAGAAGCTCAATAGAGACACGGAAGACCTACTTACAACAATCAACCAACTTGACCTCATTGACTTCTACAGAACTCTCCACCCAACTGCTGCAAAATATACTTTTTTTTCTAGTGCACATGGAACATTACCTAGAATAGACCACATATTAGGTTATAAAACAAATCTTTGCAGAATCCAAAACATTGAAATATTACAAAGCATCTTCTCAGACTACAAGGCAATGAAGCCAGAAATCAATAACAGAAAAACTAGGGAAAAGAAATCAAATACTTGGAAAATGAACAATACCCTGCTCAAAAAAGACTGGGTTATAGAAGACATCAAGGAGGGAATAAGGAAATTCTTAGAAAGCAACGAGAATGAAAATACTTCCTATCAAAACCTCTGGGACACAGCAAAAGCAGTACTCAGAGGCCAATTTATATCGATAAATGCACACATACAAAAAGAAGAAAGAGCCAAAATCAGAGAACTGTCCCGACAACTTGAACAAATAGAAAGTGAGCAACAAAAGAACCCATCAGGCACCAGAAGAAAACAAATAATAAAAATGAGAGCTGAACTAAATGAATTAGAGAACAGGAAAACAATTGAAAGAATTAACAAAGCCAAAAGCTGGTTCTTTGAAAAAATTAACAAAATTGATAAACCATTGGCTAGACTGACTAAAGAAAAACAGGAAAGGAAACAAATAACCCGAATAAGAAACGAGAAGGGCCACATCACAACAGAGCCAAATTAAATTAAAAGAATCATTTCAGATTACTACGAAAAATTGTACTCTAACAAATTTGAAAACCTAAAAGAAATGCATAAATTCTTGGAAAAACACTACCTACCTAAACTAACACATTCAGAAGTAGAACAACTAAATAGACCCATAACAAAAAAAGAGATTGAAACGGTAATCAAAAAACTTCCAACAAAAAAAAGTCCTGGCCCAGACGGCTTCACTGCAGAGTTCTACCAAACCTTCAGAGAAGACTTAACACCACTACTTCTGAAGGTATTTCAAAGCATAGAAAAAGACGGAATACTACCCAACTCATTCTATGAAGCTACCATCTCCCTGATACCAAAACCAGGTAAAGACATTACAAAAAAAGAAAATTTTAGACCTATATCCCTCATGAACATAGATGCAAAAATCCTCAACAAAACTCTAGCCAATAGAATCCAACAACACATCAAAAAAATAATTCACCATGATCAAGTGGGATTTATACCAGGTATGCAAGGCTGGTTTAATATCAGAAAAACCATTAATGTAATCCATCACATAAATAAAACAAAAGATAAAAACCACATGATCTTATCAATAGATGCAGAAAAGGCATTTGACAAAGTTCAACACCCATTTATGATAAAAACTCTTACCAAAATAGGAATTGAAGGAAAATTCCTCAACATAATAAAGGGCATCTATGCAAAGCCAACAGCCAATATCACTCTAAATGGAGAGAACCTGAAAGCATTTCCCTTGAGAACGGGAACCAGACAAGGATGTCCTTTATCACCGCTCTTATTCAACATCGTGCTGGAAGTCCTAGCCAGGGCAATTAGGCTAGACAAAGAAATAAAGGGTATCCGGATTGGCAAGGAGGAAGTAAAGCTATCACTATTTGCAGATGACATGATCATATACACGGAAAACGCTAAGGAATCCTCCAGAAAACTACTGAAACTAATAGAAGAGTTTGGCAGAGTCTCAGGTTATAAGATAAACATAAAAAAATCATTTGGATTCCTCTACATCAACAAAAAGAACACCAAAGAAGAAATAACCAAATCAATACCATTCACAGTAGCCCCCAAGAAGATAAAATACTTAGGAATAAATCTTACCAAGGATATAAAAACCTACACAAAGAAAACTACAAAGCTCTACTACAACAAATTCAAAAGGACATACTTAAGTGGAAAAACATACCCTACTCATGGATAGGAAGACTTAACATAGTAAAAATGTCTATCCTACCAAAAGCCATCTATACATATAACACACTTCCGATCCAAATTCCAATGTCATATTTTAAGGGGATAGAGAAACAAATCACCAATTTCATATGGAAGGGAAAGAACCCCCGGATAAGAAAGCATTACTGAAAAAGAAGAAAAAAGTGGGAGGCCTCACTCTATCTGATTTCAAAACCTATTATACAGCCACAATAGTCAAAACAGCCTGGTATTGGTACAACAACAGGCACATAGACCAATGGAACAGAATTGAGAGCCCAGATATAAATCCATCCATGTATGAGCAGCTGATATTTGACAAAGGACCAGTGTCAGTTAATTGGGGAAAAGATAGTCTTTTTAACAAATGGTGCTGGCATAACTGGATATCCATTTGCAAAAGAATGAAACAGGACCCATACCTCACACCATGCACAAAAACTAACTCCAAGTGGATCAAAGACCTAAACATAAAGACTAAAACGATAAAGATCATGGAAGAAAAAATAGGGACAACCCTAGGAGCCCTAATACAGGGCATAAACAGAATACAAAACATTACCAAAAATGATGAAGAGAAACCAGATAACTGGGAGCTCCTAAAAATCAAACACCTATGCTCATCTAAAGACTTCACCAAAAGAGTAAAAAGACCACCTACAGACTGGGAGAGAATATTCAGCTATGACATCTCAGACCAGCGCCTGATCTCTAAAATCTACATGATTCTGTCAAAACTCAACCACAAAAAGACAAACAACCCAATCAAGAAGTGGGCAAAGGATATGAACACACATTTCACTAAAGAAGATATTCAGGCAGCCAACAGATACATGAGAAAATGCTCCCGATCATTAGCCATTAGAGAAATGCAAATTAAAACTAAGATGAGATTCCATCTCACACCAACTAGACTGGCATTAATCCAAAAAACACAAAATAATAAATGTTGGAGAGGTTGCGGAGAGATTGGAACTCTCAAACACTGCTGGTGGGAATGTAAAATGGTACAACCACTTTGGAAATCCATCTGGCGTTATCTTAAACAGTTAGAAATAGAACTACCATACAACCGAGAAATCCCACTCCTCGGAATATACCCTAGAGATACAAGAGCCTTCACACAAACAGACATATGCACACGCATGTTTATTGCAGCTCTGTTTACAATAGCAAAAAGCTGGAAGCAACCAAGATGTCCCTCAATGGATGAATGGGTAAATAAATTGTGGTATATTCACACAATGGAATACTACGCATCGATAAAGAACAGTGACGAATCTCTGAAACATTTCATAACATGGAGGAACCTAGAAGGCATTATGCTGAGAGAAATGAGTCAGAGGCAAAAGGACAAATATTGTATAAGACCACTATTATAAGATCTTGAGAAATAGAAAAAACTGAGAAGAACACATACTTTTGTGGTTGCAAAGCGGGGAGGGAGGGAGGGAGGGAGGGAGGGAGAGGGTTTTTTATTGATCAATCAGTAGATAAGAACTGCTTTGGGTGAAGGGAAAGACAACACTCAATACAAGGAAGGTCAGCCCAATTGGACTGGACTAAAAGCAAAGAGGTTTCCGGGGTAAAATGAATGCTTCAAAGGTCGGCGGAGCAGGGGCTGGGGTTTGGGGAACATGGTTTGAGGGGACTTCTAACTCAATTGGCAAAATAATTCTATTATGAAAACATTCTGCATCCCACTTTGAAATGTGGCGTCTGGGGTCCTAAATGCTAACAAGCGGCCATCTAAGATACATCAATTGGTCTCAACCCACCTGGAGCAAAGGAAAATGAAGAACACCAAGGTCACACGACAACTAAGAACCCAAGAGACAGAAAGGGCCACATGAACCAGAGACCTACATCATCCTGAGACCAGAAGAACTAGTTGGTGCCCGGCCACAATCGATGACTGCCCTGACCGGGAGCACAACAGAGAACTCCTGAGGGAGCAGGAGATCAGTGGGATGCAGACCCCAAATTCTCATAAAAAGACCATACTTAATGGTCTGACTGCGACTAGAGGAATCCCGGCGGGCATGCTCCCCAGACTTTCTGTTGGCACAGGACGGGAACCATCCCCGAAGACAACTCATCAGACATGAAAAGGACTGGTCAGTGGGGGGGAGAGAGATGCTGATGAAAAGTGAGCTAATTAAATCAGGTGGACACTGGAGAGTGTGTTGGCAACTCTTGACTGGAGGGGTGATGGGAAGATAGAGAGAGAGCGAAGATGACAAAATCGGCGTGAAACAAGAGACTGTAAGGGCTGACTCAATAGGGGGAGAGCAAGTGGGAGAAGGGAATAAGACGTATGTAAACTTACATGTGACAGACTGATTGGGATGGTAAATGTTCACTTGAAGCTTAATAAAGGTTAATTAAAAAAAAAAAAAAGACCACAGCCCTCAGTATGGTTTACACTTGAACATAAAGAAAACAAAACTCCTCACAACTGGACCAATAAGCAACATCACGATAAATGGAAAAAAGATTGAGCTTGTCAAGGATTTTGTTTCTCTTAGATCCACAGTCAACACCCATGGAAGCAGCAGTCAAGAAATCAAAATATGCATTGCAGTGGGCAAATCTGCTGCAAGGGATTTCTTCAAAGTGTAAAAAAGCACAGATGTCACCTTGAGGACTAAGGTGTGGCTGACCCAAGCCATGCTGTTTTCTACCACCTCATATGCATGTAAAAACTGGACAATGAATAAGGAACACCTAAGAAGAATTGATGCCTTTGAATTGTGGTGTTAGGAAACAATATTGAATATACCATGGACTGCGAAAAGAACAAATTCTGCCTCGGAAGAAGTACAACCAGAATGCTCCTTGGAAGCAAGGATGGCAAGACTGGGTCTCACACACTTTGGACATGTTGTCAGAAAGGATCAGTCCCTGGAGAAAGCCATCATGCTTGGTAAAGCAGAAGGTCAGCGAAAAAGAGGAAGACCCTCAACGAGATAGATTGACACAATGTGTCCAATGATGGGCTCGAGCATAGCAACAATTGTGAGGTTGGTGCAGGACCGGGCAGTGTTTCATTCTGTTGTGCATAGAGTTGCTATGAGTTGGAAGCAACTCAATGGCACCTAACAAAAAGAACAACAACATAAAAGGAAGAGAAACTCAGCTTGTTATCAGATTTTGAGTTAGTGTGACTTTACGCCAGAAGACAATGGAGTAACATTCCTAAGAGACTCAATAAAAGAAAATACGCACTAAGAATTTTATATTCAGCCAAGCTGAATTCAGGTGTAAGAGCTATCCTATAAAGCTTTTCTAGTGAATCTACTAGGGAATTAGATTCAGACACCAACATGATGAGAGAAGCAGTGACATAAAGATGGTGAAATACAGCTAATGTTGTGAGCCTGGCCCATGCATTTCAGAAAAACTTCTATAATTTTGCACCAGACCACAAACTCCTGTCTTATTTTAAGCAAAGAATTGTTTACTGGATTGACATTTCTATTTTAGATGCAGACAACTGAGCCAACTTTCACAAGGCTTCCAGGGGAAAACATTCCTGGAAGATTCAGGACACATTACAAAGAATGGAATCAATATTTCAGTGACCGGTATTATTATTTGCTCCCTAATAAATTACCCAAAATACAAAGTAATTTAAGATAAATAATTTCTGTGGTCAGAAATCTAGGAGCAGCTTAGCTGGTTGGTTCTGACTCACGGTCTTGCATGATGTTACATTCAAGTTGAAAGTCAGGGCTCCAGTTATTTCAAGGCTAGATGGAGCTGAAACATCTGTTTTCAAGTTCACAGACATGATTGTTGGCAAGCCTCAGTTCTTCATCACATGGGCCTCTCCACAGGCTGCTTGAGTGACCTGGTGGCATGAGAGCTGCTTTTCCCCAGAGTTATGATCCAAAAGAAAGTGAGAGCTCAAGACAGAAGCTGTAGTCATCTATAACCTAACCTTGGAAGTGACATACCATCACTCCTGCCATATTATATTGGTCAAATGGATCAACATCCATCATAGGAAAGGACTACTCAAAGTTGTGAATACCAGGAAGCACGGATCATAGAGGGCCATCTTGGAGGCCCAGAGATGTAAATTTCTCAAAGTCACACAATGGCAAGAGGCAGAACTGGGTTTCAAATCAAGATGCACGTGACTCAAAAAAACTGTTCTCTTTGTGGTGTATTCAAACCAAGATAGAACGTGAATAATGAATATTCTAGATCTTTCCCTTATAATTAAACTGCAATAAAAATAGAACTAATTGTTCCAAGAGTCACATACCTATTCGTTTAACTTATAAGTGGGTCTTACCTCATTCTCAAGTGATCCTGGATCTTCAAAAAACCCCTAAGTTCAGCCTAGAAGCTTAGCTGCTCATTTTTCAAGTAAAGAAACTCATAGTTTTCTAGCACAGACGGATTCATAGCAACCTGCTTTTATAAGGGGAGGTCAAAATGGTCTGGATAACAGAATCCAACTAAACTTTTAGAAAAATATTATTGTGTTTTAGATGAAAGTTTAAGGTACAAATTAGTTTGTTATTGAAAAATTTAAACACAAATTGTTTTGGGACTTTGGTTACAATCTCAACAATGTGTCAGCACTCTCCCCAACTAAACACAGCAGTTCCCAAACTTTTTGTATGACACATTTTGTTATATAATATCAAAAAAAATCACATTCTTTAAAATATTACCACCAATCTCATCCGAAGAGTCTTTAACCCTTTCATGGGTGAATTTTTTTTTTTTAATTTTTTGTTGATGACATGTTTTTTCACTAATGGAATGGATACTGAATCATTGTTTTTTGGTAGTTTTTTATCATTTGAAAAAATAGGTGCCAATTGCAAGCAGAATATAGTAGTCCCATATTCCATGAAGCACAACACACATGTGGGACATATCAGTCCCATGGCCCAGGAAGTGCATCACACTTCATGGTTACACTTGAGCCATAAAATATCTTACTAAAGTTTCTAAAAATACACATGAAATACTATATAAGCACTGCACTTGCGTATAATTGTTACCAGTTTGATTTAAAATGGGACATATTGATCCCATGTTACATGAAGCACATCATGCCCATGGGACATGCTGGTCCCATAGCCCTATGAAGTGCATCACATAATGTTTTTACCCCCTCAAAAAAAAAAACAAAAAACTCATTTACTTCAATATTTCTAAATGCCAGTAACCGTGCCTTCCCAATAACATGAAGGAAATAGTAAACATACCCTGCAAGCCTTATCTTGCTGTACAGAAGCCAAAAGACACAAAATTTTCACACAATCACTCCTCTCTCTGGGAAGCATTCCCTCATATGAATAACTCTCAACACTCAAATGCGGTGAAGACCAACTTCCTTGTTTTTTAGAAGGTTGCACTAGTATCCGCCATGCCTCCAGAAGGTACTAAAGTGGCTCAGATCCCTGATAATATACTTTCAGGAGTAGAAGACGTAGATGGAACATACATGTGTCATTGCCTATTAAAGAGTTAACTATTGGGAAGCTGTCAAGCTTACAGCGGTAGATACAAGATTTCTAAAATTCTCATTTTTGCTCAAAAGCTTGAATTTTATTATTGGCAACGAGTACTAACTAGTTTTTTTCCTTGAAGTGGTGGGCTAACTTTTTTTTTTTTTTTTAAATGTTTGTCAAATGTCTAAGTCTGAGTAACTAGTCATTCTTCTAAAACAAAATTACGTTCCATGAAAAAAGCAGCTTGTCTGGAACTTAATCACCAAAGTGTTTTTTATTGAGACATTCTTTGTACTTTGGTATGCAGCTGAAGTGCTTATTTATATTTTCCATTTCTTCACTCGGAATATTAAGAACATGAGTACTCAACAGATGAGATTTAATGAAATTAAAATATTTTACTTTTCATCAAAGACGATTGTGTTTTTGTGTGTGTGTGTTTATTTATTTTACTGCAAGGACATGATGAGGAAAAACAGAGTGTTACTAGATCAGTTTGGTGCCACTGCTTTTGTTCGGGTTAAGATACCAGCAGGCTTATTCATCATTGCTTTTATACCATCAGCACAAATGTCAACACAGAAAAAAAGACAAATGATGTCTTAGTATTATGGAAATAATACTAATAATGAAGTTTATAGAAGAGTTTTGACCATGAAGACATTCTGAAAACTGCTGCTTTAAATTGTTACAATCACTGGATTCTGATAATTGTAAAACTTTCACTTGAGTTTTTGAGGGCTTCTGAGACATTTTCCTTAATTTTGTTGTGTGAGCCCCTGCCCTGGGTTCATCTCCCCATCCCCTCTCCTGATGCCTCAACTACATCCAATGCAGGTGCCCAACAGACTGTGTCAGTTCCATGAGTCACAGAGCTGACCGAAGCAGGTGCTTTTTTTTATCCACCCTTGACCTTCACCAGGGTCTGCTCTGTACCATGCATGTGAGCATTTCCCCAGGAGAGGTCATAGGTTTCAACTGTGATGTGGATGCAGCAGCTATGTCTCCAGTGCTGGGCCATGACATGATCCATTGCCTAATAAATTAGACCCCATTCTGCCTAACTCTTACTTGAAGATTTACAATGTTACACAGAGTTGGGGAACACATATACCTCTCTCCACTTGTTGTTGTTGTTAGGTGCTGTCGAGAGGGTTCTGACTCATAGCGACCCTATGTACAACAGAAGGAAACACTGCCTGGTCCTGCACCACCCTCACAATCATTGTTATGTTTGAGCCCATTGTTGCAGCCACTGTGTCAATCCATCTCGTTGAGGGTCTTGTTTTCCCTGACCTTCTATTTTCCCAAGAATGATGTCCTTCTCCAGGGACTGATTTCTCCTGATAACACATCAAAAATGTGTGAGACCAAGTTCCACCATTCTTGCTTCTAAGGAGCATTCTGGCTATACTTCTTCCAAAATAGATTTGTTTGCTCTTTTGGCAGTTCATAGTATATTCAATACTCTTTGCCAATGCAACAACTCAAAGGCATCAATTCTTCTTCGGGCTTCCTTATTCATTGATTAGCTTTCACATGCATAAGATGCGATTCGAAATATCATGGCTTGGAGTAGGTGGGGCCAAGATGGTGGAAAAGACAGACTCTTCCAGCAAGCCCTCTTACAAAAAAGACCCAAAAAAGCAAGCGAAATGAGTATATTTATGACAAGCTAGGAGCCCTGAACTTTAAAGGCAAGGTCAAAAAACGAATTGAGGAGCGGAAGAAATGGTTCAGAAGCGGAGAGGAGTTACCGGAACTAATTGCCGGGAGCCCTCAGGCACCATTCCTGAGAGCAGCTGTGGTGGGCTGGTACTAGCTTTCCACTGTAGTTTCCTCAGGGAGAAGCAGCCAGCCGCACAGCCTACTGATGCCTCTGGAACAAGAAAAGAACAGCGATCTCAGAAAAAGCTAAGTACTTCCATATATTTTACCGCACCCCCTGCACCCAAGCCAGCTTCAGCGGCTGTTGATTTCCCTGGGCCTGAGATAGGCCCTGTTGAGCACCTAGAGCCATCCTCCATGCCCTGGAGAAGGAATAAATTCACAATTGGGGGAAAAGATAATTTACCAGCTCCACTAACTAGGGGAGCACAGGAAAGAAGCAGCTCCTGTCCAGGCATAAATGGTCCGTGGACTTTGAGTGCCTTTCCCCCCTTCGTGGACATGTGTGGGCATGTTTCAGGAGAATGGGCCCTTGTTAGCAGACTACAACTATTTCAGCTGTGTGGTGGAAAGGTGGATGTTTGATGTTGACACCCCTTTGCCTATTAAACAGGGTCCTCACCGACCCACATCAGGGGCCTAAGAACTGGTAGCTCCACTCAGGTCACCTAGCCACCAGAGATAGGGGTTCAAGGATAACTGGCACCTCCCAGTCCTAACAACCAAAAATATTGGGTGCTCATGGTCCATCTGCAGAACCCACCCACCTGTACACTCTAGAGAACAGGAACATGCTTCCCTAGGAGATGCTTGGGGGATGATTCTCAGCCCCAAGCCTTGTTCAGAGCATGACCCACTGCTACAATCAGATACTGGTACCTACACGAAGCAGCCCTGCCCCTCTAAGACTGTAGGACAGAGCCTGTAACACACACTTGATGATCAGCTACCTGGAAACCTGAGCTGAATTCATACAAGAAAACTGAATGGACTCCTAGACTGATATACCTGATAATGGCTCTAGCCACCTGGGGACAGGATTTCAGAGCTCTAAAGGTGAAAATCATCAAGCTAGCTCACTCAAGCAACCCATTTGGGCATATCAAAACAAAACAAAAAAAGAAGCTACAATACACTAAGCAAACATAAAATAAAGTAATACAATAACTTATAGATGGCTGGGAGACAGCAGTCAATATCAAGTCACATAAAGAAACAGATGACGATCACCTCAACAAGCTCTCAGAACAAAGAATCAAGAGATCTTCTAAATGAAAGTACCTTCCCAGAAGTACCAGACGCAGAATTAATGTACAGAACCCTTCAAGACATTGGGAAGGAAATCAGGCAATATGTACAACAAGCCAAGGAACACACAGATAAAGCACCTGAAGAAATTAAAAAGGTTGCTCAAGAACATAATGAAAAACTTCATAAGCTGGAAAAATCCATAGACAGACAGCAATCAGAAATTCAGAAGATTAACAATAAAATTACAGAAGTAGGCAACTCAATAGAAAGTCGGAGGAGCAGAATTGAGCAAATGGAAGGCAGAATTCCTGAACTTGATGATAAAGCACTTGGCACCAATATATTTGAAGAAAAACCAGATAAAAGAATTAAAAAAAAATAAACGAACCTTAAGAATCATGAGAAATAACCTACGAGTGATTGGAGTGCCAAAACAGGGAGGGATAACAGAAAATACAGAGAGAATTGTTGAAGATTTGTTGGCAGAAAACTTCCCTGATATTGTGAAAGATGAGAAGATATCTATCCAAGATGCTCATTGAACGCCACATAAGGTAGAATTTAAAAGAAAGTCACCAAGACATATTATAATCAAACCTGCCAAAACCAAAGATAAAGAGAGAATTTTAAGAGAAACTAGGGATAAACGAAAAGTCACCTACAAAGGAGAGTCAATAAGAATAAGCTCGGACTACTCGGCAGAAACCATAGCAGGCAAGAAGGCTATGGGATGACTTATACAAAAAATTGAAGGAAAAAAATTGCCAGCTAAGAATCATATATCCAGCAAAATTGTCTCTCAAATATGAAGGTGAAATTAGGACATTTCCAGATAAACAGAAGTTTAGGGAATTCGTAAAAACCAAACCAAAACTACCAGAAATACTAAAGGGAGTAATTTGGTTAGAAAATCAGTAATATCAGAAATCAACCCAAGACTAGAACACTGGGCAGAGCAATCAGATGTCAACCCAGACAGGGAAATCACAAAAATAAATCAAGACAAAAAAAATGCTCAAAACAGGGAATCAGTGATGTCATTAAGTAAAAGAAGACAACATTAAAACAATAAAAAGGGACTAAGAAATGTAGTCATAGATCTTTCATATGGAGAGGAAGGCAAGGTGACACAAAGAAATAAAAGTTAGGTTTAAATTTTGAAAAAATAGAAGTAAATAATAAGGTAACCACAAAGGAGACAAACTACCCTACACATCAAAACAAAACACAAGAAAAAAATACTCAGCAAAAACAAAATCAACAGTGAATATGAGGAAAAGACAATATATAAAGATAATCTTCTCAGCACAAAAAATTAAGTGGGATAAAGGAACTGTCAATGACACACAAAAAACACATCAAAATGATAGCACTAAATTCATACCTATCCATAATTACCCTGAATGTAAATGGACTAAACACACCAATAAAGAGACAGAGAGTAGCAGAATGGATAAAAAAAAAAAAAAAAAAACATGATCCATCTATATGCTGCCTACAAGAGACACACCTTACACTTAGAGACACAAACAAACTAAAACTCAAAGGATGGAAAAAAATATATATCAAGCAAACAACAATCAAAGAAGAGCAGGAGTGGCAATATTAATTCCTGACAAAATAGGCTTTAAAGTTAAATCCATCAGAAAGGATAAGGAAGGACACTATATAATGATTAAAGGGACAATATACCAGAGGGATATAACCATATTAAATATATATGCACCCAATGACAGGGCTCCAAGATACATAAAACAAACTCTATCAGCATTGAAAAGTGAGATAGACAGCTCCACAATAATAGTAGGAGACTTCAACACACCACTTTTGGTGAAGTATGGGACATCCAGAAAGAAGCTCAATAAAGACATGGAAGATCTAAATGCCATAATCAACCAACTTGACCTCATAGACATATACAGAACACTCCACCCAACAGCAGTCAAGTATACTTTCTTTTCCACAGCACTTGCAACATTTTCTAGAATAGACCACATATTCGGTCATACAGCAAGCCTTAGTGGAATCCAAAACATTGAAATATTGCAAAGCATCTTCTCTGACCATAAGGCCATAAAAGTGGAAATCCATAACAAAAAAAGCAGGGAAAAGAAATCAAACACTAGGAAACTGAACAATAACCTGCTCAAAAAAGACCGGGTTATAGAAGACATTAAGGATGGAATAAAGAAATTCATAGAATCCAACGAGAATGAAAACACTTCCTATCAGAACATTTGGGACACAGAGAAAGCAGTAGTCAGAGGTCAATTTATATCAATAAATGCACACAGTCAAAAAGAAGAAAGGGCCAAAAATCAAAGAATTATTCCTACAACTTGGAAAAATAGAAAGAGAGCAAAAAAAGAAACCTTCAGGCACCGGGAGAAAACAAATACTAAAAACTCAAGCAGAACAAAATGAAACAGAAAAACAATTGAAAGAATTAACAAGACCAAAAGCTGATTCTTTGAAAAAATCAACCAAATTGTTAAGCCATTGGCCAAGCTGACAAAAGAAAAACAGGAGAGGAAGCAAATAACCCGAAGAAGAAACGAGATGGGTAATATTACAACAGACCCAACTGAAATTAAAAGAATCATATCAGAATACTATGAAAAATTGTACTCTAACAAATTTGAAAACCTAGAAGAAATGGATGAATTCCTAGAAAAACATTACCTACCTAAACTAACACAAACAGAGGTAGAACAACTAAATAGACCCTTAACAAAAGAAGAGATTGAAAAAACTTCCAACGACAAAAAAAAAAAAAACCCTGGCCTGGATGGTTTCACTGCAGAGTTCTACCAAACTTTCAGAGAAGAGTTAACACCACTACTACTAAAGGTATTTCAGAGCATAGAAAAGGATGAAATACTCCCTAACTCATTCTATAAAGCCAGCATATCCCTGATACCAAAACCAGATAAAGACACCACAGAAAAAGAGAATTACAGACCTATATCCCTCATGAGGAAACCCTGGTGGCGTAATGGTTAAGTGCTATGGCTGCTAACCAAAAGGTCAGCAGTTTGAATCCACCAGGCGCTCCTTAGAAACTCTATGGGGCAGTCTTACTCTGCCCTATGGTGTCGCTATGAGTTGGAATCGACTCGACGGCAGCCGGTTAGTGGGTATCCCTCATGAACTTAGATGCAACAAATCCTCAACAAAATTCTAACCAATAGAATTCAACAACATGTCAAAAACATAATTGACCATGACGAAGTGGGATTCATACCAGGTATGCAGGGATGGTTCAACATTAGAAAAACAATTCACGTAATCCACCATATATATAAAACAAAAGACAAGAATCACACGATTTTATCAATTGATGCAGAAAAGGCATTTGACAAAGTTCAATACCCAGTAATGATAAAAACTCTCAGCAAAATAGAAATAGAGGGAAAATTCCTCAACATAATAAAGGGCATTTATACAAAGCCAATAGTCAACATCATCCTAAATGGAGAGAGCCTGAAAGCATTCCCCTTGAGTTTGGGAAACAGACGAGGATGCCCTTTATCACCACTCTTATTCAACATTGTGCTGGAAGTCCTAGCCAGAGCAATTAGGCTAGATAAAGAAATAAAGGGCATCCAGATTGGCAAGGAAGAAGTAAAATTATCTCTATTTGCGGATGACATGATCTTATATGCAGAAAACCCTAAAGAATCCTTAAAAAAACTATTGAAACTAATACAAGACTTCATCAGAGTATCAGGATACAAGATAAACACAAAAATCAGTTGGATTCCTCTTCACCAACAAAAAGAACTTCACCAAATCAATACCATTTACAGTAGGCCCCAAGAAAATAAAATACTTAGGGATAAATCTTACCAGAGATGTAAAAGACTAATACAAAGAAAATACAAAACACTTCCGCAAGAAACCAAAAGAGATCTATGTAAGTGGAAAAACATATCTTTCTCAGGGATAGGAAGACTTAAAAATGTCTATTCTACCAACTGCTATCGATTTAATGCAATTCCGATCCAAATTCCAATGATATTTTTTAATGACATGGAGAAACAAATCACCAACTTCATATAGAAGGGAAAGAGGCCCCGGATAAATAAGGCATTACTGAAAAAGAAGAACAAAGTGGGAGGCCTCACTCTACCTGATTTTAGAACCTATTATACCACCACAGTAGTCAAAACAGCCTGGTACTGGTACAGCAACGGATACATAGAACAGTGGAACAGAATTGAGAATCCAGACATAAATCCATCAACATATGAGCAGTTGATATTTGACAAAGGCCCCAAATCAGTTAAATGTGGAAAAGACAGTCTTTAATAAATGCTGCTGGCATAACTGCATATCCACCTGCAGAAAAATGAAACAAGCCCATACCTCACACACGCACAGAAATGAACTCAAAATGGATCAAAGGCTTAAACATAAAATCTAAAATGATAAAGATCATGGAAGAAAAAGTAGGGACAACATTAGGAGCCCTAATACGTGGCATAAACAGTATACAAAACATTACTAATAATGCAGAAGAGAAACTAGATAACTGGGAGCTCCTAAAAATCAAACACCTATGCTCATCCAAAGACTTCACCAAAAGAGTAAAAAGACTACCTACAGACTGGGAAAAAGTTTTTAGCTATGACATTTCTGATTAGCACCTGATCTCTAAAATCTACATGACACTGCAAAAACTCAACTGCAAAAAGACAAATACCCCAATTAAACAAATGGGCAAAAGATATGAATAGACAGCTCACTAAAGAAGACATTCAGCTGGCTAACAGATACATGAGGAAATGCTCATGATCATTAGCCATTAAATTAGAGAAATGCAAATCAAAACTACAATGAGATTTCATCTCAGTCCAACAAGGCTGGCATTAATCCAAAAAGCACAAAATAATAAATGTTGGGGAGTCTGTGGAGAGACCGGAACACTTCTACACTGCTGGTGGTAATGTCAAATGGTACAACCACTTTGGAAATCGATTTGGCGCTTCCTTAAAAAGCTAGAAATAGAACTACCATACGACCCAGCAATCCCACTCCTCAGAATATATCCTAGAGAAATAAGAGCCTTTACATGAACAGATATATGCACACCCATGTTCGTTGCAGCACTGTTTACAATAGCAAAAAGATGGAAGCAACCAAGGTGCCCAGCAATGGAAGAATGGATAAATTATGGTGTATTTATGCAATGGAATACTATGCATCAATAAAGAATAGTGATGAATCAGTGAAACATTTCATAACATGGAGGAATCTGGAAGGCATTATGCTGAGTGAAATTAGCCAGTTGCAAAAGGACAAATATTGTATACGACCACTATCATAAGAACTCAAGAAATAGTTTAAACAGAAAAGAAAATATTCTTTGATGGTTACGAGATGGGGGAGGGATGGAGAGAGGGAGAGGGGTATTCACTAATTAGATAGTAGATAAGAACTACTTTAGGTGAAGGGAAAGACAACACACAATACAGGGGAGGTCAGCACAACTGGACTAAACCAAAAGCAAAGAAGTTTCCTCAATAAACTGCTTTGAAAGCCAGCGTAGCAGGAGCAGGGGCTTGGGGACCATGGTTTCAGGGGACATCTAAGTCAATCGGCATAATAAAATCTATCAAGAAAACATTCTGCATCCCACTTTGGAAAGTGGAGTCTGGGGTCTTAAACCCTAGTAATTGACCATTTGAGATGCATCAATTGGTGTCAACCAACCTGGACCAAAGGAGAATAAAGAACACCAAGGCCACAAGGGAATTACGAGCCCAAGAGACAGAAAGACCACTTAAACCAGGGACTACATCATCCTGAGACCAGAAGAACTAGATGTTGCCTGGATACACCCAATGACTGCCCCGACAGGGAACAAAACAGAGAACCCCTGATGGAGCATGAGAGCACTGGGGTATAGACCCCAAATTCTCGTGAAAAGGCCAGACTTAATGGTCTGACTGAGACTAGAAGGACCCCAGTAGTCATGGCCCCCAGACCTTCTGTTAGACCAAGACAGGAACCATTCCCAAAGCCTTCAGACAAGGATTGGACTGGACAATGGGATAGAAAAAGATGCTGGTGAAGAATGAGGTTCTTGGATCAAGTAGACACTTGAAACTATGTTGGCATCTCCTATCTGGAGGGCAGATGAGAGGGCAGAGGGGGTTAGAAGTTGGCAGAATGGACACGAAAAGAGAGAGTGGAGGGAAGGAGTGGGCTGTCTCATTAGGGGGAGAACGGATAGGAGTATGTAGCAAGGTGTATATAAATTTTTGTATGAGAGACTGACTTGATTTGTAAACTTTCACTTAAAGCACAATAAAAATTAAAAAAAAAATCACCATGGCTTGGGTCAGGCCTACCTTAGTCATCAAGGTGACATCTTTGCTTTTCAACACTTTAAAGGGTCTTTGCAGCAGATTTGCCTAATGCAATGTGTCTTTTGATTTCTTGACTGCTGCCTCCCTGGGTGTTGATTCTGGATCCAAGTAAAATGAAACCCTTGATAACTTCAATCTTTCCTCTGTTTATCACGATGTTGTTTATTGGTCCAGTTGTGAGGATTTTTGTTTTCTTTATGTTGAGTTGTAATCCATACTAAAGTTTGTGGCCTTTGATCTTCATCAATAAATGCTTCTTGTCCTCTTCACTTTAAGCAAGCAAGGTTATGTCATCTGCATAAGACAGGTTGTTAATGAGTCTTCCTCCAATCCTAATGCCTCGTTCTTCATATAGTCCAGCTTCTTAGATTATTTGCTCAGCATACGGATTGAATAAGTATGGTGAAAGATACAACCCTGACACATACCTTTCCTGACTTTAAACCATGCAGCATCCCCTCTTTCTGCCCAGACAACTGCCTCTTGATCTATGTACAGGTTCCTCATGAGCACAATTAAGTGTTCTGGAATTCCCATTCTTCGCAATGTTATCCATAATTTGTTATGATCCACACAGTTGAATGCCTTTGTATAGTCAATAAAACACAGGTAAACGTCCTTCTGGTATTCTTCACTTTCAACCAGGATCCATCTGACATTAGCAACGATATCCGTGGTTTCACATCCTCTTCTGAATCTGGCCTGAATTTCTGGCAGTTCCCTGTCAATATACTGCTGCAGCTGCTTTTGAATGATCTTCAGCAAAATTTTGTTTGTGTGTGATATTAATGATACTGTTTGATAATTTCCACACTCAGTTGGATCACGTTTCTTGGGGAAAGGCATAAATATGGATCTCTTCCAGTCAGTTGCCCTGGTAGCTCTCTTCCAAATTTCTCAGCATAGACAAGTGAGAACTTCCAGCGCTGCATGGGTTTGTTGAAACATCTGTTGATATTCCATCAATTCCTAGATTCCCGTTTTTCAGCCATGCCTTCAGTGCTGCTTGGACTTCTCCTTCTGTACCATCGGTTCCTGATCATATGCTACCTCTTGAAATGGTTGAACATCGGCCAATTCTTTTTGGTATAATGACTCTGTGTATTCCTTCCATCCTCTTTTGATGCTTTCTGTGTCATTTAATATTTTCCCCAAAGAATCCTTCACTGTTGCAACTCAAGTCTTGAGTTTTTTCTTCAGTTCTTTCAGCTTGAGAAATGCCGAGCGTGTTCTTACATTTTGGTTTTCTATCTCCAGCTCTTTGCACATGTCATTATACTGTTATACTTTGTCTTCTCAAGCTGAAATCTCCTGTTTAGCTCTTTTACTTCATCATTTTTTCCTTTCGCTTTAGCTACTTGACATTCAACAGCAAGTTTCAGAGTCTCTTCTGACATTCATTTTTGTCTTGTCTTTCTTTCCTGTCTTTTTAATGACCTCTTGATTTTTCATGTTTGATGTCCTTGATGTCATTCCACAATTCATCTGGTCTTCATTCATTTGTGTTCAACTCACCAAATCTATTCTGGAGATGGTCTCTAAATTCAGGTGTGATATACTTAAGGTCATACTTGGCTCTAGTGGATTCATTCTAATTTTCTTCAGTTTCAACTTGAACTTGCAATTTTCCCCATAGAATCCTTCAATATTGCAACTCAAGGCTTGAATTTTTTTTTTCATTTCAGTTCTTTCAGCTTGAGAAATGCCAAGTGTGTTCTTCCCTTTTGCTTGTCTAAGTTCAGGTGTTTGTACGTGACATCATAACACTTTACTTTGTCTTCTCTAGCCACTCTTTGAAATCTTCTGTTCAGCTCTTCATCATTTCTTCCATTTTTTATAGCTACTCAATATTCAAGAAATAGCAAGTTTCAGAGTCTCTTCTGACATCCTTTATGGTCTTCTCT
Source organism: Elephas maximus indicus (assembly GCF_024166365.1). Classification (NCBI taxonomy): domain Eukaryota; kingdom Metazoa; phylum Chordata; class Mammalia; order Proboscidea; family Elephantidae; genus Elephas; species Elephas maximus. The sequence goes on from NC_064831.1 coordinate 20,258,801, forward strand.
TTTTTTTTCCTTAGCGTACACACACACACACACACACACAAAACCCCTGACTAGAAAAATACGCAAAAATTTTTTTGCTTTTTAGGAAAAGTTGTGCAGTACTAAAAAAGACAACTACAAAGCAAATTGATTTTGAAAGCTTGGACTCAGCAAGGCATTTCCTGGGGTGGAAGAAGTGCCAAGGGAAGTTGTGAGAGACCAAATGTTCAGAGGTCGCCTTTAACAAATCTCACCCATCATGGACATAGGGACACAGGATCGTCCTCAGTGAAGTGTTTTTCATGGATGTCCCTTTGAGCTGTAGCTGGAGATTGTTGCTCTCATGAAGCTGAGATCTTGCTCTTAGTTACCTTCTGCTCAGGAACCACCCTTGAACTCAACTAGCTTCCACTTGAAAACTTTGCTTTCTAATCCCAAACACTGCTTATCCTCTCACGCTTCCAAGTCCCTTAAGCCAATAGAAGTCTAGCATGCACACCAGTAAGCATGGGCTCATGTCTGCTTTGAATACCCATCAGACTCCCTGTCTATATGTCATCCTTTTCCTTCATAACAGAAGGCTGCATTTATCTGTCTTGTGGCACCTGACCATGAAGTGTGTGCTTTGTATTACTGGTGATGCTTGGGTTTGTAATAATCAATAATGCTTTTTAAGAACAAAATAAAGAACCAATGTTTTCTACCACATTTGTATTCTTTCCATAGGGTTCACACATTCCAAAGGGGTGACTTGAAGACCTCGCTTTAGAAGGAAGACCTTTTGGCCATGCCATCCTGACTAGAACCTGGTGCAGTAACTGAACATATAGGGAAATTTATGAGGTTCACAGGTCACAGCAAGAGATGCCAGAAGGCCACACTTGGGTAGGTATAAAGCTTGGCTTGGAGAACTGTTTGGGCAACTGAGAACAAGCTGTTTTCACTGGGAGAAAAAAAACCAAGACATATATAGACTTCTTGTCACATTAAAAAAAAAAAAAAAAAATGCATAAAACCAATCTGCCGTCCTAAAGGAGAGTTTCTGGACGGACATTTACTAAAAATACATAAATAAAACTGCCCTCACTGCATGTATTTGCTGTTTCATTTTTTTCTTTTAGTCTCTCCCTCCCCCCTCCTCTTTGTATTCACACACTTCCTTGCATGCGCTCACACAGACACACGCTTTTTCTCCCCGCACTTCTCTGTTTGCACTGCCAAGAACGGCTCAGAGGACAAACACTGGCCTAATCTAAGAATCTAATCAATTAAGTTAGTGAGACTGCTTATGCACGGCACCTTTGAGTGCTTTTTCAAAAAGAGGGGACAACAGTTTACCTTGTTCTAGATAGAAATGAACATTCTTCAAGGCTTTTGTGCAGAAGGTGGTAAGAGGAGGGCTTGATCAAGAAAGGCCACCATTAACTTGATATAAGTTGTAAACATTGGTTTGGCAATAGATGATTTGTAATCAATCTGAGGATAGGGATTAATGTATTTTTAAATTTCTGTCATCAGAACCACTGTTTGATAAAATGTGGATCACAATAGAAAAAACCCATTGCTGTCAAGTCAATTTCGACTCATAACGAACCCATAGGACAGAGTAGAACTGCCCCATAGGCTTTCCAAGGCTGTAATCTTTATGCAAGCAGATTGCCACATCTTCCTACCTGCAGAGACTCTGGTGGGTTAGAGCTACAGGCTTTTTGGTTAGCAGCTGAGTGCTTAATCACTGCGCCACCAAGAACTGTTTCCCAAGGGCCGCCTGGTGGGCAATGGAGGTGAGAGACTAGGGAAGGAGTGAGAGGGAGGGTGAAAAGAAAAAAATATTTTATGATTGAAATTAATGCGGTATTGTATTCAAAAAAGAAAAAGGCAACACAATGGTTAATATATATTCAATATGAATTCATATATTACCCATAATATATGAGAAATGTTACCACCTTATTGATATGATAATTATAACCATAATAAAAAAAAGAGAAAAAAAATCATAAAAAGAAACCAATTTTTTTTTTTTTTTTTTCAGTTTTAGATTTGTCTTTCCCGGCATCTAATAGAATGAAAAAGACTCTCTTATATTCATTTCTCTTTGTTGAAAAAATAACTGTGATTATTTAGACTTGGGTATTTGGCAAACTTTTTTTTTCAAAATGAAATATGCTGACATACATAGTTCCGAGCAGACCCTTCGTGAAGCAGAAACACCCCACTCCTTTGAAAGTGAGATTTTCCCATTCATAATAGTTTATGTAGCTCATATGTATATACTTCTGATAAAAGCAGATTATATCCTTCAATCCTCAGATTTTTGTAGTTAAGCAAATAAACTTATTTAATTGCCTGAGGATTAAAGTACATAATTTTGCAAATGATAGCTGAACCCAGAGTTTGCTTGGTTTTAGCCATAGTGGTTTCTCTCTCTCATTTTAAGTGTTTTTAAGGTCTGTCTAGTGTGATTATACCTAATACATTTAAATAGCTGTGTTTCCCTTAATACTTCCATATAGTGTGTGATCCTCAGAGTTCCCAAGAACAAGAGAATCTTTTTTGGGAAGATGGAATGGGCTAAATATGCTCACTTCATTTGAAATTTTATTTTATTGGTCAGCTCAGAAGGAAGCAACTCATCAGTGAATTTATATAAATATCACTATTAAGAGAAAAAATATTTAGAAATGTTTTAAATTTTTGTCCTTCACCAGAACCAGAAAGAAATTCAGAATTTATCAGTTCTGGGCACATTATAAGCCTGGAATTCCTGAGTTAATCTTTCACGAATGACTCTAAGTGAGGTTTTCCTTTCTTATTTGTGGCTCTTCTGGAGGTGTTTCTTTATACTCTCAACATTAATCAAGGAGACAGTCCCCACTGGAGGTCACGTTACAGCAGCGGATTCTGTGACAACTAATTCTTGTGACTGTGGAATGGCCACTGCCTTTCTGCCTTTAAATGTTACAGAAGCTTCACAGTGTCTCTCAGTGAAGCTTTGTCCCACCAGACAGGCGGCTCCACCCTGTTGTGGCAGCCACAATGTGGGATTTTGTCCCTACCAGTTTCTGCCTGCTTTTGATTGCTCTCCAGTGCTTTGAAACTTTTTTTTTTAATATTTTGTCTAGCATTCATAATTGTTCTCAGCAGGAAGTTTAGTCCAAAACAAGATATTCTTTCATTACCAGAACTGGAACCTCTACTTCTGATGTTAACAGAGCAGAACTCAATCTTATTCCTAATTTATACTATTCTTTTTTTATCCAATTAGTTAGCAAGTATGTTTTGGGGTTTTTTTTTTATTGCATAAATACATAGTATTATTCTGTTTTCATAAGGCATCAAGGCACTCTATGTAATACAGGATGTGAATAAGCAAGGTTCTTTTTGGTTCAAATATTTTTATAGTTTCCTCTTAATTAAAGCTGATTCACTTGTTAAAGAGAAACTTATTTCTGATATTATATTTTCTATTCTCAAAATGTTTATACAGTTTTGTTTCCATATCTGGAAGATGAGTACAAAGAATAAACGTAGAGGCAAATGTATATGTCAAGCTGCTGTGAGCTATCAGACGTGCATAGAAATTAATGATAAAAATTTTGATTAATTGCTTTATTAAGTTGTATGCTTAATAATATAATTACAAATCAACATATGGGTTATTAATATGTACATACTATTTTGGAAAATATTTTGTATTTTAGAAAACAGAACAACAAATAACTTTATTATTGTACTTTAGATGAATGTTTGCAGAACAAACTAGCTTCTCATTAAACAATTAGTACACATATTGTTTTGTGACATTGGTTACCAACCCCACAACATGTCAACAACACTCTCCCATCTCAACTTCGGGTTCCCTTTTACCAGCTTTCCGGTCCCAACTCCTGCCTTCTAGTCCTTGCCCCCAGACTGATGTGCCCCTTTAGTCTCATTTTGTTTTGTGGACCTGTCTAATCTTTGGCTGAAGGGTGAACCTCAGGAATTACTTTATTACTGAGCTAAAAGATGTCTGGGGGCCATACTGTCAGGGTTTTTCCAGGCTCTGTCAGGCCAGTAAGTCAGGTCTTTTTTTTTTTTAAGTTAGAATTCTGTTCTATATTTTTCTCCAGCTCTGTCTGAGACCCTCTATTGTGATCCCTGTCAGGGCAGTCAGTGGTAGTGGCGGGGCGCCATCTAGTTGTGCTGGACTCAGTCTGGTGGAGGCTGTTGTAGTTGTGGTCCATTAGTCCTCTGAAATAATCATTCCCTTGTGTCTTTAGTTTTCTTCATTCTCCCTTGCTCCCAACGGGGTGACACCAGTGGAGTATCTTAGATGGCCACTCACAGGCTTTTAATACCCCAGATTCTACTCACCAAAGTAGAATGTAGAACATTTTCTTTATAAACTATGTTATGCCAATTAAGCAAGATGTTCCCTGAGACCATGGTCTTCACAGCCCTAAGCCAAGCAATTTGGTCCCTCAAGGAGTTTGGATGTGTCTGTGGAGCTTCCACGACCTTTCCTTGGACAAGTTGTGCTGGCTTCCCCAGTATTGTGGACTGTCTTACCCTTCACCAAAGTTATCACTTATCTAGTGTTTTTCCATCTCCACTCTTTCTCTCTCTCTTAACCATCAAAGACTGTTTTTTTGTGTGTGTGTAAACATTTTCATGAGTTTTTTTTATAGTAGTGGTGTCATCCATTTTTGTCCTTTTGTGATTGACTTATTTCACTCAGCATAGTGCCCTACAGATTCATCCACGTTATGAGATGTTTTGCAGGTTGATCATTGTTTTTTATCGTTGTGTGGTACTCCATTGTGTGTATAGTTTATCCATTCATCTGTTGATGGGCATCTAAGTTGTTTCCATCTTTTGCTATCGTGGCCAATGCTGCAATGAACATGAGTGTGCATATGTCTATTCATGTGACTACTCTTATTTCTCTAGGATATATTCCTTGGAGTGGGATTGCAGGATCATATGGCATTTCTAGCTTTCTAAGGAAGCACCATATCATTTTCCAAAATGGTTAGACTATTTTGCATTCCCACCAGCAGTGCATAAGAGTTCCAATCTCCCCACAGCCTCTCTAAAATTTGTTATTTTCTGTTTTTTTTGATTTGTGCCAGTAATGCTGGGGAAAGATCACATCTCATTGTGGTTTTGATTTCCATTTCTCTAATGGCTAGTGATCGTGAGCCACTTGAATGTCTTCTTTGGTGAAGTGTCTGTTCATTTTTGCCCATTTTTTACCTGGATTATCTATGTTTTTGTTGTAGAGGTGTTGAATTTTCCTGTAGATTTCAGAGATTAGAATTTTGTTGGATTTCTCATAACCAAAAAATTTTCCCCGTCTGTAGGTTCTCTTTTTACTCTTTTGGTGAAGTCTTTTGTTGAGCATCTAAGTGTTTAGTTTTTAGAAGATCCCGGTTATCTAGCTTATCTTCTGGAGTTTATGTGTTGTTTGTTATGGTTGTATCTTGTTAATGCCATGTATCATGACCTTTAGCATTGACCCTATTTTTTCTTCTATGATCTTTATAGTTTTTGGTTTTATATTTAGGTCTTTGATCCACTTTGAATTAGTTTTTGTGTATGGTGTGAGGAATGGATTCTGTTTCATTTTTTTACAGATGGACATCCAGTTTTACCAGCACAATTTGTTAAAAACACTGTCTTTTCCCCATTTGATGGACTTTGGGCTCTTGTCGAAGATCAGGTGACCATAGGTGGATGGATTTACACCTGGGTTCTCAATTCTGTTCCATTGGTCAATGTATCTGTCTTTGTACCAGTATCAGGCTGTTTCGAGTACTGTAGCTGTATAGTAGGTTCCGAAGTCAGGTAGTGTGAGTCCTCCTACTTTGTTCTTCTTCTTCAATAGTGCTGTTCCCTTTCCATATAAGGTTGATAATTAGCTTTTCCATCTCTTTGAAGAATGCTGTTGTTATTTGAGTCCGAATTGCATTGTATTTGTAGATTGCTTTAGGTAGAATTGACATTTTCACAATGTTGAGTCTACCTATCCAGGAGTGTGATATGTTTTCCCATTTATGTGGATCTTTTTGTTTCTTGCAGTAGTGTTTTGTAGTTTTCTTTGTATAGGTCTTTTACATCTAAGTTTTTTTTTTATATATATATGGTATTGTTTTCCTGATTTCCTTTTCATCATTCTTTTTATTGGTGTATAGGAATCCAACTGATTTTTGTATGTTTATCTTGTATCCTGTTGCTACTCTGCTGAATCTTTCTATTAGTTCCAGTAGTTTTCTTGTGGTGCCTTTTGAGTTTTCTAGGTATAGTATCAAATTATCCACAAATGGGACAGTTTTACTTCTTTATCACCAGTTTGGATGCCCTTCATTTCTTTTTCTTGCCTTATTGCTCTAGCTAGGATTTCAAGCCAAATGTTAAATAGGAGTGGTGATAAAGAGCACCCTTGTCGTGTACCTGTTCTCCAGGGGAATGTTTTCAGCCTTTTTCTATTAGAATGATGTTGGCTGTTGGTTTTGTACAGATGTCCTTTATTATATTGAGGAATTTTCCTTCTATATCTATTTTATTGAGAGTTTTTATCAGGAATGGGTGTAGGACTTTGTCAAATGCCTTTTCTGTGTCGATGGATATGATCATGTGATTCTTTCCTTTTATTTACGTGGTGGACTACTTTCATTGATTTTCTAATGTTGAACCATCCTTGTATACCTGGTATGAATCCCACTTGGTTGTGGTGTATTTTTTTTTTATATGATGCTAGAATTTTGTTGAGAATTTTTGCATTTATATTCATGAGAGATATATTGGTCTGTAATTTTCTTTTTTTGAGATGTCTTTTGCCTGGTATCAGGGTTATGCTGTCTTTGTAGAATGAGTTTGGAAGTATCCTTTCCTTTTCTATGTTCTGAAAGAGTGTTGAGTAGTACTGGTGTAAGTTCTTCTCTGAATGTTCGGTAGAATTCTCCAGTGAAGCCATCTGGGTTAGGGTTTTTTTTTTTTTGTTGGGAGGTTTCTTGACTACCTTTTCAATCTCTTTTCTTGCTATGGGTCTGTTCAGATTTTCAACATCATTTTGTGTTAGTTTGGGTAGGTACTGTGTTGCTAGAAATTTGTCCCTTTTCTCTAGGTTTTCAAATTTGTTGGAGTATAGTTTTTCATAGTGCTCTGTTACGATCCTTTTTATTTCACTTTGGTCTGTTATAATGTCCCCCATTTCACTTCTTATTTTGGGTTATTTGTGTTCTCTCCTGTTTTTCTTTGGTCATTTTAGCCAGTGGTTTGTTGTTTTGTTGATCCTTTCAAAGAGTCAACTTTTGGCTTTGTTTTTTTTTTTTTTTCTATTTTCTGTTTCATTTATTCTGCTCTGATCTTTATTATTTCCTTTCTTCTGGTGGCTGTGGGCTTCCTTTGCTGTTCTCTTCCTATTTGTCTGAGTTGTGTAGCTAATGTTTTGATTTTGGCTCTCCTTTTTTGATGTGTGCATCTTTTGCTATAAATTGACCTCTGAGCACTGCCTTTGCTGTATCCCAAAAGTTTTGGTATGATGTGTTTTCATTCTTGTTTGATTCTAGGGATTTTTTAAATTCCATCTTTGATTTCTTCTATTACCTGGTGGTTCTTAATCAGGGTGTTACTCAGTTTCCATGTAATTTTTTTTTTTTTCCTTGCTCTTCCTGTTGTTAATTTCTACCTTGATGGTATTGTGATCAGAGAAGATACTTTGTATTATCTCAGTGTTTTGGATTTCGTCAAGGATTGCTTTGTGGCCTAAGATGTGGTCTACTCTAGAAAAAGTTCCATGTGCGTTGGAAAAGAATGTGTACTTTGCAGCTATTGGATGGAGTGTTCTATATATATCTATGTGGTCAGGTTGGCTGATTGTGGCTTTTAGATCTTCTGTATCTTTGTTAAGTTTCTTTCTAGGTGTTCTGTCCTTTAGCAAAAGTGGTGTGTTGAAGTCTCCTACTATTATTGTGGGACTATCAGTTTCTCTTTTGAGTACTTTTAGAGTGTGTTTCATGTATTTGGGAGCCCTGTCATTAGGTATGTAGATATTTACTATGGTTATGTCTTCCTGATGAGTTGTCCCTTTAATCATTACATAATGCCCTTCTTTGTCTTTTATGGTGCATTTTGTTTTAAAGTCTATTTTATCTGAGATTAGTATCGCCACTCCTGCTCTTTTTTCATAGCTGTTTGTTTGACATATGTATTTTTTTTTTTTTACAACAAATAGCATTAAGTATCTAAAGGGTGCCATGCACTGTATAAAATGTTTAATATCTGATATCTTACTTTACCTTTGCTGTAACCTTTTAGTAGGTGCTATCATTTTATTGACTTTACTCATGAGGAAACTAAGGTATAGAAATTCAGGTCCTTGCCCAGAGTCACACAGGTAGGAAATCAAAACCAAGCTGTTCAACTCTAGGAGCCAAATGTTTGGATCAGAGAAGAATGTTGGCAAGATTGTGAAAGAAACCCCTGGTATCTATTCTTCAAAGCTACTTTTTTCAGAAACCTGCATCCTGCAGACTTGGCCATGTCCCAGGACTCTTGATTGAGCAAGATCTATGGCAAAGGACTTTTGCTCCCATTCCCAGGTCAGTGAAGGTCTTGACAGATGGCCACAGTGGAATGCCAAGTGCTAACTCACTTAGTCTCTTCCCTTGTCTGGAAAGTTGGTGGGAGAAGAGACACAAGAGTCAGGCTTCTCTAGCTAGCTGGCTGGATAACTTTTTATCTTCCTGGACATCTGGGGAGTAACTTTTTGAGGTGAATTTGTTTGCATTCTGTTTGGTTGGTTTTTTTTCTTCTACAGTTTTGGTCTTTTAAAGTGCTATAAAAAACACTAACCAGTTGATTCAAAAATACACAAATTCCAGCATTTAAGAGTAACCACAGGGTACAATGTGCTAGAAAAAGCTTTGGTTAAATGTAACACCTCCCCCTAATGATTTGCAACCTAGACAATGATGTGAAAGAATGAATCAAACACGTTTTAGAAAGTTCACTGAATGCATTGGAGGGACTCTGCATTAATTGTGCCTGGGTGGGGTAGCATGCCCCCTTTCTCAACCATGTCTACAGACTTTCTTTGAGGATGCAGGAGGCATATGGGGAGAGTATGGAGCTTTGAATCCCACGGACAAGAGTTTTCTTTTTACTTGGTGTTAAAAATCCTAATTTTCCACAACTTTCCAATTTTTTTCCATGGTACTTTTTTTATCTTAAGCATGCAGATCTTTTTTTTTTTTTTTTGAGGCATAATGTTTTCTTTAATTTATCATATTCATTAAATTCTATTGGTTTTTTCCTTTGAATTACCTTTGTTCTTATCTATTCCCCTGACACCACATTTTTCAAGGCCTTTAAAACACCAGGCTTGGATTATGGCAGCAGTTTCCTAGCTGACTAACTTCCCCGACTCTACCCTTAAATCCTGCATAGTGCTGCCAGATTGAATCTTCCTTTCATACCATTCTGTCATCAGAAATTCTCTATTTCCTCCTCTCTCTTCCCCCTCTTCTACCTTCTTTCCTTCCAAGCTTCCTCCCTCCCTTCCTCTCCCCCATCCCTCCTTTCTTTTTCTACTTCTAAGCATTTATTGGTCCCTCAGTAGGAGGGCATTGGTGGCTCACTGGTATGATTCTCACCTTCCATATGAGATACGCGGGTTCAATTCCTGTCCAACACACCTCATGCACAACCACCACCTATCTGTCAGTGGAGGCTTGCATGTTGCTATGATGCTGAACAGGTTTCAGTGGAGCTTCCAGCCTAAGATGGACTAGGAAGAAAAGCCTGGTGACCTACTTGCAAAAATCAACTAATGAAAACCCAATTGCTCACAACAGCCTGATCTGCAACTAATCATGGGGATGGCACAGGACCAGGCAGCATCTCATCCTGTTGTGCGTGGGGTCGCCAAGATTTGGGTGTGACCCAGTGGCAGATGAGAACAAATATTACCTCTGTAAAAAAAATTTTCTCCTACATAATCTCATATTCCCTGACTTACGCTAAATTTCTCAATATTTCCTAATCCTGATGTTTCTCACTTTCCCACAGGCAAGCCAATACCACCACCTCATTGCCTTTGTTCATCCCATCTCCCAGCAATACGTAAAGCAGAGCCGAAGTCCCTTACTTATGGATACTTCAGTCTGTATGGATTGCTCACTCCTCTGAACATCTGTAGTCACACTAAATTGAACTCTTAAACAGAGTTTTTGCTCCTTTTGATTAATCTTAAATCCGTGTTAGGCTTGTTAAGGATGTTGTTGTTTGTTGTTCAACACTGTCTAGTAGGTTCTGACTCATAGTGACCCTATGTACAAAACATTGCCCAGTCCTGTGCTGTCCTCACAATCATTGCTGTGTTTGAGCCCACTGTGACAGCCACTGTGTCAATCCATCTCATTGAAGGTCTTCCTCTTTTTCGCTAACCCTCTACTTTACCAAGCATGATGTCTTTCTCCAGGGATTGGTCCCTCCTGATCACATGTCCAAAGTATGTGAGACGAAGTTTTGCCATCCTTGCTTCTAAGGAGCAACCTGACTGTACTTCTTCCAAGACAGATTTTTTTGTCTGTCTGGCAGTGTATGGTATATTCTGTATTCGTCACCAACACCATAATTGAAAGGCATCAGTTCTTCTTGGGTCTTCTTAATAAATGAATACATTGTCCAGCTTTTGCATACATGAGGAAATTGAAAACACCATGGCTTGAGTCAGGCACACATTAGTCCTCAAAGTGACATCTTTGCTTTTAAACAGTTTAAAGAGGTCTTTTGCAGCAGATTTGTCCAATGCAATACATCTTTTGATTTCTTTTTTTTTTTAACTTTCCTTTTTCGTCTTTTTAAATTGAAATTTAGATGAAGGTTTACAGAACAAACTAGTTTCTCATCAAACAGCAAACACATTATTGTATAACATTGGTTAACAACCCCACAACATGTCAACACTCTCCCTTCTCAACCTTGGGTTCCCTATTACCAGCTTTTCTGTTCCCTCCCACCTTCTAGTCCCTGCCCTAGGGCTCGTGCACCCCTTTAGTCTTGTTTTGTTCCATGGGACTGTTCAGTCTTTGGATGAAGGGTGAACCTCAGAAGTTACCTCAGTACTGAGCTGAAAAGGTACCAGGGGCCATATTCTCAGGGTTTCTCCAGTCTGTCAGGCCAGCAATTCTGGTCTTTATTTTTGAGTTACATTTTGTTCTACATTTTTCTCCAGCTCTGTCGGGGACTGTCTACTGTGATCCCTGTCAGAGCAGTCAGTGGTGGTAGGTGGACACCATCTAGTTGTACTGGACTCAGTCTGGTGGGGGCTGTTGTAGTTGTGGTCCATTAGTCCTTCCAACTAATCGTTCCCTTGTGTCTTTAGTTTTCTTCATTATTCCTTGCTCCCGAAGGGGTGAGAGCAGTGGAGTATCCTAGATGGCCGCTCAACAATCTTCTAAGAGCCCAGGCACTATTTACCGAAGTAGAATGTAGAACATTTTCTTTATAAACTCTATTATGCCAATTGAGCTAGATATTCCCTGAGACCATGGTCCCCACAGCCCTCAGCCCAGTAATTCAGCCTCTCAGGGAGTTTGATGTGTCTGTGGAGCTACCACGAACTGGCCTTGTACAGGTCGTACTGGCTTCCCCTGTATTGTGTACTGTCCTACCCTTCACCAAAGTTACCACTTATCTAGTGTCTATTAAGTGTTTTTCCATCCCCACCCTTCCCCTCCCTAGTAACCACCAAAGATTGTTTCTTTTAGTATGTAAACCTTTCCATGAGTTTTTACAGTAGTGGTCTCATACAATATTTGTCCTTTTGTGATTAACTTATTTCACTCAGCATAATGCCCTTCAGATTCATCCATGTTATGAGATGCTTCACAGATTCATCTTTGTTCTTTATCGTTGCATAATACTCCACTGTATGTATGTATCACAGTTTATTTATCCATTCATCTGTTCATAGGCATCTAGGTTGTTTCCATCGTTTTGCTATTATGAACAATGCTGCAATGAACATGGGGATACATATATCTATTTGTGTGACGACTCTTATTTCTCTAGGATATATTCCTAGGAGTGGGATTGCTGGATCATATGGTATTTCTATTTCTAGCTTTTTAAGGAAGTGCCGTATAATTTTTCAGAATGGTTGTATCATTTTGCATTCCCACCAGCAGTGCGCAAGAGTTCCCATCTCCCCACAGCCTCTCCAACATTTGTTATTTTCTATTTTATTGATTTATGCCAGTGATGTTGGGGTGACGTGGTATCTCATTGTGGTTTTGATTTTCATTTCTCCAATGGCTAGAGGTAGTGAGGATTTCCTCATGTGTCAATTGGCCGCTTGAAGGTCTTCTTTGGTGAAGTGTCTGTTCATTTCCTTTGCCCATTTTTTAATTGGATTCTTTTTGTTGTAGAGGTGTTGGCTTTTCTTGTAGATTTTAGAGATTAGACCTTTGTCTGATTTGTAATGGCCAAAAAGTTCTTCCCAGTCTGTAGGTTTCCTTTTTGCTCTTTTGGTGAAGTCTTTTGATCAGCATAAATGTTTAATTTTTAGAAGATCCCAGATATCTAACTTATCCTCTGCAGCTTGTGTTCTGTTGGTGGTGGTTTGTACCCTGTTAATGCCGTGTATTAGGGCCTCTAGCGTTGATCCTATTTTTTCTTCTATGAACTTCATAGTTTTTGTGTGAGGTATGTGTCCTGTTTCATTTTTTTGCAGATGGATATCCAGTTTTGCAGATGGACATCCAGTTTTGCCAGCACCATTTGTTAAAAACACTGCCTTTTTCCCCATTTGATGGACTTTTGGCCCTTGTCAAAGATGAGGTGACCATAAGTAGATGGATTTATATCTGGTTCTCAATTCTGTTCCATTGGTCAATATATTTATCATTGTTCCAGTACCAGGCTGTTTTGACTACTGTAGTTGTATAGTAGGTTCTGAGGTCAGGTAGTGCAAATCCTCCTACTTTATTCTTCTTCTTCAATAGTGCTTTACTTATCCAGGGCTTTTTCCCTTTCCATATAAAGTTAATGATAAGTTTTTCCATCTTGTTAAAGAACGTTGTTGGTATTTGGATCGGTATTGCATTATATTTGTAAATCGCTTTGGGTAGAATTGTTCTTTTCAAAATATTGAGTCTACCTATCCATGAGCACAGTATTATTTCCCATTTATGTCAATCTCTTTTGGTTTCTTGAAGTAGTGTTTTATAGTTTTCTTTTTAATATATATAATTTTTATTGTGCTTTAAGTGAAAGTTTATAAATCAAGTCAGTCTCTCACACAAAAACTCATACACACCTTGCTACATACTCCCAATTACTCTCCCCCTAATGAGACAGCCCGCTCTCTCCCTCTACTCTCTCTTTTCATGTCCATTTTCCAGCTTCTAACCCCCTCTGCCCTCTCATCTCCCCTCCAGGCAGGAGATGCCAAAAAAGTCTTAAGTGTCCACCTGATCCAAGAAGCTTGCTCCTCACCAGCATCCCTCTCCAACTCATTGTCCAGTCCAATCCATGTCTGAAGAGTTAGCTTCGGGAATGATTCCTCTCCTGGGCCAACAGAAGGTCTGGGGGCCATGACTACCAGGGTCCTTCTAGTCTCAGTCAGACCATTAAGTCTGGTCTTTTCAAGAGAATTTGGGATTTGCATCCCACTGCTCTCCTGCTCCCTCAGGGGTTCCCTGTTGTGTTTCCTGTCAGGGCAGTCATCAGTTGTGGCTGGTCACCATCTAGTTCTTCTGGTCTCAGGCTTATGTAATCTCTGGTTCATGTGGCCCTTTCTGTCTCTTGGCCTCTTAATTACCTTCATTCTCCTTTGATCCAAGTGGTTTGAGACCAATTGATGCATCTTAGATGGCTGCTTGCTAGCTTTTAAGATCCCAGATGGCACTCTTCAAAGTGGGATGCAGAATGTTTTCTTAAGAGATTTTATTATGCCAATTGACTTAGATGTCCCCTGAAACCATGGTCCCCAAACCCCTGCCCCTGGTACACTGGCCTTCGAAGCATTCAGTTTATTCAGGAAACTTCTTTGCTTTTGGTTTAGTCCAGTTGTGCTGACCTCCCCTGTATTGTGTGCTGTCTTTCCCGTCAAATAAAGTAGTTCTTATCTACTATCTAGTGAATATCCCCTCTTACCCTTCCTCCCTCCCCCCTCTCATAACCACAAAAGAGTGTTTTCTTCTCAGTTTAAACTATTTCTCAAGCTCTTATAATAGTGGTCTTATACCACATTTGTCCTTTTGTAACTAATTTCACTCAGCATAATGCCTTCTATGTTCCTCCATATCATGAAATGTTTCACAGGTTCCTCTCTCTTCTTTATCAATGCACAGTATTCCATTGTGTGAACATACCATAATTTATTTATCCATTCATCCATTGATGGGCACTTTGGTTGCTTCCATCTTTTTGCTATTGTAAATAGTGCTGCAATAAACACGGGTGTGCAGGCTGTTCATGTAAAGGCTCGTATTTCTCTAGGATATATTCTGAGGAGTGGGATTGCTGGGTCGTATGGTAGTTCTATTTCTAGCTTTTTAAGGAAGCGCCAAATCGATTTCCAAAGTGGTTGTACCATTTGACATTATCACCAGCAGTGTAGAAGTGTTCCAGTCTCTCCACAGACTCCCCAATATTTATTATGTTGTATTTTTTGGATTAATGCCAGCCTTGCTGGACTGAGATGAAATCTCATTGTAGTTTTGATTTGCATTTCTCTAATGGCTTTTTTTTTTAATGGTTAATGATCATGAGCATTTCCTCATGTATCTGTTAGCCAGCTGAATGTCTTCCTTAGTGAAGTGTCTATTCATATCTTTTGCCCATTTTTTAATTGGGTTATCTGTCTTTTTGTAGTTGAGTTTTTGCACTATCACATAGATTTTAGAGATCAGGTGCTGATCGGAAATGTCATAGCTAAAACCTTTTCCCCAGTCTGTAGGTAATCTTTTTACTCTTTTGGTGAAGTCTTTGGATGAGCATAGGTGTTTGATTTTTAGGAGCTCCCAGTTATCTAGTTTCTCTTCTGCATTGCTAGTAATGCTTTGTATACTGTTTATGCCCTATATTAGGGCTCCTAACATTGTCCCTATTTTTTCTTCCATGATCTTTTTCGCTTTAGATTTTATATTTAGGTCTTCGATCCATTTTGAGCTCATTTTTGTCTATGGAGTGAGGTATGGTTCTTGTTTCATTTCTTTGCAGATGGATATCCAGTTATGCCAGCACCATTTGTTAAAAAGACTGCCTTTTCCTCCATTTAACTGTTTTGGGGCCTTTGTCAAATATCAACTGCTCATATGTTGATGGATTTATGTCTGGATTCTCAATTCTGTTCCTTTGGCCTATGTATCTGTTGTTGTACCACTACCAGGCTGTTTTGACTACTGTGGCAGTATGTTGTTGTTGTTGTTGTTGTTAGGTGCCGTTGAGTCTGTTCCGACTCATAGTGACCTTATGCACAACAGAACAAAACACTGCCCAGTCCTGCGCCATCCTTACAATCATTGTTATGCTTGAGCTCATTGTTGCAGCCACTGTGTCAATCCACCTCGTTGAGGGTCTTCCTCTTTTCCACTGACCCTATACTCTTCCAAGCATGATGTCCTTCTCCAGGGACTGATCCCTCCTGACAACATGTCCAAAGTATGTAAGACGCAGTCTCGCCATCCCTGCTCTAAGGAGCATTCTGGCTGCACTTCTTCCAAGAGAGATTTGTTCATTCTTTTGGCAGTCCATGGTATATTCAATATTCTTCTCCAGCACCACAATTCAAAGGCGTCAGCTCTTCTTCGGTCTTCCTTATTCATTGTCCAGCTTTCACATGCATATGATGTGATTGAAAATACCATGGCTTGGGTCAGGTGCACCTTAGTCTTCAGGGTGACATCTTTGCTCTTCAGCACTTTGAAAAGGTCCTTTGCAGTGGATTTCCCCAATGCAATGCATCTTTTGATTTCTTGACTGCTGTTTCCATGGCTGTTGATTGTGGATCCAAGTAAAATGAAATCCTTGGCAACTTCAGTCTTTTCTCTGTTCATCATGATGTTGCTCATTGGTCCAGTTGTGAGGATTTTTGTTTTCTTTATGTTGAGATGCAATCCATACTGACGGCTGTGGTCTTTGATCTTCATTAGTAAGTGCTTCAAGTCCTCTTCACTTTTAGCAAGCAAGGTTGTGTCATCTGCATAACACAGGTTGTTAATGAGACTTCCTCCAACCCTGATGCCCCGTTCTTCTTCATATAGTCCAGCTTCTTGGATTATTTTTTCAGCATACAGATTAAATAGGTATGGTGCAAGAATACAACCCTGACGCACACCTTTACTGACTTTAAACCAATCGGTATCCCCTTGTTCTGTCCGAACAACTGCCACTTGATCTATGTAAAGGTTCCTCATGAGCACAATTAAGTGTTCTGGAATTCCCATTCTTTGCAGTGTTATCCATAGTTTGTTATGATCCACAGAGTCGAATGCCTTTGCATGGTCAATAAAACACAGGTAAACATCCTTCTGGTATTTTCTGCTTTTAGCCAGGATCCATCTGACATCAGCAATGATATCCCTGGTTCCATGTCCTCTTCTGAAACCGGCCTGAATTTCTGGCAGTTTCCCTGTCGATATACTGCTGCAGCCATTTTTGAATGATCTTCAGCAAAATTTTGCTTGCGTGTGATATAAATAATATTGTTCTATAATTTCCACATTTGGTTGGATCACCTTTCTTGAGAATAGGCATAAATACGGATCTCTTCCAGTCAGCTGGCCAGGAAGCTGTTTTCCATATTTTTTGGCATAGATGAGTGAACACCTCCAGCAATGTATCTGTTTGTTGAAACATCTCAATTGATATTCCATCAATTTCTGGAGCCTTGTTTTTTGCCACTGCCTTCAGAGCAGCTTGGACTTCTTCCTTCAGTATCATCAGTTCCTGATCATATGCCACCTCTTGAAATGTTTGAATATCGACTAATTCTTTTTGGTATAATGACTCTGTGTATTCCTTCCATCTTCTTTTGATGCTTCCTGCATCGTTTAATATTTTCCCCATGGAATCCTTCACTATTGCAACTTGAAGCTTGATTTTTTTCTTCAGTTCTTTCAGCTTGAGAAAAGCCGAGCATGTTCTTCCCTTTTGGTTTTCCATCTCCAGCTCTTGGCACATGTCGTTATAATACTTTACTTTCTCTTCTCGAGAGGCCCTTTGAAATCTTCTGTTCAGTTCTTTTACTCCATCAATTCTTCCTTTTACTTCAGCTCCTCGACGCTCAAGAGCAAGTTTCAGAGTTTCCTCTGACATCCATCTTGGTCTCTTCTTTCTTTCCTGTCTTTTCAATGACCTCTTTCTTTCTTCATGGATGTTCTTGATGTCATTCCACAACTCGTCTGGTCTTCGGTCACTAGTGTTCAATGGGTCAAATCTATTTCTGAGACGGTCTCTAAATTTAGGTCGGATATACACAAGGTCATATTTTGGCTCTTGTGGACTTGTTCTGATTTTCTTCAGTTTCAGCTTGAACTTGCATATGAGAAATTGATGGTCTGTTCCACAGTCGGCCCCTGATCTTGTTCTGGCTGATATTGAGCTTTTCCATCGTCTCTTTCCACAGATGTAGCCAATTTGATTTCTGTGTGTTTCATCTGGTGAGGTCCATGCGTATAGTTGCTGTTTATGTTGGTGAAAGAAGTTATTTGCAATGAAGAAGTCGCTGGTCTTGCAAAATTCTATCATTCGATCTCCAGCATTGTTTCTATCACCAAGGCCATATTTTCCAACTACTGATCCTTCTTCTTTGTTTCCAACTTTCGCATTCCAATCGCCAGTAATTATTAATACATCTTGATTGCATGTTCGATCAATTTCAGACTGCAGCAGCTGATAAAAATCTTTTATTTCTTCATCTTTGGCCCTAGTGGTTGGTGCGTAAATTTGAATAATAGTCGTATTAACTGGTCTTCCTTTAGGCGTATGGATATTATCCTATCACTGACAGCGTTGTACTTCAGGATAGATCTTGAAATGTTCTTTTTGACGATGAATGCAACACCATTCGTCTTTGAGTTGTCATTCCCAGCATAGTAGACTATATGATTGTCCGATTCAAAATGGCCAATACCAGTCCATTTCAGCTCAGTAATGCCTAGGCTATCGATGTTTATGCTTTCCATTTCATTTCTGACAATTTCCAATTTTCCCAGATTCATACTTTACACACTCCAGGTTTCGATTATTAATGGATGTTTGCAGCTGTTTCTTCTCATTTTAAGTCGTGGCACATCTGCAAATGAAGGTCCCGAAAGCTTTACTCCGTCCACGTCATTAAGGTGGACTCTACTTTGAGGAGGCATCTCTTCCCCAGTCATCTTTTGAGTGCGTTCCAATCTGGGGGGCTCATCTTCCAGCACTATATCAGACAATGTTCCACTGCTATTCATAAGGTTTTCACTGGCTAATGCTTTTCAGAAGTAGGCTGCCAGGTCCTTCTTCCTAGTCTGTCTTTGTCTGCAAGCTCAGCTGAAACCTGTCCTCCATGGGTGACCCTGCTGGTATCTGAATACCAGTGGCATAGCTTCCAGCATCACAGCAACACACAAGCCCCCACAGTACAACAAACTGACACACACATAGGGGTATAATAGGCTCTAAAATCAGGTAAAGTAAGGCCTCCCACTTTGTTCTTTCTCAGTAATGCCTTATTTATCCGGGGCCTCTTTCTCTTCCATATGAAGTTGGTGATTTGTTTCTCCATCTCATTAAAGAATGTCTTTGGGATTTGGATCGGAATTACATTAAATCTATAGATTGCTTTTGGTAGAATAGATATTTTTATAATGTTAACTCTTCCTATCCATGAGCAAGGTATGTTTTTCCACTTATGTAAGTCTCTTTTGTTTTCTTGCAGAAGTGTACTGTAGTTTTCTTTGTATGTCTTTTACATCTCTGGTAAGATTTATTCCTAAGTATTTTATCTTCTTGGGGGCTACCGTAGATGGCATTGATTTAGTGATTTCCTCTTCGATGTTCTTTTGGTTGGTGTAGAGGAATCCAACTGATTTTTGTATGTTTATCTTGTATCCTGATACTTTGCTTAACTCTTCTATTAGTTTCAGTAGTTTTCTGGAGGATTCCTTAGGGTTTTCTGTGTATAAGATCATGTCATCTGCAAATAGAGATACTTTGACTTCTTCCTTGCCAACCTGGATGCCCTTTATTTGTTTGTCTAGCCTAATTGCTCTGGCTAGGACCTCCAACACAATGTTGAATAAAAGTGGTGATAAAGGGCATTCTTGTCTAGTTCCCCACCTCAATGGGAATGCCTTCAGGCTCTCTCCATTTAGGATGATGGTGGCTGTTCGCTTTGTATAAATGCCCTTTATTATGTGGAGAAATTTTCCTTCTATTTCTATTTTGCTGAGAGTTTTTATCATGACTGGGTGTTGAACTTTGTCAAATGCCTTTTCTGCATCAATTGATAAAATCATGTCATTCTTGTCTTTTGTTTTATTTATGTGGTGGATTACATGAATTGTTTTTCTAATGTTGAACCATCCCTGCATACCTGGTATGAATCCCACTTGGTCATGGTGAATTTTTTTTTGATACGGTGTTGAATTCTATTGGCTAGAATTTTGTTGAGGATTTTTGCATCTACGTTCATGAGAGGTACAGGTTTATAATTTTCTTTTTTTGTGGTGTCTTCACCAGGTTTTGGTACCAGGGATATGGTGGCTTCATAGAATGAGTTTGGTAGTATTCCATCCTTTTCTACGCTCTGAAATACCTTTAGTAGTAGTGGTGTTAACTCTTCTCTGAAAGTTTGGTAGAACTCTGCAGTGAAGCTGTCCGGACCAGGGCTTTCTTTTGTTGGGAGTTTTTGATTACCTTTTCAATCTCTTCTTTTGTTATGGGTCTATTTATTTGTTCTACCTCTGTGTTAGTTTAGGTAGGTAGTGTGTTTCTAGGAATTCATCCATTTCTTCCAGGTTTTCAAATTTGTTAGAGTGCAATTTTTAATTTTTCATAGTAATCTGATATGATTCTTTTAATTTCAGCTGGGTCTGTTGTAATATCGCCCATCTCATTTCTTATTCAGGTTATTTGCTTCTTCTCCTGTTTTGTTTTTTTCAGTTTGGCCTGTGGTTTATCAATTTTGTTGATTTTTTCAAAAAAAACAGCTTTTGGTCTTGTTAATTTTCTCAGTTGTTTTTCTGTTTTCTATTTCATTTAGTTCAGCTCTCATTTTTATTTATTTTCTTCTGGTGCCTGTGGGTTTCTTTTGTAGCTCTCTTTCTATTTGTTCAAGTTGTAGGGATAATTCTTTGATTTTGGCCCTTCTTTTTGATTGTGTGCATTTATCAATATAAATTTGCCTCTGAGCACAGCTTTAGCTGTGTCCCAAAGGTTCTGATAGGAAATGTTTTCATTCTCATTGGATTCTATGAATTTCTTTATTCCACCTTTAATGTCTTCTCTAATCCAGTCTTTTTTGAGCAGGGTATTGTACAGTTTCCAAGTGTTTGATTTCTTTTCCCTGCTTTTTCTGTTATTGATTTCCACTTTTATGGCCTTATGGTCAGAGAAGATGCTTTGTAATATTTCACTGTTTTGGATTCTGCTAAGTCTTGCTTTATGACCTAATATGTGGTCTATTCTAGAGAATGTTCCATGTGCACTAGAAAAGAAAGTATACTTGGAGTGCTCTGTATATGTCTATGAGGTCAAGTTGGCTTATTGTGGCATTTACATCTTCCGTGACTTTATTGAGCTTCTTTCTGGATGTCTTGTACTTCACCAGAAGTGGTGTGTTGAAGTTTCCTACTATTATTGTGGAGCTGTCTATCTCACCTTTCAATGCTGATAGAGTTTGTTTTATGTATCTTGTAGTCCTGTATTTGGGTGCGTAAATATTTAATATGGTTATATCTTCTTGGTGTATTGTCCCTTTAATCATTATATAGTGTCCTTCCTTATCCTTTCTGATGGATTTAACTTTAAAGTTTATTTTGTCAGAAATTAATGTTGCCACTCCTGCTCTTTTTTTATTGTTGTTGCTTGATACATTTTTTCCATCCTTTGATTTTCAGTTTGTGTCTCTAAGCGTAAGGCATGTCTCTTGTAGGCAGCATATAGATGGATCTTTTTTTTTCATCCAGTCTGCCACTCTCTGTTTCTTTATTGGTGCATTAAGTCCATTTGCATCCAGAATAATTATGGATAGGTACGAATTTAGTGCTATCATTTTGATGTCTTTTTTTGGGTGTTGTTGAAAGTTTCTTTTTCCCCCTTAATTTTATGTGCCGAGTAGCTTATTTTTATATATTGTCCTTTCCTCATATGTGTTGTTGTCGATTTTGTTTCTGCTGAGTTTTTTTTTCTTGTATTTTATTTTCTTGAGTAGGATAGTTTGTCTCCTTTGTGGTTACCTTATTATTTACCCCTATTTTTCTAAATTTAAACATATCTTTTATTTCTTTGTATCACCATAGCTTCCTCTCCATATGGAAGGTGTATGATTACATTTCTTAGTCTCTCTTTATTATTTTAATGTTGTCCTCTTTTATATAATAACATCACTGTTACCCCGTTTTGAGCTTTTTTTTTTTTTAATTCTTGCTTTGTTGTTTTAGATTTCCCTGTCTGGGTTGACTTCTGGTTGCCCTGCCCAGTGTTCTAGTCTTGGGTTGATACCTGATATTATTGATTTTCTAATGAAAGATCTCCCTTTAGTATTTCTTGCAGTTTTGGTTTGGTTTTTATGAATTCCCTAAACTTGTGTTTATCTGGAAATGTCTTCATTTCACCTTCATATTTAAGAGACAGTTTTGCTGGATATATGATTCTTGGCTGGCATTTTTTTTTCCCCTCAGTTTTTTAAATATGTCATCCCATTGCCTTCTTGCCTGCATGGTTTCTGCTGAGTAGTCCGAGCTTTTTCTTATTGACTGTCCTTTGTAGGTGACTTTTCGTTTATCCCTCATTGCTCTTATAATTCTCTTTATCTTTGGTTTTGGCAAGGTTGATTATAACATGTCTTGGTGACTTTCTTTTAACATCTACCTTATGTGGAGTTCAATGATCATCTTGGATAGATATCTTCTCATCTTTCACAATATCAGGGAAGTTTTCTGCCATCAAATCTTCAACAATTCTCTCTGTATTTTCTGTTATCCCTCCCTGTTCTGGTACTCCAATCACTCGTAGGTTATTTCTCTTGATAGTGTCCCACATAATTCTTAAGGTTTCTTCATTTTTAAAAAATTCTTTTATCTGATTTTTCTTCAAATATATTAGTCCCAAGTGATTTATCTTTGAGTTCAGAAATTCTAGCTTCTACTTGCTAAATTCTGCTCCTCTGACTTTCAATTGAGTTGTCTACTTCTGTAATTTTATTGTTAATCTTATGAATTTCTGATTGTTCTCTGTCTATTGATTTTTCCAGCTTATTAAACTTTTCATTATGTTCCTGAATAATCTTTCTAATTTCTTCAATTGCTTTATCTGTGTGTTCCTTGGCTTGTTCTGCGTATTGTCTCATTTCCTTCCTGATGTCTTGAAGGGTTCTGTATGTTCAGCTTTTGTATTCTGGCTCTGGTAATTCCAGGAGTGCACTTTCCTCTAGAAGATCCCTGGATTCTTTGTTTTGAGAGCCTGTTGAGGTGATCATGGTCTGTTTCTTTATGTGACTTGATATTGACTGTTCTCTACAAACCATCTGTAAGTTATTATATTAGTTTATGCTTGCTTACTGTGTCATAGTCGCTTGCTTTGTTTTGTCTTGTTATACCCCTATGGGTTGCTTGAGTGAGCTAGCTTCATTATCTTCGCCTTTAGAGCTCTGACATCCTGTCCCCAGATGGGTAGAACTGTTATCCGGTATATCAGCCTAGGAGTCCATTCAGTTTTCTTGTATGAATTCAGCTCAGGTTTCCAGGTACCTGATCATCAAGTATGTGGTACTTTGTCCTACAGTCTTAGAGAGGCAGGGGTGATTGGTGTAAGTACCGGTATCTGATTGCAGCAGGAGGTCATGCTCTGAGCAAGCAGGGGGCTGAGAACCACCCCCGAGTGTCTCTGAGGAAATTGCGTCCCTGTTTCCTAGAGCGTGCAGGTGGGTGGGTTCTGCAGACGGACCGTGGGCACCTAAAGTTTTTGGTTGTAAGGACTGGGAGGTGCCAGTTATCTTTGGACTCCTGTTGTGGGTGCCTGGGTGACCTGAGTGGAGCTGCCAGTCCTTAGGTCCCTGATGTGGGCAGGTAAGGACCTTGTTTAATAGGCAAAGCAATGTCAAACATCAAACACCCACCTCTCCACTGCACAGCTGAAACAGTTGGACTCCTCCAACAAGGGCCTTTTCTCCCAAAATAGGCCCACACAGGTCCATGCTGAAGGGAAAGGTGCTCAAAGTCCACGGACGGTTTATGCCTGGACAGGAGGCACTTCTGTCCTGAGCTCCCCTGGTTAATGGAGCTAGCAAATTATCTTTTCCCCCAATTGCAAATTTTTTCCTTCCCCAAGGCCAGGAGGATGGCTCTAGGTGCTCAACAATGCCTATCTCAGGACCAGGGAATTCAGCCGCTGAAGCCGGCTTGGGGGTTGGGGGGGCACGGTAAAATATATGCAAAGACTTAGCTTTTGCCGAGAGCGCCGCTCTTCTCAGGTTCTGGAGGTGTGAGTAGGCTGTGTGGCTGGCTGTTTCTCTGTGAGGAAACTGTGGCCTAATGCTAGTACCAGCCCATTTCCACGGCTCTGGGAATGGTGCCTGAGGGCTCCCCGTGATTCAAGTCCAGTGACTCCTCTCCACTTCTGAACGATCTCTTCCTTCCCCTGCCCCTCAGTTCATTTTCTAAGCTTGCCTTTGAAGCTCAAGGCTCCCAGCTTGTCACAAATATACTCATTTCACTTGTTTTTTAAGGTCTTTGTTGTTAAAGAGGGCTCGCCGGAAGTTTCTGTCTATTCTGCCATCTTGGCTCTGCCTCTATAGTTTTCTTTTATAGGTGTTTTACATCCCTGGTTAGATTTATTCCCAAGTATTTTATATTTTTTAGGGGCTATTATAAATGGTATTGTTTTCCTGATTTGCTTTTCATCATTCTCTTTTTTGGTGTATAGGAATCTAACTGATTTTTGTATGTTTATGTTGTATCCTGCTTATCTGCTGAATCTTTCTATTAGTTCCAGTAGCTGTCTCGTGGAGTCTTTTCGGTTTTCTATGTATAAAATCATATGATCTGCAAAAAGGGACAGTTTAATGTCTTCATTACCAATTTGGATGCCCTTTATTTCTGTTTCTTGCCTTTATTGCTCTAGCTAACACTTCCAACACAATGTTAAATAAGAGTGGTGACAAAGGGCATCCTTGTCTTGTTCCTTTTCTCAAGGGGAATGTTTTCAGTCTCTCTCCATTAAGAATGATGTTGGCCGTGGCTGTTGGTTTTGCACAGATGCCCTTTATTATGTTGAGAAATTTCCCTTCCATACCTATTTTATTGAGAGTTTTTATCAGGAATGGGTGTTGAACTTTGATGAATGTTTTTTCTGCATTGACTGAGATGATCATGTGACTCTTTTCTTTCCTTTTATGTATCTGGTAGATTATGTTGGTTGATTTTCTAATGTTGGACCATCCTTGCATACCTGGTATGAATCCTACTTGGTCATGGTGTTTTATTTTTTTGATATGATGCTGATTTCTATTGGCTAGAATTTTGCTGAGAATTTTTGCATTTATATTCATGAGAGATATTGGCCTCTAATTTTCTTTCTTTCTTTTTTTTGTGGTGTCTTTGCCTGGTTTTGGTATCAGGGTTATACTGGCTTCATAGAATGAATTCAGAAGTGTCGATTCCTTTTCTATGTTATGAAATAATTTGAGTAGTACTGGTGTAAGTTCTTCTCTGAATGTTTGGTAGGATTCTCCAGTGAAGCCATCCAGGCCTTGGCTTTTTTTGGTTGGGAGTTTTTTAAAATTACCTTTTCAATCCCTTCTCTTGTTATGGGTCTGTTCGGATTTTCAATGTCATTTTGTGAAATTTTTCCATTTCCTCTAGGTTTTCAAATTTGTTGGAGTACTGTTTTTCATAATACTTTGTTATGATCCTTCTTATTTCAGTTGGGTTTGTTGTAATGTCCACCATTTCATTTGTTATTTGGGTTATTTGCAGTTTCTTCTGTTTTTCTTTTGTCAGTTTGGCCAGTGGTTTGTTGATTTTGTTGATCCTTTCAAAGAACCAACGTCTGTTTTTGTTGATTCTATTGTTTTTCTATTCTCTATTTCATTTATTTCTACTCTGATCTTTATTATTTCCTTTCTTCTGGTGGCTGTGGGTTTCTTTTGCTGTTCTCTATTTGTTCAAGTTGTGTAGCTAATGTTTTGATTTTGTCCCTCCTTTTTTTTTTTGATATGTATATCTATTGCTACAAATCGACCTCTGAGGACTGCCTTTTCTGGGTCCCAAAGGTGTAGGTATTATGTGTTTCCATTCTTGTTTGGCTGTAGGAATTTTCTTATTCCATCTTTGATTTCTTCTATTACCCAGTGGTTTTTAAGCAAGGTGTTCTTGTTTCCATGTAATTGATTTTTTTCCTTATTCTTCCTGTTGTTAATCTCTATTTTGATGGCATTGTGATCAGAGAAGATACCTTGTATTATCTCGATGTTCTGAATTTTGTTGAGCGTTGCTCTTTGGCTTAGGATGTGGTCTATTCTGGAAAACGTCCCACGTGTGTTGGAAAAGAATGTGTACTTTGCAGCTGTTGGATGGAGTGTCCTATATACGTCTATGAGGTCAAGTTGGCTGATTGTGCTCTTTAGCTCTTCTGTATCTTTGCTAAGTTTCTTTCTAGATGTTCTGTCCTTTACCGAGAGTGGTGTGTTGAAGTCTCTTACTGTTACTGTGGAATCGTCAATTTCTCCTTTCAGTGCTGTTAGAGTTTGTTTTATGTATTTTGGAGCCCTGTCATTGGGTGCAAAAATGTTTATTATGGTTAAGTCCTTGTGATGGTTCATCCCTTTAATCATTGTATAATGCCCTTCTTTGTCTTTCCTGGTGTTTTTTGTTTTAAAGTCTATTTTATCTGAGATCAGAATCCCCACTCCTGCTCTTTTTTGGTAGTTATTTGCTTGACATGTTTTTTTCCATCCTTTGACTTTTAATAAATTTATGCCTTTCTTTCTAAGGTGTGTCTCTTGCAGATAGCATATTGATGGATTCTGGCTTTTTTTTTTTTTAATCCATTCTGTCACTACTGTCTCTTTATGGGTGCATGTAGATCATTTACATTCAGTATAGTTATTGATAGGTGTGAGTTTATGGCTGTCATTTTATAGTACATTTTTTTTTGTGTGGTGCTAACATTTCCTTTGTTCCTCTTACTCTCCTGTGCTGAGTTCCTTTTGTTTGTGGATTTCTTTTGTTTATGTAGATTTTGTTTTTACTGAGACTTTATGTTTTTCTTCTTTATTTTGAGGAGTAGGTTTGTTAAACTTTCTTTGTGGTTACCTTGAAATTTACCCTTATTTTCCTAGGTTTGAACCAGTCTGTTACCACTTGGTATTGCCTTACATTCCTCTCCATTAGAAAGTGCTATGCCTATACTGTTTATTCCTTTTTATGGTTCTGATGTTGTTTTCATTTACAGATTAACCTCTCTGGTTCCTTGTTGCAATTCTTTTGGTTTTAGATAGTCCTCGAGAGTTCATTTCCTAGGTTCATATCCAGCTGGTACAATCTTGAAACCTAGATTCAGGCTGTGGTTTGACATTTTTTTTCAGACTGAAGTACTTCCTTTAATAATTCTTGTAAGTTTGGCTTGGTTTTTACATATTCCCTTAATTTCTGTTTATTTGGAAATGTCCTAATTTAACCATCATGTTTGAACAGAAGTTTTGCAGGATATAATATTCTTAGTTGGCAATTTTTTTCTTTCAAGGTTTTATATATGTCATCCCACGGCCTTCTTGCCTGCACAGATTCTGCCGAATAATCACAGCTTAGACTTATTGTTTCTCCCTGTACGTGACTTTGTTTTTCTTGAGCTGCTCTCAGGACTTTTGTCTTTGTTTTTAGCAAGTGTGCTTATAATGTGCCTTCGTGTTTTTCTTCTGGGGTCTATTCTATATGGGCTTCATTAAGCTTCTTGGATGGTCAGCTTTTCATCATTCATGATATTAGGGAAGTTTTCAGTCAGCAATTCTTCAATGATCCTCTCTGTTTTCTGTTTTCTCTCCCTTTTCTGGAACTCTGATCACTTGCATTTTTGCTTTTGATTGTATCCCATATAATTATCATTTTTCTTTGTTCTTTTTTTTCTGATTTTTAGTCAGAGTTGTAGCCAAGTGTTTGTCTTCAATTTCGCTGATCCTGTCTTTCATCACTTCAAACCTGCTCCTCAGCCCTTCTATGACACTGTCCATTTCTAAAATCTTGTTGTTTTTCTTTTGGATTTCTAATTGTTGTTTTTGTATGATTTCTAGTTGTGAATTTATTTTGGCATTTTGTTCCTGAATTCTTCCATTTTTTGTCTGTATTTTCCATGAATTTGTCTTTTCCATAAATTTGTCTATTTTTTTCCTCATTTTTGTCTGCTTTTTGCTTCAACTCTTGGATTGCTCTGAATATTAGAGATTTGAATACCATGTCAGGTAGTTCTAGTACCTTTTTTTCTACTGGAAAGTCATCTGGTGCTTAATTTTGGATGCCTACTGGAACCGTCCTGTCCTGTTTTTTATGTTTTGATATTGTCTGCTGTCTTTGGGGCATTCAGTAGTTTTTTGTTTTGTTTCTTGATTGTAGATTTGTTTGCTTCATCCTGCTTTTTAATTTTATTTGGTTATGTCTTTTTAAAATTTTATTTGGTTTATTTGGTTATGTCTGAGCAGGCGGGCTGTGGGTCTTTGTTGTTTGCTCATCTGTAGTCATACTTTTCACCTCATTGTTCAATGGGCAGGGCCAGTCACTCAGCTATGGTGCAGCAGGGCAGGTCCAGCTGAAGTGGAGGGGCTGGGATGGGTTGTTTGTGGCAGGTACTAGGGCTGACAATGTGCGCCATGAATCAGTGATGGGCAGGTACCGGTAGGCCATGACTGTGCTGCTCGGGAGTGTGATGTTCAGCGCACGGTGCAGGTAGGCAGGAAAGAACAGGGAGGTTTTAATGTGTGGAGCTTATATGAGTATGCGAAAGAGGAGAGAGAGGAGAGAGAAAGAGCCAAAAAGAAACAAAGAAACAAAGGGGGGGGGAAGAGAGTGCTAAGGGACCTTGCTGTTGGAGTGGAGAGATGAGAAACTGAGAATTGCATAAAGTAAAAAGAAAGAAAAATGGAAAAAGAAAAAAAAAAACTAGATAAAAATTTGGAAAAGCCCCCAGGAGTCCTACCAGTGAGGCCGCAAAGACCAGGGAAGTGGCTCCCAGGCTGCGCAGTATAGCCTGGTTGGAGGGGGTATAGATGTCACACAGCACCAGGTACTGGGAAAACAAGAAAAGTATAGAGAGACGAGAACTAAGACATGAAGACAGACAGAAAGGGAAAAAGAGGGAGAAAAGAAGAGAAAGAAAAAAAAAGAAAGAAATGCCCCCAGGGATCCCACCAAAGGAGCTGCGTCCATTGGGGCAGTGGCTCCTAAGCTGTGCAGTGCAGCCCTGCTAGAAGGGGCTCCCAAGCTGCGAAAAGAAAAAGAAAGCAAACAAATGAAACAAAACAAGCAAAAAAAAAAAAAAAAAAAAAAAGCCTCAGGGATCTCACCACTGTGGTTTTGTGGGCCAGGGAAATTGTTTCCCAGCCAAGTGGGATTGCACAGCCTTTCAAGAAGATGGCACATGGAGCCAGGTGCTCGAGAGAAAGGAGAGAGAGGTGGTGGGAGGCATGGAAGAAACCAAAAGAGGTGGAAAGGAGCGACACCAGCTCAGGGGGCTAGCCAATGTGTGCAGGGCGAATCCAAGCAGACTGAGGCCAAAGCAAGTGTCTCCCGGCCAAGAGACTGTGGCTGGTGGGAAGGGGGGCAGGGAAGGGGAAGAAAGGTGGGGGTTAGGAAAGTGTATATTGCTCATTACTGTGTGCTCTGCCTCCTGCTAAGAACTTCGTGAAGCTGCTTTCCTGTACTCCATGTCCACTGATCTCTGACGTGGGTTGGGTGAATTAAGTGACATGAACGATGCACCTCCCGGGCAGCCGAGCCACTGCAGCCAGCCAGGAAGCTCGGAGGTAGAGCAGCAGGGAGAGGATGGGGGGTGGGAAAGCGTGTATCACTGATTACCAGGTGCTCCGTCTCCTGCTGGGAGCTCCGTGAAGCTGCTTTCCTATGCTGCCTGTCTGCCGATTCCCAAC
The DNA here is from genome assembly GCF_024166365.1 of Elephas maximus indicus. Lineage (NCBI taxonomy): Eukaryota > Metazoa > Chordata > Mammalia > Proboscidea > Elephantidae > Elephas > Elephas maximus. The sequence continues at coordinate 20,288,115 of NC_064831.1, forward strand.
AGGAGTCCAAGGTGGCAGATTCATGATGCGTTGGCTGAAAGGGGCCCTCTGCACATACGTTTCCTTGCTCTCTGTCCTCTGTTAGTTTCTTATTCCCTTTTATGTTCGGCTGAGTTCTTTATCTCTTCATTTGACACTTCAGGTTTCAGGAATGACTTTTGTCTGTTTTACTTAGTTTTTCCGATCTTTGCTGTGGAAGGACAGTGTGGTGCTTCTGTCTATGGTGCCATGTTGGCCGCAAGTCCCCATCTTTTGAATCCTTGACTGTTGCTTCCATGGATGTTGACCGTGGATCCAAGGAAAATGAAATCCTTGAGAACATCAATCTTTTCTCCATTTAGCATGATGTTGCTTATTGGCACGGTTGTGAGGATTTTTGTTTTCTTTACGTTAAAGTGTAATTCATACTGAAGGCTGTGGTCTTTAATCTTCATCAGTAAGTGCTTCAAGTCCTCTTCACTTTCAGCAAGCAAGGTTGTGTCATCTGCACTTTGCAGGTTGTTAATGAATGAATCTTCCTCCAATCCTGATGCCCCATTCTTCTCCATACAGTCCACCTTCTCTGATTATTCACTCAGGATACAGATTGAGTAATTATGGTGAAAGGATACAACCCTGATGCACGTCTTTCCTGATTTTAAACCACACAGTGTCCCCTTGTTCTGTTTGAATGACTGCTGCTTGGTCTATGTGCTTGGTGCTTCATGAACACGATTAAGTGTTCTGGAATTCCCATTCTTTGTAATGTTATTCATAATTTGTTATGATCCACACAGTCCATTGCCATTGCATAGTCAATAAAACACAGGTAAACATCTTTCTGGTATTCTCTTCTTTCAGCCAGGATCCATCTGATATCAGCAATGATATCCCTCATTCCACCTCCTCTTCTGAATGTGACTTGAATTTCTGGCAGTTCCCTGTTGATGTACTGCTGCAACTGCTTTCGAATGGTCTTCAGCAAAATTTTGCTTGCATGTGATATTAATGATATTGTTCAATAATTTCCACATTCTGTTAAATCACCTTTCTTTGGAATGGGTACAAATATGGATATCTTCCAGCTGGTTGGCCAGGTAGGTGTCTTCCAAATTTCTTGGCATAGATCAGTGAGCACTTCCAGTGCTGAAACTGTTTGTTGAAACATCTTGATAGGTACTCCGTCAACTCCTGGAGCCTTGTTTTTCACCAGTGCCTTCAGCGCAGCTTGGACTTCTTCCAACAGTACTATTGTTTCCTGATCATATGCTACTTCCTGAGATAGTTGAACATCAACAAATTCTTTTTGGTACAGTGACTCTGTGTATTCTTCTCTTCTTCTTTTGATGCTTCCTCCATCATTTAATATTTTCCCTACAGAATCTTTCAATATTGCAACTTGAGGCTTGAATCCTTGTTAAGGATAAGGCTCATTTATTTTACTTCTGAATATTCACCATACTGTTATAACAAACCTACGGCCGTCGAGTCGATTTCAACTCATAGTGACCCTATAGGACAGAGTAGAACTGTCCCATAGGGTTTCCAAAGATGTAAATCTTTATGGAAGCAGATTGCCACATCTTTCTCCCATGGAGTAGCTGGTGGGCTCAAACCATGTATCTTTCAGTTAGCTCTAACCACGGTGCCACCAGGGCCCATACAGTTATATAGATGTCCCCAAAAAAATACATGTTGACCGATTTTGAGTGTCCAATTTAGCTGCATAATTTCGGCCATTTAGATTACAAAGACAGATATTTTTGAGTTTCCTTAAATGGTAGAAACTTAATATATGATTTTCAGTTATTAAAAACCTTTACAATACTTCAGGCACTGTGCTAGGTCCTGAGGAAAAAAAATGATAAGCAAAAGAGGACATACAAAGAACAGGAACGGCTGGACTGAGCCAAGCTGCAGCAAGTGGTTCTGAGGCTGGCGGTTTATTCAATACAATGGTGACCGATCACTTTGTTGCTCCCTAAGAAACCAGTGTCTGCGGCTCTAAGCTTTTAACATTACTACTTTTTGATTAATCACTTCCTTGCCCTCATCTCTTTTCTGTTGCCTTCGAGCCAATTCCAACTCATGGTGAACTCATGCATTATTATAGAACTGAGCTCCCCACGTTTTTTTTTTGGCTGTTGTCTTTATAGAATCAAATTGCCAGAACTCTCTTCCACATCATCACTGTGTGGGTTTGAACTGCCAGTCTTCCAGTTGGCAGCTGAATGAACTCCACTTGTACCACTCAGAGACCTCTTGCCCTCACAGACCTCCTTCTTAGTCATGATTTCTGCATACTCATCACTTCTTGTCTCATGGCTTCTCTGTACTGACTACTTTGGGTGTACCTTTTGCAGTTTCTTTACAGAAATTCCTCGAAGAGAATGTGATGAGTTCAGGTAGTTGTTACTTTTCCTACTGGTCACAGTGCTCACTCTGGGACCTTGTTAAAGATTGCTGGTAAGCCTACATGGGCAACTCCTGGGCCAGGCATCTCCTTCATCCAACTGTGACCAAGGCAACCAGATCTCTCAATAAATTTCTTCTCTAGGGCCTGAGATATGGGAGACACTCACCCAAAAGAAGTATAACTTGAAGGTATCTTGTTTTAGTAAAATGTGTACATATCCAGCATCTAGGGAAGTGCCGGAGTCCTGGTAGCACGGTGGTTAAGAGCTTGGCTTCTAATCAAAAGGTTGTCAGTTCAAATCTACCACCCCCAACTTGGAAACCCTTTGGGGAAGTTCTACTCTGTCCTGTAGGGTCGCTATGAGTCAGAATCAACTCAAAAGCAATGGGTTTGGTTTTTTGGTTTAGGAAAGTGCCTAGACCATTAAAAAATAAACAAAAAACCCATAGGGTTTCTAAGGAGCGGCTGGCAGATTTGAACTACAGAACTTTTGGTTAGTGGCTGTAGCAATTAACCACTGTGCCACCAGGGCTCTGCCTAGATGATAGAAAGTGCATATTATGCATGAAATTAGCTCAGCAAACTGTGTCTGGAAGCACTGTATATATTCTCATCTCAGTGTTAACGTTGACATTGACCTGATCCTAAATCAATTTTATAACCTTAAAAAAATTCCCAATCTATATACAGAAAACCTCAAATATTGAGATATTATTACTTTATTGCTTCCGATCAGACCACATTGTTATTTGTCGAATGCTGTTTTCAAATATTATTAAAAGTTCCTTAAATTTTATTTATATCTCTTCAGAAAAAAATAACACTAGCTTGTAATTTTGAGGGGGTAGGTACTCTATTTCACTTTTCTCTCCCCCTGCCAATATAAAACTGGTAAAGGAGTCCTCGTGGCACAGTGGTTAAAGTGCTTGGCTGGTACCCAAAAGGCCCATCAGCCGCTTCACAGGAGAAAGATGTGGCAGTCTGCTTCCGTAGATTATAGCCTTGGAAGCCCTATGGGACAATTCTCCTCTGTCCTATAGGGTCACTATTAGTCTGAATTGACCGGCCGGCAACAGGTTTGGTTTTAGTATAAAACTGTTCATTGGATTTTAAATTTACTTCAGATGTATTTCAGGCTTAGATATTTTTCCCTTAATAAAAATTGTTATGATCTTATTGATTGCCCATGAAATAAAGCCTTTTCTCGAAAATATTTCTAAGATTCCTTAACTTGCATGAAATGTTTTGATCACCTCTATGAATTTTCTTTTTATAGCCATGGCATTGTAAAAACTAACTGGGCAATAAGTACAATCTCAAACAAAGGCAAGGATTCTATTGCGCCTGGTTTGTACTTGGCTAAAGGCGAATGATGCATAAAGTGCGACCCGCGGATTATTTGTCAGCCCCAGTCAATGTTTTTGTCTCACTCTCAACTGGGTAAATTCTCAGTCACTTTAGGCCTCAGCTGCAGTCTGCCTCGTTCATCTCCACAGCACTGCTGCCCCTTCAGCCACCTCTGTTCCTGGACATTCCTGCAGTCGATGTCCTTCATCTGCCTCCCCGCCATCAACCTGACCCTCAGAGGCCGCACCACCTGTTGAGTGAGCTGTTTTTAAAGAGCAATAATACCCTAGAACCGAGGACGCAGTCCCCTATTTTTCTTTGGTGTGAACATGAGTGTAACAGTGCACGGAGAAGCACATTAGCACACAGACTTACATCCTTGGAGGCCTGCGGCATTCAAGAGCATTTTCAGATGATAGTATCAGTGAACTGGAGATAAACTACATCAAAGCATAAAACAAAAACAAAAAAACCATTCCATTGCCGTCGAGTCAATTCCGGCTCATAGTGACCCTATAGCAGAGAGTAGAACTGCCCCCAAAACAAAACATTAGGGCATAGATGAGCATAAAATCTACATCTCCCAATAGCAGCAGAAAGCTCGACTGAAGATGAAAGAAATATTTGAAGGGTTTTGACCTGTGTGGGAAAACGCGGACCCAGGTCTCTGTTTCGCCACAGAACTTTCCAAAAACTTGGGAGAGCTCTATTATTAACATGCTACAGATGGAACTCTGGCTGTTCTGAGGAAAACATACTTCTCAACACCCTGAAAAGGAGACAAGTCTTTCACCACTTAGAGGTAGCCTAAAGCATAAAAGAGCAATAAACCGCATCATGGCTGATTTGTCCTTTTCCTACTTTTAAGCAGAATACAAAAAGTGACAATGAAGTGGTTGTTCTAATTGTCCGAATTCTCAGTATTTTCAGAAACAGAGTTTAGAAAATTAAGCCTTCTGAATGACAGAAAAGTAAACATAGCATTGCATCAAACAGAGCACAAACTGCTGTTTTGATAAGGGAGCCCCAGAAGAACGGGTCTTATAAAAGGAGAGCAAAGCACACACATACACACATAATGCCTTCGTTTCTAAAAGGTACATGGTTGAAGCTACTGGAATGGCATTAATTCTTCGTATTGTTTTGGTGGCCAGATTTTCAAAATTTATTCAACAGGATAGCTAGGACAAATGCCTCTGAAAGACACTGAAGTCGGGCCAGTGGCCATTTTCCCTTTAGGTCAGGAGGCCCCTCCTCCTGGCTCTCCTTCTGGACTTCCTCACATTTGCTGATGTTTCCACACGCTTCCCCGTGAGTGATGGACAAATACTGTTATCCATACCTGCCTGAGGATAAGAAGTGTATCCTCAATTTCACTGCTTAAAGACAGGCTGCTGCTTACTGATTTTCGCCCTTTTAATAAGGACCCCTGGTGGGGCAACAGTTAAGCACTCACCTGCTAACCAAAAGGTAGGTAGTTCGAACCCACCAGCTGCTCCATGGGAGAAAGATCTCAGTCTGCTTCTGTAAAGATTACAGCCTCGGAAACCCTATGGGGCAGTTCTACTCTGTCCTATGGGGTCACTATGAGTCGGAATCAGCTCGACATAACACACAACAGCCTCTTTAATAGACTGACTTGGTTATTCAGACTTATCACATACGTAACAGTGATACCTCATGTACTAACAACCTAGTGATTATGGCCTTAACTGTTCCTCAGGGTGCAAACTGTGGATGAAAATATTACGTCCCACAGAGGCTGCTACTGGAAAAGGGGTGAGAACAGACAAATACTATGGAAATATATAGCAGTATCTTTGTTGTTCACGGACTCTCAAGAAACACTGTGAATTCTGAACATGGTGTTAACATTAATGATGTTAATCTCTTTTCTCTGAGTCAACAGAGAACTACTTAAAAGAACAGCCTAGAAGACAATCTCCACCAACCAAAAGGTGAAATCTCTTCAGTGTCCTCAGAACTCACTGGGGCAGTAAGACTAAAGGCCTGTAGTACCAAACCCGGGCAAACCCATTGCCCTCCAGCCTATTCCAACACACACAACCCCACAGGGTTTCCAGGGCTGTAAATCTCTATGGAAGCGGACTGCCACATCTTTCTAAAGACCTTTAGTATGCTTCAATAATAAAAAGCATGCGCAATTCACTAAGAATATAGACAAGGCTTTATGTTATAGTTATTTATTTTCCAGCTTATACAAACTGGATGTAGAAGCATAAACATAGTACATTTCTACCATCTTCAACAAAAATATAACCAATATGTACAATTATTGTATTAAAAATACAAAAGGGATACAGACTCCACCAATGTCTTTCTAAAAGACATACAGGTACAAGTAGTATCAAAAGTATGAGGAAATCACCAGTTAATTGTACATTCTGCACTTGACATCACGGAGCGAACTGAGATTAGCAGTCCTATGTTCTACAATTACTTAATGCTTAGATAACGTCTGTGCAACTGTGGTAGAGCTAGATTGCTGTCTTTCTATATGCACGAGGTCCAGAGCCTCTATAATAAAACTGGCAAATAATGCGTATTACAGGTAAAATTACAAATGCATAATTGACAAGGCAATATATAAGCAAGTAGACAAATGCCATGATACAGAAGAGAATTATTAAATAAAGCACTGACATTGTTTGATACAGTGAAAAAACACTGTGATTCCACTTTTAAAATTTGAAGCTATTTACGTTTATCTACTGATCAATATGATCAGCTGAATTTAATGGAAAAAAAATCCAAGACCAGCAGTTCCTCACATTTGAGTACTACTCGGATTGGCAGCCTTCACTTTTCCGGAGTCTGTGCAAAAACAAAACTAGAGTGGAGGGTCACCTTCAGTCACGGGGTCGATAGCAGCTGTGAGCAGGTGGTTGCTACACCTAGGCCTTCTCCACACGCAGTGCCCGTAGCTCAGCCTCTGGTGACTAACCCGCCTTGCAAGGGCTGGCACGTCCACCAGACCCTTGACCACTTGCCACGGTAAAGGCTTGTTTACCCCCAGTGTCAACTCAACAAGGGGGGTGGTCTTCAAAGAGCAGCATCAACAGCTGGCATCAGCTCCAACATCCCAAGCTGCTTTCACTGCAATGCTATCCAGTTATAAACATTTCTCCAAATTAAAAAAAAAAAAAAAAGGGAACCCTAAAACTCTAAATTAACAAAAATCAAAGAAACGACTTAAATGCGGGGTTTGCCATCCATTTCAATGGAGCACAACACACCCTCAAGTGGCGCCGCCTCTCTCCATAAGGCTCAGACACAGGACACAGAGTCCCCGTTCCCTCCCCTGGCCATGTGCAAACAGCTTTCCGGAAGATGCCCACCCGCCGGGGAAGGCGCGGGCCAGGTGTCTTGGTGCGTACTTGGCTGACATTTTCAACTTCTGGGGCAGGGCACTTCACAGGTGAGGCCAGAAGGACAGGAAGACAGAAGCACGCGCCAGGGCTTCCTGCTGCTTAGGGGCCACACCCTGTCCGGCACATTTGGTTTTTTAGAAACCCAGGCTGGCAACCCTACTTAACGGTTCAAAATAATACTGTAATCATTACATGGATATAACATTATTCTCTGAACACACTATTTAAATTCATTAAAAAAAAAAAAAGGGAGGGCACTGTAAACAAGTGGACAAGCACTGTACTCAAAGGATTTGTTCTTCTTTGTCTTCTCTGGTGGGTTAAAGGCCCCCATAGTTCAAGGGCTAGCTTTTCTCATCATCCCAACAAGATCAAGTGCTAGGACTGGATGAAGTCTAAAAGGAAGAGTTTTTAAAAATCCTTCCAGGCATTGAGAAGTGCAGCCAGAGTGCATCACCTTGCGTGACATCTTGGAATTTGGAATGACACTGTGTGATGTGGCAGGCAGCAACAGTGGGAGCTCCAAGATGCTGCGCTGTGCATTTCAAGCAACAAAGTCTGAAAGTGCCAGGGCAATTTCTTCACAGTATGTCACATGCAAAGGGGAAAGGAAGAGGGGAGAAGAAGCCCCATGCTGTTTTAAGGCAGGGAAGGAGGCAAACTGGTCCACCACCCTCAGACTCTGAGTTCCAAGGCTCCAATGTGAGGGACGTCTTCTTGTGCTCTCCTTACAGGCGGCTCACTCTGGATCCAGAAGAGCCTGTGCCTCAAACAGCAGACACTTGTTCATCTTCTGCAAACACAACCAGGAAAGGGAAAAAAAAAAAAATCAGTGAGAAAGTCAGTCATTTCTTGTGCTGCAGAGAAGATATCCACTGATGTGCTAAATGAAAATACCACAACTATTCTTTTTAGCATAACTCACTTAAAGTCTGTCATTTTTTCTATGCAATGACTGACAATAATAATAAATAAAGTCTAAAAAAGTTTATGCCATTCATATCTTTTAAAAAATACACAATATAGGCCATCCAGGGCACAATGACTGGTCTTTATTTGTTTACTACAACAGAGGAAGGACGGTCAGGAATAGGAGGAGGATGTGGAATGTGTGGCTAACTGTCTCCATGAACAACTGCCTCCTTTGCCAAGAGAGCAGAAGAGATGGAGATGGTGGCCGGCTACCACTGCTGAACATTTTGATCAAAGATTCTATAGAAGAACCCTGATCAAAACGATTGGGGAATACAGAACAGAATTTTAAATCCTCATGGACTCCAGACTCCAGACTTTCTGGAGCCACTGAGGCTGGATGAACCCTTGAAACTGACGTAATCTATTACCTTGAGACAATCTTTAAACCAAAAATTAGTTTTCTTAATTGGAAGTTAGTTATACTAAGTTAATACTAAAGAAATAGGATCCTTTACAGTTTACCCTAACTAGTAAAAAAGGCCTGCCTTGAGCATTATGCTCTTTTAAGAACTACCTGTATGGGACTCAAACTGACAACAACAACTTGAAAGATGAGACAGGAACCTTAGGGGGCAGTTGATTTGTTAATTGGGGAAGAACAACTCAGAAAAGGAGGGTGAGCATGGCTGCACAATTCGAAGAATGTAAAAAAAAAAAAAAATTTTTTTTTTTTTTTTTTTAAAATCAACGTCACTGAACGGTACATGGAGAAGTGGTTAAATTGGTGTAGGTTTTGCTGTGCATATTCTCAACAACAAAATAAATTAAAAAAATATTTACAATAAGTAAAAATACACATCGTATGTTTACTGACAGGGAAGTTATTAAAAACAGACTCACTGAAAAGTTATAAAACAGCATATGCCATTTTAGAAATAATATGCACTTACTATACATGAAAAGGAAACCCTGGTGGCGTCGTGGTTAAGTGCTACAGCTGCTAACCAAGAGGTCGGCAGTTCAAATCCGCCAGGCGCTCTTTGCAAACTCTATGGGGCAGTTCTACTCTGTCCTATAGGGTCACTATGAGTTGGAATCGACTCGATGGCAGTGGGTTTTGGGGTATACATGAAAAAGTACAGAAGGTTAAACAGAAATGTTAATAGCAGTTATCTGCAGGTGGAAAGACCATAGGTGATCTCCATTTACTGTGTTTTGTGATTTTTTCCCCCCGTAATGATTATTTGTGTAATAAAACATTTTACACTCAAAATGTAAAAAAAGGGGCAGAAGACATGACCTCAATATAGCACAGCAAGGCAACAACTTAGACAACAGAGAGAGTATATTTATCAGACTTTCATTAGAAACTCATCAAAAGTTAAAAATGATGTTTCCAAAGAAAACTTCAAATACACAAGTCTGACAACTTAAGATGTTTTAAAAATTCTTAAAAAACAGTATAAATTTGTACGTGAGGTTTTACTCACTTCCTTAAAATAGGACCACAGAAGTACTTCAATCCTAGTGAGACTTACACAAGAAACTGAATCATGTATGTATTTTATTACAAGTGACCCCATCTGTAATCTCTGGTATTTCTTAAGCCCTTTAGGGAGGCGGGGGGAAAACCACAAAGAAAGCAGTCAAAAGCTCTAGGCCTAAGATTAGTGCTCTGAATGAGGAATCTTTTTCCACGTTAGTACATGGTTAGAGACTCAGCTAAGTACCAAATGACAAGAGTGAGAAGGAAACAGAAGCACCTGGAAGGACCACAGGTGCCCTAAGTCGGATTTATTAAGAACGCATATATACCATCCTCCTCGGCGGAAAACCCTTGAGACTGATAGGGGGCGAGACGTGGGTCCGACTCATTTGGTTTATGCCACTGAGGCTTGTTCACAGGCCTGCTGCTTGCTGGATGTCCATGTGGCTGCTGTACAGGGGAAGGCCCAGGCACCTCAGAGGAGCGGGCCACCATCCGCGACCTCTGAAGTGCCACAGTGTAGTCCGGAGGCTTCCTGGCCGGATGAGAATGCCCTTCTGGGAAGTCCGTGATGGGGATTCCGATGTAGCCTGGAGGAGTTGGCGGGGGCTCTCGATACCTGCCCTCCTTCCGTGCTGCAGTAAAAACAAGGGCTCAGCCATTAAATTCCTGCGGGAGATGAGTACTTTCAAGCCACAAAGTTTTACTTGATAACGATGAAGTGGCAGTTTTAGATCTTAAACAACACGCACCGGCAGGGATATGGATGCTAACTAACTAAACCTAACTATTCGCCACGGTGATCTCTTTGTGGTGAAATAATTGGTGAGATGCTACCAGATGTCTAAGTACCTTTAACTTTAAACAGACTACTTCAGAACTTGAATTCAACTATAAAATAGCAATAAGGTCAACATCTAACCCTTGAACTTACTGGAAGAATTAAACCAAAGGAAGACTGTAACAGGTATCTAGTACCATGCCTGGACCGTATTAACCAGCTGCCGATGGTGACCCCATATGCATTGAAGTAGAACTGTGCTCCACAGGGTTTTCACTGGCTGATTTTTCTTAAGTAGAACCCCAGGCCTTTCTTCCAAGAAACCTCTGGGTGGACGGACTCAAACTGCCAACTTTTCGGTTAGCAGTCGAGTGTGTTAACTGTTTATACCACCCAGGGAGTGGATTATATTAGTGCTTGGTAAAAGTTCTCTCTCTTCCCCCCTTCCTGTCTGGAGACAAGGCAGTCTATTGCATCTTTACCTTTACTAGCCAGAGAATCAATTCCAGATTACTTCCATTTGTCTGGACCTCACTTTGGAAAACAATAAATTAAAAAAATTTTGGGAAAGTAGTACAAAAAGAGGTGTAAATTTTAAAACTCCAATTGTAAAATATGTATTTTTCTTAAAATCCTTGCATTAATGTCCATGGCCTAGAAACATGAAATCTGTGAAGGCAAATAAAGTGTAAATTTTATTTTCTTGAACTTTCTAAATTCAACTGGTGGGAACTAAAAAACATTGTTCTTTTATTTGCAATAAAAATTTGGAGCATAGTTTGTTACAAGATAGTGCTTTAAGAAAACAGCAACCTAAGAATATATGTTTACCCTGGTGGGACAGTGGTTAAGCCTTGGGCTGCTAACTAAAAGGTCGGCAGTTCAAATCCACCAGCTGCTCCCCGGAAACCCTATGGGGCAGTTCTACTCTGTCGTTACGTGTCGGCAAGGGTTTTTTTTTTTTTTTGGTTATCTACTTATCCATTTTAAGAAGATATGAAATTTGATATTCACCAATGACTATTTATATGGTAAAATAATTTCCCTACTAACAAAAGTGAGGTCTGTAATAATCATATTCCAGGATTTTTCACTTTGTATTCTATAATCTACTCCTACATTTTAATTATACAGACACTGAATACGGCACAGGAAACAACATTTCAACAGGACTGAGGGAGCATGAGACCTTTTACAACAGAAACAGCAGCAGCGAGGCAGCATCTTTCACGTACTTAGTTTACAACTCTAAGCACTGGTCTGAATGCTTTGAGTAGATTTCCTTTAATCCTCACAATAGCCTATGAAGTAGAAATTATGAAGCTCATTGTAGAGACAAGGAAACAGGCCAGCTTAGCACCTGGCTCAATGTCACAAAACCAGTGAAGTGGCAAGACAGGGGTTCAAATCCCGATAGGTCTTAGAAAAGCCCATGGTCTGTATCACTACACCATCTATCAGCACTCTCTTATTCCACAGTGTGCAAAGAGAATGTATTTGTTCAGCACAGAAACAGCTGGTCTGCATAACACAAATCAAAGAAAAATTATAAATATGCAAGGTGTGAAGTTCTAAATCAAGAGATGCAAACAGAAAAATACAAAGTTTAAAACGGTTTCAATCAAACAAAAATTCTTCCTCTAGGAAGAAGGGTATCCTTCCTGATAATTTTCAGGTTAAAAATCAAAATCAGACTAAATAATATCCATAATGACAATCTACTGATCCTGACACTAAGACTTACTGAATGCTGACAATATTGAAATATATTGATATGTACCTAACCACAGAGCTTCTGCTCTTAACCATTATTCATTTCAAAATCCTAAATTTGTTGCTAATTTACAAGCCCTATCTGAAACCCACCCTGGTGCCATAGCCGTTAACAGCTTGGCTGCTAATCAAAAGGTCAGCAGCTTGAGCCCACCAGGCACTCCTTGGAAACTCTATGGAGCAGTGCTGCTGTCCTGTAGGGTCGCTATGAGCTGGAATTGACTCGATGGCAACAGGTTTTTTTTTTTTTTTTAATACAACATGTTGGAGCCCTGGTGGCACAATGGTTAAAAGCTTCGCTGTTAACCAAGAGGTCAGCAGTTTGAACACACCAGCTGCTCCTTGGAAACACTGTGGGGCAGTTCCACTCTGTCCTACAGGGTAGCTATGGGCTGGAATCAACTCAACGGCAATGGGTTTGGTTTTTGGTTTTATACATCATATGGGAGCCCTGGTGGTGCAGTGGTTAAGAGCTCAGCTGCTAAACAAAGGCTGGCTGTTTGAACCCACCAGCTGCTCCTTGGAAACCCCATGGGGCAGCTCTACTCTGCCCTATAGGGTCACTGTGAGTTGGAATCGACTCCACACCAACAGGTTTGGTTTTTTGGTTTTATACAGCATATTGGTCGGAATTGGACTCCATGGCAATGGGTTTGATTTTCTGGGTTTTATACAGCAATGGAGGAGGCCCTAGGTAGTGCAGATGGTGTGCACTTGATTACTAACCTAACGGCTAGTGGCTGGAACCCACCTGGTGGTGCCGCAGAAGAAAGACCTGCTTCTGTAAAGATACAGCCAAGGGGCCCTACGGAGCCGTTCCACTCTGTAACACATGAGGTCACCATAATTCAGAATTGACTCAATGGTAATGGGCTTTTTCTTTTTTTTTGGCATCATACAGCAAATGGGGAGTCTCTGGGTGGTGCAAACAGCTAACACGGCTTGAGTCTATCCAGAGTTATCTTCGAAGAAAGACCTGATGATCTAATTCCAAAAAATCAACCACTGAAAACCCTGTACAGCACAATGCTACCCTGACACATGTAGGCCTGCCAGGAATTGAAATTGAATCAATGGCAAGTATGGCTTTTTATACGATAAGGGACAAAATGAGGAAAAGAACCACAAACATAAATTTTACTTTTCAAATAAATTAGATGAAAACCCCAATCCAGATGTGACAAAGCGCTGATTCTGAAACTCACCAATCAGCCCCTTTGCAGTGCTCGATGGGGCAGCTATGTGAGCAGGCACGGGCGCTGGTTTGGCTTCTTCTGTGGGCACAGGTGCCAGGCTGCTGCTTTCAGCTTCAACGGAAACGTCTTTCCCACCCCTTCGCTTTATTGTGCCTGTATCGCCTTCGGAGTCTTCTCCCCAGTACCCTGTGGAAGATGCCCAGCTTGCCCGGGACTGGGCTTGTTCAAGGCTCTCTCTGCTTTGATTCTGCCTGTTATACTTTGTGCTATGATCAGAAAACATAATTTGGTCCATATGGCTGCTTGAGGCCCATAAACCTGGAGGATCCCCTGAATAATCAAAGTGAGTGTGCCCAAATGGTAGTGTTTCCCAGCTTCTCTGGTGCTGGATGGTCTGTATATTATCGTGGGAACCACTTGAGCACGAAGTCCAGCTCCCACGGCCGCTGTCGGCGGCGTCAAGTGAAGCACGGTCCCCCTGGTCTTGGGAAAGTTCTTCTGTGCTTGGGGAAGAAATCCCTGTAGCTGTAGCATACAAACCCCGACTCTCAGACACTGCTGCATAGGACCTAAAGGGTCAAAAGACAGAGAAGAGAAAAAAATGCAACATTGTTAACAAACCTATGATAAAAACCAAAACACCCTGTTTCCTAGAAAGGTGTCCATCTTTCATCCCAGGAAGAGAATATATTGCGTCATACTGGCCAGTTCTGTCATGTCCAGTTTCTCAGTTTGTCACAGGTGGAAAGGAACAACAACTAGATTATAATAAAGGAACGTTTTCCTTACAGAGTGAAGGATGGCTCAACATGATCAGATTATTTCAGGAAGGCAGCTCCTACCAAGGAACTGGGATAACTGTTAAGTCACCCTCTGCTTCCAACCCAGAGCAACTGAGTTCCACTAAAGAGTGCGCCTAACTGAAGAGCAGTCTGCACAACAAAAACAGCACTGGTACTTAATCACCTAGAAATGGTGACAATTAGAACTGGGGTGGGAGAACATTTCTCAGGCATTACGGAAAGTAAGTAGAAATACGCATCTTGAAGAAAAAGCTGAGTCATAAAAGAAAAATGGAAGCAGGACGCAGAAGAACATTAAAGAAAAGCCTCCTACCCTAAGCTGTACTGATCGGGTTCCATCACGGCCCGCCTTTCCAGCCTGCCCACCCCGAGGCTTGTTTCCACGATGCTGACAGAATGCCTCTGGTGTCTCTCATCATGCAGCGAAACTGGTACCGAGTCAAAGGATGAATTGCTGACAATGCTGGATCGTGAAGAAATCTCACTGTGACCAGAATCTGAAAAATTATCCACAGTACCACTAGGAGCCAAAGTACAGCCTGCATGAGGAATACAACCACAGTCATCAGACACTATAGGTTTACAACATAAAGATGACGCCTAGCAAATAGAAGCAAAAATAAAATGCAGGCAAAGATATCACCACTGAAGTGGGGGAAAAAAACCCCAAAACATTCTACTTGTAGAGACCAAGCAGTAAAGAGATAAGGTGGATTTTTACTTTAATGAAGTTTAAGTTGCTTATTAAAAATTCAGAGAGGAAAAAAGCACTGTTATATGAGTTAAGAAATGATGCAGAAATCACAGTACTCCTAGACTATTCTCAGCTCCCTTAGCTATAAATTAGACTACGATTGGTCTATTTAACACAAGCCATGAAGATTAACTATGAGTAGATTTAAAAGCATGTTTAATTTTTTTTTCAAAGTGCAAAGTTAGTAATCTTGTCTTCAATTTTTAGAACTGAAAATACCTGCATTATACTGAGAATTTTAAGTGGACATATAAACAAAAAGAATAAAAAATAAGACCTTTAGAAGATTATCTTTGGATTTTTCCCATCTGGTTTTTCAACATTAACAATATATTAGACGAATCTCATGTGATCAATTGTTTTGAAGGATGTCATGTGTGAAAACTTCCTCCTTTTTTCCCCAGACCATCACTATAAAATGCCTAAGCAGACGGTTGTTTCTTGGCCGGAAAGAACCCTTAACCTCCCTTTGTTACTAAAAATAATTTTGAAATTCACAAAGAGGCTTGTCCCGACATTTTCAATGAAAAAACCTAAATCTTCTTCCTTGGTACTCATTTGTTTTTCTTTTTGACAACATTACTAAGGATCTCATAAGCTATTTGAAACACTGCTTTTATATGATTATAAAAAAAACCCATACGCAATACAAATTTTACGATGCCACTTACCTAACAAAAAACTAAATCTAGAGCACCTAAATGTTGCAAATTTACTCCCTAAATAGTACCTTCCCATCTTTTCAGTAAACTGTGAGTTCCTGATTTATTTTTTAAAAGTTTGAACAGGTCTTGATAAGATTTAATGTCTTCATCTCTGAAATACCTTTCTATAAGCCACACTGCAAGGGCTGACCGACAAGATCTAAGGCCCTCCCTGAACATTCTGCTCAAAAACAACAAAAGCAAAAACAAAAAGCCTCTAGAAAAATAGCCACTCATAGGGAGCACCTGACACTGGAGGACCTCTCCCACTTTCCTGAACTAAGGAGATGACTCCTTTGATTCCTTCGTGCCCACCCATGGGTTTGGTTCTGTAAACCCCACCTATCCCATAGGTCCGTGGTGTATTGTTATTCTTGTTACTGTTCTCACTTCCAAGAGAAGAGGAGGAACTGGTTAAGTCCAACTGCCCGGAGCCAAAAGATCTCAGCTGATTGCCACTGCCACCTAACAACAGGACGAAAAAAGAATTTAGATATATCCATTTAGCAAGGACAGCAGAAACTGATACCCACACAAAAGGCAAAGGTGTCTGAAAAAAAGTAAAGCACAAGAAGGCATTTGCTGCATCAGTTAAATCAACAATTTATTAACCTTCTTGGACTTCTTCTAGGGAAAACTAATCCTACCTAGTCAGGTAACAGGCAGGAGGAGAGAGCAGGGGACGGCTCTATGGCAGAAAATCATCTCCTATTTTATTATGTGAAAGTTCTCATAATAAAAGGAGGAGAGTCTGATTGCCTAAAATTTAGCCTCTTTAAAAATGAAGCATGACAGCAACAGAAAAGGGAATCAAGACCTGTGTTAATACAAGGAAAAAATAAATCAGGAAGGTATTAGTTTTTCTTGTTTTTAAAAATCTTCTTCTCTACAATGTTATGTAATCTAATTTAGTTAAATTTTAATATCAAAAGAATACTTTCCACACTTAAAAAGCAATAAATACAAACGTATTTTTAAAAAGGCCTTATGTAGTTATAAATTTAATACTATTTATATTAAAGTATATTAAAAAGTAAATATTAAAATCCCCCCAAATTTAAAAACTGAGGGGAAATAAAAATCCACTGTACATTATGAGATAATTTAAATGACGTTATAATATTAAAAATTACGTGGTTTATAACTTTATTATAGCTGAAATGTACGACTGTTATAAAGAAAACAAGTAAGTAATGAAACAATGATCCTACCTTTCCTTGGAGAGCTCTGTGGGGAAGCAGGAGGAGAAGACAGCTGTGAAGAGGCGTTTGATACTGTATCTTCCGCTGGTTTCTTGTGACGTTCCAAACTTCCTTCTTCAGACAAAGAAAGAATCTTCTTTAAAGCTTGTGGTGAGTTTATGCCTAAAAGAAAAGTAAACGACTTAAATATATGTTTTCAAGGCTGAAAAAAAAGTAGCATTAATTACTAAAAAAACTCCTCTGCAACGAGAATTCTGAATGTACTTTAAAAAGTAAAAATTATTATTTAAAGGCAACTGGTTCATTCATATTCAGAAAATCACACTTGGAGTTGTGAGACAGAAGGCACTAAAGGTGGAAAAGAAGTAATGAATTCATGTGTGTTAGTGACTCTCCATCCAATGACACATTATAGGCCTTAACATTACATCGAATTTCTACCTCTTTACAATGTAAATGTTTTTGGTTCTCCTCATGGTGTAAAGTTACAGAAGGGGTGAGATGCTCAATGATTTGTGACAGACATCTGACAGAGTCCTACAAATAGACTGCTTCTGGTATCTTACTTCAGATTCTAAACCCTAAAGCAGTCACCATCTTCACTCCACAGATCTTAGGAGACAAAGAAAGAAAGACAATTTGAAAACATCTGAATTTAGGATGAAAGTGACACAGCTAAGGCTATTTATCAATAGAACTCTGACAAATATTTTCGTATCGTTGGATACGTCACCTCAGGTCAGTGAGAATGACAGGAGGAAAGTAAAAGGTCAAGAGCTAACTGGAATTAGTGAGAAAAGTGAGTAAGAGAACTTTAATGAAGTCCATGCAAGTGGGGCAGTGGTTAAAGTGCTCAGCTGCTAGCCAAAAGGTCAGCAGTTCAAATACCCCAGCTGCTCAGTGGGAGAAAGATGTGGCAGCCTGCTTCTGCAGAGATTTACAGCCTTGGAAACGCTATGGGGCTGTACTCTGTCCTACAGGATCATTATGAGTCAGAATCAACTCAGTGGCAACATTTTTTTTTTTTTAAATACATACTTGATCAAATAAATGAATGAAGAAGAAGGCAGGAGAGGATCCATTACAGTGTCATGCCACAGAAACCATGGAAAAAGGTTTCCAGAGGAAGGGATTGATCTAGGACCAAGTGTACGATCAAGCAGGATGAGGATGGAGGACAAAGGATCACATATGTCAATAAAAGGTGATCCTGCCCCTGCCCCAAATACGTGTGAGAAACAGGGGAGTCACTCGGATCTTTAGTCTCTCCTGTTATGATGAAGCACTCTCAACAACCTTACTTTGAACAACAAAGGGATACTTGGGAAGGCACTTTACAGTAAAACTAAAATAATGTCAACTTTCAATGTTCACAGACCTAAAAGAAGCCATTATAAGGGTGGCAACAAAATTTAATCTTTCATTTCACCTCATGTAGGTGTTTGATGTTGTTATAGGATAATCATTTTTAAAAATCACCTATAAGGCAATACTTTAATTACATGTAGACACTAATGTACGCTGTGGCATAGTGGTTAAGAGCTACAACTGCTAACCAAAAAGTCGGCAAGCTGGAATCCACCAGCCGCTCCTTAGAAACCCTATAGGGCAGTTCTACTATGTCCCATAGGGTCTCTAGGAGTCAGAATCCACTTGACGGCAACAGTTTGGGTTGGTCTGGTTACTAACATATACAAACTGAAAACCAAACCCGCTGCCATCAAGTCGATTCCGACTCCTAGCGACCCTGTAGGACAGAGTAGAACTGCCTCATTGTCTCCAAGGAGCGCTTGGCAGATTCGAACTGCCGACCTCTTGGTTAGCAGCCATAGTAAAGATGTTCTTTTCTCACCTTCTCCCAAACTCAACAAATAGGACATCTCCTGACGACGACGAACATGCCGAGGACTGAGTTCATAAGGCGTATACTATATGTCTCTTGTCCAACTCATAAAAGATGTACCTTAGTTACCAACGCCCGTTTTATCTAAGTAAATTTTTTACCATAAGTTTATTTTTAAAAGTTTCTTTCCTTTTTTTAACATTGCTTCCTTTCACATATACACAGAACCAGTACATCTTATGGACAATTACTTTGCTGTGCCTCTTACATAAAGGAATTAAACTAGGAGATGTATTCTTTTAACAGGAAAGATGAAGGCTGATTTGTCTCCTTAACATACAAGAATCATTTGTATTTTTCCGAGTTACAGAATCAGTCCTTCAACAAATAAGAATTTATTCCCTAAAATCATTTGACTTAAAAATATTCCGCCTAAATTCCAGTAATACACTGATCATATCAAGAATAAGGCAAAACTAGTTTAGATTCTGTGTATGGCCAAGGCAATTTCTGTACTCATTAACAATTTAATAAAAGCATAACTTCCCTATCCCACCCCCTGCCCTGACAAATAAACCAGGTTAAAAAAATCAGATACTATTTATAAAAACAGTCCTTTCCATGGGTAAAAGTAAAGTTAAACTTAAAACCAAAAAATCCACTGTCGCTGAGTCAGTTTTGACTCATGGCAACCTCACGTGTTACACGGTAGAACTGCTCCGTAGGGTTTTCCTGGCTGTAATCTTTACGAGCCAGGTCACTGGGCCTTTCTTCCCTGGCGCCGCTGGGTAGGTTTGAACTGTCAACCTTTTGGTTACTAGTCTAGTACATACCATTTGCATCACCCAGGGACCCGAACATTAAAGTTTCATTAAGAAATAATAATCATGGGCAAACTCAAGAACATTAGACATATTTTTCCCAACATAAGCATTTTCTTTTCCTAATCTGAAAACATGACAGTGACTATACCAGAAATGGATGTGAACTTTATCACCTACCAAAAGGTGGGAGATCCTTGACAGGTACTTTCTTTCGTGAAGGATAAAGGGACACAGCAGGAACCTGCAGTCCTTGGCTGATTTTATGTGGCAGCGGCTGCTGCTGTGACGGCGGCTGGGGTTGTGCTTTCTGTTGTGACCCTGCCCTGGGGGCCACCGGGGAGGTCTCGGATTTGACGGGCTTTTTGTCACCAGGATTCTTAGGCACTGATAATCGTTTTGTTTGAAAACAGAACGGGAAAGTCAAGGTGTTAGTAGCTACAAACAAGATAATTTTAGAGCAGTATGAGCATTTTCTGCAATTAGAATACTAAAATGCATATTGTTTTTCCTGCTGCCTGTATAAAGGACATGGGCGGGGGGCAAAACCAAACCTAGCTGTAGAAAATATTAAAGGCATGGCATGACAACGATATCTACTTTATGAAACTTGCCATCTCAAAATATGATGACACTATTAAACACTACATTAAAACAGAACTAGAAGAATGTGGATAATTCAATATGTTGTTGTTGTTGTTATCAGGTGCTGTCAAGTCGGTTCCGACTCATAGTGACCCTACAGGACAGAGCAGCACTGCCTCATAGGGTTTCGATATGTATTTGTACTTACATAAAAAACAGATAAATGATAAAAGCTACAAACAGGAAGATCGTTAGGAATTATTTTTCTAAAGTGGTGTCAAAATTCCTTGACACATATGAGCTAGGTTTTTATTTAATAAATTTTTTTTATGAACTGCAGTCTTTTTACTATCAAATTCTCCTGTGGGGTAGAATTATCTATGTTGACAAATAACAGCCAACACTGTTTGAGGTTCCTAAGTGTATAATTCAATGGCAGATAGATGGGGAACCAATATAAAAAAAAAAGACAATCAAATGCTACGTGTGAGTATCTGCATATTCAAGATGACTCCATGACCTGTGTATGGCTACCAGTTTACACATAAGGAAACTAAGAAGCAGGGAGCTGACATATTTGTCTACAGTAACATCCTAGTGAGAAGAACAAGCAAGGTGTGAACTCAGACCAATCTGAGGATAGGCTCCAGAGGGTAAGCTCTTTACAGCCAGCAGTGCTTTCATAGAGTCCTGGGTAAATTCAGTAATCTGAATCTTCTCAAATCACCTAACATTTAAATTTCATAGAAGGCGTCTTTGAACCTGTTCATAGAAGGTTCAAAAGTGTCATAAATGGAAAATGCCTCTGTCTCATAGAAACAGATGCCAATAAAGGGAAACCTGCCCCATTTCTGGCCTGGTGAGATTTTCAAAGGATGAGAACCTAGACATTAGGCTGAATGGAACAGAATCACTGCTTCATGTGACACCTGAATTTATTGCCGGGTTCTATCCAGGCTAAAGGTATACAGGGCAACCAGCATACCCAGTTCTGTGCCCTTCTGATCTGGTGAACCCCCTCAAGTTTCCCACCCTGGGGAGTACCTCCGTGAGAAGACAAGTGGTACAAAGTGGGGCTGCATCCACCCCCATGTCCCTGCACTGTGTACTGGCAGCTTCGGGAGGAACCAAAAGCAACCGCCACCCTAAATTAGTTCACTGTGCCATCTTCCCCATGTTGAGGGCCTGGCTAGTACATTCCTGTGTGGCGTTCAATGGCAGCACGCGAGGCTGGGGAAAGGTAGGTATGTCTCAGGACTACAGAACCATAACTTTCCCCTTTGTGCTAAACCCTGTTTTGTCACCACCCCATACCACTGCACAAGGGAGGACTCTGTACTCCAAAAGTCAGAGTCTGCAGCCAGCCACCCTAAGGAACAACTCACATGTGTTGGTCGCTGGCTCACACTGCAGTGACAACGTCTGAAGACTGTCCTCATCCATTTCCAGCTCCAAGTTGGACAGGTACTGCTTCACTTTTCGTGCCATCTGGGCATCTTCATAAAGCTTTTTGGCATTGAGAAAGGAACTACGACGCACTCGCTTTTTATGACCACCTGTCTGAGCAACATCTAGCACTGCCGCGTTTGTACTACCCTGGCTGAGAGACCTGGAAGACGAAAGGCAGACATGCAGCTCATCCGGCATGGGGCTCCTTTACCTATGTGGAACACGCCCAGGCGTGTGTAAACATCCTAAGTTCAAGGTTATATACCTCACTCCACTAAGTCAACTGTTACGTAACAATATGGAATAATACAGATTAAAAAAAAATTTTAGTTAAAAAAAGAATCATACATACATATATATGTTTGGCACCTGCTCTATTCCACCTAGGAAATTCCACTTTTCACTTCTATAGAACATTCGATGCAGTTCTCTCATAGAAGCCAGAAAACAGTAACAATTGTATACAAGAGCTCATGCAAGGATACACAGCTACAATCATTAGGATTCACAGCATTAAATTTACTACTTCTAAAATGTTTTACACAGATTTATATACAATTTGTTATACTGTTCACAATTGTTTTCTTACTCCTTGGGCTGAATGTGGTGAGTTTAAGTCATATGGTCAATCTGTTAATAAAACAGTCATGCAAATGTAAACATGTATGTATAGAAACTGTTTAGCATGTGAGTTGTTAAGAATTATTTTTTAAAAAGGATTGGTTTATAGAATGAAAACAGTAGTTAGTTGAGCTGTAAAAATTTTTAGTTTTAACACCTGGGGGCACCTTTTATATTATATATATTTACTTCTCAAGTATCTGTGCAATACTATTTTAATTGCACAATTTCCCTTCTAATATTTGCCCCCCACCTTCACTTTAGGCTTTTCCCACCTTAAAAAACACAAATTACATTAAAATACATCTTTCTGAAAGCTCAGAAGTATGCCTGCCCTAAGTTCCCGAGAACAATCATCAGGCATGTCACAGCTCTCATGGATCATGACCTCAAAAGCAAAAGCCCCCACAGATGAAACTTGAAGTCAGTTTGTCATTTGAAATTCTGCTAGAGCAAGAGGGTTACGAAAAAAAATGCAAAGCATGAGAAAATACAGCAGGTCAGAAAACAATGCAATGAGCAGACAGGAACTGTGTGGGGTAGGCAAGGTCTCCACCACTTACCCCAAACTCCTCCACTTCTTCTTCCTGTAAGTGAGAGCCATGGAGATTGAAGCATGGGTGTAGAAAGAGAGACAGACAGATCACAAGCTCAGAAAGAAAGGCCTACACTTCTGGATAAGCAGTTCTAGCAGCCCACAAACATTTAACTGTATCTTCACCTCTCACGCACAGCTACACCTCAAATGTTTTTCTGACTCAAAAGAAAAATACGTCTTAATATTTTTTATTCTAAAAGAAAACCAACTCCTTTCTCTCTCTCTTGAATCAATTCTTTTTGACTACACTAACAGCTAAATCCAGTGGACAGTGAGACCACACTATTTGGCTTATTTAGATATTTTAGTTCATACTACCTGGCTACGAGTTTTAGCTCTCAAAGTCAATGCTCTGAAAAATAATGACAAATAATTGTGCCTAATTTTTAATGTTAAATTACAAATATTTGAATACAAACTGCCTTCACTGCCAGTCAAAAGGACACCTGATGCAGATCTTTTCTAATGTCTCATCGTCAGAGTTCAATGGAGCTTCTTAGCATGCACTAACGCAGTATTTGCCACGCTACAAATGTTAACTATTCAAATGTGCCTCCTAATTTATTAACAATCTCTACACTCCACCATCCCTGACCCCACATGTGCTACCGAAGATGAGAGACTCACCGAGTCCTGAACATCAGGGCAGGGTCCATGTTAACCGAAGCCATTCGGCCGACATGACGAATTTCTTTTGCAATCATCCTTAACTTCTCAAAATTGACAAGCCCATCGACTTTTGAGTCATTTCCTACAATGGGCAAAAAATAAAAAGGAAATCACAATGACATTTATTCTTTGCTCCCATCAAGTGAAGGTAAAAGTCCTCTACTTAACGTTTACCTTCGTGAAGGAACGTGAGATCCTTCTTAATAACTGGGAACAGCGGGATTATGGGAGGTTGTAAGTTTTGACTATTTAGAACATTGCGATACTTTGCCATGTTTCTGGAAGGATCAAACAGGTCCTGGAGATCCTGAAACAGTTTTTCGTATTTATTGGGAAGTTTTTCCCAGGTGGTTCGCAGTCTTGCCACTGGTGCCAGGTTTAGGCCACTGAGAGCAAAGAAAGAAAAGTTGTATAGAATTAAATGACTCATCTTTAAAAAATGAAGGAAGTAAAATAGTGTGTTATTTGTTAATATATAACACCTCTATGTGTATGCTTTATATACATATAAGTTTACTGAAGAATAAGGAACTATTAATGCAAATGCTGGCAATGAGAACAGAAGATGGAAGTAGTGGTCAGACTCATGGGGTTTTACTCTTTCCCTTTATACCCTCCTGAACCATATAAGGAAACCCTGGTGGTGTAGCGGTTAAGGGCTATGGCTGCTAACCAAAAGGTCGGCAGTTCAAATCCATCAGGCATTCCTTGGAAACCCTATGCAGCAGTTCTACTCTGTCCTATAGGGTTGCTAAGAGTCAGAATCGACTCAACGGCAATGGGTTTGATTTTTTGGTTTGATTCATATAATCAAAACTGTTAGAATGTAAGTATCATGAGGGTACGATTTAACTGTTTTGTTTTGTTGCTTTGTCTCCATACACAGAACAGTGCTTGACACATAGCAGGCACTGACAAAACAGACTGGGCAAACATCCTATAATAAAACAAAGCCATAATAGTAATGAGTGCATGATCAAGCTCCTAAACAGAGAAAAGGACTAATTTAATCATCACTACCACCATCGATACAGCTCATTGTTTCAGTTTGTACTTTGTTCCAGCTTCAATCTAAGCAGAAAGGAAAGACAATTAACATTTATTGGGTATCTACATTGTGTTTGTCTGATGGAACTCAACATATATAAATTAATCTTCTTGGCCATAACTTCCTGGGGTATTGTTACTTCTCAGACAAATACACGGGGTTCAGAGAATTTAAAATAATTTGCTCAAGGTCACAGAGCTAAAAAAGTGGTGGAGAGAGATTTCCTGGGGTCCAAATCAGAACATATCAGAGATTTAAAATTAGGGACGAGGATTAGAATTTAGAGAAAAATTATTATTCATTATGATTCAATTAAAACCCACCGAACTTATACAAGTTAGATGGTGTTCCTGGATTGACTTTTACTCTGTGAGCTGCACTGAGTCTGCAGGCAAACCCACCGTCTTACCTGATGATTGCAAACATGGAGTTAAAATTCTTGCACTCCCTACAGTGCAGCGCTATCTTGATGAAGTGTTTAATGATCTTCATCCTCTTCAGCTGGTTCGTCTCTCTCAGAATTTCAGATGCTACCCAAAATGTCTCCTGGTTAATGACTTCTTCAAATGTCTTCAGGTTGGCACAGCTGGTTTTGGACTTGAGTTTAAATAAATCATCTATGTATTCAGTAGGTTCAATGTTACGGAAGAGTTCAAAATTTCGCATAGAGAGCTGTGTGGCAACTTCTACAGTACTGAGCTGCAATAGGGAAATCTGACTCTCTCTCAGCAACTCCTGGGCATCTTCATCTGAGCAAAGTGTTTCTGTTTCCATGTTGTTTTTCAGATAATACCTACGAAAAACATAGAAGCGTGTCAGATTTAAAGCGTAGGCAGCAGTCTCATAATATTCCTTGAAAGAATATGCTACTTTTTTATGCAAAGTTCAAGAGTACACTGAATTGAATGATGGGAAGATTCTTTGCAATTCGGGGGAGGATGCAGCTGGTATCTCAGTCACCGGGTCACAGAACCACCTATCGAGAAGTCACTGATGGAAACTAATGAATCATGTGCAATTTTACTTGTAACCACAGTGATTACTCTTTGTCCTTTCCTTCCCTTCTCTCTAGATTATTTTATTTTTTTGCTAAAAATGACAGAAAATAGCCATATTTTCAGTTTAAATAAGGGACTAGGATCTAGAGAAGAAAGAGGGAAGGTCAGACACAGGCCAGCATTCCAATTTCCCAGGTGAAGAGAAAATACGGGACTATTGATAGGTTTCAATTGGATCAATCTAAGTGTACTTATTCAAGTGTCAAAGAAACCTACAAGCTATTCCCTTCTATTAGTGGTCCTCTACATCCTAAAACAGATTTTAATTTCTTTTAAATATCTGATTTTCATAAAAACCCTACAGGTAAATGGAGCAGGTATCACCCCTAGTCAGATGGGGAAGCAGGGGCCCAATGATTAATGATGATGCAGACACAAGAACTCAGAGCTGGTGCTTTTCCTTTGTTAAGCCACTTGTTGAAAGCTGCATTCAGCTGTCAGCAATGTGTTTTTTTTCCCCATGGATTCTCTAGACAGATGCTTTTCCTAACCCAAATTCCACAAAGGAAGAAACAGAACTAGCACAGTGGGGGTCCTGTCAAACTTGTTTTTTGCATATTTCTCCAAGGCAAATATTTCATCACAGAAAACAAATACCATGGACCATTGGCATTCACAGATTTCACGTTCTCAGTCCTGATTACTCATGCAGCCCATGACATATATCCAGCTGTAGTTTTCTTGCATAATGAAATCATGAGTCTACAGCTCAATGGAACTCTATCATGGATAAGATACATGATACAAACTAAAACTACCTGTTAGTGCTGGTATTGGAAAAACGGTAAAAATGAAGACATGTAAGAAAGTTAAAGTGGTTAGAGAGAAGACAGAAGTTTTGAATGCATTAAAACATGTTTTAGATATTTGACAGGAAAAAGTCAAGTACAATAAAGCACTCCATATGGTAGGAAAAACAAGTGACTTATGGAACTACCGTATTTTTACCCAAATAATACGTGCCTTCTATGTTTGTTTGCCACTCATGCCCTCCCCTCCCACAATGTATTTTTGTAAGTACACTATGCTAACTTTTTTAATAGCAACATGTTTAAAAAAAAAAAGTTGGCATAACAGCACGTATGAAAATACCTTGGGGTGGGGTGGGAGGGACGCAGTTGGCAAACCAGCATAGAAGGTATATGTTATTTGCGTAAAAATATGGTACTTAATTTTCAGTCAGTGCAGAATCTAATCATGAGAGGCAAAATAACTATTTTTCAACTTTCACTAATCTATGGTTTGAGGCTATACATATACGCACATACATGATTGAAAAGAATGACAGAAATATGATTAAAAAGAATGACAAAATTAGGTTCAGTGTTTTCTCAAAAGTAACATGTGATACAAGCACTTACAGAGCAAGGGAACCAAGCTCTGCAGCAACTGAAGTTTGGTTCCAGAGCTAAGAAGAGGTTTTCCTAGTGTAACATACAGTAACAGGTGGCATTAACCCATTACACTGCCACCCATCTCCCCCTAAACAAACGGAGCTCCCAGTAAAGTCAGGTAGGCAGAAGTAAGTGACACTAGGATATCATTAGAAAATGTGTTTGTCAATGTACATATCCAAGGAGAAGAGAGGGCCAGAATGTACTCTGCGACTTCACACCAGGCTTTCTCCACCACGTGGCCAGCCCCGTGTCTTAAAGGGCAAGTGCGGAAGTTGGTGGGTCAGGAACAGCATTCAGGCCACAGTGCCCTGCTTCCACAAGCTCTTGTTGTAAGGGGCAACAGTCTACTGTGTGCGTTTATTTTGATGTAGCAATCCTTCGTGAAGGGAAAACTCCATTTTCTTTTAAATCTGCAGGGGAAGTTACTCATTGGTAAAGGAATTCAATAGGATACATATTGCATACCTTCCACTCAGTTGTATTCTATCAGCAAGTTTGGAAAGCTGATCTGGAAGTCGTCTTTGTTTGATTACTCCCTCGGGAGTGACCGATACCTCACACAGCGAATACTGATCTGGGGTAGTAGTAACGGCAAACTCCCTGATAGCCTGAATGACCACTTCCTTCGCTGTGGTGTCCTTACTGATCATGATGTATCGGCTTTGCTGATCAGCCTTAAAAACCCTTAGCACTTGATCCGGCAGGTCTGGAAGAAAGAAAAGCATACATGAGTAGAAAAGACTTTAATCTATGGGAAGGCAATTAAGCAGAGTACCCCGAAGAAAACCTTAGAAAAGGTGATGTTAAACTTTCACCTCTCCCTTACTCTAGCTCTTCCTCAAAGATTCAGTCAATCTGCTGAACTGCTTCAAGGGCACACCTTCCTCTCTGTGTAACTGAGTGATCTACAGACAGAATGCAAACACAGCAGCATGCAACTACCGTATTGCTGGCAAAGGAAAAAACATTCACATCTAAAGTTAATCTTTATTATATTATAATCTTTATATTAAAAAGCCTCTATTAAAGACCCCCTACTTTACTTTTTATTTGATATGACAGTAATACTTGCATGGTATGTGTCATCTTCATTTTATGAAAGAAAAAAAAACAAGCTCAGAGAGATTAACTGGCTAGATCAAAATAATCCACTGAATACAAAAAGAAATGGTTTCAATTGTTGGAAACTGAAGGTCTACCCTGACTGAACACCTGATATAACCTAGGTCAAACCAAGACGGACACAGCATTACCATTATGTTAGAAGAAAAAAGGTTACAAGAAAACAACAACAAGCCCAAGTGTGAGGGGTGCTCACCGGGAGTAGTGCTGAAGTCTAGAATGCGATGGTGTGACTGCAGTAGGTCAGGATTACTGGACGACAAGGTCCCACTGACTGGCAGCGCGGTGGGGATGTGCTTCGTCTGCCGTAAGCCTACTATGCTGTCATCTTGAGACTGGCCAATTCCAATATCACTGAACAAACAGGAAGCCAGAAGATAAATCCTCAGCAACTTAATAGTTAGAGGCCATCAAAATACCAGACACACATCATACATAAACCATAGTCCATAAAACTTGTGGTTACTCAATGAATACCATTCAAAAATTTGGTAGAAAACTGCAAAAGCAATGAATTATAAGATTAGCTTTATTTTGAAACTACTGCTTAAATATTCAACCCAACTAATTTTTCTACTTCTTAAGTGTACAGGATAATGTTTCTCTAAAACCTATGTCTTTTTAACTAGGAAAACCCAAACAAATATTAGTAGTTTCTCAATACAGAAATGTATTTAAGAGATAAGCTCCAGTTAATGATGGAAATGGATTTAAAAAGGAACACATTAAAAAGTGTCTTTAATCTCACTCAACCAATGGTTTTTGCATCAGAATGATAAATTGTTTTATAATCTGACCTGAACTAAACTGAAGAAATGGAACAAAATGAACAGAGAGAAAAAAAATCCAAACTGTCCTAATTTTATTCTCCAGTGTTTCGGGGTGGGGGGGGGGGTCACTATAAAGTCAAATGTAAGGAAACCCTGACAGAGACATTATTTCTTAATTAAAAAAAAAAACCCACAAGTGCATAAAAAGCAACGTGCAGGGGGGCATTTCTTAGCATCAAGATGTATTCAAAGTCCAATGACTCACTTTTACTTTTTAGTCCTCTCCTCAAATATCTAGTTACTCATTTAAGTACCCAGAGAAATGGTGCTTATTATTGATAGCTACAAACCCATTTCCATTTATAAAAAGTCTGTTAACTGCAGACAACTCCTTAAAGAGAACTTAATGCATAAAAAGTTCTTTCTAGATTTGAAGCATCAACTTCAAACAAAACATCAATGTAAAACAATCAGCACACACATAAAACGGCTAGATCATAATCAAGTGGTTGTAGTTTACACTCCTTTCTATAAACATCTTGAAATAAAAAGGAAAAAAAATTTTACCAAGATTGGGTTGTAAGCCAAGTCATTATAAATGGTAAGACATTTAGTAATTATTAGGCTTTCAGACATTATAGCTTCATAGTATCTACTATTTTTAACAGCTGTGCTAAAAAATCTAGCAGCTTTTTTTGGGGGGGGGTGGAAATTACAGAGGTAAATAAGCAAGGGCAAGAAGAGATGTCTTTTAAAATTAAGATAAAATTAAATTTCCATATAAGCCGGTATATAAGCATACATACGAGACTTAAAATACTGGTGTCCTGGAAAAACATTACAACTATCACATTATCAGTGGAATTTTATTTTTCAACCGTATAAACCAGTCTTTACTGCCAAAAACATCAGATGTAATGTTATGAGAAAACTACTACTATGGGCTCAAGCCAAGACACAGCTGACTGGTCCACTCTTGGCACAAATGGTTGTAATTATTAATATACTTCAGGCACACCCAAAAACAGCTTCCTTTTTAAGAAACGTTCCTTGGCAACATTTTAACACTCACATGATGATCTAAATCTCTACTCTCAGTCCACTCTGATCAAGAATCAGTTTCTTGATTTCTCAACTATCTCTCTGTTATCTGCAAAAATAGTCTTCAATTGAAAACACACAATATTCAAGACCTAATTAAAAAATGCCCCCGTCTGAGCACGCCCTCCTACTGTTCACCTCTCCAGCTCTCTCACTGTTGCTGAAATTGTTTTCTCTGGCCTTTACTGCACTTGACAGTCTGGTGATTCACCCCTTCTTTTCCCTAGGTTCAGTCTCTCTCTCTCCACGTACCTGAGGCTCAAATCTGAATTCCATCAGGCTCTTGGCCGACCTTCTCCTCACCTCTGCTCTCACATCACTCCACAATGCCTACACTGCCCACTGAGCATCATCAGCATCTTACTTTTACTGATAATGTCTGGGAGTAAAAATCCACAAAACTGGCCCTTACATCCCTATAAAAGCACGCCTAGATTCCTCAGTTAGTCCAGGCCACTGGGGCAGAAAAGGCTATATTTACTGGCACCGGGGTGGGTGGAGGGGAGGGAGGGAGGCAGATGTGGCTAAGGAAGGTTCAGGTGCCAGATTAGACTAGAATTCCAGCTTTGAAGCTTTCTTATTGTGAGTTATGGACACACATCTCAGCTTTCTGGGCCTCAATTTCTGTATCTGTAAAACAGGAATAAGAGTACCTACTTCAAAAACTGTTGTAGAAAATTAAACGAGATCACATACACGATGAAGTTACTGAACATATGGTAGGTTCTCGATAAATGATAAATTTTAATTTGGTAGTGTTCATCAGCCAGTTACAAATTCAATTAATGGTACTCAACTTTTATATTTTTACATTTTCCGAAAGTGTCTCATAAGAAAAAAAAAAAAAATTTTTTTTTTTTTTTTTTTTTAAGAGAACAAGTTATTTCCTGAATTCTAGACTTACCCTGCCAGTAACTACGCAGAACTACCTATGTGTGGCTTTTAAAAACAGATGTGCCCAGCCCTCCCTTAGGCCAACAGAACCACATCGCCATTGATTAAAATGGTTCACTGGAGAGCATGCAGGTCTCTGGGTAAGAACCAGTGTATTATGTCTAGAATATCTGTCTGATTTAATAGTATAGTAGCTTTGTAAAAAAAAAAAAAAAAGTATTTTAGTAAATACATGTGGATATATAGAACAGTAGGCAAGCTGGGTGGTGCAAACAGTATAGTGTCCGATTACTATCTGAAAAGGTTGGCCGTTCAAACCCACCCAGAGATGCCTCAGAAGACAAGGCTTGAAAACCCTATGGAGCAGTTCTACTCTGCAACATAGAGTCACCATGAGTTGGAACTGACTCGACTGCAACTAACAATAAGAACATCTAGAAAAGTTTAAATAGTAACAACCAGCTGCCATGAAGTCAATACTAACTCACAGTGACCCCATGTGTGTCAGAGCAGAACTGTGCTCTGTAGGTGTTTCAACAGCTGCAACCTTAGGAAGGAGATCTCCAGGCCTTTCTTCCAAAGCATCTCTGGGTAGATTTCAACTCCCAACCTTTCTGTTAGTAGTCGAGTGTGTAACTGTTTGTATCACCTAGGGACTCTAGAAAAATTTAAGTATTAGCTAATATTAAAACAAGTTTACTATACCAATAAAATTGACTCCCTATAGTTTACTTTTTTATTCTACTTTAGATAAAGGTTTACAGAACAAACTAACTTCTCATTAAACAGAACACATTGTTTTACAACACTGGTTAACAACCCCATGACATGTCAACACCCTTCCTTCTTGATTTTAATACCCGCTTCCTGTCCCCTCCCGTCTTCTAGTCCTTGCCCCTGGGCTGGTGTGTCCCTTTAGTCTCATTTTATTTTATGGGCCTGTCTGATCTTTGGCTGAGGGATGAACCTCAGGAGTGTCTCCAGTACTGAGCTAAAAGGGTGTCTGGGGGCCATACTCTCAGGGTTCTCCCAGTCACTGTCAGTCCAGTAAGTCTGGTCTTTGTGAGTTAGAATTTTGTTCTATATTTTTCTCCAGCTCTGTCTGGGAGCCTCTACCGTGATCCCTGTCAAAGCAGTTGTGGTGGTCACCAGGCACCATTTAGTTGTACTAGACTCAGTCTGGTGGAAACCATGGTAGATGTGGTCCATTAGTCCTTTGGACTAATCTTTCCCTTGTATCTTCAGTTTTCTTCATTTTCCCTTGCTCCCAAAGGGGTGAGATCAGTGGATATCTTAGATGGCTGCTCACAGGCTTTTAAGACCTCAGATGCTACTCACCGAAGTAGAATGTAGAATACTTTCTTTATAAACTATGTTATGCCAATTTAGCTAGATGTTCCCGAGACCATGGTCCCCACAGCCCTCAGCCCAGCAATTCGACCCCTCTGGGCGTTTGGATTTATCTATGGAGCTTCCACGACCTTGCTTTGTAGAGGTCGTGCTGGCTTCCCCAGTTATTGTGCATACAGTTTACTTCTTTATATAAAAGATGACTTTTATATTAGTTTCTGTAACACTGATAATGTTTGAGAATAAAAATCCATAAAACTGGCCTTTAAAAACCTATAAATCCATGCCTACTCAGTCCCTTGTTGTTGACTGGTTATTCTTTTCATTTCAATTATATTCCAAACTGATGAATTATCTAAACAATTTTCATTAAAATATAGTCATATTTTTCCTTTTTAACTGTGATGAGAAATACGCATGAAAACACCCACCAACGCCACAACTTCCACATTTACAACTCAATGACACTGATTACAGTTTTCATGTTGTGCCACCATTACTGCTAAACCAAAAAACCCATTGCCATAGTCAATTCCGACTCATGGTGAACCCTATCGGACAGAGCAGAACTGCCCCAGAGGGTTTTTCCAAGGACTTGCTGGTGGATTTGAATTGCTGACCTTTTGGTCTGCAGCTGAGCTCTTAACCACACTTCGCCACCAGGGCTCCCCATTATTGCTAACCTCATCCAAAACATTCTACCATCATTAACACAAACTCTACGCCTCCTAAACAAAAACTCTCCTTTTCTCCCTCCCTACCACCTCTGACAACCATTAATAATCTTTGGTTTCTAAATACTTGCTAATTTTATACAAATGAAATCATACAGTATTTGTCCTTTTGTGACTGACTTATTTCATTCAACATGTTTTCAAGGTTCATCCATGTTGTAGCATGCATCAGAACTTCATTTCTCTTCATGGTTGCGTAATATTCCATTGTACTATGTACCACACTTTGTTTATTCATCTGCTGATGGGACATTTTGGTTGTTTCCATTTTTTGATTGTTGTGATAAATGCTGCAATGAACACTGGTGTACAGGTTTCTGTTTGTGTTCCTGCCTTTACTTCCTCTTGGTAGATACGTAGGATTGGGATTGTTGGGTCATACGTTAATTCTACATTCAACGTTTTGAGGAACCATCAAACTGTTTTCCACAGTGGCTTCCTCATTTTACATTCCAACAATGGATGAGAGAGTTCCAGTTTCTCCACAACCTCGCCAACACTTGTTTTCCCTTTTTTTCCCTATCGCTGCCATTCCAATGGGGGAGTGGGGGATACCTTGTGTTTTTTATTTGCATCTCTCTAATGGCTAATGATGTTGAGATCTTTTGATGTGCTTGCTGGCCATCTGCGTATCTTCTTTAGTGATGTCTGCTCAAGTTCTTTGCTCATTTTTTTGATTGGATTGTCTTTTTGTTGTTAAGCTGTGGAAATTTTATATGTATTTGGAGTATTAGGCCCTTATCTGATATATGGCTTCTGAACATTTTCTCCTCATCTGTAGTCCCTTGCCCATTTAAGTTGTAGAAGTTTTACATGTATTTGGATATGAGGCCCTTATCAAATGTACAGTTTTTGAAAATTTTCTCCCGATCTGTAGGTTGTTCTTTCACTTTGTTGATAAAGTCCTTTAATGTACCAAAACGCCAAAAAATCAAACCTGTTGCCACTGAGTTGACTCTGACTCATGGCGACCCTACAGGACTGAGCAGAACTGCCCCACAGGGTTTCCAAGGAGCAGCTGGTAGATTTGAACTGCCAGTTTTTTGACTAGCAGCTGAACTTTTAACCACTATGCCACCGGTGCTCCAAGAGTATTTAATTTTTATGAAGTCCCACCTATCTATTCTGTCTTTTGCTGCCTGGGTCGTATTTTCTTAAATGCAAATTATTTAAGATGTTTCCTAGTGCTTTAAAATCCACACATCTAATTATCATCATTTTTACCTTCTGCTCTGTAGCTTTTGAATCTCTCTCTAAACACACACGGGACAAAATTATACACAGTATTCTCATGCTGAGTTCCTTGCCAACGTCTTGCACTGTGGATGGATTACATCTCAGTTCTTACATATCACATTTCTATTAATGCCTGCCAGGGTCAGGGTGACTTTTTTTTTTTTAAGGTTCCTATTTAACTCCTAGTCAAATATGACTCTAAGATCTTTTTTTGTTATTATGCTAATAATGCCACATTTAGATAATTTATTTTCTCATACATTTAAAAATAAGTTTTTCATGAAGAAGGGTCACTTTTAAAATCGATTTCTATTTTCTGTAATGCCAGCAGGCCTAATATCACAGAGCATTAAGTCTCTTAGGAACTTACTCAATATAAACATATTCCTGAATCTATAAATAAAACTCCATACTCACTGCTTATCTTTAGGACTCTGCTATGGAACAGAAGTCTTCTTTAGCTGATATGAAGCCACCAATCACTAGAGTTGAACAAGGGCAACACAAGCTGGACATTCAATCCATAAATACTATTTTCTAGACCATATCTAATCTGTATATGAAAATTTTATCCGAAATGAAAAAAGAAAAACCTTTGATGAAGTCCTGAATGTGTATACTTGCTGCTTCTATGTAAGACTCATTAAATTATCAAAGAAAAATATCTCCTATACTGTTGTAGTTTGAGGAATATAAATAACTCAATTTGGCACACCCACATTATTTAACATTAAAATAATTTCGTTGATGGCAAGTAAGCAAACAAGCAAAGATGAAAAAAGTGTAAGGGACACCTGCAACTTTGTCTAGCCTAAGTCCCTGGCATAAATAAACACTCAAGAATGATTCAAGAATACAGCCAACATTCTGGCTGAAAAGCCTACTGTGAGGAAGGAAAGGAATTCTATGACCAGTTTCTGATGTCTTGGCAGAAGTTGCATAATTGAACACAGAAGTGAGAGGAGAAAAGAAAAGAGAATGGCAGGGATGAAAAGTGGCAACCAGAAGAAGCAATGATTTGGTTGGCAAAGAGTAGATGCTGATGGCACAGAAGATACCCAGAAACAAAGACACAGCAGCAAAAACAATGCTGAAAGCTGGGGGAGATAGGAGGTTCTTTTAAAAAGTCCAAACGGGAAAAAAATCATTCACATAAACCATATTTTTAATGAAGACTGGGAATGGACAAGTAAATGGCAAAAAACGGGATTAAAACAAAGTTGGCTGTTTAATATTGATTCCAAGACAACTCAGCCCTGTTTCAGAAGAATTTATAATTAAACATTTATTAGACTCATGCTGCAAACATTACCTATATCACTACTTTTACATATCATGTCAAAAGTTTTAATACATTGTAAAACAACAGAGAATTTATACAGATACTTACTTATATGGTTTCTGTGGCAAGATACTGATCCGAGTCTTATCAAGTATCTTTTTGAGCTTATTCCTTCCTCCAACAGTATTGGCTTTACTTTTTTTATTTACTTTTTCAAGTCCTATCACCTGTTCTACATCTACAGCAAGATCTGGAATGGAGTAGCGGCTGGCCTTTTTGATGTCTCCAATTTTAGGGAGGTGAGGGGCACCATTTCTTTTCTCTTCTGATAATCTTGTTAGAAGCTCTTTAAATACTAAAATGAATGGAAACATAAACACCGCACAATGCCAATTATAAGAAATCAGAACAATTCGAAGCCAGTTATATAACTTGGAGATCCCTGAGAATACGGATTTCAGCAATCAGAATTGCAATCCTGTAGAAAAATACTACTCTAATGAATAAAGGACACCAACAATCTGTCTTATATATTGCTCTCTAACTTCCACTCAGAAAAAAACAACACAAACACACACAGCAGTCCACTCTCTAATATACAGGTAATTAAGCATTAGCAACATTCATCAATAAAATCATAGATAAAAAATAACCTGTATGGTGTTTAAGTCAGCGGACTTTGATTTCTATCTAATTACGTATTTATATAATTAATTCTATGTCTGTACAGGTTGTCCCTATTACAACATATGTGAGTTACGATGAACTGCATTTATGAATTTTTTTGGGGGGGGAGGGTACATCTTATCATTAGTAATATGTACTACATGCAATGTTGCAACTTGTAATTTGCTGTTATCATTCTCAGATATTCACTCGCAGATGTTCAAAGATCAAATTTAAAAAGATACTGATAATAAAAGCAATAATAATGAAAACTAAAAAAGAAAAAAAGGTATTCAACTTATGTCAGAACTGATTTATGACAGAGTTGTTGAAACAGAACCCCATTGTAAGTCAGGGACTATCTACATATTTTATTATAAATACTCTGATTCTTATGTTTTAAAAATCACTCATAAAAATGACTTCTCTTATGATAAGACCAAAATGTTTAAAAAAAAAAAAGGAGACAAAGTATATAAAAACACTTACCAAATAAGTTGGTTTTCACAGTGATAGATAAATGTGTGTTATTTCTAAGAATTTCCATGGCTTTTGAGAGTTGAATATTTTCAAAGTTTTGACCATTTACTTCTAGTATCTAAAAATAAAATTATAAAATGAATTTTGGTACTGCATTTGACTGAAGAAAACAGAGACACCAATATTCACACTGAAATCCTGGTTTAGAAATCTCATACCTGATCCCCACGTTTCAAGCCTGCTTCAGTTGCTCTGCTACCTGAATCTACACTGTCAACAAAGATTCCAAATCCCTTCTCTGAGCCTCCAAGTAAAAGAAAAGGCAAAGGAGCTTCTCGGGATGGTTTTGTTAATGTCATCAATCTTCTTTTTGCTTTGGCTGCACATGCAATATTTAATAGCCTCAGATGTCCACCCATTTTCTGTAAAAAGTTCAGGAGAAGTGGTGTCAACACAAAGACAGGATGATTAAAACGAATTTACGACTGATCAGGTCTTAAAAAAAATCACAAATATTACCTCTCTTTCCAGGTTATTTTCAAATTCTTCTAGAAATCGAGTCATCGCAGGATCTCCTTCAAAGTCATTGAAGTGATTATTCACCCACAATAATACTACCCGTGTAACCTGTAAACCAATCATTTCAGTCAGTTGTCTACTTTTCAGTGTGAAAAATTTGTCATTAAAAGAATTTTAAAAAGAATCTAACTCTCAGACAATATACTTAATAATACTGAACAAGAAAATAAAATAACCGAAAACAAAAAAGCCTCAGCCAGGATTTTATTCATATAAAAAGACCTAAAAAAATATATTTATATTTTAACTATATACTTTTATGTTGTTTTCCCAAAGAGGGTTTCGAATTTGGGAACGATGGTATTTAATATACATGTTGCTTACTTATTTTAAAATGTATTTGAAATAGTCACAATAAAAGTATAATAAAACCAAAATAGATTACTACAAGACCAAAAAAGGCAGAAACTAAACAGTAAAGGCAGAGGAAAAGAACAGATAAAGGGAATGAATTATATTAGGCTTAGAGAGCTACAAGGGAACAGGCTGTAACAGGAGGCAGACGGGAGCAGATGATTACTACTTGCTAACATGAAGGTCTAGAAGGTTTGTAACACTTACAGCACTCTGGGGAAAAAAGAGCTGCCCTTCCCTTCCCTGCATACATGTTTTCACACACAGCCTCACGCAGACTAATACACACACTCACGCTTAAGGAATGTTCGTTTTGTACCCAGTGAGAACTGTGCAACGTTCATTAGACTCTAAGTTCCATATCACATTCTAAACTTTGTCTATCATGTATTAAATGCACCTTTAACAATAAAATTTTACTGAATAAAATGAATATAACTACAACTTTAAATATTATATATATGGAAACCCTGGTGGCGTAGTGGTTACGTGCTACAGCTGCTAACCAAAAGGTCGGCAGTTCAAATCCACCAGCCGCTCCTTGGAAGCCCCATGGGGCAATTCTCTGTACTATAGGGTCGCTGTGAGTCAGAATCGACTCAACAACTTTTTTTTTTTAATTTAGTGTTAAAGAAACAAGGCTATGTTGTAGAGTTAATTTTAACAAATCACAGTATATAATCGGACTCATCACTTTAGAGTCAAGTCTTCATAATTATGTTAATCATTTCTCATTTATTATCACTTTTGCTCATTTTTCAAATTTAGGAAACTAGGAAGATCATCTCCCTTAAAACTATATCCAACATCTTCTTCATAAAACTGTAACTTTGTAGCTCAGAAAGCAGCTTGAAAGTCAACTGGCCATTTTACAGATGAGAAAAACAAGACTCATAAATCATAAATTGAATCCCAATAACCACCACCAATAATAATGAACATTTAAGATGCATTAAATGTTTACTAAAAGCCAGGCACAAGACAGAGGGCTTGTGTTACTTCATTTCATCCTCGTAAAAACCCCAGAAGCAAAGAAAGCGGGTCTCAGAACATCAGATGACACCCAAGTACGTGGTAGAAATGATGCTCGAACCAAGTTTCTATGAGTTTGAGAACTTCCAGGCTCACACCTCTCAGGATATGAAATGAGAAGCATTACTGTCCAAATGATCTCTCAAAGGCCAAGAGCTGAGGGCTTTTCATTTTAGTCCCATGTTCTAGATTTCTATGTCCCCCCTCTCCCAAGTCTGTCACGGCAAGTCAGACTGTCACATGGAGAGAAGTAGTGAGTATGGACTACGGTGAGCTCCCCAAAACTCATCAGACTATGAAAACTGCATAGTCTATCATCCAATTTGGCCTTAACAAAGCTCTCTAGAGCTGGTACTGGGGCCTACCAGCCAGTGATGGTTGTAATGAAATGTTGTTCTGGTGTCAATTTAAAAATTATTAACTTTTATCAGACAACACTATCCACCGAACTAGAAAATGAAGAATCCCAGGGGAATTGGGTTTTAATACATTCCCAGTAGAACTAAGGTTTAAACATCTGGTGGTGAATTTATTGGCCTTTGCATTA
Source organism: Elephas maximus indicus (assembly GCF_024166365.1). Lineage (NCBI taxonomy): Eukaryota > Metazoa > Chordata > Mammalia > Proboscidea > Elephantidae > Elephas > Elephas maximus. The sequence goes on from NC_064831.1 coordinate 20,327,099, forward strand.
AAATAAGCCATTTCTAGGGCTTAGCTCAGAAATCTAAAGCAAGAACTTTTTTTGCTTAAAAAATAGTCCTAAACAATAGTTTATTCCATTAATGTGAATGTACCTGGTGTGACAAATATATATATATTAGAGTATCTTTAAGTTTGTACCTTAATACTTCATATTTAAGTGCTAAAATAGAATATAATTTTCCAACCTTATCCCTGAGGCTCGGGTCATTAAACCACTCCAACAACTTTTTGCCCACTTCCATTGGGCTAGAAAGAAAAGTCCTATAGGTCAACAGGAAGTCTTCTATGAATGTTGGATCCACCACCGAATGCTCTTCCACTAAGTGCATTGTTAGTCTTTCTGAGGTGCCCTGTAACAAAGACAGCTGTAATCATCACCCTGCAGAAATAACATTTACGTGGTACCAAGACATCAAACTTTCAACATAAAACCAACTGGGCTGTGATACAGAGTAACAACAACTGCTGTTCATCAAGAAATAAGACTTTTCACAACTGCTAACTTTGAAGAGATGTTATGCTTACAAATGGAAAAAAAAAATCCTTGTTAATGAAAAATTTTGATTGTCCCAAGAAGATAAAATTCTAACTCACTATAAATGACTACCAAAACAATTCCTTCCCCTGGGCGACGGGAGGCTGGCTGCCTTACCTTGATGACGATGTGTCCCTTCCTCGTTCCAGTCCGGTCAAGTTCTCGGTGCTCCTTCACCATGACAATCTCGCCTTCCTCTTCGACTTTCTGCATGTTCTTTTCTACTTGGTTGAGAATACGGCAGTAATCTTGCTGTGCTATGCAGACAAACTGGAATAAAACATAAGTCACGTGTTGATGATAAAGTGCTTGCACGAGGTCTAGCAGCGCTAATAACTCAGTCTTAATTATTTAACACTGACATTTTTCCACATCTTTCCCACACTTTCTAAATGAGTGTAGTAATGAAGCTTCATCACACTTTTCTACTTTTTGATGTCTATTTCTTCCTTGGATCAGAAAAGTCTTACTTTTAGAATAAAACATTTATGTAGTTTATATTGTAAATCCTAACAACTTAAAAAAAAAAAAAGATAAAATTAGAAGAGTCCTTTTTTTATGCCTCTTCTGTAAGAGTTTAAAAAGCATGAGAGGGGAGAGGGATGATGTACAATTGTATGAGGATGGATAATAAAATTACCTTACCATCTAGTGGATTTTTTAAAAATTAGGAAAGATTTTAAGAGCAACCATTTAAAAATGACCATAAGGATGACTTTAATGAAAGATACAGTGAAACTCAGAGATACCACAGAGTATTACAAACTTGGTAATTATTGTGATAAGAAAACTTTTAGGAAGTCTGTTCAGGCAAGGTCACCAAACAAGCCACATACTTGTTTTAGTTCAAATCTTTATTCTTATAACTGGTATTAAGGGTAATCCCTGCTCCTATAGAAAAAGTTGACAAAAATATGCTCATCAAGCAATTATTCCTCCATGGTCCCAAACATAAAACCTCAGGACTTCTGGCAAACCAGGAGCAGTTCATGCTCGAGAAGCAGCACATTGCAACATGAAGTTTCTCCAACTCATCCGGCTGATACAATCTCATTAATTTTTCTATTAAGAATTTTAGAAGGAAAAACTTAAAAATTCAAAAGTCATAGGCCTTTCTTGTACAAATAATTGTGTATAGTTTAAAAAAACAACAACAAAAAGGCTTAAATCAACTCATTTCCTTAACACTGACCATAGGTATACATGTTTTGAAATGTGTGGTCTCTTAGTCTGCTCTCAAAAATATTTTCATTTTTTTCTCTTTATAGTACGGCAAAATTGCTCTCCAAATATATATGAATAAAATTACGTGATTTAGAAATTTAGAAACTGAATTTCATGTCCAAATAATTTCAGGTGTTCTTTCTTATATTCGGAAACCCTGGTGGCATAGTGGTTAAGTGCTACGGCTGCTAACCCAAAGGTCAGCAGTTCAACTCCGCCAGGCGCTCCTCGGAAACTCTACAGGGCAGTTCTACTCTGTCCTACAGGGTCCCTATGAGTCGGAATCGACTCGACGGCACTGGGTTTGGTTTTTTTTTTAATATTCAGTTTTAGAGAACACACTCACATCATCATTTTATCATTTATCTTCTAAAAAGAAAAAAAAAAGTAGATAGGTTATATAAAAGAATATGTGTTTTGAAGAGAAATGCACAAAGGTTAACCTTCTTAACTAAGGATATAAGAAAATGAGGGTACGTTTGATTTGAAATTCTGAGCGTCTAGACACTTTGGCATTTCTTCTGAAGCAAACTGAAACAGCAACCCCTTTTCCCTATTAAAAAATCACAAACTGAACTTCTAATATGATCACATAGATTGTTATCTACACAGAAATAAGTTTTAGTTGAAATTTTTTCTAATTTTTTATACTAGCAGATTTATTTTGCTTTAACAAATTTATAAATCTATTGTGAAATTCACAAATAAAATAGAATTAATTTTAGCTGGTACGAGAGCCGGTTGAAAATGTGTGAATTAGGTACAGTAACTGTTTCAGTGGAGTTCTATCCGAGTCCCTGGGTGGTGCAAATGACTAATGCGTTTCGCTGCTAAGCAAAGGCTGGAGGCTGAGTCCACCCAGAGGAGCCTTGGAAGGAAGCCCTGGTGATCAGCTTCTGAAAAATCGACCACTGAACACTCTACGGAGCACAGTTCTGCTCTGCCACAGATGGGGTCACCATCAGTCGGAACTGATTCAATGGCAACTAGTACACACTTTCAGAGAGGTGTTAACACATGAAGGTACTGTACAGTCCTGGCACCTTAGCACAAAATAAAAATTCAAACAATTGCATTTACGAAAGGCCAATGGCAATTTATCTCACATAATTATTTTCCTTTGGGCAAATGACACCGTAATTTATATTTAAGCAGAAAAATTATAAACAAAAGAATGTAGCATAATTAGGCTTTGTTCAACATACAACATACTCAACTTTGTTTATCCATGGCAAAATGGCTTTCTCCTCCAAAATTACTTAAAAGTGTCATTAGCTCCCACGATCCCAGAGAAAGAAGAATCTACCACAGATTTATCTTAAGAGGTTAGCTCTATTTAACCTGGTACTTTGTAGTCTGTAAGGGAAATTCATACCTAACTGTTCACAAAGGTATCCAAGTGTTCATTCCCCACTGAAGGGTATACGGCAGGGCTAAGCAATGCCTGGGGAGCCACCGGCAGGTCTAAGACACAGGCAGTGGAGAAGGAAAACAGGGAGAGGAATCAGGGAGTAGGTGGGCACAGGAAGACGAAAGGAGAAAGGGACAGGAGGAGGGAAAAGAAAAGAGGTATATGGGAATGGAACACTATATTGCCTGGTTCCACAGGATGTTTGTACCTGGCTATGACCTTTGTCCGTCAAACCAAACAGAGGGGAGTAAGAACAGACACTGCAAAGAAAGGAGCACACAAAGGAGGAGCCCAAAACAAAACGCTGCCTTCAGCATATCCCGGGATCCCAATGAACAGAAACAGATGTGAAATCTATTCCACTCACCACTGCGTCCTTAGACTCAACACAACCTCAACTAGTTCTCACACTACACAGTATTTACTTTGGAACCACTGGAATTATAAGGTAATGCGGGTTAATCATAGGCAACATACCTTTTTCTTGATAAATACATGACAATTTTCTTCATTTCATTCAATACCTGCTGATTCCCTACAATGAGCTAAGTAGAATATCACAAACGTACAGAGGCCATTTTATGAATGAACTAAAATATGATTCTCACTGTCTCCTTTCTTTCCCCTTACAGGATGATCTGCCGTTTGTATGTTCTGACAGCTATATGACATTTTAACAAAAACATACTAAAATACTTTTCTAAACAAGCGTTTACATTAAAATGTCTAAATTCATTCTCCATTCTTGTTCTACTATTAAGGGAAATCCATGCCTGAGCAGATGGGTTGGTGAAAGTACAGGAGTGACCCTCGAAACCTCTCATTTAGTGGCTTGGAATGGAGCAGAGAGGAAGAAAGAGACTTCCCGAGCAGGGGCCTGACCCTGACTCTCCTGTGTTTGTGGGAGCCTCCTTCAGGAGTTACCGGAGTCTGTACATCTTCATCAGAGTTTTCTTTTGAATTGAAGTCTATCTTGAAACTCTGTCACTCTGGGTTTCCCGCCATTTCCTTACCCCATAAACAGATTAGACTGTATTCCCCAGCATAACCCTGCCTTCTCTTCGCTTCCTAGGGCTCCCAGATAAACATTTAATATTGCCTGGTACATCTGACATTACTTCAGCACTCTGTAAATATTTAGTCATATCATAACATTTTTATCAGTTATTCTGAAACATTTTGAATATTTTAGTCCCAAGATTATGAAATTTCTAGCAACAGGGTTTTGACAAACTAGGAGGTGTTACTGTAATAGCTGAATTCTTAGAAATAAAGTAACTTTTACTAGACCTTTAAGGACAAGAGTGTCCTCCTTGAATGTTTTGTAATCCCAACATATAGAAGGGCTGAGGGAAGAAATGGTAAGAGACAGCAGGGTGGAGAAATTCTTAACGCTCTAGAGCTCACTTCAAGCCAGTTTAGCTTTATCTTTTTGAGAGTACAATTCCAGCGCTAAAATAATACATATGACCCTTTCAAAATGAACATTCTCAGGCCAAAGACTTTGGGATTTATCTACCATTTTCTTTTATTATACCAAATAATTGAGAATTGACTGCAATTTGAACGCTTTTCTGACATTACATATTTAAATCCTGAATTCATAGCCATTTTTTCCCCTCAATAATGTTCATTAAAGGAATTATCTTGCAAAATTATTCTATAATGATAACAGCATTTTACTTACACTCATGATTTTTTCCTTTTAAGTAAAATAGCTAAAATGAAAATTTAAATGATGAATTCCATTTTACATTAATTAGTCATGTGTTACTTAACATCCATGATACTTACGTTCTGTGAAACAAGAAGTTATGTAATTGGAATGTTGTGCAAACACCTGGGTCTGAGGGGCCCTGCCTGGAGGCGGCTGTGTGATGCATGGTTCAGGCAGCTCCCAACTGCAGACACCTCAGGTGAGCGCTCAGCCAGTCCCTCCTGGCACACGGCCCATGGCTGTGAAAGTCATGATGGGAGGACCCCAGGCACAGGCCTGGGCGGCAGGGGAGGTGTCTCAGTGACCCGGCACCCCCACCTCGTCTGAGCCCTGTGATGGCTGCCGACCTACGGTGCAGGCCTGGGCGCCCACTCCTCCCAGTGGCGGGGACACCTGTCCCTGCAGGTGGGGGGCAGCAGGGCGGGCTTGCTGCAAGTTGGGCTGTGGGCATCTTCTGGAGGGCACTGTGGGAAAGGGTATCACGACTGAACTACAAAAATGCAGTCCGTTCTTTTACAATAAACCATATTGTCTTTCAGGCTGAAGACTAATAAATACAATGGACACTAAACGTTAATTAGCCTAGTCAAATATTCTGGCTTATTTACATTAAAATACTTTATTTTTCTTTTCAAGCACAAACTTTATAAACAATAAGACAAATTATAAATAATAACAAAAGCATCTTAAAGTTACTTCTTACTAATATAGAGGTTACCAGATAAATTAATCTAATTAAAATTTTTATTTGGCTTCAATGTTTTCTGTAGTCCACTATTAAATGCTTTTGCTATCAAGTATTTTCTTTTTATTAGTAATCATTTTCTTTTACTAGCATATCTTTCTATGGAATAATTACTACGAAAAATTTCCATGACTCTTCTAAAATTAATTACCTTGTATGTATTCAAATAAAAATACTGTATAACTGTACCATATCTGTATTATATCTATTTATAATTTCTTTTAATAATGTGTTTTACTTCCATATTTTTGATGAACAGATTATGGATGGAAATTTTAAAATACCATCTTCATTTTATAGAACCTTTAGTTCTATAGAGTTCCAACAACTTTAAGGGATATTTTTAATTTCCTGGGCCTGGTAAAACTAAATGTGAAAGTTTCTACTTAATAACTTCATTTATAAATATAAAATAATACCTGCTTGTATTGGCAGAAAACTGTCACAACAATCCCAGGTAAGTGTTCTACACTAAGAACAAAACACACGTCTTTAATGACATTTTATACCTGGCAGTCATCCACCTTTGTTTTCATTACGCCTTTCATGTATTCTTTGTCCATGGTAGGAGAGACACCAAAACTGTTTCCCATACATAATATCTCTGCTTTTCCATCTGGATAAGTAACTTCCACAGAACCATTCAGAATCACTGACCAGGAGTCCAGCTAATCAAAGAAAAACAAAAAACACAGAGCAGAAAATAATATTTTGAATATTTTGAATGAATACACATAAAATAAATATTTTAAGACTCCATTATATTTATTACATTCCTACAACCCAAAGTACTAGAATGGTCCCTAAAAAGACTTACAGATCTTTCATTTTAAAGATGGAACAAATAACTCAAGCATTATATATATTATATACGGAATATCATTGTTTTTTCTTCTAAATTTTATTGTTGTTGAGAATATACACAGTAAAACATTTCAATAGCTTCTATATGAACAACTTCGTGACACTGATTACATTCTTTGAGTTGTACAACCACTCTTGCCTTCCTTTTCTGAGTTGTTCCTTCTTTATTAATAAAAACTCAATGTCCACTAAAGTTTCTATCTAATCTTTTGAGCTGCTGTTGTCAATTTGATCCCATATAGATAACTATTTAAAGGGCACAATGCTCAAGGCAAACTTTTTTTTACTAGTTAAGCTAAACTACTGTTCGGTTTTAACATGACTTCAGGTGATATTTTTGGTTTAAAGTTTAAAGATTCGCGGGGCAATAGTTTCAGGGGTTCATCCACCCTCCACGGCTCCAGAAAATCCAGAGTCCATGAGCATTTTAAATTCTGTTCTGTATTTTCCTCCTTTTGATCAGGATTCTTCTATGGAATCTTTGACCAAAATGCGTGGTAAATGTACCCAGACATCACCCAGTTTTTCTGGTCTCATGGCAAAGCAAGAAATTTTTCATGATAGCAATTAGCCACACATTCCATATCCTCCTACTCCTGACTTTCCTTCTTCCTCTGTTGCTCCAGGTGAACACAGACCAATTGTTGTGCCTTGGTTGACCACCTGTGAGCTTTTAAGACCCCAAGCACTACGCAATGAACCAGGAGGTAAAGAAGCACTAACACATTATTAAGCTAATTAACTGGGGTGTCTCACGAAAGCATGACCCTAAACCTCTTTTTTATGTTGTGGTTGTAAATACATCACACATTTGTCAATCCAACTTTTTACAGGTATACAACTTATTGACAGCAATTACAATAATTGGCTGTGCAACCATACTCTTAATTAATGTAATTTTTCCATCATCATTAACTACCCTCCTTACCCCCTTCCTCCTGCCCCTGGTAACCAATAATAAACTTTGGTCTCTATACATTTGCCTTTTCTTGTCTTTTTATCTAAGTGAAGTCATACAATATTCATTCTTTTGTGATTGGCTTATTTTGCTCAGCATAATGTCCTCAAGCTTCATCCACAGTATAGCATGTATCAAGACTTCACTTCTCCTTGCTGGCTGAGTAGTATTCCACTGCATGTATGTAGCACATTTTGTTCATGTATTCATCTGCTGATGGACATTTAGCTTGTTTCCACCTTTTGGCTATTGTGAATAGTGCTGCAATGACCATTGGTGTACAGGTCTCTGAGTCTCTGCTTTCAAGTCTTAGAGGTATACACCTAGGAGTGGAATTGCTGGGTCATATGGTAGTTCTATTTTTAGTTTTTTGAGGAACTGCCACACTGCTTTCCACAATGGCTGTGCCATTTTGCATTCCCACCAGCAATGGGTAAGGGTTCCAACTGCTGTACATCATTGCTAACATTTGTTATTTTCTGGTTTTTTTGTTTTGTTTTGAATCTCAGTCATCCTAGTGGCAGTGAAATGTTATCTCATTGTGGTTTTGACTTTCATCTCTCTGATGGCTAATGATGCTGAGTATCTTTTGATGGGTTTGGTGGCCATCTGAATGTGCTCTTTGGGGAAATGTCTATTCAAGCTCTTTGCCTATTTTATGACTGCACTATTTTTCTTTTTGTTGTTAAGTTGTCAAAGTTTTATATATATATTCATTATTAGATTTTTGTTGGATATATGGTTTCTAAAGATATTCTCCCATTTGGTAGCCCGTCTTTTCAGTTTTTTGGTAAAGTCTTTTGATGAACAAATGTTTTTAATTTTTGAGGTCCCATTTATTTATTTTGTCTTCTGCTGCTTGTGGTTTTGTAATTATATTAGTGTGGTGCAACGAATTACTGCTAGCCATGGTCTGTGTGACTCACATACAATGACTGAGTGAGACTATGTGTCTCAGTCATCTAGTGCTGCTGTAACACAAATACCGCAAGTGGATGGCTTTAATAAAGAAAAATTTATTTCTTCACAGTAAAGTAGGCTAAAAGTCCAAATTCAGGACATCAGCTCCATGGGAAGGCTTTCTCTCTCTGTCGGCCTTCTCATCAATTCCCCCCCCCCCCCCCCGCGCTAGGAGGTTCTAGGACACGCCCTGCTCCCTGCACTGCTTTCTTGGTGGTATGAGGTCCATCCTTGGTCCTTGCCCCCGACCCTTGCTTCCCTTTATGTCTTGTAAGATAAAAGGTGGTGCAGGCCACACCCCAGGAAACTCCCTTTACACTGAATCAGGGATGTGACCTTAGTAAGGACGTTGCAATCCTACCTTGATCCTCTTTAACATAAAAATACAATCACAAAATGGAGGACAACCACACAATACTGGGAATCACAGCCCAGCCAAATCGATCTACACATTTTTTGCAGGACATAATTCAATCCATGACACTATGCAAATAAGGTATATAGAACCTGTGATGGTCGGGGTTATGTATCCACTTGACTAGACATGATTCCCAGTATTCTGTGACTGTCCTCCATTTTGTGACCTGAAGTAATTATCCTCCATTTATGTGTTATAAATCCTAACCTCTACATGTTAATGAGGCAGGATTAGTGTGGGGTGTTCACTGAGTCACAGCCTTGTGGGAGGGTGTGACTCAAGTCCTTCCCTCACTCAATTTACTCCTTTCCCTGGGTGTACCCTGCTCTCTGTCTGGATCCTGTGTCTGGCTCGTCACTATCTGACCTGTTTCTTGGGACGTGTGCCAGTGGCCTGCTCTGTCTGACCTGTCAATTCGGAGATTCACCAGCTTTCGCAGCCTTGTGAGGCAGCAGCCTATCACCTGGCCTGCCAATTTGGGACTTGCCAGCCTCCACAACTATGTGAGCCATTTCCATGATATGGTTCATGAGTTCTGTGAGATGCTGCAGCAAATTACTGAACCCAAAGACAGGGGGGACTGTACTGAGTAGAGGAGGAGTAGCTGATATTAGAGATGATGGAGTGGTACAGCAATTTAGAAAGGCTGGATATTTGGGACATCTTTAACCTCTGCCTCACAGGAACCAGCTTTGTGCTGATCTTTAATAAAAGAAATTATTCACTTAGTTGGGTGCCAGAAGTGGGATCATTGCAATGACTCCAGACTCATGGAAGCATGGGACTTGTAAGAGAAAGAACAAAGCAGAGTGGGAAGAGAAACTTTTGATTCTTGGGTGGTTACTTTGGTGGCTGTTACACTTAATGGCTGAAAGGAAACAAAGAGACGTTATGCTGCAGCTGAGGTGAGAAAAGCCACATCTGTAATGGCTTGGGGCAAAAGCCTGGGCAGATACACAGGATGATTGACAGAGGGCCAGCCAGTGGCCCAAGGCCATATGTATACGAATGGGAAGACAGTGGAGGAGTTGAGAAAATGAAACGAATGTTTTTAAAAAAGGATTGTTTATTTTAATGTACTATGGACACTGAATGTTTCTCCCACCTTGTGTTGTAAAGCAAACCTAAATGTATGATAGAAATGAATACTGGGTATTACAGATGACAGACAGCATGTGACTCTGCCTTCAGCCAATACTTGATCAGATATGCTAAAAGGGGAACTAGGATTTGCCCAATGAAACACAGGGTTTTTGTTTCAAGCCAGTAGCCTTGTGCATAGAGTAGGGGCTTAGGTCAAAAACCTGGGCCCCACTCAGAATTTACATCTGAAAATACAAGCTGATTCGCCCAGGACTTCTGGGAGAGGAGACAATTTGCATTTGAAAGAAGGACCTGCAGAAAAAAAAAAAGATTGTTTTGCTTTTTGAATTTCCAGCAAGCAGTCTGCCTTTCAGAGCACTGAAGCACAAAAGTCAGTGCCCATCAGAAGGAACCCCCTTCCAGGATTGAGAGTTAAAGGGAGCCATCAAGTAGATAGCTTGGTCTGCTCACTTGTGGTGACCACCTGGGTCCACTCATGAATGAAAGTGAGGGAAGTGCAGCAATGAAGTGAAGGGCTGAGTTTGGACATGTCCCATTGGCACCCGCTGGCCTAGCCCATAGAGGCTAGGGATGAGAGAGAGGAGGAAGTGCTAGACAACAGAAATGCAGGGAGTTGTGTGGGCTCCTGAGTTTATGGGTGGAGCCTGACTGACCTCACCCACCGGGGCTAGTGATAAGAGACAGAAAGAAGGGGATGGCTGGGCTGAAGTGCCGGGAGGTGTATGTGAACCTGAGACTACAGGGCTGGTACCTGTTGTGACCTAGCTTGGATGGACAGGAATGAGCTGACCAGAACCCCACCGAATGAAGAGAAAAATGTCTGATATCATGAGCTGGTGCAGATTCCTGCAATTTGATGGCTTGCTCTGGATTAGACCTTGCATATGGATGTAGATACTCAAAGTTCCAACCAGAACAGAAGATTCTTCAGAAAAAGGAACAAGCTTGTCTCCTCAGAGTAGTGGTTTAATAGGGTTGGGTAATTTAAATATTGGCTACCTAAAACAGGGGGAGATAAAGGCATGAAGTGGCTAGCTTACATGCTTTTGTGGGCATGCTTATACTCAAAATGAGGGGGACAAGGAAGGATTTTCACTGAATAGATTCCTCTTTTCCTTTTCCTGATGGGTCTGGGGAAGAGAGGGTGGGGGGAGATGATGATAAGATTATATGATTCAGTTGTATTGATTGTTAACAGGATTAATTATGATTGTAAAAACTTTAATTGTAGAAGCTGTAAGTGTGAAAGAGTGGACTAAGGGGGAAGTACTGCTGGACTCGAGTACAGTGGCCAAACCTAAAGCCCCTTAAAGGTTTTGCTATGCTGACAGCTCATAAGGCTCAGAGCAAGGGAATATCTCTCTTAGTTAAATTTTATCATATACCAGAAAGGTGAAGACAAGATGACTTACGGAGAACCTGACCAGATGAGATGGACACCTGTGGCAGACCTGACTGGCTGGTACCTGAGTAACCTCACTTTGAGGACTCTTTGCCCTATTGAAGGACTAATTGTTAATGACTGTTTTGGACTGGTAAAATGATTGGGAGGGGGAAGTTATCCTCCAAGTATGAAAGAACCACGGCTAGAAAAGCCAGGGGGTGGCCTGTGGTACAACAGATTGCGTTCGTGTGGCTTTTCTAGCAAGGGTCTTGTAGCTTCCACCCCAGTGACTGGGTGGGACTATGCAAATAAGGTAATTGTGGCCCACCGAGGAGATGGTCAGTTTTGCCATTCTGCTGGCTTAAAATGAGCCATCTCAGAGGCAGAAAGAGAGGATCTCACCACCAGCAAGGAAGAAGAACCAAGAGCAGAGTGTGTCCTTTGGATCCGGGATTCCTATGCTAGGACCCTCCTAGATCCAGGAGACAAAGAGAGCTGTAACACTGAAGACGGCGAGAAGCAACAGCAGAGAAACAGTGGCAGCAGAGCCAGGAGACTGGCAGTAGATAGCTCGGTCCACGGAATAAGAAAGCTGAGTGCCTATGGGCAGGAGGCTTGCTGGCAGAGTAGGGTGCCTCTGGGCCAAGGCTTACTGGTGGAGTGCGGGTGCCTTATAAGTGCCTCTGGGCACTTATAAGCAGAGCTAAAAGAGCAGGGCAAGCAGGGCAGAGACTGAGGGCCAGAAAGAGGTGTGCCTGTGAGCACGGCTGAGAAGAGACTGTCCTGATGGCAGAACTGTATCCTGAGCATTCCTGAACCTGAACTGTAACTTCTTACTTCCCTGATAAACCCCATAATCCTAAGTAGAGCCTGTGAGCTCTCTGTGGCCACTGCAATGAGTTATCAAACTCAGCCGAGAAGCACAGTGTACCATGAGAGGGACAGATGGTGTCAGAACTGGTAAAGAGGGCAGAGTGAGGAGACATGTCTGACCTCCACCTCAGGAATCAGCCTTGGGGTGTTGATCTTGATTCTCCTTCCCCCTCATCAAGTTAGAGGAGGTCAGATCCACTGTCACACCACTGTTACAATTAGATAGTCCATTGTTGAAAGCTAGGCCTGACAGTGCTACCCTGTTTGTTCTTCAGAGAATTTTATGGTTTTAGTTTGCACATTTAGGTCTTTATTCCATTTTGAATATGTCTTCGTGTATGGCATGGACCCTGTTTCATTTTTCTGCATGTGGGTATCTAGTTTATCCAGCATCATTTATTGAAGAGCCTCTTCTTTCCCCATCAAATAGACTTAGCACCCTTGTCAAAAATTAGCTGTCTATGTGTGGGAAAGCCCTGGTGGTGCAATGGTTAAGCACTATGGCTACTAACTAAAAGGTCGGCAGTTCAAATCCACCACGTGCTCTTTGGAAACTCTATGGGGCAGTTCTACTCTGTCCTACAGGGCTGCTATGAGTTGGAATCGACTCGACGGCAACAGGTTTGGTATATGTGTGGGTTTATTTTCTGGACTCTGCATTCTATTCCATTGGTCTGTGTGTCTATTGTTATATCAGTACCAGGCTGGTGGTGTAGTGGTTAAGTGCTACGGCTGCTAACCAAGAGATCAGCAGTTCAAATCCACCAGGTGCTCCTTGGAAACTCTATGAGGCAGTTCTACTCTGTCCTATAGGGTTGCTATGAGTCGGAATCGACTCAACGGCAGTGGGTTTGGGTTTATAGTATGAATTAAAATCAGGAAGTGTTTGAGTCCTCCTCCTCCATACATCATTTTGTTTGATAAAAGGCATTATATATATGTATGTATTTGTGTGTGTGTGCGTTTTAGGTGAAAGTTTACAGCTCAAGTTAATTTCTCGTACAAAAATTTATACACATATTGTTATATGACATTAATTGAAATCCCTATAACGTGACAGTTCTGGGTTTCTTGTGTCTATTCAACCAGTTCCTGTCCCTTCCTGCCTTCTCATCTTGCCTCTGGACAGGAGTTGCCCATTTGGTCTCGTGTTATCTGTTTGAACTAAGAAGCACACTCTTCACGAGTATTATTTCATGTTTTATAGTCCAGTCTAATCTTTGTCTGAAGTAGGCTTCAAGAATGGTTTCAGTTCTGGGTTAACAGAGTGTCCAGAGGCCATGGCTTCGGGGGTTACTCCAGTCTCAGACCATTAAGTCTGGTCTTTTTAAGTGAATTTGAGTTCTGCTCCATACTTTTATCCCACTCTGTCAGAGACTCGCTTGTGTTCCCTGTTAGGGTGGTCAATGACAGTAGCTGGCCACCATCTAGTTTTTCTGGTCTCAGGCTGATGCAGTCTCTGGTTTATGTGGCCTTTTTGTCTCTAAAAGGCATTATATTTATGAACATGTAAGATACAAAACCTCAAGTGTGAATGCATCATACATATGTGTATATAGAGGTATGTGTGTGTACGCAGATATATTCATATATATAATAACCACATAGCAGACACAGTTACAGATAGTTCTTAGACATAACCAAACACCTTGCAAGATTGGTTTTCTGGGTTTGAAAGATTTAAGACCATAGTTTTGCGGGACAACTCAGTTAATATAGTTCATAAAGTATATGTTCTACATCCCGATGCGGTGAGTAGTGTCCAGAGTCTTAAAAAAGTTTGCAAGTGACCATCTAAGATACAACTATTGGTCTCTACTAGTCCAGAACAAAGGAGAAAGAAGGAAACCAAAGACTCAGAGAAGGCTAATAATCTACACAAACCACAGCCTCACCTACCCTGAGATCAGAAGAATTAGATGTTGCCCCGCTACCACTACGGACTGTTCTCATCAGGGCCACAATAAATAAACAGATATTGACCGAACAAGACAAAACCATGGAAAAGAATTCAAATTTTTAAGAAGTCCAGACTTACTAGACCGCTTGAGACTAGGGGACTCCCCAAGACTATGGTCCTAAGATGCTCTTTAAACCTTAAACAGAAATTACTCTTTGAAGTCACCTTTTAGCTAAATAACACACTGGCTCATTAAATAAAAAATACCACTTGTGAGTAATGAGCTCCTTTAAAGAGTCATCTATATGAGACCAAATGACCAAAAATTACTCTAAAGCAAAGATGAGAAGGTAAGCGGACAGGGAAACTAGAGTACTGGAAATAGTATAATGAGAATGGAATGAATGAGAATGATGACACATTGTGAAAAATATAACAAACATCACTGAATCATTTGTGTAGAAATTGTTAAATGGGAACCAAATTTGCTGGGTAAACTTTCACCTTAAACACAATAAAATATGATTTAAAAAAAGTTAATACATCAAAAAATCTCTATCAGTATCATTTGAAATACTATAAATAATGGAAAACTTGTAGACTTGGGAAATATTGGCATAACAAGTATATCTTAATTCTTCACTTATTAAAAACCTTTGTAAGAACCGGGTTTTCCTTCATTTGCTCTATTGACAGAGTCTCAAACAGAAACCTTTTGAGTGGTAGAAATGTTTACTAACCTCTTCACCATCGTTTAACACAATGGTCCCTGCTCTCTCCACCACTGCAAACACCATCACAGCACAGAGTTCTCGTCTCACGGACATCGTCATATTGGCAAAAGCAGGCAACTGGTGCATAAACTCCAAGAGTTGTTCTGAAAAGCAAAAGGCATTCCTTGTCAAAACTATAACTTTTTTTTAAAATAAGTATTCAAAAAGAATTATTTAAGGCTCTTTCTTTTTAAATAAATGTCCTACAATTCCACCTACTGAAAAATACAATTATTTTAAGTATCTTCAATACAAGCTGAATTTCTTGCAGATACACAAAGAATCCTGTACATTTCCTTGTTGAGTCAGAACAACAGTATATAATTCAAGTTCTAATGACATGGTAGGAATTACTAAATTTCAAATGGAGAATTTCTACTCAAAATGAGATGTGATCTTATGAAAGCTTATCGAGGGCTAAAATAATGAGAAAATAGAACTTTGAGAATTTTCTAGGAAGTCAGTAGGGCCACTCCAAAATTTAATAAACGATAAAGGTATTCCAGAACTTAGATGCCAAGGAATACTTTCCATGGATCAATCAATTTAAAAAAATTTATAATATGTAGGACAAATGCAAAAGAAAGCTAAGATACCATTTTTTATTGGACTTAGAAAAAAAAATGAAAAAAGTTTGATCACTTTTCCTATTGGTGGCGCTGTGGAAAAAAATAGGTACACCCATACAATGCTGGTGACTTGCAAAATGCTACAACCTTCACTGACAGGAATTTAGCAACAGCTAATAACAAAATTACAGGAGCACGGGTGGCTACTAGCCTAAAGGTTGGCAGTTAGAACGCCCCTAGTGGAAGCCCGAGGAACTGCTTCCTAGAAGACTACAGCCAAGAAAACCCTGTGGAGCAGTTCTACTATACACATGGGGTTATTGTGAGTCTCCGGCCAACTAGACAGTGGACAACAACAAAATTACGGATGCATTTACCCTTGGATCCAGCAATCATACTTTTAAATAAATCTGTTCTACAGATAAACCTGAAGAAAATGACACGTGTACAAGTTTCTCCATTGTTCACTGTTATAAGACCATAAAATCAGAAACAATCCAGGCAGTGTCCATTAGGATGGGATTGGATGAATAAGCCATGGCACCCCAACACAACAGAATACTAAGCCAGCTGTTAAAAAAAAGTCAGAGAAACATAAGTGTGCGAATATAGACAGATCTTTAGGGTATATGCGAAATTAAAAAAATTAAAAAGCAAACTCCAAAAGACGTATGTAGTAAGCTACCTTTTGTGTAAGGGGGGGAGGTATGGAAAGGAGAAAAAAGAATGTATATGTATTTGCTTGGATTAAAAAAACACTGTAGGAATAAATCAGAAACTATTAAAAATAATTACCTGTGGGGTGGGGAAAGAGATGGAAATGAGATTCTGTATATAATTCTTTTCTATACTATCTGGGGTCTGATTCATGTAAACACATTAACTATAAAAGCTAAACTGACAATGTGAACGATACATACATACACTTCACATATTCAATTACACATCTACACGTCTAGGCTTTACTGGAACAAACATTTTAAAGCTCAGTGAAAGTTTTCTTATAGCCTCCATCCTGTGCTCTGCACCATTCTGGGCATGAATGTGGGACGTGGCCCCTTGTCTCAGCTCTACCACTGACTTCAGTAACATGACCAAAATATTGATTCTTTGGGTTCCAAACAAAGAGAAATCTAGTTGTTAAAACCCGTTACAAACCCGATGCTACTGAGTCGATTCCGACTCATAGCGACCCTATACTACAGAGCAGAATTGCCCCATAGGGTTTCAAACTGTCAATTTTTTGGTCAGCAGCCAAGCCCTTCACCACTGTAGCATCAGGGCTTCTTAGTTGTCATACTTATGTAGAATCTGATCACTTAAGCAGAACATACAGTAGAAAAACAGACACATAATATGATTTTAGTATCTGATAAAGTTTGCATTTCAATTCAATGTGAAACAACAAATTTACTCAATAAATAGTAGTTGAACTGGTTAACAATTTAGGAGAAAATTAGATGACTGCTTCATCATATAACAAATTAAATTACATATGGAATAAAACATTTATTTCAAAAAAGAGAAAGGCTTATAATTATTACAGAAAAATCCAGGAGGCTACTTAAAACTGACAGGCTAACAGCCAATCTAAGAAAAAAAAAAACAACAAGTTTCTATCACTTAAAAAGTACATGTATAATTTTATATAAAGATAAACATACCAAGATAAAAAGGGAGAAGGGGGTTGTTTCCAAAGAAAGGTACAGATGTCCAATAAACAAAGACATTCAATTCCATGAATTATGTTTAAAAAAATCCAAATAAAACCACAAATAAAAAACCATGGCTGGTTTGGTTATAAAAAATTATTAAGAGGGGTATTGGCTATGAGGCACCAGGCATTCTCAGCCCTACGTATAAGATATGAATTAGTTCAACTTTTCTGGAGGGCGACGTGCCAATATAAAACAAAACTCTGAAATTGTACTTTCCCTAAGGAAAAAGAAAGTAAAGCTACAAGCAAAGCATTAGCCAGAATGTTGGAAACCTTAGCACCATTTATCACAGAAAGATAAGTAATAATAGGGCATTTATTAAATTTTCTCCCTTCAGTTTTTATAAAAATGATCAAATATTAGCAATTTTACTTGATTCAACTTATATGCACACCCTATTTTTCACAGGGGTGGAGGAAGGTGAGCAGGAAAGAAAGGCATAAAAGGAAGGCATCAATTTTACAGGTGTTCACAGTTTATATAAAAGGTGGCTGCTTTAGCTAAGAACCAGAGTATAAGGTTACATTTAACGAGGGTAACAGCTAAAGAGCTAAAGAGTTCCTAGGTTTGGTTTAATTTTGAAGAAGGTAGTAGACCAAACTACACTCATTAGGCCTTGTCTTTGATGTCAATTGTTTATCACTTAAAAAAAAACTGTAAATCTGATAGCAATCATCCAAAATCACCATTGCTTGCAAGTGAATTCGTATCTGAGGAAATTTCATTTACTGTGGATATTATATTGATAAAAGCCAAAAAACCCATTGCCGTGGAGTCGATTCCGTCTCCTAGCGCCCCGACAGGACAGAGTAGACAGAACGGCCGCACAGGGTTTCCAAGGAGCACCTAATGGATTCGGACTACTGACCTTTTGGTTAATAGCCGTAGCTCTTAACCACTATGCCACCAGGGTTTCTATATTGATAAGCACATTGAAAATAATTCAAACAGTTTTGCATTTATTTGTAGCAATCAGCATAGTTCCTGCTTTCCAGAATTTTTAGGACAGAAGTCTTTTCAGATATGAAGCTAAAGTCTCAAATTTCCAGGAACAGATAGGTAGACATATTTTATTAATCAACATTTTTTCCACAACTACCTTAAAATGAACAGATTCAAAAAGAAGGCATATAAGTTTACAAAAGAATAACTTCCAGATCTATCTGTTCACAAGCAATTGATTACAAAAAAAAAAAAAACAAGCTATAAGCAAGGATTCTGGATTAAGATGGAAAATTATTGAGAGGATAATTTCATTTCTTCTTTGAAACTAAAATAAAGAGAATTTATTTTAAGTCAGGAAAGACACAGAGAACAGGAAAATGAAACACAATTTCTGAGACTTATCAGATGAGCATGTCCCATCAGGCATTAGGAAAGTGAAACCTAAGCCTTTAGCGGGTAAAACTGAGAGTCACTCTTAATTTATCCTAAAGAACCCTCAAAAACTTGTGAAGCAGAGGAACAAGGAACCTCTGGAAAGGGAGGTGAAAGAGGAAATGGGTGAAAATAAAGAGGAATAAGAGGTGGGTATTTGAGAAGTTAAATTTCTTATCCCAGCAGAAACCTAGAGATTATCTGGAAATGGTTAATGCAGAGTACATTTCTCTGTCACAAACTAAGCTAAGAAAGGGGATATATGGAAGGAAAGAGGGTATTATTAGCAAGTTTCATTTACGGTATTATTTGTAGGCTCTCAAAGTTACTAACTGAATAAAATGGACTTTTTAAAATTTGTTTCAACAAATGCTGCTCTTTACACAAAGAAAATTAATAAATGACTTTTCAAGCCTTATAGTCCTGTTGTCGTTGTTAGCTGCCAACGAGTCAGCCTCCAACCTACGATGACCCCATGTGCACTGGCGTCAGGCCACAGTGACACACAGGGCTTTTGCTGGCTGATCTTCAGAAGGAGATCACCAGGCCTTTCTCCCTAGTCTGCTAGCTCCACTGAGGCCTGTTCAGCATCACAGCAACACACAAACTTCCACTGTCAGATGAGTGGTCCCTGCACATGCGGTGCACTGGCCAGAAATACCAACCGGGATCTCCCACATGCAAGGCGAGATTCTCCCACTGAACCACCACTGCCCCTACTAGTCCCAAGATCTGTGATATTAGACAATTTTATGTCTACTATTTTTAATGGGTCTTAGATGACTTTTCCTCATACAAACTTACCAATGTCATCATCTGTCCTGTCAATTGGGTCCTTCTCCAGGCAATCTCTCACAATGTCCCTGCTCATCAGAGGATCTGATGCCCTCTCAATGTCTTCTTCATCGTCATCATCCTCAGAATCCACTGCAGTTTCTGGCAACCCACTCAGGTCCATATCACCAGCCTCACTTTCTGTGGCCTTAAAAACAAAACAAAAAGAAAAAAAAATTAAGTAACTGTTTTAAGTAAATCAAAGTCTTGGGTACAAAAAAGATAAATATTAATTTCTATGTTACATTTACTTTCAACAACCAACATATATTTATACACCAGGCACTATAAAAAGAATTTTTTCAACAAAATATGATGGACTTTATATCCTACTAAATTTTTGTAAGGATTAATGATTTTATCTCAGCAATTTTTATTTCTTCTGTCAGTTGCCATATGGCATTTGAAACGCAGTAGAATGAAGAGCAAGACGTACTTGCTTTCACCCCATTTTTCAAAAGGAACTGCTTAAACTGACCATCTATCTGTCAGCTTATCCTGCTGTGATGGCTTGTGTGCTGCTGTGATACTAGGTTCTACGCCACTGGTATTTCAAATACCAGCAGGATCACCCACGGTCAGTAGGTTTCAGTAGAGCTCCAGATTAATACAGACTAGGAAGAAGGCCCTAGGAGTCTACTTCTGAAAAACTGGCAAGGGAAAACCTTATACTCATATTCAGCAGAACACTGTCTGATTTAGTGCTGGAAGATGAGCCCCTCAGGTTAGAAGGCACTCAAAATAAGACTGGGAAAGAGCTGCCTCCTCAAAGTTGACTCAGCCTTAATGACATGGGTGGAGTAAAGCTTTGGGGATCTTCATTTGCTGATGTGGCACTACACAAAACGAGAAGAAACAGCTGTGAACATTCATTAATAATCAGAATATGGAGTGTATGAATTATGAATCTATGAAAACTGGAAATCATAAAAAATGAAATGGAATGCATAAAGATGGATATCCTAGGCATTAGTGAGCTGAAATGGACTGGTATTGGCCATTCTGAATCAGACATTCATATGGTTTACTACCCCAGAATGACAAACAGAAGAGAAATGCCATTGCATTCACTGCCAAAAAAAACATTTCAACATTCATCCTGAGGTACAACACTGTCAATGATAGGATAATACCCACACATCTACAAGAAAGATCACTTAATACTACTATTATTCAAATTTACATACCAACCACTAAGGCCAAAGATGAAGAAACTGAAGACTTTCACCAACTTCTGCAGTATGAAATTGATCAAACATGCTATCAAGATGCACTGGTAATTACTCTTGATTGGAAGGCAAAAGTTGGAAACAAAGAAGAAGAATCAGTAGTTGGAAAATACTGCCTTGGTGATAGAAACTATGTCAGAGATTGCATGATGTAATTTTGGAAGACAACAACTTATTAATTGCAAATACCTTTCGTCAACAACATAAAACAGCGACTACACACGTGGACTTTGCTGGACAGAAAACACAGGAATGAAAGCAACAACATCTGTGGAAACAGACGACTGAGAAGCTCAATGTCACCAGTCAGAACAAGGCCAGGGGCCGACTGCAGAACAGACTATCAATTGCTAGCATGCAAGATCAAGTTGAAGCTGAAGAAAATTAAAACAAGTCCACGAGAGCCAAAGTATCATACCACTTGAATTTAGAGACCATTTCAAGAAAAGATCTGAAGGCACTGAACAGTAATGACTGAAGACCAGACAAGTTGTGTAATGACATCAAGGACATCATACATGAAAAAAACAAAAGATCATTAAAAAGAGAGAAAAGAAAAGACCAAAATGGGTATCAGAAGACATTCTGAAACTTGCTCTTGAACGTAAAGTAGCTAAAATGAAAGGAAGAAATGATAAGAGTTTAAGAGAATATTTCAAAGGACAGCTCAAGCAGACAAAGAAAAGTATTACAATGAAATGTGCAAAGACATGGAGTCAGAAAACCAAAAGAAAAGAACACGCTCAACAACTCTCAAGCTCAAATGACGGAAGAAAACACTCAAGTCTTGAGTTACAATACTGAAGGATTTATGGGCAAAATATTGAATGACACAGGAAGCATCAAAAGAAAATAGAAGGAATACACAGAATCACTGTACCAAGAAGAAATGGTTGATAATCAACCATTTCAGGAGGTAGCATATGATTCAGAACCAACGGTACTGAAGGAATAAGTCCAAGCTGCACTGAAGGCACTCGCGAATAATAAGGCTCCAGGAACTGATGGAATGCCAATTGAGATGTTTCAACAAATGGATGCAGAACTGGAGGTGCTCACTCATCTATGCCAAGAAATTTGGAAGACGGCTACCTGGCCAATCAACTGGAAGAGATCCATATTTTTGCCTGTTTCAAAGAAAGGTAACCCAACAGAATGCAGAAATTACCAAACAATGTCATTAATATCATTCCCAAGTAAAATTCTGCTGAAGATAATTCAAAAATGGTTGCAGTAGTACATCGACAGGGAACTGCCAGAAATTCAAGTTGGGTTCAGGAGAGGACATGGAATGAGGGATATCATTACTGATGTCAGATGGATCTTGACTGGAAACAGAGAATACCAGAAAGATGTTTACCTACGTATTATTGACTACGCAAAGGCATTTGACTCTGGATCCCAACAAACTATGGATAACATTGTGAAGAACGGGAATTCCAGAACACCTAACTGTGCTCATGAGGAACCTGTACATAGACCAAGAGGCAGCTGTGTCAATACAACAAGGGGATTCTATGTAGTTTAAAATCAGGAAAGGTGTGCATCAGGGTTGTATTCTATCACCATACTTATTCAATCTGTATGCTGAGCAAATGATCTGAGAAGCTGGACTATATGAAGAAGAGCATGGTATCAGGGTTGGAGGAAGACTCACTGACAACCTGTGACAGGCAAATGACATAACCTTGCTGCTGAAAGTAAAGAGGACTTGAAGCATTTACTAATGAAGATCAAAGATTACAACTTTTAGTATGGATTATACCTCAACATAAAACAAAAATCCTCACAGCTGGACCAATAAGCAACATCATGATAAATGGAGAAAAGATCGAAGTTGTCAAAGATTTCATTTTACTTGGATCCACAATCAACACCCGTGGAAGCAGCATTCAAGAAATCAAAAGACATACCGCATTGGGCAATCAGTCCTCCATATACCCATCCTTCAACAATGTCCTAGTGCAAAGAGGAGACACTATTGAAGATGGGAGGGAAAAAAAGCCAAAACACTGAAAACCTTTCATTTAAATAACATATTTATATTACTAAAGCTTTAAAAAATATTTTTTTAGTATCTAACATATGCTAAAACATAAAAATACATTTTATACGATCCCAAAGAAATTATCATTTAAGTGAATTATATTTCTGCCTAAAGAACAAAATATTAACTGAACTCAGCTCTCTAAAACTGACCCGGCTCCCACCCCTGCCCCATTATGTAACAATCATGGCTTGTTTTCCATTTCTGTTCTATGCATACCATTCTTTAAGAGACAAACTGTGCATAAAATAAAATTCACTAAACCAGTAACTGGGAGGGTGATTTTCATTTAAAATGAAATCATGTGTTCCGTAATCCATTTTATTTTAAACTACTGCTGAATTCCCTGGGTGGTGCAAATGGTTAAGTGCTAAACTACTAGCCGAAAGGTTGGCAGTTATAACCTATCCAGAGTGCCTCGGGTGACAGGCCTGGCAATCTGCTTCTAAAAAGTCACAGACTTGAAACCCTATGGAACAGTTCTGCTCTGCACACATGAGGTTGCTATGAGTCAGAATCGACATGAACGCAACTAACAACAGCGACACACTATAAATAGAACTCAACTTTTCAGGAATGCACTAATTTCATAATACATTTGTCTTGTAAACAAGATGGTTGGAGACTGAGCAGAGTTAAGTGAATATAAACTGATCTGCAGGAGAAAGGAACACTTAACCTAAGAAAAATGCCTGAGACCTACCAGTTACTGAATTTATATTTGCTGGTAAACAACCAAAAAATCCCACCTCTACCACTCATTATGTGACTTTAGCCAAGTCACTTAACTTCCATGAGCCCAGTTTTATTCTGCAAACCGGATATATACCTTCTCATTATTTATAGGACTACTCTTTGGTCAAATAAGGGGGAAAAAATCCAGTCCAAGGTTAGATCAAAAGTCCCTTCCTCAGGAGGATATATATTTTATCTCAGTACTTGCACACTTTCTATCTCTTCCTATCCCAGCAATAAGCCTTGCACACAATTTATACCCACAGAATTTGACTAAAAAAAAAAACAAACCTTGGTTAAACGCCAGCCCCCTTACATACTGTTAAAGTAAATTTCTCTCAGGCTAACGACACCCACTACATTTTGGCCCAGTGGCTCTTGTTGTAAATTATAACAATGGTGGCACCAGGTTAGATGACTACCACATATCCTGCGCTGTGTTTCATGCTTCCAATACGCAGTAATTAATCTCCCCGTCAATTCACCACGTTAGCACTACTACCCCTACTTTCGCAGATGAGAAAACACTTGAGGGAATTAAATAAACTGTTTAGTGTACAAAGAAAAAATGGGAGGAAAAAGGAAAAAAAAAAGGAAAGGAAAAAAGCAGGTAATGGTGTCAGGATTCATAATCACATCTGACCAAAAAATACTAAATACCTGGTATTATGAAAAGTTTTCTCAATAGACTGTTTTCATAAAGTTAACATGAAAAAAAATGTAATGTTTTCTGCTTTGCTAAGTTATATGAGATAAAAAGTTTTAAAATACTAAAAATGCATTACTTGTGTATAAACATACAGAAAACACTTGCTATTTTCTACCTTTTTTCAAACTACAATGCTACCAAGATTAATGTTCGTCTCTACATTTTTTATTCTAAATAAAGATATGCCCATAAATACTCCACATGAAAAGTTATCAGATTATATCTGGTCTCTGGAAGAAACAGAAAGCTCTTATTTTTCAGGTAGGCAAGTAACTCCTGTACTAAGTTAATTTATCTTTCCCATGTATAGCCTAACATAGATTTAGCTGCACATTAATATTTAAGTAGCAAGATTAAAAAATCAATATTCTCAGATCAATGCTGAATGCTTTAATCATACACAAAATATGTTCTAAATACAGCTATTTAAGCCATCTATTTTGCACATAAAAGGATATCGAAAAATGAAAAAAAAAACGAGAAAATACCAAATGACATAAGGCCTAAGAAAGTGTTAATTTAATTTAAATAAAAATTAAATATTACATACCTTTTACCACTAAGCATTTTAAAATCATTTGCAAAAGAACATTTTAATTATTGAACATTCCAAACAAATCATATTTAAGGTTGCCTGCTTAATAAGTATCCTTGATGTAAGAAAAATTTGTGCAGAATTTCAAACACAGGTAACTAACCCAAATAGCACATAAGCCCAAGTCTGATACAAATTTAGGCTAGAAAGTTGAATGCTTTGAAAAGCTAACTACTGATGCTAACTGAAGTGAGACAACAAGGTGACTGGGAACTGCCAAGCCATGCACATGTGGAAAGTATAAACATGTACTTGGAGATAAATAAAATTCCTGTTTTAAGTCTAACAGAATCTGTTATCCCTAATTTTATACTATCAGTGCTTTTTTTCTTTAATAGAGACTTTATGTACATAAGGGAGGCACATTTTTTAAAGCTCTTAATGTAAATTGTTAGGCTGCTTTCCAGGCTTTAAAGTCCTACTGTGAATTTTGTCACAGGGGCTATCTATATTATTTTACATAAGAAAATCTGTGCTAATTTGACAGATAAAATAGTTTCCTATTTAAATCTTCATATACTAAATTACTAATACATTTTAATATTTTTTTTAAGATACAGATATGTGCATTTTCTCTTCTGTAAACTACCTACTCTCCTGTCCTTTGCATATTTATATATTGGGAACTGAGTAATTTTTCATATTACTTTGTATAAGTGAGTTATATTCTGACCTTAAACCTTTGTTAATTGATCTTTTAATTATTTATTCAAAAAATTTTGGTCACTTATTAAACCTTTAAGAGTTTGTTAACTCTTTATCTGGAATTTATCTTAATTTTGATATAAAGTGAGACTATAAATGACTCCCCTCACCCCAAAGACCATTTATCGAATAATCTATCCCTTTCTTCATTGATTTGCAAGGTTTCCCCTATTACATATTACACCCTTACACCTGGGTTCCATTTTGCTTGAATTCTGTTCTATTAATCTACCTATTTGTGTACAACTATTTCCAGTCCCCGCCATCTGTCACTTTCTCATACTGTGGTGGCTTGTGTGTTGCTGTGATGCTAGAAGCTATGCCATCAGTACTTTAAGTATCAGCAAATCCCAGGTTTCAGTGGGGCTTCTAGACTAAGACAGACTAGGCATAAAGGACTGGTGATCTACTTCCAAATAATAGCCAATGAAAACCCTATGGATCACAATAGAATTGTTTGATAAAGTGTTGGAAGATGAGCCCCTTAGGTCAGAAGGCTGCAAAAAATGGACTCAAGCACGAAGATGGCCCAGGACCAGGCAACATTTTGTTCTGTTGTAAATGGGGTTGACATGAGTCAAGGCCAACTTTGAAGGCAATAAACAACATTTCCAGTCCACCTAAGCCACTCACTCTGATAGTCACATCATTTATCCTGGACTTTATCATGGTTGGAAATGGTATTATCTCATATCACTAATTTGGGCACCCTGCTTTTTTTCACCAACAACTTCCTACTCTTTCAGCTTGCTTCCATCTACTCCCATAATAAGCCTTTTTCAACTCAATCAAGGTCTCCAGTCTTCTGGGTTCTACTGCCTTCTTCTATATCTACCTTAAACCTGTCTTCACATTCTTTCATCACCAGCTTATATTCCTCAATCTATTATTTCAATTACATTCAATCAACACATTTTGACTAAATGTCTACAATTCGCTGTCACTCTACAAGGCTCTGGAGAGAAAGTAAAGAAAGATAAGACAGACAAATTCCCTGCTCTCCTGGATATGTTATTTTAATGGGCAGACAGAACAACCTAGTAAGTAACAATCATTTCAATTAAGAATCCAGGGAGGGAACAAAGTACTATAAAGGATAGGAACCAAAATGTAAGCACTAATCTACATAGTCATAAGGGAATAATGCTCTGAAGAGGTGATACTTGGCAACCAAGGCAGAAGAGGACCAAGCTAAGAGAAGACATTCCAGGCAGAAGAGCTGCAAAAGCAAAGCTCCGCAGCTGGAAAGAGCTTGCCATGTCATTGCATCTGCCTTTGTATTACACTCAGTTAGCAAAACATCAGTTCTGGGAGAAGCCAAATCTTTGCTTTCTTTGTGCTTACTATGGAGAAAATTACTTAGCAAGGCAGAGGGAAATCACCATGTATTTGAGGGCACCAACTCAAGTAAGCCTCAATTTCTCTGGTCAATTTGCTCTCCCACTCCCTGCATCTACTATTTCAAAACCTTCTCCTTCAAACTCTCCACTCTCCAATCTGCTCACTCTTAACAAATGAACTCAACTCTTCAGAGAGAAAATAGAAGCCATCAGACAGAACACCCTTAGCTCACAAACTCCCTATTACAAACCCACCAGAATCTGTCCCTGTTAGAACAGAAGAGGTGTTCCTTCTATTAAGACTTGTCATTTTGCTTTGTCTCAAACTCATCTCCTCCTATTGTCGCAGCATTACTCTATCCTTTCTCTCTTGTCCATAGCATACAACTTCAACCTGTGTCCACCTCATGAGCATTTACACTCACTTCGACGTGACAACTTTCAACCATTAATAAAGGTCCTCTTGAGTCAGAGCTGTACAAAGATTAAATGGGCTGCCACGGAAGACAGTTACCCATTCTGTGGAATTGTTCAAGATTAAACTAGATGTTTGATTGCAAGGAAAGTACCAGAGGATTCAGTAGTTGAACAGGTCCATCTGTCCGATTTCCTCTGACCTTAAGAATTTCTGATTCAAAAATAACTGAAGTGGTCTATTGAGAATGGTATTAAAACGCTAAGTTTAGCAAAGTCAACGACTCAATCCTTAGGATTCATCTACGGACTTTTCCTTACGAAGGATACAAATCCACAGGCTACATGCCTGTTGTCACTTTTAAAATGAACAGCCTTAAAACTCAACTAGATGTATCAAAACAATACACAGAGAGCTCTCTTTCTATCTCTACTTCAAGCAAAGTCAGGCTGCAGCCTGCAAGCTCCATTTCGGAGCAATTAAGAATCTCATCTACACTCTAGAGTCTCAGATATTGTGATGGTGGCTGGGGACAGCAGAATTGCCATCAAGGGTTTACTCATGACCTTATCCCAGCCTACTGAAAGTAACCATATATAAGGGTTAATCCCCCTCAGACTATGTCTTTGTCAATTATATAACCAACTTCTTTCATTCCTATCATCACTTTACCCTTTGTAAGAACCATTCAAGTCTGTAGATACTTGAATAAAGCAATTAGTTTCTACAATCTCAGGTTGTGTTTCTACCACACATCTTCAAAATGCATAATCACCTCAAAGTTTAGAGGTCAAGGGCTCTGCCATGATATTTCAATTAACGTAAGCATAGTAGCTTTTACTTACATTGCTGATTCTTTTGTTAAAAGAGACTCTTGAAATATATGTTTAAAAAAGCAACTTCTAGAAATAGGCAGTATATGTGGGGTTGTGCAAACTGACCCTGGTCCATTACCTTTTCCCCCTCTAACATTTGAAAACTTCCTAAAGAGTTAATTACAAATTAATACCTAAAGGCTCAAAGTAGAAACCTGCAATTATTTTAAAGAGCAAAATAACTGTATTTCTTACTGCAAAATAATGAGATTCTTAACTGGTCAAGAATTTGCAAATGACTGCATCTGTAGCTACAGCTAGCAAGCTAGCTAGATTAGATAGATGGAGACAGACAGAAAGACAGACAACAAAACATTGGGGCTGCTTAAAATATTAAATTACTAATCAGGAAGCTCTCTTATAACACCCTTGATTATAGAAAAGTATTTACCTAATGTATTACCTCTTAAAAGAACATTTATTTTCTGAAAGAGATCTATTAAGTTTAGGAACTAATATGTTTTGATCAGACAATATTCTAATTATTTAGCTACTTTTTGTAATTTTTTAAAAATAGAAACTTAGCACAGCCTGAATACACCACTGATCCTGAATAACTACAGTGTTCCTAAAGAGAGGTACTTTGATGATCATCTCATGTTACAACTCCTAAGGAGCCAAGAAACTGTATTTTATATACTGAATGCCCTTTTTGTTAGAAACAATCTATTATTAATAGTTTGTATGTGAAGGCCCAGAAAGGGATCTTTTTTCTTGTATTTTAGTGACTTTTCCAAAATTTCCGTTTACTAAGCCAACGAACTAATTCCTTAAAAATTAAAATTATTTTGCTTTTAAGACATTTTGGAATCCCATAATTCTAGTTTCTTTCCTATCCAAGAATTTATTTTAAACACAAAACCAAATTTATAGGTAATTTAAAAAGTCACAAGAAAAATATCTTGATCAAATTTTAATAATCCCTGTCTTTTGTCATACTTAGGACTTTAATAAAAAATTATCATAAAAGCACAACGTGAAGTTTTCCCCTATTTTTTTTAGTCAAGAAAGATTCTAGTATATCTACAATCAAGTCAATAAAACAAAGTTAAGAAAAAGAATTTCATTGCAACCAGTCTATTTAAAGTTCTGAAAACTGCTAAGAAATAAGCCAAGCACAATTAATCAATAATTCTACTTCCTAAAACAAGCACACCCATTGCCATCAAGTCAATTCCAACTCATGGAGACCTACAACATGCTATATGTCCATGTGTAGTATAAAATAGTAATGTTTTATGTATTTATATGCACATAAAACATACACACATATATTTTACTTTTTAGATAAAACTCTTTGGAATAAACAAAAATGAAATAAATGACAACGAAAACATCTTCTTACCTGATAGATATCAGAAAGACTGCTGCTTCCAGAATCACTAGTGATACTACATCCTGAATGGCTGGCGGAAACGTGGGTCACCTGTGGGTGGAGGCTGTCAGCGAGGTGCAGCTTTGTGAAATCCGCAGGAAGCTACGGAAGGAGCAGGAAAAACCAGGATCACAATTTGAATTAAGCACTCCAAGAAGACATTTTACAATTATCATTTGCACTCCATTTCATACCATTTATCCAAAAGTGTTATTAGGAATGATTCTTCATTTTCAAAATTCACAAATTATTGGATACTTTTCTATTCATCAAGAATCACAAAATTAAATGCTTAAATATATGGGCATACAATAAA
Organism: Elephas maximus indicus; assembly: GCF_024166365.1. Taxonomy (NCBI): domain Eukaryota; kingdom Metazoa; phylum Chordata; class Mammalia; order Proboscidea; family Elephantidae; genus Elephas; species Elephas maximus. Next base: position 20,356,815 of record NC_064831.1, read on the forward strand.
CCTTAAATACTACTAAATTCAATGCTTAAATGGGTGACTTTGGTGATTAACCCAATGAGCTATAATTTTCAAATTACACATCAATGTATGAATTAGTTTGCTACTATTTCCTAGCCATCACAAACACAACTTTGTGTCAATAAACACAGAGGTTCTTATATGCCCAAATCATGTTTACATGTGAAAAAAACCTGAGTATCTTAGAATTGATAAAATGCAGTGGAGAAAACAGAAAAAGAATGCCTTCAAAGAACTTACAATCTAGAAAGGTCTGGAAAACATTGTCTATACATACACATATACATGAATTCCAATTTTCTCTCTGTTCATGTTTTAAACCTCAAATAAAAAGTCTCTATTAAAACAAACTGATTCACGGCATCTCTCAAAACTTCTCCCACCTCTCACCTCCCATATTATATATCAGAGAGCATTCTCCCATCTCTCACCTCCCATATTATATATCAGAGAACATTCTCCCACCTCTCATCTCCCATATTATATACCAGAGAACATTCTCCCACCTCTCACCTCCCATATTATACATCAGAGAACATTCTCCCACCTCTCACCTCCCATATTATATATCAGAGAACATTCTCTCATCTCTCACCTCCCATATTATATAGCAGAGAACATTCTCCCACCTCTCACCTCCCGTATTATATATCAGAGAACATTCTCCCATCTCTCACCTCCCATATTATATATCAGAGAACATTCTCCCACCTCTCATCTCCCATCAGAGAACATTCTCTCATCTCTCACCTCCCATATTATATATCAGAGAACATTCTCCCACCGCTCACCTCCCATATTATATATCAGAGAACATTCTCCCACCTCTCACCTCCCATATTATACACCGGAGAACATTCTCTCATCTCTCACCTCCCATATTATATATCAGAGAATATGCATTAAAAAAAAAAACTTCACACATTTGTTCATTCAAAAAGTATTTACCCTGCCCTTTTTTTTTCTTGATTTGTGCTAATCAGAGTATAAGGCATTAAGAAACAGTGTCTTTAATAATCTTACACTCTTAAAAGTTATCCCTGCTTCTTTTGAATTAAAAAGGATACTGTATTTGTCCATAGTATCAAACTTATTATACTAATGACTAAAAAAATGACTAGTACACCTTATGTCTCAAAATATATTCTAACAAGAATCATGTAACACTGATTACATTCTCTCTTCCTGCCTGAATAAACCAAAAAAAACTAAACCCATTTCCGTCAAGTAGGGTCCAACTTGTAACAAACCCATATGAATACTGGTCCCATTTATCTAGTGAATAATAACAATTATAAAAGCTTAACTGTTAAAATAATACTTAAATAAGAGTTTATTTTAGCAATATTTCCTTCTCCCCTTTGGCCTTCCGACCTCCCGTTCTTCCCCCGCCAAAAAAAAGAAAAAACCCACAATGCCATTGCACAGCTTAGAATAAGCCTCAAAAGGGAGGGAATTCAGGTTTATGACAATGATCAGACAATGGGTTTTGAAACTTCAAAGTTCCAAACAAAAACACAAAATGATTTTATATCCCACGATCATTCAGACCTGAAGACATTATGCCCTGTAATCCCACTGTAAGTAGATAAGATTTAGCAATATTTACATACGACCTATTCAGAAAGGAAAAATTTTAACTTCATGGGAGACAATTTATACAAGGCAAAGATTTAAACACAGAGTTAGGAGGTGGTATATGATAGGATGTCAAATCAATGGACACAAGCACAAATGCTGAGGGACACCAGAGAAGTGAGATGTTAATTTAAGTGTGGGATATCACTGCACCCATGACCTACCTCACTAAGAGTGGTTTTTAAAAATTGATAATTGAAGATATTGTGAAATAGTATATGAAGTTTAGGGGAATAACAATTTTCCTATAAGCAATAGAACAAAAAACCCCAAAAACCCAGTGCCGTCGAGTCAATTCTGACTCATAATAAGCAATAGGTAACAGGTAAATAAATATCTCTAAATTCAGAGTTTATATATTTTATTCACAACGTAGACTAGTGAAGTATCTGCAGGAACAATCTGAAGGTAGAAGTTTGCGGAGATGTATTCATGACTGCGCATTTACACAGAGCTAAGCAGGGGATATGAAAATAAACAACATGTCCAACACCAGGATAACGACCCTTCATCTCCTGGTCACATTTCAACCTAGTTCATTCACTAACTGCAGAACTCACCTGGGAAACCGGACTCTACGGCGTGGTGATTTTAAAGGGCATCAATCAATACACGTAATTACAGACTAATAAACAGATTTCTATTGATTGTCTTTTACAAACATGACTCAGTTTGCTATGTGCCATATATTATAATTTTTTTAAAAAATTAAATAATGTCAAATGACGACATAACTCTGTACTGAATTTTCACCCACTAAACTAAACTACTACTTATTAAAAGTCTCTAGGACTCTCTTCTCTTCAGCCTCCATCAGCTGGCCATCCTTCCTAAGCATTCACTGTGCTGACAGCACGGAGAGCTGCAGAAGCACCAAGCACAACAGCAGAGATACAGATCCCGCCTTTGCAGGTCACAATCTATTCATTCGCACCTACCGAGAGCCACAAACATCAGAATACACCACTGTTTTAGGTTCAGAGCCACAGACTGTCTGAAGGGAAAGAAGAAATATTTTCACTTTTAAAATTTCAATTCCATTTAATAAACACATGGAGCTCCTATGTCAGATACTTTGGTAGGGGCTGGCAATATTAAGGTGAATAAGATATTTCCGATTCCAAGCTTAATTTCAACTACCCCAAAATTCACTGTGATAGGTGTTATGAGTGATTAAAAAAAATAAACATAGTTTTCCAAACATAGTTTTTGTCCGCCACCTCCTCTGCTCTTTGAAGAGCAGCATATTTTAAAATGAAAATAAATGCATATATAATTTTTTTTCTCTTGGACTTAGGTTTTCTTAAACTTGGCATCTGTTCTTACACTTCTTAAAGAGGCATTTAATTCACATTAAATTATATATAAAATGCTTCTTTAAGAAATTTAAGAACAGATGCCAAGTTTAAGAAAACTTAAGTCCATTAGAAAAAAAAAACCTATAAAAAATCTTTTTTTCATAAATTGTGATCACACCATTATTAAATGTTATTAACAGTACATATCAGTCAAGGTTATAGAACAAGTCGTAGAAAAGCAAATAGCTAAGGGGAAAGGCGCTGAAATGCACTGATTTGGCCCAACCACAGCACGCCAATGGAATAGAGACCTGAACCCATGCTTAGGGGAGGAGGAGTCTTTAATAGACAAATGAACCACGCAGGGTTGGAAGTCAGAGGCAGACAGACACCCGCGTTTGAACCAAAGGGCGTTAGGGTGACACAGAGCCTCCCTGGGTGAGAGTCAGTCAGTTTTCATAAGATATACAAAGAGGCACATCATGCTAAAGACCTCAAGGTTCACTTATTCCAAGTTTTTCTAGGTTTACTAAGTACCTGTTAAATTGATATAACAATTTATTGATATAAATAGATTATTTAAATTATAGATTAAAAGGGATTCTGAATTACTGTGTGACTGTAGCCACCATTTGTAACACAAATTCTGTTGAAAAAAAAAATTTTGTGAAGGTGAGACAACCTACAGTAATTATCTGCATATAATCAAATAGTAATTAAATAATACATTTCCTAACAATTCATTAATAATACAATTCAAAGAAATCTGTGACTTAGTCTTTTTATTTTTATCATTTAAATATTTTTATTTTAATATTTGATTATATGAATCTATGACTTCTCAATTTTTTCCTGGAACAAGCAACCTAAAAATATACTGTGAATCACAACTGTAATAAACAGTATACTGTTTGGCAAATAATGAAATCATAGTTTGAACTACAATCACTGCTAACTACACAAGAAACAAGTTTAAATCAGATGCTTAAATGCATAAAGTAAGCATAAACCTAAAACTGATCATAGTTTCATGAAACCTTGGTGTCATTTGGAAACCCTGGTGGTGGAGTGGTTAAGAGCTATAGCTGCTAACCAAAACGTCGGCAGTTCGAATCCATGAGGCACTCCTTCGAAACCATATGCGGCAGTTCTACTCTGTCCTATGGGGTCGCTGTGAGTTGTAATCGATTCCACAGCAACGAGTTTGAGTTTTTTTTGTGTGTGTGTGTATCATTTGTATAACAGCTTGTTTTGTTTTATTCTTTGGGACAGAGATGCTACCAAAATTAGTTTTAAAGAAGAAAGTATAACACTCGACTTAAGTCTCATATATGGACAGGAATTTGATAGTCACTGATTTATTAATAAATCTCATAGTATCTTTAAATTATAAGTTAATGAACTATTTTGAACATAAATGCAGTGAGTATGAATGCCTTTAAGTCTCTGACACCAATAAGTAAATATTCTTCAAACCGGTGATAATTTAGTAGAGACCAGGGTGGGCCCCGCCCCCCCCTCACTGAATCACCAAGACAACCCAGCTTCTGTGGTACCAGATTCCTAATCCAACTAGAACGCTGGAGGGGTGTGGGGGGGGGGGGGGTGGGGGGGTGGTCTAGGAAGGTTTGTTTCTAACAGGTTTTATAAGAAAAAGAGTTTCCTGGTCCACAATGCATATTATCATCTTAGGGTCTCTGAGAAATCCATTTCAAAATCAAACCAAACCAAAAACAAAAACATCCCCATTATCGGTAGAAATTTATTTAACTGATACATTCCTCAAACTAACCTGACCTTGGAATCCCTTCACTTCAAGTACTAGTTACAACAGAACACGCAGATTTGGGGTTATTGTTGGACTCTATTCAATGCTCCCAGGAGCTTATCTCGATTAACACTAAAAAGCCAAACCCACTGCTGTTCAGCTGATTCTGACTCACAGCAGCATTACAGGACTGAGCAGAACTCCCCCCAGGGAAGTTCCACGGCTGTAATCACAAGACTGCCACGTCTTTCCTCCGCAGAGCAGCTGGTGGGCTCAAACCACTGACTAAATTAAATATCACACTTAGAGACTGAAAACTGACTCCATGTTAATACACATCACTAAGAATTTATCCAAACAAATACTGTTTCCCCATATCATCGCTGCAGTTCTGAATCAGAGGCAGTACGCCTTTCCTATTTCTCTCTGAGATACAGTCTAAGGCCATACATTCATCATTTATGAAAAGCCTGTGTTATAAGGTCTGAATTAATTAATTAATGGGCATGAAGTGCTTAGAGTGCTGCCTGGCCTGCTGAAATCACTACGTGTGTTAGCTACCAATTAATTACCTATATGAGGCACTGGTCTTTCCAGCTGTAAAATTCCTGTATCAGGAATCTAAGAGTAGCCCATCAGTGGGTTGGTGAGCTATTCCCAGAGGAGGCTTTAGTGCTCAAAGTCATCCAGTTACAGACGCTATCCTTCTGCCACCCCAGAACTCAAACTGGTTGGATGCATTGTTTAAAAGCAACCCCCCACCCCAGGAGTACGTGCAGACACTCACCATTTTCCTTTTCTCTCCCTCCCATCCTCTTCCTTTCTGCCTGCCTTCCATCATCTGCTCTGTCATTCTTTCCTACCACCTCTTTTTCAAGAGCTACTAATTCTTTTACTTTTTTGACCAGTTTCCACGCACAGCTTGAATCTCCAAACCCAAACCCACTGCCGTGGAGTCGATCCTGACTCCAAGCATAAATAAATAAAACATGATGATCAAGATGCCCAACTAGAATGTAAAATAGGAATTCACTTATGTTTTCAAGTCAAGTTTTAAGTAAAGTTTGCTAACCATCTAGAATTATGCTCAAGGACTCTTATAAAGAACTTGAGAAAACACCTAGTATCCCCTCCAAATGGATAAACATAAAAGTGTACGTGAGGTGTGAACTTCGCTACAAGTTTATTATCTGAATTAATGTGCCTATGCAATTGAATTGTTATTTAATGCTTTCAATTCTATCAATAGGATTAACAAACCTCCTGAGAGAAATCCTTCATTTTTACATCTCAATTCATAGAACTCACCTGAAAATGAGAATCAAAAGAAACTTAACAGTAGCCAAGACACCAATAACAAAACACACTGAGTTCTGTGTCCTCTTCCCGTGAAGGCCATGCTCTGGCATCTGTGATTCTCTGGTGCTTATGAACTACAACAGCGTGTCTTCATGTATGGCTGAACAAGCCTTATTCTAATGCATACTGTCAAAGACTGAATTGTGTCCCCCCCAAAATATGTATCAACTTGCTAAGACATGATTCCCAGTATTGCCTGGTTGCCCTCCATTTTTGCGATCTAATGTAATTATCCTCCATTTTGTGATGTGTTGTAAATCCTAGCAGTCAGAATTAACTCAATGGCAATGCGTACGCCTGTGGTTATGGTCCCATCTGGGAATGAGTTGTCCGTTATGTTAATGAGGCAAGATTAGCATGGGAAACATCTTGAGTCTTACTAGAGGGTATGACTCAAGTCTCCACCCTTACCCCAGTCACCCTTACCACCCTTACTCAAGTCACTCCCTTACTTTAGTCACACCCTTTATCTGACAAGAGATAAAAGGAGAGAGAAGCAAGCAGACAGAGTGACCTCAATACCACCAAGAAGAAGAAAAGTAAATAAAGCGTGTCCTTTGGAGCAGAGGTCCCTGTGCTGGGACCCTCCTAGAACCAGCAGACATAGAAAGAAAGCTGTAACACCAGAGATGGCGCAAGATGGTGAGAAATGGCAGCAGAGAAACAGCGGCAGCAGAACCAGGACAGCACAGGAGCCAACCCTCTGAACGAGAGACAGAGCTGAATGCCTTCAGGCAGAAGGCTTCCTGGTAGAGTGGGGAGCCTCTGGGCACTTATCTGCAGAGCTAAAGAGCTTTGTAACACTTGCCCGAGAACGGCAGAGGCTGGGCTGAGGGGTTCAGGGCCAGAGAGAGGCCTGTCTGCAGACATGGCTCAGAAGAGGCTATCCTGATCAACGCAGACCTTCCCCCAGAGCCAAGAGAGAGAGAAAGGTTTCGCTGCAAGCTGGTGCTCTGAATTCAGACTTCTAGCCTCCTGCACTGTGAGAGAATAAATCTGTCAGTTATCCACTTGTGGTGTTTCTGTTACAGCAGCTCTAGATAACTAAGACACTTACCAAGTATGGAAAACTGGGGACTCAAATATATTCCAGTTATGGAAAAGTGGAGAATAAGAAATGAAAAATAATGAAGTTGGAAAACAACCCCTATTCAATGCAGAGTAAATTAAAAGAAGACATCTTCAATTCCAAGGTGAATAACTGACTTACACGGTGAAAGGGGGAGAAAGGTGATAAATTATACAATTGTCAGGAATTCTACATATTCTATCTATTACAGTTAATGACGGTTTAAATCTGTGAGATATTCTGAAGGGAACAGAACAAAAACTGAAGATGTAAACACGTTTAATTCAGGTAAAGGAAGAAGGGTGTTTAGTGGAACGCATACCTGAGAAGGTCAGCATTACATGTCTCCCCTCCCAGGGTGCTGTTTCACTTACCTCTGTGCAGACGATGGGGGAGTATGGGTGCTTTTGTGTGTTTGTGTGTGTGTTCGCGCGCGCCTGTGCGTGCTCACACACGTGTTGCTAACTACATCCTTAAAGTTGTTTCCACCCTGAATCCTCCCCACAGTGGCTAGAGTCACTAAGTCCTTAAGAAGGAATTCTTAAAGTGTTCAGTTTCACAATTCCTGAAGGGGTCCTCAGAGTTATGTGTGTAAGAAGCTCATATAAGCTTCTCCCTCCGAGTCAGTGCTGATGCAGGAGACTACTTGGCCTACAGGAAAGCATATTTAGTTGATATGGTTAGTACACTACTATGTCATAGTGTTAGAAAAAGCCAGGTGTCTTTCTCCGTCACGTGATTTGGGGAAGACAACTCGGAAAGAACAACTGCTCTTCTGGTGGAGGTGCAAAGGGCAGGAGGAGCAGGAGCCAAAAGAAGTCAGGTTTAGGAGCTTTTATGCTACTTTTCACTAAAGAAACTTTAACATGAAGTAGTCACTTTTCTTAAATTGAAATATAGATGATTTCATCCTGAAGCAGTCTAACATCAAATATGTTACACTTGGCATAGAAGAATTTCAGTGCTAACACCTCTTTTGGCAACAGACTCTCAGCTTTTATTGCACGCAATTGGGGGGTGGGGAGGGGAGAGGGGATGAACTCATGGCTTAGAAATCTGGCAACTGCTTGAATTCACTGTGAAGAAGCATCATTAGGAAGCCAGGCATCTGAGTCACTTAATATCAGGCTTCGGCTAAATTCTTAAATGGTTATGTAACAGCACTAATTTTTAAGAACAAGAAAGGATTTTTAAAAAATGCTTTAGGATTTCCTCTTTTTGCTTTCCATATCACGACAATGTCTTCTCTGTTCCTTTCACATACATATTACTCATGTGCTTTTTTCCTGCAGAATGACAAATCTCCACATCTCCAGATGGATGCCCATTACTAACCTGATTACCCAAGACTGTCCTTCTCTGGTGTTAAGTAATTTATCTCTCTATGATAATGCTTCATGTTTGCAACATAGGGTAAAAATATGAGGAATTCCACTGCAGTAATGAAAACACAAAATCCCAGTGGGTCTACAAGTTATCAAATAATAACAAATAAAAACCAGGCTTTAAATCCTAGGTGCTTTTCAATTGAAATGTCTCACATCACGAAGACAACACGTTTGAATGAATAACAAAAGTTTTCACTCAGGCTTTGCCATAGGACATCAAGTACCTATAACTTTTAAATTTTGGAAAACGAATAAAGAAGAGACGTGTTTGAAAATTAATTTTAAAAAACCAACTTCTGAGCTTCTGTAAGAATAATCTCCCCGAATTAGCTATGATAAATTAGGAAGATAAACACCTAAGTTCTGTGTTGAATATGAACCGAAGGCACTCTGTGCGAACAAGTGACACAACAACTCACGTTCATTTACTTAAGCCGTAAGAGCTTCTTTCCCCTGAACTACGAGAGGGATGAAAAGACCCAGATAAAAGACGATATTATCCTAGCTTCATATAAACACTGTGTTTAGGGCAACCAGAAAGCAATAACCGCGGCCCTCTTAAACGCTCAGCGTTACATTATCTCACAAAGCAAAGGACATTTTTTTTTTTCACAGATAAAGCAATATGTAAAGAGTACAGAATTCCCACATCCTGGGCTTTTCAATTGCTATTCTTAAAAGAAAGAGGTATTTTTGAGCTCCATAATGACTATTTTAAATCCCCTGAATCACACAGCGATAGAAAAACACTGTATAGCATAATGGATATTTAAACAAGACCCCAAATTCCATGCTTCCATGATCTATATTAAGTTGTGAACAAATAAAGACATTATTACCTTGATCATTTCTGTTAGCAAAGGTTAACCAGCAAGCCTAGCCTCAGGAAGAAACAGAATACATACCATGATATAGTCTCTTTCGTTAGAAATGGCAAGAAGAACAGATTTAAATTAAGACTTGGTATATAAACGCTGAAAGCATAGAATTTGTATCCACATAATGAACTGATGTCTCCTCTAAAGACGTCAGATTGCTGTTCAGCTAAACTATCTAAAAATACCTCCTTGCAAACACACACACATGAAATGACTACAAAGACAGGTCTTACTAAGCAGCTCTACTTGCACAAAATCACTTAATAAGTGGGGGAATTTTTCAAAGTACTTAGGGAAGAAATTAACAGGAATTTTCCTATCAACTGTAATCTTTTATGAGCTATTTTGCAAACTGATACCAATTTCTAAAAAGCAGTTAATAAAAGATCTTAAAGCAAATCGCAATTGTTCTATGATGTCCAACAGAAAACCATGAACTTATAATTAAAGAAAAATAATCTCCACATCACTATCAACTTTCTAGTTAAAAACCATGCATCATTAACGGCACTTTACAGACCAGGAAAAATATTTCAGAACATTTATGTAATGTGTATAATGTCACACAGCTACCAAAGAACTCAGATTCCAACCTGCGCGTGAAGGACTCTAGAGTACCATAATCTGACACTGATACCTGGCATTCACATAGGGCTTTATGGTTTGCAAAAAGATTCCAAAAACATAAACTTTTTATATTTTCCTTATTTAAACCTCAAGCTTTTCATCTGTAAAATGGGGAGAATTCCACGTTGCGACTAGTATGTTTCTGATTAAAGAAAGCAATATAAGTATTATTGTATGAATAAATCACCTTCAAAACAATGTAGTAAGGTAATCATGAGCTCTATTTCACAGTGAGAAAACAGAAACTCCAAAAGGTTAAATGACCTTGCCAAGTCACCCACCTAGTCACCCTCAGAACAAGGACTCAAATGTACAGAATTTTATTTACTACTAAAAAAAAAAAAAAAGGCTAGTTGGGCGAGTTCCTTCACATTGCTACATGGAAAGGTCATAGCTGAAAATCAGCACGTGTGACGACGACAAGCAATGAGCACTGCTAAAGGTAAGCTCTGCTATCCTAGAGATTTCATTATGCTTCCCATTTGCTCTCAGGCTCAGGACAACACTTCAAAGCCACTCATTAAATTTCTTTGAAACCAACTGAAAGGTTATCCGTTTCTACAGCAGCTTTGGACGACACTTAAGAGATAAAACAATACAGACCAAAGTAAAGTATACAAACTGGGTAACAAAGCCAGTACTTGATACATGCACTCTGAAGGGTCTGCTCTAATCTTGTCCAACTCCAGTGCCCCACACACCACCCTGCTCACACTCTTCAAAGAGCCCAAACCTCAGGCCACGCAGGAAGAATCCTATCATTGCATCTCAGGTGACTCTGCTGTCATCAGGTTAAAATACATTTCAATATGGCTTTCTAAAAGGTATAATTATATTCCACAGTCCTGAGAATACACGTCATAATCAATGGGGGTTAAAGAAATGTCAAAACTGAAAAAAGATGGACATAACTATTAATCATTTATCTGTATTCTAAATGACTAACAAAATGTTGCTAAGTCTGTCTGGTTGAGAAAACTCCTTCATCTGACTATATGCCAAAATTAGCTCGTTATAATTTACTTATCTAACTGGAAACAAGAGAGTAATCATATCACTTAAACAGTAAGTCAAAAAAGGGTTTCTTTTCTATACTGAAGTCTAAAAACAGGTTAATTTGAAAGACTTCTAGAGAACTATACAAATGGAAATCTCAGATTAAATACAGTATCCTTCTCCTAAAAGGTTACATTAACAAGAAAATATTTCCATATAAACAAAATTCCTTCTAAACAAAATTGCATTCTTGCAGTTACAGACTAGCTTGAAGGGGAATGAAATAAATTGCTGTGACTTCCTTCAGGATCAAAGTAGGGTTCCCACAGATTTTACAGAGGGAGGATGGTAGCTACTACGTCACACCATGAGATCCCTTGGAACTGTGGACTAAAGAAGATCAACTCTGAATGTAGGTAGAGGAGTAACCTGTTCTCAAACTTTCTGATGAGAATTACAACCCACAGGACACAGAAAACCAAAACAATTGTTAACCTTTGAAATAATGCACTAGGAGCAAAGTTTCTAGGCACATCACCCAGCTTCCAAAAATAGATTCGCATGAGGTACGTGCGTGTATGTACAGAAAAGACTGTCACTGGCTCAACCACGTTTCGGCTGGGTAGCTTTGGCTTGTTTCTGTTAGGTATAGAAAGGAAACTGCACACTCACCATAGACTTCCTCTGTAGTGATTAAATGAGAACACAGGAACCCTTTGATTTTAGCTCATGACATTGTTACTGTCAAGACAATTCTTTTCCACTCTAAGGATGAATTAAAACAGAAGGTTGCCTGCTGTTCTGAGTGTGGAAAATTGTAGGAGGAAAAGGCCAATCGACTTAAGGACAGTTTGCCTAAGCCAGGGGAGAACCTAATGCACTGTCTCTGACCCACTTGCACGACAGATTTAATTTTCCTTACCCCCTGGATAATGGAGGATAAACAATACCTACAAAAGAGTGAAAACTATACTATGGGTCATGAATTACTCTAAGCACTTTATAGGTTTTACCTTGTTTCATCTCCACACAATCCTGTTATCTCCATTTTACAAATGTGCAGGGAAGCTCAACAACTTAGCCAGGGTCCCAGGACAAGTGAGTGGCGAAGCCAGGATTCACACCCAGGTAGGCTGGCTCAGGAAGCCTCTCCCACCATTACGCTACAGCTCTTCCAAATCCCTTCTGTTCACAAACTTCCTGCAGAAAGGTCGCAGCTGGTCAGACTACAGTTTTCATGATCACGTGTACAAACTATTTCCTAAACTGGGTTATTTTTAAAGATAAGTTACTAGAAGTAGTTTCACTTTTCTAAGTGAGACTCCCCTCTTCCATCTAATGCTAAGAGCCCCTGTGGAGTCCTAAGTAGTTATTTCGATATATTGCAGTATTTAGGTCCCTTTGTAGTAGGAACAGCATCATATGGCTTATAAAAGCACCATATTTAAACTAATCTGGGAGCAGGTCAACTTCAATCCCATTTCATCCTGGGCTTCCTTCGATCTCTCCTGGATAACCTCCAAAATCCATCTGCCTGAAATGCCCTTCACCCCATGCCTGCCCAGATCCAGCTGGTGGATCCTGTGTACCCTGCACATTCTTCTCTTGGCCCCAGTTCATAGCACTGACCACACATGTCCACAGGTCTCTCGACGGAGGCCAAGTCTTACTCGCAGCCAAATAACCGAGACCAAACACAGAACACGTTTTCCTTGAACAAGTGAATTTGTGGTATGGAAACTGGGGAGACATAACACATCTGATTCCACCAGTATCTCCAGACTACTATTACTGCAATTATATAAGTGCCATTATATTGTACACAATCACATTAATGGCTAATATCGCATTTCATTGATTCAAAGGTGCACTTTCTTTGTTAACATCACTGAAATTAGAATCCATCTCCCAATCAATGAAAAGAAAGTACGGGGTCAATGAAATAGCATTTTTCTTAGCAGTACTGTAAGTAAGGTAAATCAATCAATACTGTCTTAGACTCAACAAAAAACGACATTTTCATTAAAATATAATACATTTTTAAAGGAAAATAACCCCAGGGAATTCCTGATTGTCCCTGATCTGGTCAGCGATGCCCAGATGAGTGGTGATGGCTGACTCTCCCAGTGAAACTAAATGAAGACCTAAAGGAACCCCACAGCTCAGGAAGCAGTCATGAGCCTTACGCTCCGAATAGTGCCCTGGACACACCACACATTTACTTCATCAGATTCTATTGTCAATGGTTTGTTAATTATTACATGTGTTCACAGAATTAGGCCAAAATGCCTTCATCTGGGCATTCAAAATTCTCTACACTCCAACTCCTGGTCCATACACCTGGCTTTCCTCCTACTGCCCCTCCACCTCAGCCAAACTGATCTGACCATTGCTCCTTAAGAGTACACAAATACTTTTGATTTAGTGCTTAGCTCATTCCTTTTGCCTTGAAAAAAAAATTTCACCCATTTCGTTTTTTCTTCCTATCTTTCTTCAGCCCTACCCTAATTTGTGCCACAGCTCAAGTCTTACTTCCTTCTTTGTGGAGCACTCCAATCACAGGTGACACTCCTGCCTGTCACTCCTATGAACTTTTTGTCCCCACTACTCACCTTTCATTATTAAATTACACGTACTCCAACAAGATGCAAAATTTTCACACCACATTTTTTAACCTCTTTTACAGAACTCTGGAGATAGATACACCACAAGAAAACACTGAAGACATGTTGTTTCATTATTAATTTTCTCACTTCAAAAGGCAAAGCAGAACATATAATTTCAAAACTTCTCAGATGAGAAAAGAACAACAGTAATGTAAGTAATGTTTTATAAATTTTAGTGTATCCCCCCCACAAAAAAAAAAAGTGTGGTTCATTTCATACAATATGAGAACGGTGCTGTGCTAGTTAATGGGTGTTTTTATCCTCCGTACATCTTTTAAACTATGTGTTTTAATACCAATACAGAGTTACTTCTTTTCTGATTAGCCACACATTTAATAAGAACGATAAAATGTTAACTTTGACATTTTTATCAGCTAACACTAAGACACTTTCATTAAGTGGGCGTTATAACCTATCATCTCCTCTTTTATTGAAATACAAAGCTTAAGTGGTCTTTTTCTAAGAAGAAAGTACGTTTAAGTTAGCCATATTTCTTTTTCTAGAGCAAATTCATTTAATATTCGTTAATATTAAATAATATTATAATAATTAAATATTATTATAAGTAATAATATAATTAATTTAATATTATTAAATAATATTAAATAAATATTAAATTCATTTAATATCACTACTGTTAACTTTTGTGAGGTTTGTTCTTCAACAGACATACTTTAATTTTTGCTTATATTCAGAGTTAAGGCTTTTCAGGGCAATAAGAAAATAGGATAATGAAGGGTAAAGAAATCTAGAAATTGGCCCAACTAAAATGAATACATTAAAATACTACAGTGATACAAGACTCATGATATACCAGGGAAAGGGAGAAAGGAAGGAATATTGTCACATGTGCTTACATTTTCTATAGCTAAGCTATTTGAAATTTCACTTCTTTTCCTTTTGATACATTAATATTGGCTTCTTAAAATTTTACATAAACTTCAGGAACAGCACAATGGTATGGTTACAGTAAGCTTTATTAAAACCATGCTTCTTCACTCTTTCTTTCCCATATCTGGGGTGGAATTCTAACACTAACTGAAAAAGACCTTCAAACAACTTTCTACTCTAAATTTAATATACCTGAGTTAACTTATTTTGTGTGTATGTATCTGTATAAATAAAATTAGTCTATCATCTCATTTATAAGGAGCCCTGAAGGCACAGCGGTTAAATGCTCGACTGCTAACCAAGAGACTGGTGGTTTGAACCCACCAGCTGTTCTGTGGAGGAATGATGTGGCAGTCAGCGTCTGTAAAGATTATAGCCTTGGAAACCCTATGAGGCAGTTCCACTCTGCCTTACAGAGTTGCTGTGAGTGGGAATCAACTCAAGGGCACATAACAACATAGACAGAGAAAGGGAGGGAGGGACGGCATGGTTCATTTTATGATCAAACCATGTAACCAAGTCAATTATATAAACCAATAATGTATTTCTCTAGAATTCACTAAACAAAAATTTGTACCTTAATAACTATAAAGGAATTTTTGAGACTATCACTATCATCAATAAATGTAATACTAATCCACGCCTAAGATGTCTCTGAAACCACCTTTAGGACAAACATGTCAAGTATAAGTTATAAAACAGGGCCTGGTGTATTGATGTGGAACGAAGAGATTCAGAGCATGTAGGAAACAAATTACAAAAGAAACACAGATTACTGGGTGGCTGATGACAGATATCATAATTTTTTTTTTTTTTTTATGATAGTGTAGTTAAATAAGGGAAGGGAGAGAGGAAAGGGGAGAGGAGAGGAGGGGAGGAGAGGGGAGAGGGATAACTCCATACAAGGCCTGTGCTAGGGAGCTCAATAATACAGGAAACGGCTCAGTGAGGCAAGGGTGTTTCCGTGCCAACAGGAAAGGTGACGACAGGGACCAGGACAGGGACCAGGACGCTGAGGGGGCTGCCCTTCCAGTGCAGCACGTGAGGGAAATGCTGCTTTCGTGAGTGTGCTCTAGAAGAGTGAACGCATGTTTATATTCTCTCACATGTTTCTATACTGACTTCTTCAATCTAAGTTTCAAAATAACCGGCATCATGTCCATTCCACTCGCTCTGTGTAACACCTATGACAGCCCTCGTAGCACCGGCATTTTAATACCATAAAAGAACCACAAGATGTGTCACACCTCCACTTCTTTATTTCATTTATTTATTTAAGACCACTTCTGAAGTGAAGAAGAGAGAGCAAAGACCTTAGAACGAGAAAATTAATAGAGACCTTGCAGACACATTTACAAAATTTCATTTAAATTCATGCACACATATTCACAGGTGTATTTACACATGTCGGTGGTGGTGTTAGTTGCCATCAAGTTGATTTTGGCTCGTGATGACTCCTTGTGACCCCGTATGTGCAGAGCAGAGCTGATCCACAGGGTTTTCAAGGCTGTGACCTTTTGGAAGCAGATCACTAGGTCTGTCTTCCAAGGCACCTCTGGATGGATTCAAACCTCCAACCTTTTGGCTACTAGTCAAGTGCTTAACCATTTACACCATACCAAGAGATTCCACATAAATACAGTCAAAAAAGTATATCTGTATAAATATATCTAGACACTCACTTTCTTTCACCTTAAAAAAAAAAAAAACTAAACCATAATCCAAAAAATACATATA
Organism: Elephas maximus indicus; assembly: GCF_024166365.1. NCBI lineage: Eukaryota > Metazoa > Chordata > Mammalia > Proboscidea > Elephantidae > Elephas > Elephas maximus. The sequence continues at coordinate 20,373,148 of NC_064831.1, forward strand.
CAGGTAATGATAAGATGGTTATTTAATCTAACTAGAAAAGGTTACAAAAGTTTTCAGAAGACTGTGCTATAGACATGGTGGTCATGTTACTGCCTCTTCCACCAGGCCACAAGGTGTAAACATTGAAAAATCCTTCATGAGTAATTTAACTTAACTAAAAATAATCTTGTACATGATTAATGCTAAGCAAAGAAATGTGAAGAAAACAGCAGCATCACTTCTGGGAGATTTCTTAACAGATTACCTGAATAAAATATATAAAAATGGGGTCAGGCCTAAAGTCAAGGAAATGGACTAAAGAATTTTCAGGCTGTGCTTCAGGGACAACTAAACCTATAATATCATATTTATATAACATATATTTTGGTACAAGTTAAATATCATTATTTCAAACAATTATATCTATATTTCTGCACACCCATAGAGTCACCTGAGTCAGAACTGACCACGGCAATGGGCGGGGTGTATGTGTGTACGTATCTATATATATAAATATATATATACATATCTCATATATAACTATGCAAAAGTATAGCTATAATATCATAATTACAATTATACCTATAATATCATATTTACAGAACATTTATTTTGGTGCAGATTAAATATCAGTATTTCAAACACACAAAACAAGATATTTAAAACAAGAAAGAAATGATGATTAGCGTTTAAAGGAGTGATTAGGTTAAAGAGAAGCTATAACTGCTTCTAATGATGCCTGTTGAGCATCTGTGCTTTTTCTCAGTTTATCATTCTCTGCTTCACTACGCCTAACGGATTTTATTTTCAGGTAGTCTATCTTTAAATGAATCATTGCTAAACAATACCTAAAAGAAAGGTTCTGAACTATGCTTCTTTTGACTAAAAGCAAAGAACTACTTTAATATGTCCTGTGATCATGTAGAGCTTTTTTCTTTTTAAATCTTACGCACACATAAGCAGTGTATGCAATGCACTGCCAAGTTTCTAAATACATTTCTTCACTTCTAAGGGGGTGGGGCTAAAAGATCTATTATTTGTTGCCAGGGCTTCTGGGCCTAAGCCCAAGGAAGATGATCTTGTCCTTAAAGAAAACGATGGGGTATGAACATTTATCCTCAGGCCTCTCCGCTAGCAAGCCTGGGGGAAAATGTCCCCAAGAGAAAGGTCTGTTTCATCTCAGGAAATGTATCCGTCGTAACAGACAAAAAGCTTAGATAAAGAAAAGGTGCTTACCCCAAAGCTCAGGCATAACCCAGCCTCTCTAAGGAATCTCGGTGCCGTTTTCTACTCAGCTAAAGAAAATGGATCAGTCAAATTAGAGGGACACTCTGCCTGATCTTTACAGGTAAGGTCACATTGTCATGGCAGGACAAGAGCAATTTTTAAAAATTCGGTTTTCTGAAATCTAGTCTAGGTAAAAGATTAAAAAAGGGTGGGGGGGGCAGGGGGAGGTTGTTCCTTCCCTGTATTCTTAACAGATAACAGATAAACAGTTTTGAATTCCAACCATATCCTTAACTCACAGTACAAGGGAAGAATTCATTCCAAATATAACGACCAAACCAATTTGGAAGCACCATTTAGAAGAATTAATAAAATTAAGCATTGTTCAAGTGCCAATGAATCAGTGAATTCAGAGAACCAAACCAGTACTAGCTGCCATCTAGTCAATTACAACTCACAGCAATCCCGTATGTTTCGGAGTAGAACTGTGCTCTATAGGGTTTTCAATGGCTGTGACCTTTCAGAAGTCAACTGCCAGGCTTTTCTTCCAAGGGACCTCTGGGTGGAGTTACACTGTCAACCTTTTGCTTAGTAGCCAAGCACTTAACTACGTGTGTGCCACCTATGGAGAGATGAATATGAGAAGACTAGGAGCAAGTGAAGTCAAGTGAAGAACACTGCAAGCTAAGAAATGGGAAGAGAAAAGAAAAAGAGCCTGAAGTGTTTGTAACTGGACCAGCTTGTCCTTAAAAAAAAAGGAGGGGGGGGCCTAAGGGAAAGAATGTAGATCACAGAGGGTCTTAAGTGACCAACAGAAATTTAGACTTAATATTGTTAAAGTTATATGGCACCGTTTTTCGTGAAAAGGCTTACGAGATGATGAAATTGGTATTTATGGCTCAAAAGAGTCATTCATGTGTAGTGTGGACTTAAGACAAGTGATCATGAACTGAAGTTGGGCTCCATGATACATGCAGACTTCATTAGGGCATAAACAGGAGAGACAATGCAGCAAGGTTTGATGATTTCAATGGAGCAGAAATGATAGGGATTGCAAAGGGAATAGGAGAGGAAGCTAAAGCATCCAGTTTATTTCTAAAGAATTAACTGTACATAATAGGGCCAAACACAGAAGAGGAGAGGAAGAACTTGAGCTAAATGACATCTATACTTGATCATCCCAATTCAAGACTCAGGATAAATCCAAAGAGAATAGATGCATTATTGACTGAGCTAAGCAACTAAACGTTTTATAAAATAATTTTGATCATAATACTGTTATTTTAATATTAAAAGTGTGTGGAAAGTCACATATGCCAGGGAACAAAGAGTAGCAGGAAAAAAACAAGCAATTTTTCAAGTTGTGTATTCCGCTAGCCAGTGTCAGCTCTCACACTGACAGTCTATACAGCTGATTTGGACTAAACTGATAACATACGACAAAGTAGTATAGATTTGTGGTTATGAAATCACGATAACCTGAGTTCCAATAATGGCTCAATGATTTACTAGCAATATGTTCCAGGAAAAAAGAATTTTTTAAATCTTGCTAAGCCTCTATTTCCTCATTTCTAAAAAGATGATGACACAACTTTATTTACAGGGTTTTATAAGAATTAACTCAGATAACATGTAACATAGCAACTAGCATACAATAACGGCATCAACAAGTTACAACTGCTGCTATTTATAATTTATATTTAAGTAAGGCATTTTCTTATGTATACTACCTTTTTGAAAATAATTTAATCATGACTTGGGGGGTCATTTATTACAGGGACAGCACTACTACAGCAGTAAGTAAATTACATAAAAATGTCCAATTGGAAAACCAATTATCAGTTTGAGAATACTCAGCTACTTTACTTTAAAGTGATTTATTTTTAAAATTTATATAGTTTTAAAGTCATATAGTATTGCAGAATTTTCAAGGGCATACTTAAGAAATACTATTCCCATTAAATAATCTGAGGAAGGGAAAGAGAAAATGTTCCATGGTAAAAAAACAGAACAGATGGTAAACAGAATAAAGAAACATTTAATGCTATTCCCCACCACACCCCTGTCAGTTTGTTGTAGGAAGAAGAACCTGCAATCTACTTCTAAAAAAATAAAGTGAAAACCTTATGAATAGCAGTGGGACACTGTCGCATGTAGTGCTGGAAGAGGAGCTCCTCAGGTTGGAAGGCACTCAAATATGACTGGGGAGAGAAGCCTCCTCAAAGCAGAGTCAACCTTAATGATGCAGATGGAGTATAGCTTTTGGGACCTTTATTCCTGATGTGGCATGACTCAAAATGAAAAGAAACAGTTGCGAACATCCATGAATAATCAGAATGTGGAACGTACAAAGAATGAATCTACAATAATTAGAAGCCATCAAAAATGAAGTAGAATGCATAAAAGATCGATATTCTAGGCATGGGTGAACTGGAACAGACTGATATAGGCCATTTTGAATACGACAATCATATGGTCTACTGTATGTCGGAAATGCAAATTGAAGAGGGATGGAGTCCCATGAATAGTCAAAAAAGAATATTTCAAATCTATCCTGAAGTACAATGCTGTCAATGATAGAATAATATCCATATGTCTACAGGAAGGCCAGGTAACACGACTATTATTGAAAGTTACTCACCAATCACTAATGCCAAAGATGAAGCAACTGAAGATTTTTACCAACTTCTGCAGTCTGAAGCTGATCAAACATGTAATCAGTATGCATTAGTAATTGCTGGTGATTGGAAAGGGAAAGTTGGAAACAAGGAAGGAACTATAGTTGGAAAATATGGCTTGGTGACAGAAACGATGCTGGAGATCGCATGACAGAATTTTGCAAGACCAATGATCTCTTCATGGCAAATCCCTTTTTTCAACAACATAAATGGCGACTATACACTGCACCTGGCTGAATAAAATAAACAAGACCAGGTGAGTTGAAGGATGACATTAAGTATATCACACATGAAGAAAGCAAAAGGTCATTGAAAAGAAATAAAGAAAAGACCACAATGGATGTCAGAAGAGACTCTGAAACTTCCTCTTGTAACACAGAACAGCTAAAGCAAATGGAAGAAATGATGAAGTAAAAGAGGCGAAGAAAACATTTCAAAGGGCAGTTCGACAAGACAAAGTATTATAATGAAAAGTGCAAAGACCACGAGTTAGAACACCAAACAGGAATAACAAGCTCGGCACTTCTCAAGCTGAAAGAACTAGAGATGAAAATCAAGCCTCAAGTTTCAATAATGAAGGATTACGGGATCATTCAATACTATGGTCAAAATATTTAGCAACACAGGAAGCAGCAAAAGAAGATGGAAGGAACACACTGAGTCACTGTACCAAAAAGAACTGTTCAATGTTCAACCATTTCAGGAGGTGGCATATGACCAAAAACCGATGATACTGAAGGAAGAAGTCCAAGCTGCACTGAAGGCACTGGCAAAAAACAAGGCTCCAGGAATTATGGAATACCAACTGCGATGTTTCAACAAACAGATGCAGCGCTGGAGGTGCTCACTCGTCTATGCCAAGAAATTTCGAAGACAACCAACTGACTGGAAGAGATCCATATCTGTACCCATCCCAAAGAATAGTGATTCAACAGAATGTGGAAATTACTGAACAATATCATTAATATCACATGCAAGTAAAATTTTGCTGAATATAATGAAAAAACGGTTGCAGCAGTATATCGACTAGGAGCTGCCAGAAATTCAAGCTGGATTCAGGAGAGGACGTGGAACGAGGGATATCATTGCTGATGTCAGATGAATCTTCGGTGAAGGCAAACAATATCAGAAAGATGTTGTCTCAGTTATCGAGTGCTGCCTTATTAATATAACGTCCTCTAATCCGGCCTCATTAACATCATAGAGGTTAGGATTCACAACACATAGGAAAATTCCATCAGATCACAAAATAGAGGACAGCCACCAAAAGCCAAGTTGACACACATTTTGGGGGGATACAAACAAATGGATTATGTTTTAATTGACTATGCAAAGGCATTTGACTGGGTGGATCAAAACAAAATTATGAATAACAAATTTCAAAGAATGGCATTTCCAGAACACTTAATTGTGCTCATATAGAACCTGTACACAGACCGTGAGGCAGTCCTTTCAACAGAACAAGGGGATACTGAGTGGTTTAAAAAATCAGGAAAGGTGTGGGTCAGGGTTGTATCCTTTGATCATACATCTTCAATCTGTACGCTGAGCAAATAATCTGAGAAGCAGGAATATATGAAGAAAAATATGGCATCAGGATAACCTGAGATATACAGATGACATAACCCTGCTTGCTGAAAGTGAATAGGACTTGAAGCACTTACCGATGAAAATCAAAGGCTACAGTCTTCAATATGGATTACAACTCAGCATAAAGAAAACAAAAATCCTCACAACTGGACCAATAAGCAACATCATGATAAATGGAGAAAATATTACAGTCGTCAAGGATTTCATCTTACTTGGATCCACAATCAATCTCCATGAAAGCAGCAGTCGAGAAATCAAACAATGTATTGCACTGAGCTACTCAGCAAAGTAGAATGTAGAACATGGTCTTGGGGAACATATAGCTTAATCGCCATAACATAGTTTATAAAGGAAATGTTTTACATTTTACTTTGCTGAGTAGCGTCTGGGGTCCTAAAAGCCTGTGAGTGGCCATGTAAGATACTCCACTGGTCTCACCCCTTTGGGAGCAAGGGAGAATGAAGAAAGCTAAAGATACAACGAAAAGATTAGTCCAAAGGACTAATGGACCACATCTACCATGGTCTCCACTAGACTGAGTCCAGTACAACTAGATGGTGCCCAGTTACCACCACTGAGTGCTCTGACAGGTATCACAATAGAGAATCCCAGACAGTGCTGGAGAAAAATATAGAACAAAATTCTAACTCACAAAAAGAGACCAGACTTACTGGCCTGATAGACTGGAGAAACTTGGAAGAGTATGGCCCCCGGACACCCTTTTAGCTCAGTAATGAAGTCATTCTCGAGGTTCACCCTTCAGCCAAAGACTAGACAGGCCCATAAAACGAAATGAGACTAAAGGGGCACAACAGCCCAGGGGCAAGGACTAGAAGGAAAGAGGGGACAGGAAAGCTGGTAATCGGGAACCCAAGGTTGAGAAAGGAGAGAGTTGACATACATGTCCTGGGGTTGTTAACCAATGTCATAAAACAATATGTGTACTATAAGTGTTTAATGAGAAACTAGTTTGTTCTGTAAACCTTCATTTAAGTACAATAAAAAAACTTTCAAAAATACCTCTTTAAAGTGTTAAAAAGCAAAGGTGTCACTTTGACGACTAAGGCGCACCTGACCTAAGCCATGGTATTTTCAATCACCTCACATGCATGTTAAAGCTGGACAATGAATAAAGAATACCAAAGAAGAGTTAATGCCTTTGAATTATGGCGTTGGCAAAGAATATGGAATATATCACGGGCTGTCAGAAGGGCAAATCCTTCTTGGAAGAAGTACAGCCAGAATGTTCCTTGGAAGAAGGGTGGTGGGACTTGGTCTCACTTACTTTGGAAATGTTATCAGCTGGGACCAGTCCCTGGAGAAGGACATCATGCTTGGTAAAGGAGAAGGTCAGCAAAAAAGAGGAAGGCAATCTAGCAGATGAGTGACACAGTGGCTGCAACAATTGGCTCAAACATGGCAACGACTATGAGAATGGCACAGGATCTGGCAGTGTTTTTTTCTCTTCTACCCAGCGTGACTATGTGTTAGAACCAACTTGATGGCACCTAACAACAATGCTATTACAAAATTTTTCTCAACATACTAAGCCTATAAAACTTTTCTCATGCAACATCTATTAGCAGCCTGTATAACTAGTATTCCATAGTAGTGTTTTAGAAATGCAGTGTTAAAAGGTATTTTTCAATATTAATAATCTCTTTTTTTGTCATCAAAATTCACAAAATCACAAGATTCCTCTGAAGATCAAATGAAAAGTGCCACGTGATTTTAAGAATACAGCCTCAACTCTGGGGGCATGCTGGTGATACACAGGTATTCAGCCCAGTATCGTGAAATGAATATCAACAATGGGAAGGTGGGATGGTGTGATAAAATACACAAAAATTTAACAATTTAAAAGGGTTAAATGAGTATTAATTCAAAAATTTAATTAAATGGTAAATCCAGCAGTATTTATAGTATACCCCCATTCAACTCCTCCCATGTAATTAAAACTTTAAAGGCCTGATCGTTAAACAGTGAAGTCTAGGTAACCAAATGACTAGCCAACAAATATGTACCAAGATCTTGACATCATAAGCTGCCATCGTGGCTGCATATGATGCTCTCAGATGGTAAATGTGAGTATTCAAAATTCTAACTAAAGTATCACGGGAAATACCATTCACATGTTTTCTAGAAATTCTAGATTCAGTGCTATTTTATGGTTAGTGTTACTTTTGTAAAATACAAAGCACTGTCAGCAAACTAATACACTTACAGAATAAGATGCCAGGCACTCTGGTTTACGCACTATTGCTGTTGTTAGTTGCCATCAATTCGATTCCGACTCACAGTCACCCCATGTGTTCAGAGTAGAACTACTGCATATGGTTTTTAAATGCTGTGACCTTTCAGGAGCAGACTGCCAGGCCTGTCTTCCAAGCACCTCTTGGTGGGTTTGGATCTTTTGGCTAGTACCAACGCACAACCCTCCAGAGCAATATTTTCCTAGGCGCACTATGCATTTACACGGGAATGTTATTTGCGAAAAATACAGTAGTCAAATCTTTTTCCATCACTCTTGTTTTCACAAATCTAGTTAATACTTTTTTCTTCCTCTACCAGTAAATACGGCTTTAACAATTTTGTTCATTAAGTTAATGTTATTAATTTTAATATCCCCCTTCCCCCATTTTGAGAAAGAATGTATGAAAAAGGTAGATCAAGAGTCTGTGGTTGGTACAGTTTAACTAATGACTCTTGTTTTTACCTGGAAAAATCACGACTACAGAGGAGCTTAACTTCAAAGGCCCTGTTAATAAAACCAAACTACAACGAAAGTTCTCTGTAACAACCTATTAGTGAAATTAAGTTTAAGACTGGTCTTTGTTTTTGGATCCAAAGAGACTGACTTAGTAAAATACCACAGGACCTCACTATGAGGGCTGGGCTCTGAGCGCAGCACCACAGCATGTTTCTAACACAGCTCCTGCCTTAAGAACACCACGTGGCTCACGGGTAAGGTGAGATAATGCCTTAAGAGTCACTTCATCTGAGAAAATCCCATGGATTTTATTTATAATGATGAGCGAAACCAAATTATAATCATCAACCTGAAATTCCTGTTTGTCTATATATTTCTAAAGCCTCAAAGACTTATTTCCATTTTCAAAGTTTAACATCTCATCCTTTTTAGAATATCCCAGATATAAAAGGTAATTTCTACACCCTAATGTAGTAATTTTTTTTTTTTTTTTTAATGTAGTAATTGGAGCCCTGGTGGTGTAGTGATTAAAAGCTCGGCTGCTAATCAAAAGGTCAGCAGTTTGAATCCACTAGCCGCCCCTTGGAATCCCTAAGGGACAGTTCTACTCTCTTATAGGGTCACTGTGAGTGGGAACCAACTAGATGGCACCCAACAACAACATAGTAACAGGAGCCCTAGTGGTGCAGTGATTAAAACGCTTGGCTGCAAGCCAAAACATCAATGGTTTGAACCCACCAGCCCGCTCTCCCAGAGAAAGATGTGTCCATAAAGATTTACAGCCTCGGAAACTCTACGGAGCAGTTCTACTCTGTCCTATCGGGCCACTCTGAGTCGTGATCACTCAACGGCAGTGGGTTTGGTTTGGGATGTAGTAACTCCAAGATGAGCACGGAAAAATGGACATTTAAAAAATACTTACGACTACTATGGGCACTGTCTAAATTCATGTATTTCCATTTTAGGAATTTAAACTATATATATAAAAAATATATATATAAGCTATGAGTTAATGCAATGGTAGAAAACTTCCAAGATGGTGGAAACTCTGTGAGAACCCCCACTGCCGACAGCGGAGGCTCAGATCTGGCGTCAGACACAGACATGTTCCTCACAGATGGCAGTGCTGCCTATGGGATGTCAGCATGACAAACGCAGAGCTGCCTCACGGGATCCATCAGAAAGAAGCAATGCTTGTGGCATTAAAAAAATAATTCTGTGTTTTCATCAACTATTAATACATGCTGGGAACTCAGATGGGCCCTACTGACAGTTACATCACCAAAGCACCCCTCCCTCACCAGCCACATGTGCATCCGTCACTCCAGGTGCCGTTTTCAGTAACCTTTCTCACGAGCTGCCATTAAATTCAGCTACAAGAACACGTGTAAAAACTAAGTATTCATTAAAGCTGCTTTTCAACCTTAAATTTCTGATTACAAAAATCAGCTGTCCAATATTTCCCAGCGTTCATGATTTTGCTTTTTTTTTTGAATCAACGTTAGTCTTATTTAAAATTTTTTTAGAATTACAACAAAATGGTAAGAACAAGCCAGTTGTAACTTACCCTCCCTCCTTCAAGCAGACTACTACCCCTCTAAAAAGGCTGTCTTCCCTGAGGAGAAACAGCAATGATTCCCGTTTTAAAGGCGTTCACTATGACGAGCTCCCAAAGCCCAAGCAGCATTTGAGATACTTACTGAGTGTTTCTCCTGCTGGCCCATAACTCCATGGTTAGCTGGGACTGCTAGTGGTTTCATAATGAAGAAACATATGCTGAACTGAATTTACACATCATGTACCAATCTCTCACGGATGGCAAGTCACCCTCTACAGCACAGCATTAAATTAAAAGAAAAAGAAAAAAAGAGGGAGGAGGGAAAACCAAGCTGCAGCTTAGAGTGTCACTACTGGTAAGCTTAAAAAACCTCTCACACTTGTAGACCAGAAGAGGAATCTGAACAACGGTGTTCGTCTCCATTTTTCTAACACTGCAACTCTAACCATCTTAGGCTAATGACAAGACTGAGGAAACCTTATACAGCTCTCTGTCTTCCGAGAGAACAAGATCATTTCGGAGACTGAAGAACAAGAGGCAAAAGAAAAGAAGGAAAAAAAAAAAAAAAAAAGGCTAAAATGGCTGACTGCACACAGACTCCCCTCAGAGAGGGTTTAATACAGAATTACGTTAGTCAGGGTGGTACAACAACCAGTCTCTAGCATTCAGCCAAGCATTGTTAATACTCTTGTTCCATTTGCAATTACACAGACAGATCCCTCCAACCACAAAAAAAAGAAAAAAAAAAAGAAAGAAAAAACCAGGGCAGAGCGTGTGACTCGGGACCTCCTCCCTAGCTGCTAATGATGCTGACAGAGGGGTGACCAGTGATCTCTGTCCCACTCCACTAACCAAGTTTGCACAATTAATCTTAGCAGCATGACACAGATGGACATTTAATTTAATGATGTCTGTCCCTCACACTCCACACAGGCTTGACTGCTAGCAAGAGTCACTAACAGAAACACGGCACATGCACACACACAATCCCAAGAATCATGAGTCTGAATGCAATACGCCAATATAATTACATTATTGTGCTTACTTTGGAGGACCATGGCTGCAGGCAGTTGGCATAGCAACGCACAAGGAAAGCCATTTCCTGGGTAGAGAGAAAGCTTCCTTTTCTAAATAAAAAATTCCTCTGAGGAAACAAACAGCATTGCTGCTTCCTGCAGAAAGCAAGACACTGTAGTCTGTCTCTTAACCTGCAAGGCTGACACTCAATGCAGCTCTAGTGATGTAAGTGGGTTTCTCTCTCACCCTCCCTCTCCCTACATACACTGAAATACTCCGCTGAAACGGCACACACATTCCTTAAGGCTCGCCCCTCCTCTACTTAACCATTTCACTCATTAAGGTAGCGATGGACAAGTCAGATAAAGGAACAAGCTCTTGCCTGCATTAGACCAGCGGCTGTAGGTTAAGGAAGTCTCGGAGGGATGTAATCCATTGATTGCTGACTCCAAATAATATCACTCAAGACAGAGTGGGAAAACAGAGCAAGGACCCACTTGAACAGCTTTAAACTAAAACAAGATTTTTCACCAAGGTGAAGATACAGGAATGGATGTGACAACACCTTTCCTGGTACTTCGTCCCCACCCTCAAGTACTGCTGTCTATAATACCACAAGTTCCTACAAAATCTATAAAATGACATTTGACAAGCTCTCTGTAAACCTGGAAGACATGATTTTCTACACACATTCCTGTGCAAATCATACCAAATACATAATATCAAAATAAACCTATTCAGGTTTTTTTTTTTTTTTCATACCAAAAAAAACTTCTTCTAGATATAGAGTTAAAATTAAATGAAGACACTTTAGTGTTATTCTACCATTTACTCTTATTTTACCTGGGTAAGTAGATTATTTGGAAGACTGCAGTATAGTTGACTAGGAATTAAGGGCATTTTAGCTCTGAAACATTGTTGAGGTTTTTACAGTCAGACCTAGCTACATACGGCATACAAAACAGAAGACAGATGTGGGCAATCAGGCCTCTTCAATAATTGACTTTGGAAAAGTCCGTGTTTGCTAACTTGTGTTCCTTGTCTAGGGTCCCTGAGTGGTACAAACGGTTAATGCGTTCGGCTGCTAAATAAAAGGTTGGAGGTTTCAATCCACCCAGAGATGCCTCAGAGGAAAGGCCTGGTGACCAAGTTGTGAAAAACCAGCCACTGAAAATCCCGGGAGCACGTTCTCCTCTGACACACACGGGGTCCCCACGAGTCAGAGTCAACTCAACAGCAACTGCCCCTTTTGTCTGGCTTTGGTTTCTTGTCTCCCTAAGTCTGCACCCATCCTATTCTCTTACCTTCTGTCATGGATTCAACTGTGTCCCCCAAAACACGTGCCAACTCGGGTGGGCCATGATTTTCCAGGACTGAGTGACTGTTCACCATTCTGTCATCTGACGTGATTTTCCTGTGTGTTGTCAATCCTACCTCTACTGGGTTTTCGTGGGTATGATGTTAATGAGGCAGGGTTATAGGCAGTTATGTTAACGAGGCAGGATTCAATCTACAAGATTAGGTTGTGTCTTCAGTCAATCTCTTTTGATATTCAAAAGAGAAGCCAGCAAAGAGACACGGGGACCTCATACCACTACGAAACAAGAGCCAGGAGAACAGCACACGTCCTCTAGACCCGGGGTCCCTCCTCGACCAGGGGAAGATTGATGACAATGATCTTCCTCTAGAGCTGATAGAGAAAGCCTTTCCCTGGTGCTGGTGCCCTGAATTCGGACTTCTAGCCTACTAGACTGAGATAGAATAAACTGTTAGCTAAAGCCATCCATTTGTGGTATTTCTGCTATAGCTGCACTAGATGACAAAGATACCTTCCTTCCCTCATATCTAAAGGCAACCATTCCCTCCACAGCATTATTCTGGACTTCCTTCAACTCCATCTCCAGCATCCCCCTTTTTTAGACTTCTTAAATTATCTGTTAGCCCTTTTCTCCCAAGTACAGTCTACCTGTTCCCGCAAACAAGAGGTCCTTCTCATGGCTTTTGAATTTGTTCATGCTCCCTCTCCCCAATCTCAAAAACAAAACAGAAACCTTTCCCAGATCCTACATTCTCCTATGACTTTCGGTATAACCTCTTCTCCCTCTTCACAGTCAAATGTCTCAAGAATTATCTGCTTTGTCTTTCACCATTTTCCCATCCCCACGCATTGCTCAAATGAAGGGCTATCATTGTCCTGTTACATGGTTTACACATCTAGCAGTTACCCGTAACATCCTTCTCCATGTCCAATCCATCACAATATTCTGCTAATTAAGTTCTCTAAATTTTCTCAAATTCATTGCGTCTTCTGCAACTCTGTTATCATCCCACTCCAAACCATTATTATTATTATTTGCCTTATTGCACTGTCTGGATTCAATTTAAACCCCATCCACCCAACCATACTGCCTCCTGAGATCTTTTAGGAATTAAAACCTCATCACTTCAACCTCATCCTTTGAGCCCCTTCTACCATCTAAAACACTTCTATGGCTTTCCATGGCTTTTGGCATAAAGACCAAAACACCATCATCTACAGTATCTGCACCCTTTCCAGACGTATACTACGCTCCTGCCCACTCTGCACTCCTGATCGCCTGGTGGCTTTTGTGTCCCTGAATGGGCAAACGAAGCCTTGCAGGTGCCGTTCCCTCTGCAAGGAACTTTCCTCTCTTTCCTGACTGACTTCCCTTCTTCTACCCCAGAAAAAACTGGCCAAATGCCCTCTTCTAGTTCTCACGGTACTACCTATGTCTCTTCATCATACATCTTACTAAGATTGTGATTTAACAGTTAACCATGAGATTATTTCATCAGTCAGTGTCTGCTTCCCCTATCACATGTTAACCTCCATGACAGCTGCTCCTGCACACCACTACACTTGCAGCACCTAGTATGGCAGCAGGCACCCTGCAGACACCCAGACTGTTGCTGAATGAATTAAATGTCCAATAACTGAGAACGGACTTTGGCAAGGCTGTATTTAATCTTCTGGGCCAGTTCTTTAGAAAGCCAAAATATTTTTCTATAATAAACAGTGAGGAATTAAAAAGTAAATGACTTAGTCATCAACTCAAGCAGTAAAATATCAAATCCTACATCTTTAATCTACCTAGCCATGTCCCACATGTCCTATTTTCCAGAAACTCTTCACCAAGTTTAAGTCAAGCTAACTCTGTGCTGATGGTTGTCTACCTTTGTAGGTGAAGGTTTCCCGTTGCTTGCCTCTCTCTAGAAAAAACATGTTACTTCTCTCAAGAAGGAAACTAACCTAATTGAGGAACCTGACAGATGAAGTCAGAAAATCACACATCCTCAGGCACTGGTGCTTTCCTGAGCTGAGACTTGGTGCCATTTCTCTCAAAGCCTGGCTCCATGCCTACAACCTACATGTCTTAAAATATGATTATAATACTAAAATGTTACTATATGTCATGGACTGAATTACGTCCCCCCAAAAATGTGTGTATCAGTTTGGCGGAGCCATGGTTCCCAGTATTGTGTGGTTGTCCTCCGTTTTGTGATTGTAATTTTATGTTAAAGAAGATTAGGGTGAGACTGTAACCCCCTTACTAAGGCCACATCCCTGATTCAATGTAGTTTCCCTGGGGTGTGGCCTGTACCACCTTTTATCTTACAATAGATGAAAGGGAAGAACAAGCAAAGAGTCGGGGACCTCACACCACCAAGAAAGCAGTACTGGGAGCAGACTGCGTCCTTTGGACCCGGGGTTCCTACGCAGAGAAGCTTCTAGTCCAGGGGAAGACTGACAACAAGGACCTTTCTCCAGAGCCTATAGAGAGAGAAAGCTTTCCCCTGGAGCTGACACTTCTCTTTGTTAAAGCCATTCACTTGTGGTATTTCTGTTATAGCAGCACTAGATGACTAAGACACTATACCCACAACCTTGTTTACTGAAATACAATTATGTCAGGCTATGCTATGCCAAACACTGTTTAAGAAATAAAAAATAAAGTTAAGATTTCAGAGAACCATATATTACAAATTTTACACAGCAAGAATAAATCATGCTTACCTTGAAGTAGTCTTAATTTGGGTTAATCTCATTCTCTAACCCTCTAGATTTAGCAAGTATCATTAAATAGATCCAGCTAGGAAAAAGGACCAAGAAACACTTTTCTGCCCTGTGTCAAGAATACCCAAAGACTTCTAAATTATCAGTAACAATGATCCAAGAGTGAAAGATTATATACATAGTCCACGAAACTACTTAATGCAAACGCTTTCCATGCTAAATTTAATACCATTGTATTTATTCATATTTATTTCATCTAAAGCATTCACTTTCTAATTACTACGAAATTGAGAAAAAAATGGTCTGTTCTTCTCAATAATTATTAATCATTTAGTACTTACACAGTGTTTTATCCATAGATCTCAATGTGCTTTACAAACATTTAATTAAGCTTTGTGAAACCCAAGGGAAGCAAGAAAATAATGTATTCGATTCTCACAGAAAAATAAAGTATGTATGACTATAGAATAAGTAGTATAGAAGAATACAAAATAGAGCTCTAGGTTTCTAATATCATTTACTTCACTTAATCATCACATACCGATTCTTCCCCTCCCCCCCCACCCAAGAAAGAAACTACAGAGATTGGGAAAAATTCTGTGATTAAGACAGAAAGAAGTTACTCTTTGATACCCGGAAACTAGAGGTTTAGCAAATTTGATTTCTAACGTTTTATTCTTCACCAAAGAAAGGACATTTAAAAAAATGCTATTTTCTATATGAATATACCAAACCAGTTAAGGGTAAAGACAACGCCCAACAAAATTACTGTACTGAATATAGTAAGAAATTTTACTTCCCTTTTCCAAAGTCCAATACGTTTCCACTTAATACTAATAATTTCTTTCAAAAAGAAAAGATGATTATCTGACAAGCTCTTTATACCTTAAATAACTCAATACCTCATTTCACACAGTCTACTCCATCCATGGGTATACTTTAAACAGGTCCTAAAAACACCTCTCCCAAAGCCGACATGTTCCATCCATGGGTATACTTTAAACAGGTCCTAAAAACACCTCTCCCAAAGCCGACATAGAGGAAATCTGAGTTAGAATTTTATTTTTTCCATTTTGACCAAATGAAATGTACTTCAGGTTCATTATTTAAAATGACTTAATTACAAAATAAAATAGGAAAGTGCCCAACACAATGCCTTGCCAGGCAGAGTAAATGTTAAATATCTCCGCTGAATCTAAATACTGGCTTTAGAAATACTGAGAATCTGTTAGTTAGCTCCTCATATAAAAAAGATGTAATTGAGAGTCTAAAGATGGGAACCCAGATATACTCCAAAAGTTGTGCTCTAAAGAAATCTTTAGGCTATTTCTTTCTTTAATAAAAAAAGTTTCTAACAACAAATGGTTTGTAACATCTGACTCATAACTGGAAAATCACATGTAGCAACCTACCCATATTAGCTGTACTCGGTATTTATATGGGACACATTAGAAGAGAGGGTTGAAGAGATGGCATGTGATAGAGACAGAAAAACAAAGAAGCCTGTAAGTCAGTGAGAAATTGCAACATAAAGAACGGGGCTTTTTAAAATGCAATTGTTTGAAAAATGAGTCAGCTTTAACTGTGAATTTAACAAAGTTCACTTCATTTTCTAGAACCTACTTAAAGAAAAGGCCAGACTTCATCTTGTAATGCTTGAGGTTTCAAGTACAAATCATTTCATTGCTGTTTCTAGGGAGCAAGGGCTTCAAAGTTCCCTACTACACTAATTCACAAGGCAACCCTGCAAACGTAAACAGCAAACATTATCTTTATTATTAATCTGCCATTAATATATTCCCTTGTGATTAGTATGTTCATTATTCCTCTATTTTTATTTAACAAAAACAGAAAATCTTGCATGACAAACTAAAATGAAAGTTAGCCGAGGACAGGAACCATACAACATTTTATTTAACTGCTATTGTCCATGGTAAATTATGCTTTACCCCTAGTACCACACATGGTAATTACTCAAAGAATGAATACATAATGCTTTCACTTGAATGTCAACTAGCTATGAAGTATTATGACACAGGTTTTTAAGAAGAGGAAATAGACCTAAGACAGCTGTGTAACTGTAAAAGATGTCTAACTTGTTTACTGACAAAATTCAAAACCAGTTGCCTTAATTCCAATTCCTGGAGACCCCATGTGTGTCAGGGTAGAATTACGCTCCACAAGGCTTTCGATGGCTAATTTTTCAGAAGTGGGTCGCCAGGTTTTTCTCACAAGGTGCCTGTGGGTGGATCAGAACCTCCAACCTTTTAGCCAGCAGCCAAGTACACTAACTGTTTATACTACTCAGGGACTCATCTGACAAAATTAAGGGCTTTAAGTAACTTGACAGGTTAGAAGAGTAGGCTAAAACCATCAGATTAAAATTTAACAGGGGTAAACGTAAAGACCCATCAAAACGTCACTTGTACAAGTACACAACAGGGGAGATCAGGGTGGAGGCGCAATTCCTAACAGGGTGAATGCTGGAGGGGTTATCTGTTAAGATTCGGTTAGACAAAAATCTCAATATGTGCCAAAGCACAACTCCTTAAAACTCTAACACAATCCCAGTTACATTATCAGAGGTATGATGCCCAGAGCAAGGAAGACAGGAAGCTCTGCTGTAACCTGCACTGCAGCAGCCAGTTCTGGACATCGTAATTGAGGACAGATAATGGGTAACTGTGACAGAAAGAATGAGGGAAGTTACAGGAGTTCCCATAGTGGAGAGTGTTTCACCCAGAGAAGGGGCTTAGAGTGTTAGGGTTTCTTTAAGTATCTAAAAGGCAGTTACACCGGAAGAGAATATAAATATTTATTTATGTTGCTTTAGAAGCACTCCAGACCCATGAACTAAAATTACAGAGAGAAACAGATTTCAGCTAAACACAGCGAAAAGCTTCTTAATAATTACCCTTTCCTACAATAAATAATAACTGCTATGATTTACTAAAGGAGCCCTGGTGGCGCGATGGTTAAGCACTAGTTGCTCCACAAGAAGAAAGACCCGGTGATCTGCTCCCACAAAGACTGGGGCCTGGTGGCGCCGGGGGTGACGGCTCGGCTCACGAACCGTAACGGCCTGCGGTTCCAGTCCGCCAGCTGCTCCCCGGGGACCCCGCGGGGCAGCTCTGCTCTGTCCTTTGCACTCACTCTGAGTTGGAATCGACTCAATGGCATGCAAGGACAACGATTTACTAAGCTTTTACTTTGTACACACATTATTTAAATGAACTGTTCACAAGTATCAATGCTTAGGATAATTAAAAATCTTAAAGCACAGGCTGAAAAACTCAGGGATTATACAGAAAAAAATAAACTGTATTAAGTGATTCGACTAGGAAAGTTCCAAAATCCTTTTTTCAAGTTCTTAAAGTTATATCATCTAACGTGTTACCAAACTTCAGCAAGACGCAAAAAGTGGGTGGGGAGAGTGATCTGATATGGAATGACAGAAGACCACACGAATAGAAATAAATCTATCTTAGGATAAGATTTTCTGGCAGTAACTATCCTTTATTCTGAGATTTTTGTTATTTACTTTGACAGGGAGAAGGGGTGGATATTAAAATATCCTGACTTCCTGTAATGGTAATAATCATTAGACAATAGCTTTAAGGTTCTCTTTTTAACACCCTTACCTGACAAAATTAAAAACTGCCAAATCTGTTATCAGTGTACTGACTGACTGATTCATTCACTTTTATCTTCTACTAGTAAAAAAAGAAAGAAATCTGGGAACCACATAAAACAAAACAGAAAAGGTAAGTGGAAGGTAATATCGATAATGTAAAAATAATTTTTTAAAATAATTTTTATTGTGCTTTTAGTGAAAGTTTACAAATCAAGTCAGTCTCTCACACAAAAACCCATATACACCTTGCTACACACTCCCAATTACTCTCCCCCTAATGAGACAGCCTGCTCTCTCCCTCCACTCTCTCTTTTCATGTCCATTTCGCCAGCTTCTAACCTCCTCCACCCTCTCATCTCCCCTCCAGGCAGGAGATGCCAACATAGTCTCAAGTGTCTACCTGATCCAAGAAGCACACTCCTCACCGGCATCCCTCTCCAACCCATTGTCCAGTCCAATCCATGTCTAAAGAGTTGGCTTCGGGAATGGTCCTGTCCTGGGCCAATAGAAGGTCTGGGGGCCATGACCACTGGGGTCCCTCTAGTCTCAGTCGGACCATTAAGTCTGGTCTTATGAGAATCTGCGGTCTGCATCCCACTGTTCTCCTGCTCCCTCAGCGGTTCTCTGCTGTGTTCCCTGTCAGGGCAGTCATCAGTTGTAGCCGGGCACCTTCTAGTTCTTCTGGTCTCAGGATGATGTAGTCGCTGGTTCACGTGGCCCTTTCTGTCTCTCGGGCTCGTAACTGCCTTGTGTCCTTGGTGTTGTTCACTCTCCTTTGATCCAGGTGGGTTGAGACCAATTGATGCATCTCAGATGGCTGCTTGCTGGCGTTTAAGAACCCAGACGCCAGTCTTCAAAATGGGATGCAGAATGTTTTCTTAATAGATTTTATTATGCCAATTGACTTAGATGTCCCCTGAAACCATGGTCCCCAGACCCCTACCCCTGCTACACTGACCTTTGAAGCATTCAGTTTATTCAGGAAACTTCTTTACTTTTGGTTTAGTCCAACTGTGCTGACCTCCCCTGTATTGTGTGCTGTCTTTCCCTTCACCTAAAGTAGTTCTTATCTACTATCTGATTAGTGAATGCCCCTCTCCCACCTCCCTCCCCCCGCAACCACAAAAGAACGTTTTCTTCTCAGTTTAAACTATTTCTAAAGTTCTTATAATAGTGGTCTTATACAATATTTGTCCTTTTGCAACTGACTAATTTCACTCAGCATAATGCCTTCCAGGTTCCTCCATATTATGAAATGTTTCACAGATTCCTCACTGTTCTTTATCGATGCGTAGTATTCCATTAAAAATAATAATATGAATTACTAAAACTAATAGTAACTGGAGAGTCAGTTTCACAGAATTTTTAACACCTGAAAATTACTTTTTTATATATTCTTAAATATTACAAAAAATTTCCAAAATTTGTGTAGAAGCAGGGATATAGAAGCAAGCATTTTATGAGCGGAATTTTTTCAGATCTAAAAAGTATGACTGGTTTTAGACAAGTGCAAATTATTCTGGTTCATTACTGAGTCACACCTATAGAAGATCTTTCAGAAAAATTTTGGCTTTCCTTACTTATGATATTAGTGGACCTTACTTTAAAAATATACTACTTAATGAACTACACAGTCCTCCTCTGTTAAGAAACAGGAAATACTAGTTAGTAGCACTACTTACAAGTGAAAACCCATTTCTGTATTGGAATAAAACTAGAAAGTTTTTTGTTTGGTTTTTTTTTTAAGTTGTATTTTACTGATTACAGATACATGGTCCAAAAAGGGAAAACTACTTCCTGACCACTTAGAAGACTGACGAATAAACCAAAGCCCATCACCACTGCAAAAAACCTTAGTGGTCGTTTCTGCACACTGGGCAGTCTGCACAGCAGTCTCTCTCTTTAAAAGGTACTTAAACAGTAGGCATCTGAGGGAGATCAAATTTCATAAAATAAAAGGCAATATATGTTAAATTCATTTTAAAAAATAAATTAATTTCATAGAATCGGAATGGAAAATACCTGTCTATGCCTGACTCTAACATTTACAATGTGAGTTATCCCTAACACTGAGCATGTAAACTTAACCTCTTTGGCTTCCTCTTCCTAATCTCCTGACAATGGAGGTTATGTCATCTAGCTTTAAGAAGTTTGGTGAGATTTAATTGGCAAAACATATGAGAAAACACTTAGGCTGGTAATATGATAAGTATTCAATAAGGGCCAATTTTATTCCCTCCAAAATATTTTAAAAAGTCAGTTGTATTCAAGGTTTGGCCAACCCATTAATTAAAGATGTATGGATGGCTGGAGTTATACTGCGGTACAGATACCCTTTCCAGAGTTGTTAATGAAGGTGGATCTACAATGCCACTCCTAGAAATAGTAACTAATGCTAATTCTGGAAGTTTCCCCCAAAGACATCAACATATAACCAAGAAATGACTGAGCACCTATCACCTGCCATGTAAAGGGTATATAGTAGCGTTCAGGACACTACCTGCTTTCAGACTCTACTGGCTCTTCAGGAATTTAATTTTTAACGTACACCTTGTATTTTCATTTTTTAATGTAATGTCTTTCAAATGGATATCAATACGTATCCATTTTCATAAAGGTTCAATAGTCTTCATTCTAAAAGAAAATGACAGTAGTTAAAAATGGAAGCATTAATCAATGGTCTTTGCTACCAGGAATATTATCGTGCCTGCGCCACTGTTGTAATCACATACATTCCAAATAGGAAATGTTTCCAAGTCAGCCTGCCTGGAAAATAATTAAATATAGAAGGCTACCTCAATACAGAAAATAGTTTAAATGCCATAGAAATTTTTTTTAATATTTTCTTAAAAAAGAATTCAGCCTACCAATATGACAACAGGAGCTCAAGATGACAACATTCTATCTTCCTTCTCATACGTAACTGAATAAACAAAGAGCAAAACACACATCTGATTTCTCCCACTCTTAAAAGTTCTAAGTAGATAATGAGAGCATTTTTAACTATTCATATTTTAGTTGTACTTCAAAATTTTCACCTATGGGCATACCTTGTTTTCTTGCACTTCGCAGAGACTGTGTTCTTTACAAATTGAAGGTTTGTAGCAACCCTGCCATCAAGCAAGTCTTATTGATGCCGTTTTTCCAACAGCATGTGCTCACTTTGTGTCTCTGTGTCATATTTTGGTAATTCCGACAATACTTCAAACTTTCATTATTATTCTATCTGTTATAGTGATCTGTGATCACTGACCTTCAATGTTACTATTGTCATTGTTTTGCGGTTCGAACGAACCGCGTCCATATAAGATGGTGAACTTAATTGATAAATGTTGTGTGTATTCTGGCTGCCCAATTGTATGAGGAGATGCTTCTTTATGAGTCAGCAAAACAAAGTGCTTTCTTGAGATGGAAAGTACTCCTGGTGAAGATGCAGTGAACACTGTCAAAATGACAGCAAAGGATTTAGAGTATTACATAAGCTTAGCTGATAAATCAGCAGCAGAGTATGAGAAGACTGACTCCAATTTTGAAAGAAGTTCTACTGTGGGTAAAATAGCATTGCACGCTACAAAGAAATCTTTCACGAAAGGAAGAGTCAATCGATGTTGCAAACCTTGATGTTATCTTATTTTAAGAAACTGCCACAGCCACCCCAACCTTCAGCAACCACCACCCTGAGCAGTCAGAAGCCATCAACATCAAGGCAAGACCCTCGACCGGCAAAAAGATTATGACTCACTGAAGGTTCAGATCATGATTAACATTTTTTTAGCGTTAAAGTATTTTTTATTAAGGTATGAACTTTTTTTTTTTTTTTAAGTGTAATGATACTGCACACTTAAAAGACTACATATAGTGTAAGCTAACTTTTAGATGCACTGGGAAATTAAAAAAATGCATGCAACTGGCTTTATTGCCATATTCGGCTTGTTGCGGTGGTCTGGAACTGAACCCAAAATATCTCCAAGCTATGCCTGTACTTTTATACCAAACCCGCTAACGTCAAGTCGATTCGGACTCATAGCAACCCTATAGGACAGAGTAAAACAAGTAATTGAGAGTGAGCTTCAGGTATCAGTCAATTCAAAGGGGTGCTAGAAACAACCAGGACGTACTGTTCATCACAAGAAATGCTAACTAAAACCCTGCATTAGAACACGTGCAAAGCAAAGCCTGTTTTCTCAATGGCTTGTGTTTTATAGAAAACGAATGCTTTCTACAGGCTATAAAGGAAAATAAAAGCTTATTGGACCAAAAGTCAAACGCACATACCACTCGATATTAATAACAAGGTATTAACACTGAAATTGCTAGAAAGCATGGTCTTTACTATAAAAGGTAGAAATAAGTTATCGAAGACGAGATAATTTCGAGGAGACAGTTCTCTAAGCAGGAAATGACACATGAGTCTCCGGTCACTAAGCGGTGCACCCCACAGAATCTTCATGTGGACAACTTGGGTACTTTCACTAACGGAGTCCCACCAATTCAAATTGGGGGAGTGAGGACCTATTTCCAGTCCCTTTCCAAAGCGGATCCATAGCCTCAGATAATGTTTTAGTGGCTAATTATTAAATCATATTGAAGCTCAGGGCACAATCACGCCTGGCACACTTTCAGATGACAAAGGAAACAGGCAGACAGAAAAGGATTTCAGCATGAGGACACAAAAGAAAAACAGGACCGAGGAACAAAAGAAAATGGACACCCAAAATAGAGGATAACAAAGATGGTGGAGTTCTAAACAAACAGGGAAAAGGAGTTTTGAGACTAAAGAAGTTTTAAATACATTTCTGGATTATGTTTTTGCTTCTGCATTCTCAAACAGAAACAATTTATAAAGAATTAGATTATCCTGGACATTAACTACATATCACTCATAAGAATGCTATTAAACTACCCAGAGTGTGTATCTCTTTTAATTTTGAGAGGGGCTGTACAGAGCACAAAAACTAGTCTTAATGGCAAGACTAAGAAGAAAAATCCAATTTAAAAGGTTACCTAGGGCAGACACCTTAAAATTATGATTATATCCTACTTGCCTAACACACAAATGTTTACAGAAATATGTAAATGTTTTATAGATCCACATAGTAAACAGCTCATAATTATATTAACAGAAAGGATGAGTCAGAGGGCATTTTTTGGAGAAAGGGATTTCAAAGATAAAATCTCTAAAGGGGAAAATGTTCTAAATGAGAAATGCTAAATAAAATAAAACTATGAAATGGATTATTGGTAAACATGAGTACAATGTATATATTTAAAACACAAACAATTATTTAATGTAAAGCATTTTGAGATTTTTCTTCTAATCGCATCCAAAGTTAGCTTGGAATCTTCCCACCTGCTCCAAGTATCAGTAAGGAAATTAAACAAGAAGAGGGAAAAGGCAGCAGGGAAAACAATGAGACAGGAAACACCAGGCCAGGGCCGGCCATGTGGGCATGAGAGCTGGGCTGTCGCTCACAGAGCTGCGCACTCACAAGGGTCCTGTGCTTTGTTTAACACTCTGCTTTCACCATCTTGGAATTCGTAGAAATTTTTGAATAAGTGGCCCTGCATTTTCATTTTGCACTGGGCCATGCAAATTATGTAGCCAATCCTACATATGGTTATATAAAAATATTTTAAATAGAGCCATGTTGTATCAGGCCTTCTACTACACACTGCGAAGCTGGTCCTAAAGAAGCCCTTCTTTATTAACACCAGTTTGGATTTAAAATAATTTGATACAAAGCTTTAATAGGCTTCCCCTTGACTCTCACAGGTCTAGTCCACTACTCATGCAAGTAAAGCATGAAGCAACAGTGACTCAAAGCTCTATGACAGCAGTTCTCAAAGTATGGCCTGTGGATGCCTGAGGGCTCCCAAGACCCTTCCAGGAGGTTCTTGAGGTCAAAACTACTTTTGTTATAACAGTAAGGCCCTGTTTGCCTTTTTCACTGCAGTTACATCTGCACTGATGTCCGAAAGCCACGATGGGTAAAGCCTGGTTGGTGTTTCAGCACAAATTACGGCAGCGGCACCACTAACAACACACATCTACTGTACCAGTAACGCAGCCACTGCACGCTCCACCAACACACACTCACAGTTTAAAAAAAAATTTCCTTAAAAACGTCCTTGATGAAACAGGTAACAGTTATTACTTTTATTGACTCTCCACCCTTTAGTACAGGTCTTTGTAATATTCTGCGTGGTAAAATGGGGAGCACACATAAAGAACCTCGGCTACATACAAAAGTATACTGAGCGTCTCAAGAAAAGAAGCTGTGCAATTATTTGAGTTGCAAGCTGAACTAGCCTCTTTTTCACGAATCACCATTTCTACCCGAACGAACAATTAGAAAACTATGGTTACTCAGACATGGATATCTGGCAGGCATTTTCCTAAAAATGAACATAGTGATTTTGTCAGTACAAGGAAAACAAATGACAGTATTCTGGTTGCAAATGATAAAATCTGACTTCCGAGTAACAATTATAAGTTTGGAAAACTTGTGTCTAACACCATGACCTTAAACGTTTCCCAATAATTAAAGCCTTTTCTGATGAGATCAATGGCACTATTAACAGATGTAATCTTTTGATATTGCACAGTGTACCAACTTTTGAAAGACTGTTTAACTCAGTGACTGTTACGAATTGAACTGTGTGCCCCAAAAAGTTACATAAAAGTCATAACCTCCTCCTTGGAAATCAGAGTTTTCTTTTATGTTAAAGAGATCATCAGAGTAGAAGGCGTTCTAAACCTAATTAATCCCTTCTTATAGTGTCCTATACAGGGAAGTACAGGCAGAGAGACAGACACAAAACAGGAGGAAGAGATCATATGATGAACTGTCTACAAACCAAGGATTGCCAAGGAACTCCAAGGGCTACTGATGAGGAGGGATCTTCCCCTAGAGCTGATGCCCTCCCTGATTTGGACTTCTAGCTTCTAACGCTTGAGACAATAAATTTCTGTTCTTTAAAGCCATCCACGTTGTAGTATCTGTATAACAGCAGCACCAGGTAACTAAGACAAGGACCAAAAAATGTTAAAAAACCATGCATATGCAAAAAAAAATGAATTCCGTGTGCAGATAAGACCAGTGGGTTTTAGTAAAACAAAGTAAGAAAATTTCACTAACAAGGCTTCGTACTCCTCATTACAACTAACTTTTAAGAAACTACCACTTCTCAAATGTTGGTGTAATATATCAAAGAAGAATATCCACAATTATCTGAAAATACTGTTAAATTACTCCTCCATTTTCCAGCTACCTGGGGAAGGCCAGGTTTTTTTCATATAATTTATATTCTTGAACCAGAACAGCACATCACAATAGACTAAAAGAAAAAGATATGAGAATCCAGTCATTTTCTATTAAACTAAATATTAGGCAGGTTTGCAAAAGTATAAAACTCCAGCACTCTTTTTGTAAATCTTTGTTTTGTAAAACATCATTATTTTGCATTACAAATAATCCCTTATTTATGTTAACACAATAGATTTATCACTGTTATGCTTTAATTAATATTTTTTTAAATTTATCAGTTTCAATTTCAAATACAGTAAATATTGATATACTAACCCATATAAACAAGACCTCACTGGAGTTTTTAAAAATTTTAGGAGTGTAAATGAGTCTTGAGAATTAAAAAAAAAAAAAAAAAAAAAAGACTGAGAACCGCTTGCTCTAAGAAATGAACTAGGAAATAATCGGTCTCTTAGCTATTCTACTGAATTCATAGAATGCACATTTACCCCCGCCCCCCGCCCTGATTCCTTTAAGACAGAACCCTGCGTTTACGCAAAATACCAACTTCAGCTGCCCTCTCAAGACTGGCAACTTAACCCACTTGCGGAATGGTAGCTACTCATACTCTTCCAGTCTAACTAGGCAAAAGTTAACAGCAAAGAGAAATAAAAACACTGCAGCTATCAAGTGCTCCTTCAGTAACATCAATGATGCCCAAGCAGTTTCTACATCCCACCTGGTAAAAAAGATCTGCTTATTTTACAAATCAATAAACAGCAAAATGACCTTTTCTCAAAAAGCTCTTGATTATTCTAAAATTCCAAAAACAGCTCTTTTAAGGTTCAGTTTGAAATTTTTATAAAGGTAATATAGAGTAGATATGTGTCAGTAAGTGAAGGCAGCACATTATAACTTATTTGGAGACCTTAACTACATTTTTTAACACATGGAGTCCTGGAGGTACAGTTGTTAACAGCTTGACTGCTAACTAAAAGGTCAGCAGTTCAAATCTACCAGCCACAAGTTGGAAACCCTAAGGAAAAGTTCTATTTGGTCCTACAGGGTTGCTCTAAGTCAGAATCAACTTGACGGCAACAGGGTTTTTTTGTTTTTTTTTTTTTACAGCATCCTCTGAATTGTACACAAATCACAGGTGACTGACCATCATTACTGTCTTCTTAGATATCTGACTAAAAATCAACACAACTTGAGTATTTTCTTTTGCCTCCTCAAGTCTTTCTCTTCTGAATCACTCTACCATTTGTCCGGATTAGTAATCCATATTTCAGATTTGAGGAGCCCTGGTGGTACAACAGTTAAAGCGCTCAGCTGCTAACCAGAAGGTTGGTGTTTCAAACCCACCATTCATTCCGCGGGGGAAAAAGGTGTGGCAATCTGCTTCCTTAAAGATTTACAGCCTTGGAAATCCTATGGGGACAGTTCTACTTTGTCTTACAGCATTATCATCAGTTGGAATCCACTCAATGGCAATGAGTTTAGTTTTGTTTTTCTTTTTGGTTTATTTCAGACTTGGTCCCACTCTGCTGCCATGTCATTTCTCCTGTAAGTCAGCAATTCCAAATTCCATATTATATCCAACTACCACCTGTCTTCTACTTGAAAGAGAGAAAGGAGGTTGGGGCAGGGGGAAGGGGAGGGAGAGGGAGAGGGAGAAAGGCTACCAGATCCCATAAGGAGTCCATGAGAAACTGCTCTAATACAATTTTTAAGGCTTTTTTCCCCAACAGAGTCAACAATTTTTCTGAAAATATCTTCATTTTTCAGTATACGCATAATTACAATAATCACAAAGAATGCCAGGCACATCTGTGAAATGGATATATTCACATTAGCCAAAAGGCTCACACGAAGGTATTATGGATAATGACTCAGTTTTTCTGGAGAAAAGAGTGAAAATGCAAATATATATATATATATATATAAACATGCGTTGCATTTAATAAAAAAAAAAATTATTCGAATATAAATATATAAAATACTTCTTATCACACGTGATTTAGAACCTAACTGCATAGGATACTAGTTTCTCCCATAAGTCAGCAAAATCTTACAGCTAATAGAAATTTTAAGTTAATAATGATTGAACACTGGATCCAAACTGAAAAGAGAACATTTCTAATCGCCTGATATAACCAAGAGTGAAAACAGACAACTTACAACTAATAACTTCATCATAAAATGGTCAAAACAGCATTGGTAAGAAACAGATCTCAATATCAAAGTAGATTTTTCCAGGGGCATTTTTCAAACCAGCATGCAGCACTGAAAAATCTCATACCAAAAAAAAAAAAAAGCCACATCTACATAAGAAATAAAACAGTCCGAAATGACTGTGACGAAAAGCTAAAATTTCGCTCAGTGTATTTAAAACATGACAGGCTCGGAGCCTCCAGTGTGCACACTCGAAGCAGGGCAGAGGGGCAGTGATGCCGCTGACAAACCAAAGGCCTGAAACAGTGCGTGACTGGCTACACAACACCCTTATCACTTCCAATTTCCAAGCGCAACCAAAAGATAGCTCCAATTATGACATCAACACAAGCTTTCTTTCCAAACGGAATGAAAGAACAGTAAATCCCAGTGGACGCCAGAGTTCTGCTGCAGAGATGATGTAATATATAAAAACAGACACCCTCCGACAGAAGCTGGAACTCGGGTAAACAGCACCCTGCATACTATTCCCAAGTGTCTTGCATGAATTTGCAACGCATGCTGTTAATAGCTGGAGAGAGATCATTTTATGTTTTAAATTATTTCCTAATTTACATTTCAATTTCTATAAAAGCTCTATGGTATAATTTCCCAGTCTGTATAAATTAAATCAACATAAATACCTGATTATAACTGCAAGAAAGAGGAACAGTCCCCCCAAACCAAGGCGCCTGAGACCACGGCAGCAGCTTTGACATGCTGCATTTTACCAGAATCCGCAGCACACGAGGCACAGTTGTGGCACATCCACCTATTGTTCAGAGACCTTTCCACTGGGAGCTTTCAAAAGGATTCTAAAATGCAACCTGATCTAGGTGAAGAGGAACCAGTAAACCTACTGCTGATGAGCATGCGAAGCAAAGGACACTCTTCTGACACCTCTTTAAGAGCCGGATGTGAATATAAGCCACCAGGCATGCATACGATAAACAGCACCTAGCAAAACCTGTGACTATTACACCCCTCTAGCACTCTCTCCACACTCTATTCTTTGTTACTGAATTCAATTTTCCATTTCCTTTGAGCTTTCCTGAATTAAAGAATAATCACCCTGAAACTACCACTCAAGTATTTGTATTCATATACAGTAATGTCAGTAAACGCTACTAGGACAGAAACCACTCCCCACAAAAATAATCATCAGCAATTAGTGGATTAGGGCTATTTATAGCTTTATATTTTGAAACACAATTATTTCTACTTTCTTTACCCTGAATACCACTTAAATCCTACTCTTAATTCTTACTGTCAATAGCCAAATTCCGGCCACCACTTCCGTTACTTTAACCAGGTCATGCAGCCCTATCCTGCCACTCCCACCCACCAAATCCATACCATCCATACCATCACACCCTGTGCTTCAGTCTCTTTGGCGCTCCATAGAGCCCTTGTGAAAAAGCTCAATTTTCTCAACATGACTTCCAAAAACCATACAATCACTCAGCCTCTAAGGTCTCTGAACAAATGGGGTTCCCTCTACGCAGAATATGTTCCGTTGAGCAAAAGCACTAATGCTATTCAGGAGACCATCCCTGGTTCCTCCAAGCGCCTGCCGGCCTGCCTCTGTAGTGCCTGCACTTCCTGGTATTTTAGTTTCCCATCTGTTTGTCTGTATCCCCATCCTGAATACAGTGAGGGCAAGATCCTGTCTGTCCTGCAGACCCTTACATCCCTAGAATTCTGCCATCGACCTGGAACATGGTAAGCACTATTTGTTAAATAAAAGTATATAAATGGAAATAATAACTGAGTTTTTTTTTCCTCTGGTGCAAAAAATGTAACACACGATTTTCTTTTTTTCCTCTATTTTTAATTGTGACATTGGTTGCCAACCCCATGACATATCAACATTCTCCCCTTCTCAACCCTGGGTTCCCTATTACCAGCCTTCCTGGCCCCTCCTGCCTTCTTGTCCTTGCCCCTGGGCTCCTGTGCCCTTTTAGTGTCGTTTTGTTTTATGGGCCTGTCTAATCTTTGGGTGAAGGGTGAACCTCAGGAGTGACTTCAATACTGAGCTAAAAAAGGGTATCCAGGGGCCATACTCTCAGGGTTTCTCCAGTCTCCGTCAGGCCAGTAACTCTGGTCTTTTTTTATGTGTGAGTTAGAATTCTGTTCTTCATTTTTCTCCAGCCCTACCAGGCACCCTCTATTGTGATCCCTGTCAGAGCAGCTGGTGATGGTAGCTGGGTACCATCTAGTTGTGCTGGACCCAGTCTGGTGGAGGCTGTGGTAGTTGTGGTTCATTAGTTCTTTAAATTAATCTTTCCCTTGTGTCTTTGGGTTTTCTTCATTCTCCCTTGCTCTAGACGGGGTGAGACCACTGTAGTATCTCAGGTGGAGACTCACAAGCTTTCAAGTCCCCAGATGCTGCTCGCCAATGTAGAATGTAGAACATTTTCTTTATAAACTATGTTATGTCGGTTGAGCTAAATGTTCCCCGAGACCATGGTCCCTCAGCCTTCAGCCTAGCAATCTGGTCCCTCAGGGGGTTTGGATGATAACGCCAATTTTCTGAAACTCATCCTATTATTATTCACAAAGAGGCACTGAAGACAGTATCGGCAACAAAGGCTTTAGCTTAAGTTAAACAAATGTTTGATGTACTTAAATTAAAAAACATTAAAATAACTGAGAAACTTCCCCTATACTTGGACATTTACAGTTTTTTAATTTTATAATTTCTATAGAGCATATAAACATTTTAAATAGCATATAAGATAGGACATGAATTGACTTTGTAAGTTAAAATCCTGAGTCAGTCCTTCATATCCTAGGAAATTTAGTAGATACCCAAGTCACTGATATATCGCTCCAAACACTTTCTCTTACTGTTCACTAGTGAATTCTGAAAACTAAATTAAGGAGGCTTCAATTAAAAAAAAATAATAATAATAATAATAACTGACAAAGCAAAGTAATAACCTTAGTGAAATTACTGGCTGTTTCTAATTTAAGGACAGTAGCTCAAGTAGCAAAGTCTAATGTCAAATATTTGTGAATGATCACATAATTAAAAGCTGTAATTTTTTTCATTACTTTCAACATCTAAACAATTTTTTAAACTGACCAAACCTACCAAGAAGCCCTTAATTGAAGAAACCAACTTAAACCAAATTTATCTTTACTTAAAAAAAAAAAAACTATTTCAGAGATCTATAACTTGGAGTTATATATTATATCACAATTATAAGAAATAAGTTTTACCTTGTATTACTATAAAGAATAACTTTATAAAAAATGGAACTGATTTTTCACAAGTCTCAGAAACATATCAGTCTTATTACATTTCTGCCACATTTTATAGGTATTATACTATCATTGATCCTAGTAAAAAACTATTCCTATAATGTTGCAATATTACATTGTATTCAATTTACATTACATTAACTTGAATTTAGGTAATATTTTTTTTTCTATTACTTGTTTACACCTGTATGAAGAACTTCAAGCCTAATCTACTGAAAAAGTCAATTATATTTATTAGAAAGTGTTCTGAAGCGTACATTCACATGGCAGAAAAGGAGCACTATCAGGACACACGAGGAATACCTTTTTAGATGGTTGATGGACTAGAGTTATTACACAAATTTTATATCAATTGAAACTTTATGTGTTTTCTTATACTGTGTTCAAATGCTCCTAATTCAAACTGATATATAGTCATACTTTTTCAGGGCTGGGGTGGAGAGTCAATCAGAATTCAAAGTGTGAGAGAATTACAACTTTGCAACCAGCAGAGGAAGGCTGGAATTTTCTGCATTGTCAGTTTGGTACACTTAAACTCCACAGTTTTGGCAAAGGCAAGTTATCTCTGGTCTTCAGTCTAATATCTCTGTACAATTTTTGATCTCTCCAAACTGGGAAGAGAACAGGGCTGGGGTAAGGAAGCATAGTTTTCATTCACGGAAAAGATGGAGGAATAAAAGAAAAGGCAGGTATGCAGCAGCTTCCCACAGGACTCTAATAAGGTAAAAGTTAAAGAAGGTCAGGCAGCAAACCTGATATGACCTTCCTTCCATTCAGTCCTACTTCTTCTCCTCACTGTCTTTATTATGGAACTCAGATTTCCCAACCCACAAAAATTTCTAGAATAAACTACACAAGGGTTTAGAAATGCCCGGTAATTACGAATAAATTAAACAGGGCTTTTTTTATTCCCTGCCTTGTCCTGAACCTGGAGACAAAGTAAACTATGTATTCAGGGACAGAGTAAGGCATGTGAGGGCCCTAAACACTGATAATCTGGCCCCTCCTCTGCTTACTCTCACATTCCAAAGGGATATGGGAGTCACGTACAGGCATTGTTGTAGTTGTTAGGTGCCGTCCAGTCGGTTCTGACTCATAGCAACCCTATATACAACAAAACAAAGCACTGTCTAGTTCTACACCACCCTCACAATCACTCCTATGTTTGAGCCCACTGTTGCAGCCACTGTATCAATCCATCTCATTGAGGGTCTTCCTCTTTTTCACTGACCCTCCAATTTACTAAAGCATGATGTGCTTCTCCAGGGACTGGTCCCTCCTGAAAACATGTACAAACAATGTCAGACAAAGTCTCACGATCCTCTTTTCCAAGCAGCACTCTGTACTTCCTCCAAGACAGACTTGTTCATTCTTCTTGCAGCCCATGGTATATTCAATATTGTTCACTAACATCGTAATTCAAAGGCATCAATTCTTCTTTGGTCTTCCTTTTGCATGCATATGAGGTGACTGAAAATATCATGGCTTGAGTCAGGTGCACCCTAGTCCTCAAAGTGGTATCTTTTTTTTTTTTCCAAGACTTTAAAGAGGTCTTTTGCAGATCTGTCCAATGCAACAGGTTGTCTGATTTCTTGACTGCTGCTTCCATGAGCACTGACTGTGGATCCAAGTAAAATGAAATCCTTGAAACTTCAATTTTTTCTCCATTTATCATGATGTTGCTTATTGATTCACTTGTGAAGATTTTTGTTTTATGTTGAAGTGTAATCCATACCGAAGGCTATGGTTTTTGATCTTCATCAGTAAGTGCTTCAAGTCCTCTTCACTTTCAACCAGCAAGGCTGTGTCATCTGTATATCACAGGTTGTAAATGAGTCTTCCACCAATCCTGATGCCACGTTCTTCATATACTCCAGCCTCAAGGAGTACTTGCTCAGCATACGGACTGAAGAAGTATGGTGAAAGGATACAGTCCTGATGCACACCCTTCCTGATTTTAAACCACACAGTATCCCCTTGTTCTGTTTGAAACACTGCCTCCTGGAGTATGTATAGTATTCTGGAATTCTCGTTCTTCACAATGCTATACATGATTTGTTATGACCCACACAGTCAAACGCCTTTGAACAGACAATAAAACACAGGTAAACATCTTCCAGGTATTCTCTGCTTTCAGCCAGGATCCATCTGACACCAGCAATGATATCCCTCATTCCACATCCTTTTCTGAATCTGGCTTAAACTTTTGGCAGTTCCCTGTCAATGTACTGCTGCAACTGTTTTTGAATTATCTACAGCAAAAGTTCACTTATGTGTGATATTAACAATACTGTTCGATAATTTCCACATTCTGTTGGATCATCTTTCTTTCGGATGGGGACAAATATGGACCTCTTATAGTTAGTTGGTCAGGTAGCAGTCTTCCATAATTCTTGGCATACATGAGTGAGCACCTCCAGGGCTGCATACATTTGTTGAAGCATCTCAACTGATATTCCATCAATTCCTGGAGACTTTGTTTTTTGCCAATGCCTTCAGAGCAACCTGGACTTCTTCCTTCAACACCGTCGGTTCTTGATGATATGCTGCCTCCCGAAATGGTTGAAAGTTGATCAATTCTTTTTGGTACAATGAATCTGTGAATTACTTCCATTTTCTTTTGACGTTTCCTGTGCCATTTAGTATTTTGCCCATCCCAGACCCAGAAAAATTTTGCCCATAGCATCCTTCAAAACTGCAACTCCTGGCTTGATTTTTTTCTTCAGTTCTTTCAGCTTGAGAAATGTTGAATGCATTCTTCCCTTCTGGTTTTCTAACTCCACGTCTTTGCATATGTCATCATAATACTTTACTCTGTCTTCTCCAGCTGCCCTTTGAAATCTTCTGTTCAGCTCTTTTACTTCATCATTTCTTCCATTTGCTGTAGCTGCTCCACGTTCAATAGCAATTTTCAGAGTCTCTTCTGACATCCATTTTGGTCTTTTCGTACTTTCCTGTCTTTTTAACGATAGTTTGCTTTCTTCACGTACGATGTCCTGTCCTTGATTTCACTGCACAACTTGTCTGGTCTTTGGTCATTAGTGTTCAATACATCAAATCTGTTCTTGAGACAGTCTCCAAATTTAGGTGCGATATACTCAAGGTTGTATTTTGGCTCTTGTGGGTCTGTTTTAATTTTCTTCAGCTTCAACTTGAGCTTGCATATGAGCAATCGATGGCCTGTTCTACAGTCGGCCCCCAGCCTAGTTCTAACTGATAATATTGAGCTTGCACACCATCTCTTTCCACAGACATAGTGTATTTGATTTCTGTGTTTTCCATCTGGTGAGGTCCATGTGTATAGTGGTCATTTATGTTGTAGACAAAAGGTATTTGTAAAGAATAAGTCACTGGTCTTGCAAAATTCTGTTATGAGATCTCCCTGCAGTATTTTTATCACCAAGGCCATATTTTCCAACTACAGATCCTTCTTTTTTGTTTCCAACTTTTACATTCCAATCACTAATAATTACCAATGGATCTTCTTGAATTTTGTATTAATTTCAGACTGCAGAAGTTGGTCAAAATGTTCAATTTCCTCATCTTTGGCATTAAAGGTTGGTGCGTAAATTTGGTCATCTTAAAACTCGTCTTCCTTGTAGGCGTATGGATATTATCCTATCACTGGCAGCCTTTACTTCAGGATAGATCTGGAAACGTTCTTTTTGATGATGAATGTGACGCCATTCATCTTCAATTTGAATTTCCACTATACTAGACCCTATGATTATCTGATTCAAAATGGCCCACAGCAGTCAACTTTAGCTCACTAATGCCTATGACATAGATAATTATGTGTTTCATTTAATTTCTGTCAATCTCTAATTTTCCTAGATTCATACCTCATGTATTTTACATTCTGATTATTAATGGATGTTTGCAGCTGTTTCTTCTCATTTTGAGTCATGCCACATCAGCAAACGAAGGTCCTGACAGCTTGAGTCCGTCCATGTCATCAAGGTCGACTCTGCTTTGAGGAGCTGCCCTGCCCAGTCAGGGCTCGTCTTCCAGCACTCGATCAGACAGTGCCCCATGCCTACTCACAAGGGTTTCGCTGGCCAGTTTTTCAGAAGTGGACCACCAGGACCTTCCTCCTAGTCGGCCTTAGTCTGGACGTTCCACTGAAACCTGTCCACCATGAGGGACCCCGCTGGTAGCTGAAACACTGGTGGCAAGTTTCCAGTACCACAGGTGTATGCAAGCCACCACAGTATGACAAACTGACAGACGCACTGCAGATACACAGGCATACCTCGGAAAAATTGTGGGTTTGATTCTAGATCACAGCAATAAAGTGAGTATCACAACAAGGCGAGTCACACAAATTTTTTTGTTATCGCATTAGATAAATATTAACATTTCCAGTAGTTTTGGAGGTTTGCTATGTTAGTATTAAATTATTACCCATGTTAGTAAATTAAATGTATGCTAGATTGAGTTTGCATGTATGCCAAACATACTTTAAAGTTAAAGTTATAAATATTATTGTTTACAACACTTAGGGCATAACTCTCTATGTAAATGCGATACAATCAAAATGTATCTTAACGGAATTCATTGCAACGGTCGACTTCTTCGAGTTCCCTCACTGTTGTGCGTCATCTGGGACTGGAGTTAACTTTAGTTGTTAACTAGGACATGCGCAAGAGTACAGCCTTGGTGTCTGCATCATGACAAAGAGCACTGCTGGCCCTCCTGGCTGGAGCTGCTTGATCAGCTGACATGGATAGACAAGACGGTTCTCTCAAAACTGGTCAGAGACCTGTTATCTATTAATATAATTTGTCCTTGCGCTGCAACTGCTCATGTTGAGTCCAGTTGCATATTGGATAAATGTAGCAAGAGTTAGGCTTGACAGCCCACCCTCACCTCTTGTTTATTAGAAACAAACAGTATAATCCCAAGAAACTCACCGAGATAAGGAGTTTCATTTATAAAGAGGGGACCGTAGCAGACAGATGTCAATGAAGGTATGTAAGTAATAGGGGCCTCGTAGTTTCAACAACCTTTCGCATGGGCGCCCTCATGACCCTTTGTGAACTTTATTTCCGGCCAGCACATTCTCATGTACGGAGCTGGTATTACTTTTATTTAGTGCCCTGCTAGTTCCCTTCCACTGCAGCACTCGCTTTTCCCTGTGTCCTATCTGCTTGGCACCTACGGGTCTTTGCTTTGGACTACTGGTACCCCTGTACTGATGATGCCCGAAGCACATGCTTCCCTTGCTTATTAGGTAACCCATCCCTGTATGTATTACCTGCCCAAAGTCTCAAGTCAGTATCTTTAGAGACTTATCCCAAATCTTCCAGTCTCTGCCAGAGACCTTATCAACCACCTGCCTGTATGCTTTACCCAGTCTAAGACTGAAAATTCATGCCACATTCTATTCTCTGGCAGTCTTAAATACAGCCTTAACCTCAACTCATCAAAATGTAAGAAAATGCTAATGAAAGCTATCTTCAATGTTCCCTTCTCACTGCATTTTAAAAATGCTTATTTTCTCTATACAAACTTCACACGCTTGCTTTGAAAAAAATGTCCTGAAAACACGTTTCATGGTCTATATGAGTATTCATGTTTCCGAAGAAAAATCATTATAATCTGTTTTAAATTATTGCAATACATCTAATTTTAAAAGGTATACATCATAAATTGGTGCACATCTTAAACTCAATTCCTAGTTCTAAATGGGAATAAGGCTAACTGGTAATTTTTTTCATGTTAAAACCCACCGCCCCCCCGCCCAAAAAAACTGCTGCTGTCAAGTCAATTCCAACTCTATATAGGACAGAGTAGAACTGCCCCATGGAGTTTCCAAAAGAGCGTCTGGTGGATTTGAACTACCAGTCTTTTGGTTAGCAGCCATAGCTATTAACCACTAAGCCGCCAGGGCTTCCCACGTTAAAAAAGGGGGGATTAATCACATACTGTTGCATCTTTTAAAATATGAAGTTGTACATTTTTAAAGTGTATCTTTGAAAACTTAAAAGTTTTAAAGACTGATTTTTAAAATTTTTTCTTATAAAAAATTTTCAGACTGATCACATTATTTAAAAATTAACAGTGCTTCTAAAAGACAACACAGCAAGCATGCTACCTGTGGTAATACGTATTCTCTTGTAGAGCAATGGCCTCCTTTTACTTTGAAAAATTTTACAAATAGTTCATGCTTTTAGGCAAAGTTACTACAATGGCCAGAGATACTATATTTTGGACAGGCTTCCTCTAGTGTGAATTAAATTACTTGTGATTTTTTTCCTAGACAATAAGAAAAAATCGCCACAAAATCCTACTAGGTACTTAACCAGTTTGTTTCCAGAGACAGCTCTGTTTTCCTTCCTTAAACCCAAATGACCCTTATTTCAGAGAGTAACACTAAAAATCTAAATTACTCATGTATTGGCAAGAAAGAAATGAGCAAAAATATTATTATAGGCCTTGTGACTAAAATGCAGAATGAAATAAAAGCATGAAATTTGGTTAAAAATAAAGCACAAATAAGAAAATACGAGAGATTTTAAATTCTTATTTCCTTTTTGACTAACCTCTCTTCTGACTAGAAGTTTGCCAGTGGTCTCCCAACACGCTCAACACGTTCTCACACTGGGAGTCTGAGCTTTAGAGCTTTCACCAGCAGCATTAAAAAGAAAATTTTTAATGGACTTCCCATAGGCTTTCATACAACAAGCAGTAAAATTTCACTGTATCTGTCTGTCTCCCTTTTCATTTCTTTATTTTCAAAGCAAGTTGGTAAAGAACAGTGTGCTCTCGCTCGCTGCAGTCAAGTCGATCCCGACTCATAGCGACCCTGCAGGACAGCGTAGAGCTGCCCCATAGGGTTTCCAAGGAACCCCTGGTAGATTCAAACTGCCAACATTTTGGTTAGCAGGCAAGCTCTTAAGCACTGTGCCATTTCTTAAAAATAATCAGGCTGCACTTTTTTTCTTTCTTCAAAGGTGGCTTAGTCCCTCCCTCAGTCTGCACAAATAAAGTAGCCTCTGCCACCACCTGGTCTTACCAAAGGGAATGTTTCCAGGTCTAAGAGACTTGACTAAATCGGGGCAAAATGCAAAAGGACAAGACCAAGCAAAACACACCCATATTATAAACCCAGTAGTTAACAATGCAAATTAACAGACATACTTAGGTTAAAGTTAGGAGACCACACACAAATTACAATACCTGAGATTTAGTGCATTCCTTTGAGCCAAAATGAAATGAGTGCCATAAAGGAGGAAAGGAAAAGATGAACATTATCAGACATGCTACAGTACATCTGCCAAAATGAAGATAATGTTAAAATTAGGTTAAGAATGACCATATAGAATTGGCTAAATGTATAATGTTTTCTATGTTCTTTAGCCATGCATTTGAAATGTACTTGTAATCATTTAAAATCACCTGTGAAGTATGATCATGCAATTCTTTTAAATAAACTTTTTACCCTCAGTTTCACCCTGCTAGTCAATTTTATTCAAAGAGAAATATTTCTGTTAAGAATAAATAAGGCTTAAGGCTTATGCAGATTAATAATTTTCATTTAATTCTTTTTACCATGTGGCACCACCTATGCAAAAGAAAGTCTTGTTCTTGTCCTACACTGAAATCATGAATTTGGGTAAAATAATCAAATAATGTATAAATATAATTAAAATACAACTGGCACAAAAAGAAAAAGGATCCAATACATTTAATTATGACTACATTGTTGCCAAACTTAACCCATTTAGTAAAATTAACACCAGCATGTCACGTATTAGTAAACCAGTATATGATCCATTTGTAATCAAGTTTAAACATTCATTCTAGTACTGACTTTTCCCTAAAAGAAGTACCCGTTGACCAGGTAAGACACTTTAAAAACAACTTAAACAATCTTGTAATAATGATTTAAAGAAAGAAAAAAAAAAAACCCCACACACAATTTTGAAAAGTCAGAACAAGAAAGGGGACTCATACAGGGATAATGAGTGCAGTTTTCCATACAAGGAGAAAAAGATGGGGGTACGGGAAGAAATAATTATGAAATGCTCACCTTCACTTACATGTGACAAATGTAACTATAAAATTAAACCAATCAACGTGAACGCAATTTTAATGCACACTCCCTCTAACTATCTTAGTATGCACACTGATTTGGAAAACAATTCCAAAGCAGACAGAACATTAAAAATCAGTATTAGGTTGAAATACGACATTCAACCTTGTACTATTCATATGCATGACTATTTTTAATACATTATTTCCTTCTGCCATTATGCTGCATCAACACTAAAAATATTACCTTCTCTTATAGACGATGTTAACAAAAAACCTTTCATAGTTTTTTTTTTTTTTTTAAATACCAAGTCTCTCCAACAGACTAACAAAGCTGTCTTTGTGATGAGTAAAAAGCAACCCTTTTCAAATGAGGTCAATGGAATGATTCAACTATGAAATTCATGTTAAATTAAAATAGTGCATGGGTAGCAAGAGGAGTAGGCAGGGAGCTGGTGGTCAAAATTACATAAATATTCAAATACAAAGAGCTCTCTTAGAAAGAGAATACATGAAGTGTGGGTATAAAATATTATATCTCTTAAAGTTATGAAAAATCAAGTGAATTTTAATTCTGTATGTACCTTCCCTTGCATTTATACTTATTTGCAAGAAGAAAATGACAGATTAAAAAAAAAATAAGAATGTAAAATAGTTTTCAATTACCTACTATTTTTTCATATTTTTATTTGAAAATTAATTTCACATATGACTACTCATTTAACGCTATTCTATGCACATATAAGCCATCTTTCACCTTACTGTGACATATCCACAAATCAAGCTACTTTCTTTCAGAAGGAGAGATCCTTAAATATAGTTATAACTATTTAAGATTAGCCACAAGAAGAACCTTGCCCAGTGCATCTAGGCAGAAAGATAAGAATAAGGCTCTAAAACAGACTTAATTGAGGTCTTGTGCAAATCACATGATATCTATATCTGATTTCCTTAAAAAATAAAAAGCCATTTACTTATCAATGAAGTAAATGACAACCAAGTGGGTTATAGTATTTAAGAGGATTTCTGACTTTATTAGAAATATATCAGAGGATTTTCAAACTGGGATTTTAAAAATCCCCCTTTCAAATTATTCTTATCTTACTTCATTGGATTAAAAACCAAAAGAATTCTCAGATAATATACTCACAATGATATGAAAATTTACAAAAACTAATTTTTAGGTTATCTACTTTCTTAATAAAAAGCAGGTATGATACCAATCACTTTGTGGGCAAGCTTCACATTAAAAG
Source organism: Elephas maximus indicus (assembly GCF_024166365.1). Classification (NCBI taxonomy): domain Eukaryota; kingdom Metazoa; phylum Chordata; class Mammalia; order Proboscidea; family Elephantidae; genus Elephas; species Elephas maximus. The sequence goes on from NC_064831.1 coordinate 20,413,595, forward strand.
ATCTCAATTACTATTTTACATGCCCATCACAAATCTCATCCTCAAAGAACATTTTAAGAAATAAAAAAGTTGAATGATATCTTTCGAAATCTTATTTCAATGCTTTTTAAAAACTATTCGTAGCTTGTGTGTTCCCAGCAAAATCAGCACATTAGATAATCAGTCATCAAAAATGGATTTCTATAAATGTCTTTCTATAAAACTTCCAACAAAAAACTAAAGGTAAATAAAAATATTTTGCTTTTGTAACTTACCGTATGATACCCTCTAGGCAAAGGTGGTTTACCCACAGGGTAAGGATCCACAGTGTCAATAATTGTTTGCCTTTCACCTTTTTGGTTGATTTTTCTAAATCTTCTTCGAGACTGTCGATGAGAAGCTTGACGCTGAAAATATTCTTCATTTTCATCCATATAGTCCACCTGAAGTAGGGCCCCCCCCCCAAAAAAAAATTCATTTCTCCAAACCCAGCATCCCACATTTGTATTAAACACAGAAAAAAACTTACAAACAGACTGTATTCATTCACTTTGGAAAGTCACTTGTCGACAAAATATCTAGACAGACTTTAAGTGTGTCTGACTTCTCTGGAACTAACTTTTTTCTTTCATGAAGAGGTATTTTCAGTTTCACTTAGGACAATATGGGAAATTCTGAGTTTCCTGTAGTTTCAAAAAGAAGGATATTTTCAGTAGTCTTTGTACTGATTTATTCTTAAAAGACCTCATAGGGTACAAATTCACTGTGGAAGGACCTGCCACCTTGTCTTAACTCGAGTACAGGGACTTGATGTATACGAGTAAATCTGGGGAAAAAACCCACTAAATCCCAAATGACTCAAGTAAGACTGCTAGATTGGCTGTGGTAGATTATCTAAGGGTCTCTCTCTTCCTACTTTCGTTCTGTGGCTTCAGTTTCCTTTTTTTTTTTTAATTAATAGTGCTATTTTAGAAAATAATTCCTCATTTTGAACATTTTAGAAACCGATGACTAAACTAACAACTGAGGATAAGAGTTACATTAGGTTAATCCTTGTTATACATATATATTGGAGACGTGATTGCTCACAATACTGGGGCTTCTTGGATTCAGACACTGTTCTTCGTAGTATTTGTAATATCAGCTACTGTAAAATATTCAAGGTATTTCAAAGATCAAAACTCCTTCCAAGAAATCTAAAAATAGCACTGAGAGGTCAAAATCTCCAGCAAAAGATCCCGGATGTCTACACATTGGAAAGCCCTATGTATCTGCCTACATTTTGACCAATCCTAAGTCTTTACTGACCCCTATTTCACTTTCTCACTTAAGGGTAAATTTTGCTAAGAATTTTCACTAGCTTTTATGAGGAAGTTCTCTAATGGAACTTCCTCTCGTACAGTATGGGGAAGAGCCCTAAAACTTCCCTGAAAATAGACCTAAATTTGTTTAAAACACACTTTAATAAATGTGAATAAAAACCTTTCATCAAAACCTATACTAGGCCATTTTTTTTATTTTACAAGCTGTACCTTCTAAGGTGGTAGATAATAGTGGAAAGATAAAAAGAGTATCAATATCTGCTTAAACCCCCCACCTTATTTTTTGTTTCTGACTTTTACAAATTGGTGCATATTATCTTATTTTAAAATTATTTTTATACAATAAGGAAGTATAAGTTTTTGAAAGTTTCAATAAAAGTAATTGTTGCTAATATCTTTTAACACATTATTTAATTTGGATATAGTCTGTCTTACATGGTTTTTTTAAATCATACAATTTAGTTTTCGAGAAATAAAGATGCCAACCAGCACAGTAAACCTCTACTTTTTTGTCAATTATTTTAATGAATTGATTTCTTTACGATAACTGTCCTCTGAACAGATACTACTATAATTCATTGGATATTATTCATTCATTTTAATCAACATTTGAAGAACTAAAAATCCTACAATTAAAAACTTCTCCCCCAAATTTCAGTCAAAAAGTATTATCACAGATTGAATTACAAAGTTTAAGTACAGAATATTTAGGCATTTGCCCATTTTTTAAATGTCTTTTTCATACAGTACTATGATTTCAATTCTTAATAATGAAAAGTTATGACATATATCTAATATTATAAAATACATAGTAAGTAGCTTATTAAAGCGTCTTTATTTCGTAAACGGGGAGACTTGACAGGAGCAGTCTTACCACAATCATCTCAGAAGGCTCTAGAACAATGCATTCGCAGCCACGCCGGAAGCTCCCTGCAGAACGCTTGCCGAAACTAGAAAGAAAAAGTAAAATTCAATGAGGACAATCTCAGAGATTTAAGAAATCTGACTTACCAATTTAAGCAAACCCTCCAGATAAACGTAAAAATCAAAAACAATTATAAAAAGTGCACAATACAGAAGGAAAAATTATCTTTAATCATTACTTGCACAGAATGACAAGAACGAGTTCAAATTCTCAAGCTCCAGTTGTATGTTATCAAGAAAATTCCAACACGATGGTTTTAAATTAATACCGTAAGTTACGGAGAGTCAGTATGAGTGCGTTTTGTGTTGTTTTCAATCATTCCCAATTAGGTGAAGTTTTAGAATATCAAATAGAGGTGGGAATTACATCTACGGCAAACTACAAAAATATCCGAAGTATAAAATATATGTAATTCTCTTTATAACTTAAATTGATTAGGTTAAACACTTCTTTCCCCTAAAAAGTGAATATATTTCTAAAGTTTCAAAGCAACTAAATTTTTAAAGAAGATATTCAACATGAGACTGCTTTTTCTTAACTATAATTTAAGCGAATGTGCACACTAAAAAAACCACTCCTCCTAAAACGTTTGCACTAGTGAACTCAAATACAGCACCCATGCCCCATATATGGTCAACTCCCATCTTAATGCCAGAGAGAGGTGTTGCCTCTGACACAGGTGAAGGCACAAAGAACCATGAAGAGAGTCCTGGAGAAGCTAAGTAATCCTGACTTGCTCTAAAAATGCACAGCTGGCCCTTGCCCATTCACTACCCCAAAAACCCCCCTTTTCCCCCAGTCGACATTAACATTATTAGGAGCTATTTTTAATATCCTATCTTTAAGAAAAATATAAGAAAAATTATTCCATTTTAAAAAAATTCCGGTTCTTTTGAAAACCCTCTAGGTCATGGTGGTATACTACAGTCTGTTAAAAAAATGTAATGTAGTTAAAAGTATAAACGTTTGTAATGCCTACAATGTTCATATAACACTTGATAAAAATCGAGAATTGAGTTGTGCACAAATTTTAGCAACAAACCAGATAAAATTCGTTCCCACTGAGTTGATTCTGACTCATAAGGACCCTATAGGACACAGCGGAACTGCCCCATAGAGATTCGAAGGAGTGCCTGGTGGATTCAACCTGCAGACCTTGTGGTTAGAAGCCGTAGCTCTTAACCACTATGCCACCAGGGTTTCCCAAACCAGATAAAGTATACGCAAATAAACAATACGGTCGTCATTTATTTTATGCCTAATTCTTGTACCAACAATTCCCTATTTGAGGATTAAGGCTGTAAATCCTCTGATCAGTTAGCCATTAGTTCAACAGAACTTTACAGCTAGGGAAATACTCACTCTTAACTTGCGCTAAAACTATTACTCTGGAGATAAAAAGTCTATATCACCTAAAATGTGCTATAGGAAGTATCTCCACCAGAGCCTTTTTGGAAGTGAGCTGCACTAGAATGAGAAGAAATTCTCTTTGCAGCCTCCCTGACAGAAGACTCAAGCTCCACTGACCGTGAGAAAAAGCTAACAATAGGAAAAACAGCTGACTCTCCTTCAGGTTAATTTCTTGAATACACTGAGGGGAAAAAGTGCACACAGAACACACACACAAGCAAGACAGAGCAAACTGTCTCCTTTATCCAAAAACCTGGTTTTGTTTTCCAAACATGGCCAACAGCCCAAACAGAAAGAGCCAAAGCAGAGGTCAGACATGCAGTGACAGGCCCGATCAATAGCAAGGCCTCTGGGCTCACTCACAGAAATGGCCGACTCTCAGCTTCAAAACCGGAAACTGTAAGCTAGACAGAGTAATGAGAAATGACAGCTACAAAACATTAAGTCCACAAAATATTTTTCCTTCTATTATCTGATGCCTTGGAACAACAAATATATAAATAAAGTAGGTAATTTCATTATTAACTAAGTTTTCAAAAAGCTTTTATCAAGTTCTACACAAGAAAATGTGAGAAAAAAATTGTTTTGAACTGTTTTTAAAAATTCAGTCTGGAAAATAAGTACAGAGGCTTAAAAAAGGCAAACAGATTGAGAAGTATAGGAGATATATACTTAATATCTCATGGCAGTAAGATCAATTCTTTTAAATATTTCAGTGAACGGAGATGAAGGGAAATCCTCAGGTTTGCAAATGACACTCATACTTTTTAGATAATAAAATGAAGAAGATTTTATAAAGTTTTATGGGAGTACAGGAAACCAGTAATCACAAGGCTTCAATGTGCATAATGAAATAACCTACATGAAGTGATCAAATGAACATAGTATTTAATATTACATTAAACAATAAAGAACTCTAATCTTTTAGTTGGCTGATTTCCACAAGTAGATTGCCGAACTTTTCTTCCTAGTCTACCTTAGTCTAGAAGCTCCACTGAAACTTGTCCAGTATCATAGCAACAGACAAGCTTCCACTAACAGATGGCTGGTGGCTGTGCGTGAGGTACACTGTCCAGGAATGGAACCAAGTCTCCTGCATGGAGAGTAAGAATCCTACAACTGAACCACCACTGCCCTGGCAGGCCTGGAGACCTACTTCCTACATCAGCTAATAAAACCCTTAGAGATTACACCAGGGTTGCCATGAGTTGGGGATTCACCTGATGGCAGCTAGCAATAGCAACAACAATCTTTTTGTTAAAACTTGAGAATGAAAACTAGAAGTCTTTAAAGGCATTAGCACATTAAACTCCTAACACAATAAACAAATGATAGGGCAAATCTCAAAAGGATGGACGAGAGTAAGAAGGAATCAAAAACAAAATGATGCATAATCTTATTAAAAAAAAACTTGTAAATCAACTGCTAGAATACTATATAGGAACATTTCTAAAGGGAAAAACAGAATGGAAATGTTACCAACAAAAAGCACCTAGAGATATTAAGGAGATCCAAAGGGCTTTCTGTAAGACCAGAAGCACAAATTAAAATAACATTCCATTCAATCTAAACAGCAGCTCAAAGTGAGTATCACTGAAATGCCTAAAATAATGATTTAAGAAGATTTAGAAATAACACAGATTCAAGAAGAACTTGGGTAACTTAAAATCAACTGTGGAGTTGATCTGGACTCATGACCCATACGTGCAGAGTAGAACTGCTCCACGAGGTCTTTTCTTCCGTGGTGTGACTGGTGGGTTCAAACTGCCAAACTTTAATAGTCAAGCACAAACCATCTGCATCACCCAGGAAACTCAGGTAACTGAAAAGTACACCTATACTCCTGGAGAGTTTTTTTGTTTTTGCTTTTTAAGTTTGAAATAATTAAGGGTTATACCAAAGCCACACAACTATATTCAGCTCCAAATGAGCCCAGGTGCCAATGTCAGAATTGAACAATTACTCCTATAAAATACAACTTTTTGTTGTTGTTGTTGTTACTAAATCTTATTAGGAACGCTACTTTGAAAAAACAGCAAAAACTTTCGGGACAAAGAGAAGAGTTAAGTTTGATGACTGAATTATACAGTGATAAACCTAAAATAATTTCCTTTTCTAGGTTAGCTTAGCAGTGAAGTTGATAGAGGCTGTGAATGAAAGGGGAGCTGGGAAGAGATGGGGAGAAGGTCAATATGTATAACTAAAATATATTACATCAGAATTGTGAAACGCTGAAGATCCAATTATACTTACATTTTCTTTCACCCAGAATTAACAGCATTTTTTCCTTTACGCATGGCTATAATTTAAAAGTCATAATGTCCGCAAAAAACCCACTAATAATCAGAATATGGAAATTCAACATAATAAAGGGTGTCTTTTTTTTTTTTTTTAAATATGAAACCAGGTGGAAACCCTGGTGGCGTAGTGGTTAAGTGTTACGGCTGCTAACCAAAAGGTCACCAGTTCAAATCCACGAGGCACTCCCTGGAAACTCTATGGGTGGCAATTCTGTTCTATGCCATAGGGTCGATATGAGTCGGACTCGACTTTACAGCAATGGGTCTGGTTTTTTATATAAAACCAACAACCAACATCATTCTCAACAGAGAGAAGATGAAAACATTTCCCCTGAGAATGGGAAAAAGACAAGGATACCCTTTACTACCACTCCTAGTTAACATTGTGCTGGAAGTCCTAACTAGAGAAATAAAGCAAGAAAAAGAAATAAAGGGCATCCAAATTGGAAAGTAAGAAGTAAAACTACCACTATTCGCAGATGATATGATTCTATACATGGAACCCCAAAGATTCCACAAGAAAACTACTGGAACTAACAGAAGGATTCAGCAGAGTAACAGGATACAAGATCAACATATAAAAATCAGTTGGATTCCTACACACCAACAAGGAAAACTTCAAAAAGGAAATCAGGTAAATGATAGCATTTATAAAACCCGCTGCCATCAAGTCGATTCCGACTCATAGCGACCCTACAGTTTATAACAGCCATTTATAATAGCCCCTAAAAGGATTAAATACATAGGAATAAATCTAACCAGGAACAGAAAAGACCTACTGCGGTGTGATGGATCACTTTTGTATGGCCTTTCTAGCCATGATCTTGTAACTCTGACTCAAGTGACTGGACAGGACTGTGCAGATACGGTAGCTGTAGCCCACCAAGGGGAATGGTCAGTTCTGCCATTCTGCTAGGCTTGAGGTGAGCCCACCCAGGGGCAGAAAAAGAGAAAAACCCACCATCACTGAGGAAGAACAGCCAGGAGCCAGCACGTCCTTTGGACCTGCTATCCCTGTGCTGAGAAGCCCCTGGAATCAGGAGATAGAGAGGGAGCTGTAACACTGAAGCCAGCAGCTAATTGCCTCTAGGCAGAGACCTAGCACCAGAAAGAGGTAAGCCTGTGAGCACAGCTGGGAAGTGGCTGTCCTGACAGAAGAAGTATATTTTTGAGAGTTCCTGAGCCTGAATTGTAAACTGTTACTTCCCTAATAATCCCCATAATGGTTGAGTATGCTCTGTGAGTTCTGTGTGGCCGTTAACAACGAATTGTGGAAACCAGCACAGAAGTACAGCGTGCCCTAGTAGGAACGGCTGGTATTGGAATTGGTAAAGAAGGCGGGAAGGAGGCCTGTCTTACCCCTGCCTCATAGGAATCAGCAGTGGGCTGTTGATCTTGATTGTCCTCCCCCTTGTGAAGTTAGAGAAGTTCAGTCCTGCCCTCATGCTTTTATAGTTGGCTTCAGAAGTGGGATTCTTTGCAATGGCTCCAGACTCACGAAGCATAGTACTTTGTAAGAGAAAGAACGATGGGGCTTGGAAAGTGAAACATTTGATTCCCGGATGGTTGCTTTGGTTGTCGTTTGCCTGTAATGGCTAAAGGGCAGGATATGCTGCAGATGAGGGGAAAAAAGCCCCACCAGGAGTGGCCCGGGGCAAAACCCAGGCTGGATAAATGGGATGATTGATAGGGGGCCAGGGTCTACTGGTTCCACCCAGTGAGAGGCCCAAGGCCATATGCATATGAATGGGAAGACAGCCAATGGTGGAGAAGAGAAAAACCTGAATGTTTTAAAAAGCCTTATGTATTTAGGATTATATGTTTAATTGAAAGTACTTTGGATACTGCGTGTTTCTCCTACCTAGTGTTGTAAAGCAGACCTAAATGTATAACAGAAATGAATATTGGGTATTAGAGAATGCGGTGAACTTGTAACTCTGCCTTCAGCCAATACTTGACTGGATGCTAAAAGGGAACTAAGATTTGCCGGTGGAGAGAAATGCAGGCTGTTTCAATGCAGCAGCCCCATGTATACACCGGGAGCTTAGGTTGAAAACCTGAGCGCCACCCAGATTTGCATTTGAAAAGACACACAACCACCCAGAACTGCTGAGAGAACAGGAGATTTGCATTTGAAGGCAGGACTTGCAGAGAAAGAAAAAAAAAATTTGGAGCAAGCAGTTTGCTGTCAGATGCACTGAGGCATGAAAAGTCAGCATCCATCAGAAGGAACCCCCTTCCAGGACTGGAAGTTAAAGGGAGCTGGCCAGTAGACAGCTTGGTCTGTTCGCTTGTGGTGACCATCTGGGTCCACTCATGAGTGGAAGTGGGGCAAGTGCAGCAATGAAGAGATGGCTGAGTTAGGACATGTTCCACCGGCACCCATTAACCCAGCCACCGGGGATAGGGATTAGAGAGTAAGAGGAAGTGCTGGCCAGTCAGAAGTAAAAGGAGTTGTCTGTGGACTCCTGAAGTTTAAGGGTGGAACTCGCTGATCTAGCCTAAGGGGGCTGGGAATGAGAGAGTCTGAAAGGGCTGTCTGAATCGCCGGGAGGTTTGTGTGAATTCTCCAGCCTGAGATTGCTATCCACTGTGACCTAGCTTGGGGGGCTAGGAATGAGCTGACCAGAACCCAGCCAAATAAAGAGGAAGATGTTTGACACTGTGAGCTGGTGTAGACTGCTGCGATGTGATTGCTTGCTCTGGACTGGACTTTTGTTTATGGATGCAGGTGCTCAAAGTTCCAACCAGAACATAGGATTCTTCAAGACCAAAGAATATGCTTATCTTCTCAGAGTACTGGTTTGACAGGGACTGGCAATGTAAACATTGGATATTTAAAGGGGAGGGGAGGGAGAAAAGGGCATGAAGTGGCTGGCTTACATGCTTTCGTGAGTGTGCTGACACAAAATGAGGGGGACAAGGGAGGGTCCCTGTTGAATAGACTCCTCTTTTCCTGATGGGTTTCGGGAAGAGAGTGAAGGAAGATGCTGCTGGATTATATGATTCAGTTGGGCTAATTCATTAACAGGGTTAATTGTAATAGTAAAGACTGTAATTCTAGAAGCTGTAAGTGTGAAAGACTGGACTAACAGGGAGGCACAACCAGCATACAGAGAATACAAACCATAACTAACAATGCACAAACACCAGAAGATAAACAGGGAAACTGAGAACTTCTAAAAAGTAAACACTTAGGTTCATCAAAAGACTTCACCAAAAGAGTAAGAGAACCTACACATGGGGGGGAAAATTTTAGCTATGACATATCTGATAATGGTCTAATCTCTAAAATCTATACAATACTTCAACACCTCAACAACAAAGATAACAAGTAATACATTCTAAAAAGGGGCAAACCAACATGGATGGATCTGGACAGCATACGCTGAGTGAAATCAGTCAATCTCTAAAGGACAAAACTGTGTAAGACCACTACTATAAAAACTCAAGAAAAGCTTTACACACAGAAAGAAACAATCTGATGGTTATGAGGGAGGGGAGAGGTGGGGAGAAAAAAACACTACATGTAGGTAAGTGGTAACTTCGGTGAAGGGTAAGATAGTACACAATACTGGAGAAGTCAGTACAACTTGACTAAGGCAAAGTCATAGAAGCTTCACAGACACATCCAAACTCCCTGAGGGACTAGTTACTGGGCTGAGCGCTGGGGACCATGGGGACAGACTATCTAGCTTAATTGGCATAACACAGTTTATAAAGAAAACGTTCTGCATCCAGCTGTGGTAAGTAGCATCTAAGTTCTCAAGAGTCTACGAGCAGCCATCTGGGATACATCTGCTGGTCTTATCCCAGCTGTAGCAAGGGAGAACGAAGAAAACCAAAGAAATAAGGGAAAGATTAATCCAAAGGACTGATGGACCACAATTACCACAGCCCCCACCAGAATGAGCCCAGAACAACTAGATGGTTCCCGGCTAACACTACCCGGACTGCTCCGACAGGAAATCACAGTAGAGGGTCCCACATAGAGCAGCAGAAAAAAGTAGAACAAAATTCAAATTCACAAAAAAAAAGACCAGACTTGCTGGTTTGACAGAGACTGGAGAAACCCCAAGAAAATGGCCCCCCAGACACCTTTTTTAACTCAGGACTAAAGTCACTCCTAAAGTCACTCCCAAGGTTCAACCTTCAGCCAAAGATTAGACAGGTCTATAGGGCAAACAATAACACATGTGAGGAAGATGATTTCTGGCTCAGTCATGTATACAAGACTAACTGGGCACACCAGCCCAAAAGCAAAGACAAGGGGGAAGGAAGGGACAGGAAAACTGGGCAAATGGAAACAGGGAACTCACGGTGGAGAAGGGAGAGTGTTGATACATCGTGCGGTTGGCAACCAAAGTCGTAAAACAACTTGTGTATAATGAGAACCTAGTTTACTTTGTAACCTTTCACCTAAAGCACAATTGATTAATTAGTCAAAAAGAAAGAGAGAGAAAGAAAGAATGAAAGAAATCAAACGACATACTGCACTGGGCAAATCTGCTGCAAAAGTCCTCTTTAAAGTGTTGATAAAGCAAAGATGTCACTTTGAGAACTAAGGTACAGCTGACCCAAGGCATGGTATTTTCAATCTCCTTGTATGTATGCAAAAGGTGGACACTGAAGAAGGAAGACCAAAGAAGAATTGATGCCTTTGAATTACGGTGTTGGCAAAGAATATTGAATATATCATGGACTGCCAGAAGAATGACCATATCTGTCTTGGAAGAAGACAGACCAGAATGCTCCTTAGAAGCAAGGGTGGCGAGACTTCTTTTCACATATTTTGGACATGTTAGGAGGGACTAGTCCCTGAAGGACATCATGCTTTGTAGAGGGTCAGCAAAAAAGAGGAAGCCCCTCAACGGGATGGACTGACACAGTGGCTGCAATAATGGGCTCAAGCATAATGACTGTATGGTTGGCACAGGACAGGGCAGTGTTTCGCTCTGTTGTACATAGGGCTGCTATGAATCAGAATCGACTCGAATGCTCCTAACAACAATAGGGTTTGTGGGCGCCTTCTCTCTCTTTATATCATACGCGCGCACACACACACACATAAATATATGTATAATATTTTGCTTCTTCTTTCACATGCTCATTGGACACATACTACAGAATCACTATTGTCAAGTTCTGTAATCACACAGTTTACAAAAAAAAGTCAATACGGTCCTTATTCTTAAGTAACTTATATTCTAACGAAAATTTAATACATAAATGGTTGTAATAACACATAGAATGGATGGCGTGAGTTTAAAAAAAAAAAAGGGCATGATATTTGTCTCCTACAATTGCATCTTAAAATCAAAATGGATTTACAGAATATCCTGAGGAAAAAAGCCTAGAAAATCACACAGTATGGGGTCTCTTGCCTTTTTTTTCCTTTAACTTAAAGTATGCCACATTCATACTTGCTACACAGAAGGTCCTCAAACATTTGGATTTCAAAAAAGAACGCCTACTGGTGACAATATATACGGCCCATACCACCCAACCGCCCGTGAGGACTGCCCCTCCGGTTTAAGCCTCATTTCACAGGCAGAGATGGTAAGGCCCAGTGGTTTAAATGAGATGCCTGAGATCACAATCTGACTCCAGGATCCAGGACTCTGTTACACCACATCGACCTTCTCCATCCTCTTGCTCTGAACTATAGTCCTTTTCTATATTCAAAAACAAATTCTAGCCTTTCGTAAGCTTGGCATTTATGAAGAACAAGTCCCAAACCTCCTCAGGAAAACTGCTGCATCACATCACATTCCCCCATGAAGCACCAACCCAGTGACAGGTCCAGAACAGAGCTACGTTGAGAGGCGGGTTCTCAGAGGCTGGCTAGGTGCATCTACTACACAATCAAGTGAGATGGACACATCAGCTTTAGTAAGTCAAAAGGCAATTCAAATTCCGCAAAAATACAAATGACCATCAAGAGCTTTAGGGTTACCCTTGTAGAGTCAAAGCTTTGAAGGTCAAATCTGTAAAGATCAAGTACCTTCACCTCAGGCAACTGCTACCAGAACTTCAACTGACAGAACACCTGCTTCTTTGAGATAATACTTATAATGCCACGTACCAAGATTCTATATACATAAGTTTAAACCCCCTTATGTTTAAAATTACACAGCGTATTTTTTAGCTTCAAATTATTTTTTAAGATTCATCCCAGTCTTCTAGCAGTTATTTCTCTTGAGTGTATGTACCAACATATGTATGACACATATTAATACATGTATATATGGATAAGTTTATCTTTCAAAAGCAATAAAGATAAAGGTAACAATTATCAGTGATACTTGGCCTGAAATGTAAAAAACCTGCCCTTTCTATATTAGATACCAGTCTTGGATAAGAGAAGGAAAAGACCACTTGGAGTATAATAACCAGATTATTCCTAAGGGCTTTATCTCAGGGGCTAGTAACCAACTAAAGGTATGGCTGCTCCAAAAACAGTGTAACAATCCAGATATTCTTTCCCACTAAATTTCTTGCTAAACTTTTTGTACAAAACAAATTAAAATTTAAGAGTTATAAACTATTCCTAAAATTGAAATAAACTAGATTCAATATTTTTACAGGTACAACATGACACGACTTTATAGTATCAAAAATATGCAGATAAAAAAATGAGTAAAATTAGTCTTCTATATAACGTAAAACAAATTTTTAATAGTCTGCTAAACTCTTCTTCAAGTTCAAGACTCACAATAACACAGGAGAAATGTCTGAGAATATACAGCCTTACCTAGTTTTCATAAATACCCACAGGTAATGAGACACTGGACAGGGTGCTACAGGCTCTTACTCTGGAAAGGCCAGCCTGCCCTACAGCTGCCAGAGCACATCTCCCACCCAGCCCCAAGCTGAGTCCAGAGTACTTTCTCCCAGTGTGAGTTTTCCCCGAAAGGAAGGCCGTGGCTGAGCACAGAAGCCTCTTCTGTCAGTGTCCCTCCTCTGCCCTCCGTATGGGCCTCCACATTCTTGCCCTACGTCACAACTACTCGGTGGAATGCAGTTTCCAGGACTGGAATGTAAACTTAGTTTTGTCAAGCTGTACCCAGCTAGAAAACACACAGCAGGCCAGCTGAGATTATACTGGCAGGCAACCCTATTTGACAAAATGATGTAAAATGTAAAACTCTGAGAGATCAATTTTTCACACCTTCATTTCTAATAAAGGGTAGGTAAAAAAAATAATAAGAAGAATAATTTTATTCTCCCTTCAAAATCTAAGTAAATTATGGATGCTTCTAAACCACAATCAATTTATTTATTTAGCACCTACAAAAACATTCACATGACGCTGTCTTTTGATAGCAGGGTAACAACTAACTTTAAGTAAAAAAATAAAAATAAAAAAATACGTACATATGTATATATACATATAATCTAACAAGTAACTGTCAATGCTATGAATTCTACTCTCAAAATTAAGACGAATATATAAGAATAAGTTTTAATAAGAGTATAAAAAGCGAGTGGAATGACAGATTTACCATAAAAATACATTAGCTCTTTTTTAATATTTTGGCTTCATACACTTATTTAACAACAAAGTAACTGCCATTTAAAACATAAACATACACACTCAAAGTACACATATGAATTGTGTGTGTGTGTGTGTGTGTGCGCGTGTGTATACACACATTACAAACTTTTCCTAAAGCAAGGACTTGAATTAACAGGCTCATATTTCAGAATTAAGTATATGGAAAACAACATACATTTAACAATTTCTAAATTTCCTTTAAAGCTCATTTAGAAATATTCTCACAATCGTCACCCTGCACGCATTAACAGAAGTTCACTTCTCTACACACTGAATCTCAGCACACAACCTTTGCTTATAAAAACAGAGCACCCACAAAAACATTACAAGCGAAGGCCTCCTGGCTGTGTGTTTTCCCCTCTGTTCAACCCTCGGTAGCTTTTCTACTTCACTCCAGTAGAGAACGTCATAAGACAAGTACTAAACACCTGGCATTTACACTATTAACGTTTCAATTCCTTAAAAAACAACTCAACCTGCACTGTCTTCAATATTTTTGAAGCACCCGTAACAGCAATAGAGCTGCCGCCTCCCATGGGAGCTCTTTTCTCTGCGGCACCGAGCACTCCCCATCTCCCCGTGTGGTTTCTCTCAGTGAGCCCCTGCGCTGTGGCCTGTGCAGAGCCAACATTCCTTCTGTAGGCTAATTTCCTGCTTCCATGACCCACCCACCTCTCTGGGCTGCAGTTATGCCTTAGCATGTTGTATGGGCACTCTTTTCACATACCAGCCGCATGACCTCAGCAGTTGCCTGACAGGCGTTCTTTATCAATTTCTAGTAATTCATTATCTACTCCCTGTAAGTCAAGGGCAAGTAGGGAAATCTGCACTGTCTGCTCTCCTAGGAGTCTTCAAGGTCAAATGTTTAGGTGTGCTCAGCAATGCAATCCTGCTCTTGAAATTTACCCAAGCTGCACTCCAAAAGAGGTGCTTTCCACCAAAGGGATGCTGAACTGTGTACTTGGCAAGAGGAGTGATCAGCATGTAATTCAATCAAAACAGCATGGGAAAGGTTGAAAGAAACTGCTTTTGCTCCTGCTGTTCCCCTCAAGAGGGAAAAGGGGGCTCTTACCTCAGCTGTTGTGGGGTGAAGAAAGCAAGCACTTTTCCTCTCCCCACAATCTAAACCAGCCAAGGGCAGTGGTGTGATGACTACACTTCAGTGGTGTCTGTGTCCTCGTGACTGAAGTGCTGGGGAACAGCTCAGCTAAATTGATCTGCTGCTATCAGTCTACACAGTGGCACAGCCCGGTCTCTGCTGATCACAGTGCTTTGTACACAGATGGCAGTGGATCAGTTTGTGTAAAAGTTTTGGTCCATAACAGCTTTCCCTTCAGCACACAGACACATGCCTCATCCAAAGTGCCTTTGTTAAATGTTCACCAGGACATGGTGCAAAGCTGGCCACGTATGGGTTGAACAAACAAGGAATAATTTATGTAACAAATGATCTAACTTTTATGAAATTCATTAATGAGGTCAAATAAACAGTTACATAATTAAGAAAAAGCAAAGAGATCTACATAACTTAATAGTAAGAAAAATGGCAAATGAATTAATATGTGGTTCAGATTGGCCCTACACCAGTAAGAACCTAAACTGATCAAGAATCGAGCAAGATTTCAAGAAGAATAACCAAACAGCTGGTATCCTATGTGAATGACACCAAAACCTAGCCACCAGCCTCCCCAAAATTTGGCATGTACCTTAGAAGTAACTGAAATAGTAAAAATGTCTTTTTAAGATATCACCTAAACAGAAATTCAGATATAGTCTCGGGGGACATCTCGGTGAACTAGGATAACATAGTTCGTAAAGGAAATGTTCTACAGCCTACTTTGGTGAGTAGTGTCTGGGGTCTTAAAATCTTGCAAGCAGCCAGGTATGCAACTATTGGCCTCTTTCTATCCAGAGCAAAAGGGAGTAAAAAAAACTAAAGACTCAAGGAAACAATTAGTCCAAAGGACCACAGGAACCACAACCTCCTCCAGCCTGACACCAGAAGCACTAGATGGTGCCTGGCTACCACTACCAACTGCTTTGACCAGGGTCATGATAGAAGGTCCCTGTCAGAATGGGGGAAAAAATGTAGAACAAAATTCAAATTCATAAAGACCAGATTTACTGCTCTGAGAGAGACTGAAGGAGCCCTCGAGACTACAGTCCTTAGACATCCTTCTAACTTGGAACTGTAGCCATTTCCAGAGATCAAATCAGCCAAATAATAGACAGACCTATAAACAAACAATAACACAAGGGAAGAAAGTGCTCCTAGGAACAATCATCTACCTGAGGCCAAAAGGACAACATAGGCCCAAAAGCAAAGAAGAGAAGGCAGGGAGGCTCAGGAAGACCACACAAATGGAAATGGGGAACTCAGAGTGGTAAATGGGGACATAATGGCTTATCACCAAAATGTAAAAAAATATATATAGATGAATTTAATGGTGGATGTATATAACCTGTACTCTAAAACTACAAAAGGGAACTTAACCTTACCAAGGGAAGTTATAGAAGACTTAAATAAGTAGAATGACATACAATGTTCATTGATTGGAAGACTCAATATTGTTAAGACAGCAATACTTTAAACTGATCTACACATGCAGTGCAATTCCAATAAAATCCTAGTAAACATTTCTGACAAAACTAATAAGCTGAATTTAAACTTTATATTGGAAGGTAAAGGATACATAAGAGCTAAAACAATCTGATAAAGAAAAATGTTAGAAGATTTATACTACATGACTTCAAAAGTTAACATAAAGCTATACAAATGAAGACACTGTGATACTGATATAAGGAGAACACTGGAGCAGAATAGAGATTCCAGAAAGAGACCAAAACAAATATAGTCAACTGGCTCTTAACAAAGGTGCCAAGGTAATTCAGTTAAAAAAGTCTTTCAAACAACGACTCTGGGTCAACTGTATATCTGAATGGAAAAATATAAACCTCAACATTTACCTCCCAGTATATATAAAAATTAACCATTCCCGGAGATCAACTTTCAGCCAAATAATAGACAGGCCTACAAAAAAACAATAACATATGTGAGGAAAGTGCTCCTTAGAACAATCACCCACATGAGACCAAAAGGACAACACATGCTCAAGAGCAAAAATGAGAAGGCAGGGAGGCTCAGGAAAACCGGACAAATGGAAATGAGGAACTCAGACCTAAATGAAATAACTATTAAACTTTCAGAAGAAAAGCATAAAATATTTATGGTATCGGATGAAGGAAAGATTTCCTAAATAGGACACCAAAAGTACAAAGTATAAAAGAGAACACTGACAAAATGGATTTTATCAAGATTAAAAACATATGCTTTTAAAAAGATACAGTTTAAAAAAAAAAATAGGCAAGTCACAGATTGGGAGAGAATTTCTTTAAAATATATCCGAAGAACTTATACCCAGAATATATAAAGCATCCTTACAAAATTAAGACAATCTAATTTTTTAAAATAGGCAAAAAATATGAAATAACACTTCACCAAATAAGATATATAACTGACCAATAAGCACATGAAGAGATAATCAACATCATTAGTCTTAGAAGAAATGTAAAACAAAATCACGAGATACCACTACACATCCACTGGTTTGGCTAAAACCAAAAAGACTTACAATCCCAAGTGCAGAAGATGTGGGGCAACCAGAACTCTCTGAACTGTTGGCATAATGTTACAACCACAGTAAGAACAGTGTGACAGCTCCTTATAAACTACACACTCTCCATATAACCAACCCAGCAACTCCATTTCTAGGTATTTATCCAAGAAGTGATGAAAACGTGTGCATACAAGCACGCGTTCATAAATGATCACGGAAATGAAGTAACCCAAATCACCATTTTCAAATTCATTTTGTAAAAGATTAGTACTGCCTTAGTTTGCAAAATTCAAAAGGATGTATGAAACCCAGCAGCCACTTTAAGGACTGGAACATACTGTATGGCATATTTAAGCCAGGTCATGAGATAATTCTGCACTGGGTTGAGCTGTTGTTGCCGTTGGATGCCGTCAGGTGGATTCCGACTCACTGCCGCCCTACCTCACAGGATTTTCTAGGCTGTCATCTTTACAGGAGCAAGCGCCAAATATTTCTCCCACAGAGCTGCTGGGTAGGTTCAAACCCCCAACCTTTCAGTTACCAGTCAACCACTCAACCATTACGCCACCAGGGCTCCTCATTGGGATACGCAATGAAGCAAAGGTTAAAAGGTCAGCTGCTAACCAAAAAGGTCGACAGTTCGAATCCACCAGGCGCTTCTTGGAAACCCCATGGGGCAGTTCTACTCTGTCCTATAGGGTCACCATGAGTCGGAATTGACTCACGGCAACAGGTTTGGTTTGGTTTTCAATGAGGCAAAATTTTAAAGCTGTCAAAGTCTGTCCCTGTTACCTTCTTACCAACCTATAAACATTCCTTTTTTCCCTCCTGTTTTCTCCCTATTCACCAACCCCTCTAGCCTACCCTACCCCACATCCTCAAGCTTTTTCAGGGCCCAATGCCCAGGTATCTCAATCCTCTATAGTCTCTCAGCACATACAACTCAGCATACCTAAGGTCAAATATCTTCATTTCACACCTCATGCTCTCCAGATTTGGTTGCTGCTGTGAAGGCATCATTCTGGTCAGTGTCCAAATTCAAATCACTGAATCATCTTTTACTCCTTCTCTTTTCTTGTCACTAATCTTCTAAATTACTCTCACATCCAGACCCATCCCCTTCAATATAAATGAAAATACTAGCCAGGCCTTTAACCACGGCATGCCAAAGCCACTGAGAGAGCGTTCTCTCATCTCTGGCCTCAGTCTTACTGAACTGTCACACAGCAGCAAGATGACTCATCCAGCGTCTTACCAGTCTCTTGATCTTAAACCTTCAATGGCTACATTTCAATTTCAGTGTTATTAGCCCAGCATCTCAGTTCACCAAAGATCACATGCTTATAAGCTTTTAAAATTAGAGTCTAAGGTAGAACTCCGAAATAGTGGCCTATGAGTCAGTATTTCACCCATTCTAAGCGAGGCGAGGAATCCCATGGTGTGCAGTCAATGCACTCGGCTGTTAACCAAGTTTGGAGGTTCAAGCCTACCCAGAGGCATTTTAGAAGAAAGGCCTAGCGCTCTATTTACGAAAAATCAGCCCCTAAAGACCCTATGGAGCACAATTCTACCCTGACACACGTGGGGTCATCATGAGTCAGAATCAACTTGCCAACTGGGTTTTTTTTTTTTTTTAAAGCCAGGTGGGTCTAATAATTAGCCAAGTTCGAAAACCTCTACCTTGGTCAATACCCTTCATAGACTTGTTCCATGTTACCTTCTAACCACCTCAATGCCAAACACAAGGACTTTAATCCAGACGCAAAAACAGGAGGCCTCTAATGCAGATGCTAAAAGTCTTGTGTACTTACTGCCCCACAAGCACACTCTTAAACAAAATTAAAACTCAGGATTTCCTGGGCTTGAGCGGCTATCAAGCAGATCTGCTCTAGTGTATCTGAAGGGCTATGATTATTTCATACAATAATCATATAAATCAGTGAATCAATGAAAAAAAATCTGTTTTACTGACAACGCTGCTTACATACCCAAAACTAACTACACATAAATGTTTTTAAAAGTTCACTTAAATGCAATAAAAAGAAACACAACTGTTGCCTTCTAGTCAATTTCAACTCATAGCGACCCTACAGGACAGAGTAGAACTGCCCACAGGGTTTCCAAGGATCAGCTGGGGATCTGAACTGCTGACTTTTTAGTTAGCAGCCAAGCTCTTAACCACTGTGCCACCAGGGCTCCTCTTACATTGCAATCGTGGTTATAAACTCTGGAAGATCTTATTCATACAGAACTATTTTGTGTTTCCAAAATTATATAATAATTTAAAATTCAAGATCAGGTATCAAAATGGTAAGGTGAAATAGTTCCAAGACTCTGAATAACAATATTTTAGACTATATTAGCCATCACAGCAGCAGAAAAGAAGACACTAATCCATGTCTTTGAGATATATATATATATATCATCCAGGAATATATGATTTAGACTGACGAAATGGAATACTCTCAATAATTACGAGTCTTTTTATTTGTAAAACTGAATTAAGTATTAAAACTTAATGACCATTTCCTAAACTCAACTTAATGAACCAAATAATAATCATCATCTCATAGGAACGTATTTGACAGATTCTGACCACTGGTCTAATTTTTTTTAATTACCTGAAAGTGCTTAATTAAGAAATAAAAGAAAGTTATCTAAATGAAACTAAACACTTACCATGAAGCTATAAAACATGAATACAGTAAGACCATCAATAAAAAAATAAAATAAAAATTAAAAAACCTTATGTAAATGTATAACTATGAAAATAGTTGTTTATGCATATCTATAATTACCTGAACATTCAATTCCGAAGATTATATTTTACATTTAATTGCAAAAATACGTAACACCTATAAAGTCACATATGTATGTATGTATATATATGTATGTAAATACAGGAGTCTAAGGAAATACACATTTTGAATATTTGAACTGACAGTTCAATATTTTAGTCAATAATAAACATTAAGCAGATAGTTTTAAAACTCACATTTACAGTTATATATAAATTCTAATATTAAAAAAAATAAGCCAGGATATGCACGTCTAAGCTATTACTTCACGTTCTTCCAACTATTAAGCTTCCTTGAAACACTTTTAATCAGTGTAACCAAACAAACCAAACCAAACCTGTTGCCGTTAAGTCGCTTCTAACTCATAGTAATACTACACAGGACAGAGAAGAACTGCCCCGTAGGGTTTCCAAGGCTGTAATCTTTACAGAAGCAGACTGCCACATCCTTCTCCTACGGAGCAGAGGGCAGGTGCAAACCACCAACTCTACAGTTGGCAGCTGAGCACTTTAATCACTGTGCCACCAGGGCTCCTTAAACAATGTAAAGCACAATGCAAAAAATAAAGTTTGGTGCGTTATACAAAATTAAGTCTTTTTTTAGCATTAAAATGTATGATTTTTTGTCTTTAAAATATAATTTTATTCCTGGTAACGAAATAGAGGATCCTCAAACTACAACTGAAATATTTTTATTTTAATACAATCCAATTTCATTGAATATAATTTGCTTTATGTATCAATCTCTTTCAACAATATCCTTTTGTTATTTTCTGTGAGCGTTCCCAATACTGAGAGTACGCTTCTGTGAACACAAAGAAAGTTAACTGCTATATATTTTAAGATACACCTTGTATTCAGAAAGGTGAAAGAATATCACACATTCCTCCAACCCCCTCCAAAAACACACAATGTGAATTCCTCTACACTTAGCGGTAGAGAAACAATTCAAACATTTACAGAGAAAAACCTCATATCTCACCGACGAACATGTGTCAGTTTAAAACCCTTAGGAAATATAGTAATATTTATTTCTGCAACAGAAACCCAAACATCACCGCAAACAAGGACTTCCAGGGTAAACTATCACGCACTAATTTATACCAAAGATCATAAATGGCAAATTCCCTGACTAAAGACTTCAACCATCAGATGACCTGTGGTATCACGTCAAGTATACATATAAAAACATCAAGGGTCCTTTTCTTTAAGGCTACTTACTTACATTGTTAAGACACTACAAATGCCAATATTCCAAAGACCATGAAGCCTGTATTTATATGCACAGCACATCTGTGAAGTTGTAGTTATAGCAACCAAATTCCCAACTTGATCCAGCAACTTAATTCCCTCTCTAGAGAACAGTTTTTCTCTGTACATGAGGTATCATATCAGAATATAATTCAAATGGAATGAAGTGGTCTAAATAATGCTAAAAATCACATAAGTTTTCCCGGAAGAAGACGTCTTATACTGAAGGAGAGAGTACAACTAGGACTCAAAGGGGGGATTTTTGTACATCCCATTGCATCCGTTTACATAATTTACTCTATTCCTTTAATTTAGAAATCTACCACACTTCAAATTTAACACAGGATACATTTACACCAAGGCCAAGTAAACTATCCCTTCAGTATCATCAGCTCTAGTCAAGCCAAGCTCACGATGTTTTTACAATTCTGCCTTACTTAGAACTCTCCTCCAGCATCCCTTAACATTTTTCATATATATTTTTGCTTATGTGCAACATGGGAATGAATACAGGACTTGAGTCAGCTTTAAGTAAGACAAGTAGGAATTACAGATGATGTAAGACCTAGAGGAGCGGGGTTAAGATGATGAAGAGCGTGAGCACAGGGCTAAGGAGAAGGAGCCAGCAAAGAGAGAGAAAACTAAAAGGAACCTGAGTGAAAAATAAGCGGCAACTGTGACAGAGACTTCTGGTTGCCTTCTCCAGTATTCATTCTCCTCTTTTTCTTCAGAAGCTATTTTCTGTATTATTATTTTTCTGGGCACATTACCCCTGGTGGTGCAGTAGTTAAGTGTTACGGCTGCTAAACAAAGGGTTGGCAGTTCGAATCTGCCAGGCGCTCCTTGGAAACTCTATGGGGCAGCTCTACTCTGTCCTATTGGGTCGCTAAGAGTCAGAATCGACTTGACGGCACTAGGTTTGGTTTTTTGGGCACATTACATCCTGGAATACAAGATTTCACGTCCCAGGTTCCTGTGTGGCTTGAAGTGGCAAAATAACTACATTCTGGACAATGAGATATAAATAACCACACTGCTTTAAGGAATCTGACTTGGATATAAAAGAGATTTTTGCTCTTCTGCCTTTCCTCCTGCTTCCAATGCAGATGTGACAGCTGGCGATTGGCAGCCACCCTGTGCCATGCACTAACCCTGAAGATGGAAGGCATGTGACAGCGTAAGTGCAGAAGAAAAACTAGAAGCCTGTAACTTTTTCATACTGTTGGATCCACCATACCACTCTGGACCATCTACCTCCAGGGCTTTTTCACATACGAGAGAAAACAGCTCCTAGTGTGCTTATGCTATTATTTTATGCAACCAAAACTAACTGTAAATAATACAGTAAGCAAAACAATACGGAATAAGACCTCTTTCCCTTATCCCCCTCTTCTGCACTCCTGCACAGATCAACTAGTACTACCAACTTCTCATGAGCTTCCTCCAACTCCTTCTTCATTACCTTGCAATCTCTTCCTTTTCCGATTCTCCTCTATATTAACTTGACGTTAAATAAATAACAGCTTACTGAAAAGTTATTTCTAAATGGAAATATGTTGTTCTAACATTAAACTTTTTTAAAGTGATTTTTTTAAAGGGCAAGTTAAAACTATAATCTTGAACCAGTAGGATTCAACAATTAAATATCTGCCATGTGCTAGGCACTGAGAAGGAAAGATGAGTGCAGCCCATGCCCCTGAAAATCTCACGGCTTAGTACACGTGTAGAATGACCCTGACAGGAACACAAGGGTAGGCTTCCCAGAGAGTAAAACACATGGGGCTGAGTGCTTCCACAAGTGTCGCGATGGTGGTGGAGACGAACGCGACAGCAAGGCATGTATCCTAGGCAGAAAGAGCAGCGGAGGCAAAGGGGTGCTCAAACCACGGTGACAAGCTGAATGTAACTGGAGTAGATACAAGGAACACTGTAGGTTGTAGTCATAGTTTCAGCTTCCCCCTACGCCCCACTACCAAACCTGCTGCCGTCCAGTCAGTTCTGGCTCACAGTGACCCTATCGGACAGAGTAGAACTGCCCCACAGGATTTCCAAGGAGCAGCTGGTAGATTCAAACTGCCGACCTTTTTGGAGCTCTTAACCACTGCACCACCAGGGCTCCTATGCCTCACTAAGTAATCTGGATTTTATCTGTTTAGCTGTTGGAAGTCATTCAAATTCATCGTGCAAAGGATCAACATGAGAAGTTCTTTGCTTTAAACCATCATCATGGTGGCACTGGAAACCCTGGTGTTATAGTGGTCAGGAGCTACCGCTGCTAACCAAAAGGTCAGCAGTTCGAATCCACCAGGTGTTCCTTGGAAACCCTATAGGGCAGTTCTACTGTCCTAGAGGATCGATATGAGTCGATTTTCACTCGACAGCAATGGGTTCTTTTTTTTTTTTTTTTTTTAATGGTGGCACTATGGCAGAAGAAGTAAAGGCATTTGGGGAGCGGTTTTAACAGATCAGGTAACATCTGAACAAAGGCATTATTGGCAGTGGCCGTAGAAGGAGTTGACTTGTTAGTGTCATTTCTAACTGAAGCATTATTTGCTGAATTATCAGTTGTCAGGGGTAAAAAAAGACGTCAGAACAGAAACTCAAGAGAAGTTTCTGGAGTAGGAGACCAGCAGTTCAGTAAAGCCTTTAAGGGCAGGAAAAATGAAAGGTCAAGCAGACTTGTAGCTGTTTGTGGCATTTCAGGTATGGTACCTAGAATCTGAGGGCCCTGGAGAAAATCCACACGAAGATACAGGTGTTCCAGATACACCCTTAACTCCTTCATCCTTTCCTTTCTTGTATCCAATCAAAAAAAAAACCCATTGCCGTCAAGTCGATTCCAACTCATAGCAACCATATAGGATAGAATAGAGCTGCCCCATGGAGTTTCCAAAGAGTGCCTAGTGGATCTGAACTACTGACCTTTTCGTTAGCAAAACTAGCTCTTTGCCACTGCTCTGCCAGGGTTTCCTGTACACAACCGTGAAGTGCAAATCCCAGAAACCCAATCATTCCCCTTCACCACGCCTGCGTCTGAACAGCTGAAAGTTTCAAGGAAAAAAACATAAATCCAGGATCACAAACACCAAATGGCCACTCAACAGTCCCTTTGTTTCACAGCTTGTCCTCTCTCTTCAAAACTCCCAAATACCAATCACTGAACTCTCAAACCTACCAACGAAGCTACACCTGTATCCTAAGCCTGTTAAAAGAGAAAAGATGGTAAAATGCTTTCACTTTTTCAAAAGCTAATCCCCCCTTTTGGACTTTATCCATTTCTACAACTACCTCCCTTCTTTCCTGCGTTACCTATTTATGCCTCTCTACTGTATCATTTCCTTCAACATACAAATGAGCCCTGCTGTTGTTAGATGTCATTAAGTCAGCTCCAACTCATGGTGACCCCATATACAACAAAACGTTTCCCAGTCCTAAGCCATTTTCACAATCATTGGGATGCTCAAGACCATTGTTGTGGCCACTGTGTATTCTGAGAGCCTTCCAACCGAGGCAGCTCATCCTCCAGCACTATAACGGACAATATTCTGTTGGGATTCACAGGGTTTTCACTGGCTAATTTTCGGAAGCAGATCATCAAGTATTTCTCCCTTGCCTGTCTCAGTTTGGAAGTTCTGCTGAAACCTGTCCACCATGGGTGACCCTGATGGTATTTAGAGTATCAGTGGCATAGCTTCCAGAATCATAGCAACACACAAGCCACCACAGTACGACAAACTGACAGATGGGTGCTGAAAACAAGTTCTAGCCCCTCCAAATTTTAAAGAAATCCCTCTTGACTCCACAACAACTTCCAGCCACCATCTCATTTCTCTGTTCCTCTTCACAATGAAATTTTTTGAAAATTTATCTATGATCTCTTTCATCAGTTTTTCTCTTCCCATTGTCTCTTCAATCAGCTCCACCATTCTACTCAAAAGCATTCTGTCAGGGCCATCTATGACCTTTAGGCTGCTAAATCCACAGATCACCTCTCTGTCCTCAATCTCCCTGCAGAACCGGAAAACCTGACCGCTCCTCCTCCTCCTCAAATTACTTCATATCTCTTGGTTTTGAGGACTCATCAGGAGGATCCCTATCTGTACCATATCCCAGGCAGGCACATTAAAAGGCATGCAATAATGTTTGTAGGATGAACAAGTGAAAGTATACGCACATAAAAAATTGCAAGTGCGCAGTTTTTGACAGAGGTCAGGACTGAAGGTCTTATTAATACTAATTAAGTCCAAGCTGAGGTATTGCTTAAAAAGATACAACTAATAATCTGGGGTAATTTTGATTTTAGAAATCAGCTCTGGTCATTTTGGCAGTCCTTTTGGTGAAGAATTCTCCTAAGATACTCATTTACCGGGACACACTTCATTGCGATCAGGTTCTGCAGATTAATATTTTAAAAGAACAGCACACTTAATAGTTATCTGTATAACTTAATAATTACTTAAGCTATGAAACAGAATGCTTTGGAAAATTCAATACAGGCGTGTCAGTTTTTAAAAGCTGCTTTTGGATTAGGTGTGGGGAAAACACAAAAGACTGAAAACGGTCAAATCATAGCCCACTGATACATACATACCAAACCAAAAACCAAACCCACTGCCGTCGAGTAGATTCCGACTCATAGCGACCCTACTAGACAAGAGTAGAACCGCTCCATAGAGTTTCTGAGGAGTGCCTGGCGGATTCGAACTGCCAACGTTTTCGTTAGCAGCCGTAGCACTTAACCACCAGGGTTTCCTACATACATATTTATGAATGTATGTTGTTGTTGTTAGGTGCCATCGAATCAGTTCCAACTCAAAGCAACTCTATGTATAACAGAATGGAACACTTCCCAGTTCTGGGATCATCCTCACAACTGTTATTCTCGAGCCCATTGTTGCAGCCACTGGGTCAACTGATCTCACAGAGGGTCTTCCTCTTTTTCACTGACCCTCTACTATATCAAGCATGATGTCCTTCTCCAGGGACTGGACCCTCCTGATAACATGTCCAAAGCATGTGAGACGAAGTCTTGCCATCCTCACTTCTAAGGAGCACTCTGGCTGTACTTATTCCAAGATAGACTTGTTCGTTCTTCTGGCAGTCCATGGTATATTCAATATTCTTCACCAACACCATAATTCAAATGCATCAATTCTTCTTTGGTCTTTTTAATTTATTGCCCAGTTTTCGCATGAATATGAAGTGACTGAAAATACCATGGCTTGGGTCAGGTGCACCTTAGTCCTTAAAGTGACATCTTTGATTTTTAACACTTTAAAGAGGTCTTTTGCAGCAGATTTGCCCAATGCAATGTGTCATTTGATTTTCTTCGCAGCTGTTTCTGTGGGCATTGATTATGGATCCAAGTAAAACGAAACCCTTGACAACTTCAAACTTTTCTCCGTTTATCACGATGTTTTTTACTGGTCCAGTTGTGAGGATTTTTGTTTTATGTTGAGGTATAATCCATACTGAAGGCTGTAGTCTTTGATCTTCATCAGTAAGTGCTTCAAGTCTTCTTGACTTGTGTCATCTGCATATATATGTGTATTTAATCCAATTATATGTACAGTTATACATATATATTTATATGTGCATTTTTACACTAGGACAATTTTAATGATTTGTAGTTTCTGGTTTTTTTTTTTTTTTTCCATCCCTTCTTCAGTAACTACTTTCTTTTCTATGCTTAATCTGTGTTCCTGTCGTTTTGATTTTGCCAATACCTGAAGGCAAATCTTTAATTTACAACTTCCAGAACTCTGCACCTCATTCGTCTTCATACTTTCTGGATACATGTAATGTTCAGTAAAGGTATCTTGCCATAAGGTAACTTGCCAGGGAGTTATGGCTAAAATGCCATTCCGCACCTGCTGTAAGGCATCACGTGCTTTATAGTAAATGTGTACTCTTTCAAAGTCATTCCTAATCCTTATAGCTCTTTACACGAAATATGGAATATTTAAATATTGATTCAGTCCCTACCATATAAATACAGAATAGCTCTTCCACTGTTTCACCTTCTTTTCACTAAAAAACTGCAAGCTCTCAGGGCAATCAATTAACTTATCCTGTAGCAATGACCGGCAGAAAGCAGGCCTGCGATTTTGAAACTCAAGTAGCTCATTGTTTGTCACGTGAATCATAATGAGAATAGTATTTTGGCCTCTCAGAACTGATTAGTTAAACGTCTTGTTTCCCCACTTATCCTCATTATAGCTGCCAGCTCTAATTTAAAATGTGATTATTACTAGCACCATGGCACAATTTTAATTTTTAAATTGTGGATATATTTGGTATCAGTGAAGGAAAAGCACTAACTGTAAATGGACACAGTCAAAGCGGTGCAAATAAATGATGTGCTCACTTCTCCCAACCTCCTGCCAATGCTACTTGAGATCTAATTTACCAACAGTCTTGGCCATTCCAACCAAGTTAAACAGCTTTGTAAATGAGACCTCACCAATGCTCTCTCAACCATTTCAGCCCCTAAACTGTACTTCTATTCTAACTACATGATCCCATTTCTGTGCCTTCATTGGAACTATTGGTTATGGTTGGATGGCCCACCCTCCATCTCTTCTCTATGACATCACTCATGTTCTTTGTTGTGTCTAAATCCCCTTTTCCACCACCTTTCCAACAATATGAATCATAAACCCAACACAAAATTCACCTGCTCAAGAGCCACCCTCGAATACCACCCACATACATTAAAATACTTTTGATTTTTGTATTGTGTGTGGTCTTTGCTAGATCAATTTATCTGCGTTACCTGTTCAGTGATGCCTGGGTAATTTTTTCATGATTCACGTGTGACTGGCTCATCTTCCCAGCTAAGTAGGAAGTTACATGACAGCAGGGAGTAGACCGTCTTTGCTTTCTTTGCCTACTCCAGAACTTAACACAGAGGCCATACACTAGGACTCGGTAGCATAGAGATATGCCTCAAAATCTGAACTACACTAAGCCCATTTTAGAATGAGAGAGAATAACCCACAAATATGGAAAGGGCCCGTGGACCAAACCACAATTTCGGTGGCACTTCAGTGTACTGCAGTCACCCCAACAGTGTGCTGCCAGTTTTGGACATAATTTCTTAAGGAACTTGTAGACTACAGATTACAATGGCTGCTAGGTCTATTGCCTAACATTACCTGGCAGTCAGATTCTAACTTATATGCATTAGAAGTCTCTGTCCTTCTGTATAGGTCTTTGTGACCAATTCCTCTGCTTCTCAGCCTTAATTACCACCCTTTTCTTGGCATCTTTAAAGTTCCTGGGCTTACAGCTAGCCTGGGCTAATCTTTTTCCTTCAACTTTACAGCCCACCCTGACCACCTCATAAATATGAAAAGATTGATATAGAGAATTTTAACTATCAGAGCAAAAAAAAATACATACATACACATAAAACACACACACACACACACATATATATGTTTATCATTATATAGGAGTCCTGGTGGCTTGCTTGGCTGTTAACCGAAAGGCTGGAGGTTCAAACCCACCAGCCACTCCATGGGAGAAAGATGTGGCAGTCTGCTTCCATGAAGATTTACAGCCTGGAAACCCCACGGGGCAGTTCTATTGTCCTACAGAGACACTACGCGTCAGAATCCACTCAATGGCAATGGGTGTGGTTTGGTTTGGTTATGACTAAATATAGTGTATATGATCATTTCTATTAAAAGGTCTTACCCTGAAGGCCTCGATGATAAAAATTAATTCTGTGGAGAAAATCAAGTTCACTGTTTTAATACGAGTGGGTTTTTTCCAGAAATGTGACCCACGTAAATTCAAAGAATAGTCTGCCTGTATGACAGTAACAGTTCATGTCTTAAAATATCCAGCACACTGTTTTTGCAAATACATATAAAAATGATTGATCAATTAGTAGAAAAAGGCTCCAACTCCATGAGTTAATACACAACCGAGGTAAACTAACTCCTTTCTAACAGTTCAAACAACACGTTGCAAGTTTAAAAACACAGTCTGAGCCTCTTCAATATCTCAATTAAAATTTTCAACCTTTCAAAGAAGCCAGCAGCCAAAAAAATAACACATTAATACAAGTGATTATGCTGTGACTATAAAATGGGCTTCAGCATTTAGAGAGTGGTGCAATTTTAGAAGTGAGAAATTTAAAAGTACATAGAAATTTCTATTATGGTTCCTTAGGTATACTGATTTAAAAAAGCACATTATTAGTATTTTAACATTATTCATATTCTCCAGCCCATTATATAGCAAAAACCGAAGGTATATGAAGAACAACCATTTCTAAACTTGTTACTATAAGATAATACAATTTTCAGCTAACGATTTCTAATTCTAGTGGTGCTGCGCTTAAAGCCATTGACTGCTAACTGAAAGGTCGGTAGTTCACAACCACTAGTGACTCTGAGGGAGAAAGAGGTGGCAGGGCAGTCTGCTTCCACAGGGATCTACAGCCTTGGAAACCCTATGGGGTTGCTATGAGTCGGAATTAACTTGACAGCAGTGACTGGGCTGTCACAAATGGCTTCTTTGAGAAAAATTAGGGGAAACTCCTTCCTCGAGGCACTCCATTATCCTCTGTCAACTGTCTTACCATACACCCTACCCTCTGCCTGTCGACTGTCTTACCAGATACCCTACCCTCTGCCTGTCCATTGTATCACCCTACCTTCCACTTGTCGACTGCCTTACTTTATCACCCTACCCTCCACCTGTCGACTGTCTTACTGTATTCACCCTACCCTCTACCTGTCCATTGTCTTACTGTGTCACTCTACCCTCTACCTGTCCATTGTCTTACTATATCACCCTAATTTCTAACTGACCATTGTTTTACTGTATCACCCTACCCTCTACCTGTCCATGGTCTTACTGTATCACTCTACCTGTCTACTGTCTTACTGTATCACTCTACCCTCTACCTGTCCATTGTCTTACTGTCACTCTACCCTCTACCTGTCCATTGTCTTACTGTATCACCCTAACCTCTACCTGACCATTGTCTTACTGTATCACCCTACCCTCCACCTGTCAACTGCTACTGTATATATCACCCTACCCTCTACCTGTCCATTGTCTTACTGTATCACCCTACCCTCTACCTGTCCATTGTCTTACTATATCACCCTACCCTCTACCTGTCCATTGTCTTACTGTATCCCTATCTTCTACCTGTCCACTGTCTTACTATATCACCTACCCTCTACCTGTCCACTGTCTTACTATATCACCCTAACCTCTACCTGTCCATTGTCTTACTGTATCACTCTACCCTCTACCTATCTATTGTCTTACTGTATCACTCTACCCTCTACCTGTCCATTGTCTTACTATATCACCCTACCTTCTACCTGTCGACTGCCTTACTATATCACCTACCCTCTACCTGTCCATTGTCTTACTGTATCACCCTACCCTCTACCTGTTGACTGTGTTAGTATATCACCTGCCCTCTACCTGTCAACTGTCTCACTGTATCACCCTACCCTCTACCTGGCCATTGTCTTACTATATCACCCTACAGTGACCACGGATGTAAACACCACCACCAAGAGCTGTGCAGCACACTACCTGCACAACACAGCGGCTGCACTGCTTCACTCACAGGCTGAAAGAACACATACAGTTCATATTGTTACTATATTTGTCTATGGCAAATGTTCCCTCTGACCCCATGCCCTGTATTCCTAAATTACTTTTGCTCACCATCTGTCTTAGTCATCTAGTGCTGCTATAAAAGAAATACAAGTGGATGGCTTTAACAAAGAGACATTTATTTTCTCACAGTCTAGTAGGCTAGAAGTCCAAATTCAGGGCATCAGCTCCAGGGGAAGGCTTACTCTGTCAGCTCTGGAGGAAGGTCCTTGTCATCAATCTTCCCCTGGGCTAGGAGATTCTCTGCACAGGAACCCCAGGTCCAAAGGACACGCTCTGCTCTCAGCACCACTTTCTTGATGTTATGAGATCCCCCCTCTCTGCTTGCTTCCCTTTCATCTTTTGTAAGATAAAAGATGGTGCAGGCCACACTCCAGGGAAACTCCCTTTACACTGGATCAGGGATGTGATCTTTGACAGGGTGGTAACCACAGGCAGAGGTTATGACTTATAACACACAGGAAAATCACAAAATGGTGCACAACCACATAATACTGGGAATCGTGACCTAGCCAAGTTGGCACATATTTTGGGGGGACACAATTCAATCCGTGACACCATCTTTCTGATAATTTAAGGAAACTGGATCTATTTTAAATAAGACTTGAAGAAAAACATAACTATATATTGTACACTGCTTCAAAAACGCAAATTTTATTCCAAATACAAATTAAGCTCTACCTTAGGGTAAAGACATAAAAGGGCATGAAATTACGGCGATTTGTACAAATGCCAACGTTTCAGAATTTGATCAATTTCTAATAGATTTACAATAAAACTCATAAAAATAACATGTCACTGAACTTGCTTGAGGTGGGGAAGAGCAGGCAATCTATCACTGACAGTCACGTAGAGTCACAGGCTCCATAAATATTATAACCTTTATAAAGTAATAGTGTCCGTGTTTGAAAAACCAAAGTAGCATATGACCAAAACAACCCTCATCTATCGAGAAAGAGAAAGAAAATTAGAAAGGCATAAAATGCTGATCTAAATGTCAACTTAAGACTTCAATAAAGTAATGACATCTAGAAGCCAAACAGATTTTCTGCAATCTACATTACCCTTCAGGCACCAAAGTGATTTCATAATAATTAGCTAGAATTATTAAAATGATGTTCAAGGCACTCTAACTCAAAACTAACTGTTCAAAATGAATTACCTGTAAAAAAAAGTTGAAACATTAAAAAAAAAAAAAAAAACGCTCATCTTAACTTTCTATCTATACCGATAACCAATTTCTAGGCTAATATGATAAAAACATAGTACATGTGGAGAACCACCTATAAACTAGTTGTGTTACAAAGCTAGACTGTTACTAACACTTAATCCAAATCACTCTTTAATCAAACCTCAATATATTCTAGAGAAATACGAATGAATCACTAATGGCAACTTATAGCATAGTACCATTAGAAACTTCTTATTAAAACAATCTTAGTACTATTCCTAAGGCAACATCCTCAAAGAAAACAAACAACTTGGACAGAGCAAGTGTCACCAGGTGTAACATGAAGGAATAACCTATATATGGTACTAGTTTGTCATTCGGTCTGAAACACCACTCTTTCCTTCTTCCCACTAAAATTACTGACTTGGAAGCATTTGATATCCAGCCAAGAGAAAGAGTAACTTGTATCATCTTTTAAAATAATTAGATGCAGAGTCCAATGTGTTCATGAAATAAGTCTGAACTGTAAATCCTCTTTCTTCTAGAATGGAAGTTTTTTTCTTGTTTTTCTTTTAACTGAACTTTAGATGAAGGCTTACAGAACAAACTGGTTTCTCATCAAACAGTATAGACATTGTTGTATGACATTTGTTAACAACCTCATGACATGTCAACACTCTCCCTTCTCAACCCCGGGTTCCCTAGTACCAGCTTTCCTGTTCCCTCCTACCTTCCAGTCCCTGACCCAGGGCTGGTGTGCCCTTTAGTCTTGTTTTTTTCCATGGACCCGTTCAATCTTTGGCTGAAGGGTGAACCTCAGGAGTGGCCTCATTACTGAGCTGAAAGGGTGTCTGGGGGTCATACTCTCAGGGTTTCTCCAACCTCTGTTGAGGCCAGCAAGTCTGGTCTTTCTTTTTGAGTTAGAATTTTGCTCTACATTCTTCTCCAGCTAAGTCCGGGACCCTCTATTGTGATCCCTGTCAGAGCAGTCAGTGGCAGTAGCCAGGCACCATTTAGTTGTACTGTAGAATGGCAGTTTTTTGAATGTTAGGTTCCTGTTTCAGGGGTTAGAACAAGCTGTTACTCTTCTAGCTGATGATGGCTGGTAGTCAAGGAAGACCATCACAGATGACTTCCCTGTTCTAGGACCTCAGTCTATGGATTTAACTTGTACAACAGACCCTGTATCAAAATGGTGAAGAAGTCACTAACCAGTGTTCTCTTTAAGATGTATGAATCATATACACTGCTTTAACATTACTTACAATGAAAAAAAAAAAAAAAAAAATTTTTTTTTAAAGTGTCAAATAATTTACCCTTTATAATTATTAACTACACTATGGAAAATTCAATAACTGAACATTAAACAGACATTAAAGTTTACAAAGAGTTAACATTTATAAAGCACTTTTAATACTGTGAGAAGATGCATACACGTGGACTTCCATTGAAATACACAAGATACAAAACTACACGTGAAATATTTTAACTATGTGAAGTACACATACATATAAAGAATGGAGACAAAAACACAAGAATATTAAAAATCTATCATCTTGGGTAGAGCGTTTCAGGTGATTTTTTCCTTTTCTCTTTGAGAATTTATGTAGTTAATACCACTTTTTCAGGTGGTAACCAAAAGTTTTGAGGTTCAAGTCTACACAGAGGCATCTTAAAAGAAAGGCCTGGCAATTTACTTCTGAAAAATCAGCCACTGAAAACCCTATAGAGCACATTTCTACTCAGACACACATGGGTCACCTTGAGTAGGCATCAATGGCAACTGGTTTTGGTTTATTTTTATATTAAAATTATAATTTTAAAAATGCACTGATACTTAAATACCGTTTGCCTACACCTTCATTCAAGTTCAGAAAGAGCTAAGCAAAGGCTCCCAAAAGGGTCAAACAGTAAGCTCTGTGTCTGAATCAGTAAGAGAATTATGATGTTCCATGTTCAGTTCCTCCGGGGAACAGAATTCCTGGACTTACAGGAGGTAGCTCACAGGGTCACTCCAGGCTTTCTAGGAGAATTCTAGGAGGTCTAGCATACCATACTGTCAGGTTCTTCATTCATAAAATACAGATAATAAATGCACCTACCTCAGAAGACTATTGTAAAATTAAATGAGTCAATGGATACAAAGCATTTAGATGGCGCCTGCCAGACAGCACTACACAAGTCTTCACTATCTTACCCTCATCATTTTATTACTACAATATCCTACAATAATGCAACTATTACTTCCACTACTACTATCAGCAATGTTATTATCACTGTTATGACTACTGCTACCGTAAGAACAACAGGCAACAGAGTTCCCTCCTCAGAGGGCCATTTCCCAAAGAAAATAACGCCTGCCAATCTGATCTCGGCAAGTGTAAGGCCCAAGGGGCCAGGGAATCGCACCAGGTGTTATTTTTCATTAGAGGCAATGAGCCTCTGGCGCCTTCACTGCCACTCTGGCCGCCAGATGCCCCACCACCCTCCCATCACCACACCCTTCCCTCCACATGTAAGGGTACCTCTCCCCGACTCACTAACTAGGTTTTTTATAGAAATTTGCTCATATCCTTAAAGTAGATTCTTAACATGTTCCTGGCCTCTTCAGAAATCATTTATCAAGAACATATTCAAATATTTTTATTAAAGATTAGGTACAGAAACAGTAGGTCACTTATACCTTAATATTTATTTAGTAAATTAAAATGAAAATGGTTAACATTTAAAAAAATCTTTAGTCAACTAAAATAAGAATATTTAATTGTAGGAAATACACAATAAAGGGGAAAAGATAACTGCTGAAACTGTCAGCAGCTGACACCTTTGCGGAATCTGAACATAGGCAAACCAAAAAAAAAAAAAAAAAATGGTTCCATCAAGTCGAGTCTGACTCATGGTGACCCCGTATGTGTCAAACTCTACATGCTGATTGTGTGAAAGTAGACTGCCAGGCCTTTCTTCCAAGATGCCTCTGGGTATACTAGAACCTCCAATCTTTTGGTTAGCAGTCAAATGCTTTAACCATTGGCACCACCCAGGGACTCCTGAACATAGGCAGCCATGCACCTACAGCTGATTGGAACAGACGTCTGCATCTGTCCCAAGCTGAGCCAATGAGACTACATCCTGAAGAATTCGAGGTAAAAACACAGGCACAGGCACTACAGCCAAACGGTGGAAACATTACGTGAGGTTATAAATCAATAGTCAGCGACATAAAAGCCAAAGTCACAGGAGAAAGAAATTAAGGCCTTGGAAGGGAGAAAGCCAGTCCACAAAGAGATGAAAAAATGAGAGACCATATGGTGCTGAGAGGCAGAAAAGTTAACGACAGTTCCTGGTTTTCCATTTCCAGTCCTGTAGGTCTCATGAACTTTCTTTGCCTCTTCTTATATGCTTCTAAGGCCGCCTGCTATAGTCTCACAGTTAATCCCCCTTTTATGTAAGCCATCTTAAGGCAGATTGCATCGTCTACAAACAAATACACCCTGAATACAGGTGACATGTTCATGTAACAAATACACATGTCGCCTGCATGTTTTCATTCTTGGCCCTTTGTTAAAAGATTAGAACAGTGTCTACAACATAAAACAGTCATTTCTTAAAGATTCATGTATTGATACCCCAAAGTATTGCCTTGCTTTGTGTCAGTAGAAGAGGAAATAGAGAAAGAATGCTGCAAAAAAATTTTCAAGCTTTATGGACAATCTATTATAGAATCTATTATACCATACCTGCTTCTTGGAAGAAACATGGATTCCTTAATGAACACGGAACCAGAGAGAAGGATGTACCAGCACGTCCCAATATCATCAGGACTGAAAAGAAAATATAATCAAATGACTGTGTGTAACAAAACAAATAAAAACAAATTCAGCACAAAGTGCTGCACCCATGTTATTTTTACAACCATAAAGACAAATATAAAAAACCTACACTAAAAAAAAATTACTTAACTATTGGAATCATTTTTTTATTATCATCATCTCCCGAATGTTCCTTAAACCTGTGGCACTTACCATTCCTAAGTTTTATTTTTTAGTTTAATTTTTTGAACAGGAAATACTTTTACTTGCTTCATAAATCAAAAAATATAAAGAGGTATACAGTGAAAACCGTTCTTCTCAACCCTTTCCTCGGTCTAACAAGTTCCCACATTTCCCAACCACATCTTGTGTATGCTTTCAGAATTTCTCTGTGCAAATATATACGAAAATGGGCATATATATTCTTATTCCCATCTTTTAAAAAAACAAAAAAGATTCCACATTCTACATCCTGTTCTTTCCTTTGTGGTAACTCTTAGAGATCTTTTCAGGAAAAGACAGAGAGCTTCTTGGTGTGTTTGTACAGCCTGACAGCATCCCATTCCATCATATGGGTGTGTTTAACTTGTCCTACTTGTGGTCATTCAGGTTGTTTTCAATCATGTGCAATAATTAGAAACAAAAAAAACTGCCATGACCAATCTTGCACATGCAGACTTAGCAAGAGGACAAAAGCCCAAGAACGCAGCTTCTGGGTCAAAGGGAACATATACTGTAATAGTGATGAAGAAACTGGAGGAAAAGTAGGGATAACAGGCACCAAGTCCAAAACCTGGCAGAGTGTATATTAGCTCTCAAGGCTTAAAAAGAATCCTGTTTCTTTGGGACCATATGGGCAAGGGCCTTGCCTCCAAACTCTTGGTGTTAGCCACGGTGTCTGAATTCTGTGTGGAGGCCCCTTGGCCCTGGGCTTCAGCTTCCAGCTCCAGGACCACTGGGATGGCAACGTTGCTTCCTCGGCTTTGGGCGGCCCCATTCTCCTAGTCCATCTGAGTGGCAACCTCACCCTCTCAGCTCCAGCAGACCCTGGCCCTTTCCCTTTGGGTATGGCAGCCCCGCTTCCTCAGATTTGGGCAGCGGCCCCATCCCCTTGGCTAAACTGAATGGCAGCACCACACTCAGGAACACCTAGGAGGCCGGGGCTCGCCCTTTGAGACTGAGGCAGCTCTGCGCTTCACTGCTCCTTCCAACAGTTCCCTGATCTCCAAGCTGCTCCAGGGATGGTCCTTTTCTTTTCTTGGAGGACAACAGATGCAGCTCCTTTGGCCTGTTACCTGCTTGTAGAATTCCAAGAGGCAGGCAATGTTCTTTCATTTCATTCTTCACTGTTCCCTTCGTTCTAAACTGACGGATTTTCTGCGGTGATAATTGGTTAGACCCGTCAGTCACAGGCTTAATCTCTTTAACAAAAGAGTGTGTACCTAAGTCCTTGGTAAACATTCTAGGACATGTGCCCTTAGTAGGTACAACAAAATTTTCAGAATCTCTAAGTTCTGTTCTCATTTTGCACAGCTCATTTTTAAGTCCATCTCTTTTTCTTTTACATTTTACTATATGCAGCAAGGAGAAACCACGCAGCCCCTTTAAGATCTTGCTTAGGAATCTCCTCAGTCAGATATCCAGTTTCATCACTTACAAGTTCTACCTCCCACCAAGCATTTTAACATAATTGAGACAAGTTCTTTGCCACTGCATAAAAAGCATCCCCCTTCCCCCACTGTCTAATCATGTGTTCATCATTTTCTTTTAAAGCCACACCAGAAGTACCCTTAACGTCCGTATCTCCAGTAACACTCTGCTGCTGGTGCCATATGTGTTCTCTAAGAGGACAGAGACTTTCTCTATAGCTCTCCCTCACTTCCTTCTGAGCCCTCATCAGAATTGCCTTTGACATCCATAATTCTACCAGTCTCTTCAAGGCAATCTAGGCTTTTACTATTAAGTACCTTAAACCTCCACTCATTACCCCATTCCAAAACCACTTCCACACTGCAGGTTTTTTTTAGAGCAGCACCCCTACTTCTTGGTACCAAATTCTTAGTTATCTAGTGCTGCTATAACAGGAATACAAATGGGTGGCTTTAACAAACAGAAATTTATTTTCTCACAGTTTGGGAGGCTAGAAGTCTAAATTAAGGGTCCTGGTTCTAGGGGAAGGCTTTCTCCCTGTTGACTCTGGAGGAAGGCCCTTGTCTCTTTTGGGCTTCAGTTCTGGGGCAATCTTCTTGCAGTTTAGCATTTCTCTTCCCCATTCTCTCCTTTGCTCACTTGTTTAATCTCTTATATCTCAAAAGAGACTGACTTAAGTGGCACTGGGTCTGGGTGGCGTTAATTCTGCCTCATTAACATAACAAAGACAACCCATTCCCAAAGGGGAGTAAAACCACAAGCACAGAGGTTAAGATTTACAACACACACTTTAAAGGGACATAATTAAATCCATAAAACGGCTGTTCTAGGCACTTAGGATACTTCAGAGGACAATATTACCAAAAACAAAAAAATTCCTGCCCACTTGGAGCTTATATTCTGTTGGAATAACACACCCGCTCCTTACTTACTGGCATGCTTATGTTCCAAAGACCATGTCCTTATGCAGAAAAGGAGGATGACTACATCAGATCAAAAAATGGACGATGGCTACATCATAATGGCCTAATTAAATGATTACCTAAAACTGCCAAACTAACTGAAAATCATGGCCCAGACAAGATGACACAAAACCTTAACCATCACAACCAGCATTTCTCTCTCCTCGCACTTTGGCATTTGCTACTGCCAGAGGTATGTTGGTAATACGCAAATTGGTCAGATAGTTTTTCTTTTTAAGACTGTGGTAGAAGTGAAATTCCAGATAACGAAATAGTTGATAATCAAGAAATAGTTGATAAGCGAGAAGTATGTGTACAAATAATAAACAATAAATTGACAAATTATATAATAGGCCATAAGGTGATCAGTGCTGTGGGAAAAAATCAGTGCAGGATAAGGAAAGGGGGGGCGGTCACAACTTTAAATGGCGGGGTTAGGACATGACTCCCTGAGAAGAAAACATCTGAACAAATTAGATGAAAATGTTAGCTACATGGATCCTAAGAGATCAGCACTGCTGGCGAAGGGCAGGGAGCATCAGAAGATCACATGGCTGACACTGCCAAGATGGAGGCCAGTGCGACTGAAGCAGGTGCGTGACGGACAAGCAGCAAGAGGTCAAACAACACCGCACCGTATCAGAGAGGCTTCATATCAAACTTTTATTCTGCTTGGTGAAAATGATCTCAGTTTTAGTTTTCATTTCTTTTTCATACTATTATTATTATTATAAAAAAGAGTATCTTTGCTTATGTTCATGGGCCATTTCTATTTGTGTGTGTGTGAAATCAACTCACAAAATCTACCGAATTTTCTATTAATTATGGGACTTCACTTATCTCACTATAGGAGTCTTATGAAAATGAGAGCTGCAAATATATTTTTCTTCAGTTTATTACTTAGCCTTTGATTTTGTTGATTGTGCTTTTGTCATGTATCAGTTATTTTTATTTTATACAGTCAAGTTTATCAAATTTATTAGGATACAGACTTGGCTACTATTAAAACAAAATGATACAACTATCGGTCTCTATTCATCTACAGCAAAAGAAGGAAACCCAAGAATCAGAGAAGGAACCAGAGTACAGGCCTGTCTCCATTGTCATGGATTGAACTGTGTCCCCCCCAAAATATGTGTCACCTTGGTTAGGACATGGTTCCCAGGATTGTGTGACTGTCCTCCATTTTGTGATTGTAATTTTATGTTGAGAGGATTAGGGTGGGATTGTAACACCAACCTTACTCAGGTCACCTCCCTGATCCGAGGGAAAGGGAGCTTCCCTGGGGTGTGGCCTGCACTACCTTTTATCTTTCAAGAGATAACAGGAAAGAGAAGCAAGCAAAGAGTTGGGGACCTCATACTACTAAGAACGCAGCACCTGGAGCAGAGTGCATCCTTTGGACCCAGGGCCCCTGCACCTGAGAAGCCTCCCGACCATAGGTACACTGAGCACAAGGACCTTTCTCCAGGGCCAACAGAGAGAGACAGCTTTCCCCTGGAGGTGACGTCCTGAATTTGGACTTTAAGCCTACTTTACTGTGAGAAAATAAACTTCTCTTGGTTAAAGCCATCCACTTGTGCTATTTCTGTTATAGCAGCACTAGATAACTAAGACATGCAGGAACCATGGCCTCTTCTACTTTTGAGACTAGAAGAACTAGGCTGTGCCCATCTACCACTACTGAACATTCTGATCAGGGTCACAATAGATGGATCCTGAGAGAAAAGGAGAAAGATGTGGAGCGGAACTCCAAATTCCCAAAGAAACCAGACTTACTGGACCCTTTGATACTGGAGGAATCCCCCAGACTGACTCCTGGTCTGAGATACTCTTTAAACTTTATACTAAACTATCCCCTGAAGTTACCTTTAAATAAATAACAGGTTAGCTCAGAAAGTACTACACTCTTTTCAAAAAGTATCTGCATGAAACCAACTAGGTAACAGTTACTCTAAAGCACAGATGAGAATGTTGGGGTCAGTGAGACTAAGTTAATGGGAATGGAACAACTAGAATGGAAAATATGAGACAATGAGGAAGAATGCAACCAATGTCACTAAACATTACATGTAGAAATTATTGAATTGGGAATCTGTTTCACTGTGTATACTTTCACTAAAAAATACAATTAAATATCAAAACAAAAAGCTAAAATAGAAATGGCTTAACCACAAGAAGTTCCTTTTGCTCTCACACACATAATATAGTATAACCACTAAAAGTCCAAGGCCAATATGGTAGCTCCATGGTATTGGGAGCCCAGGTTCTTTCTTTGTGGCTCACCCATCCTCAATCTGTGGCTTTTGTCTCATATTTAAAGGTGGCAGCTCCACATCTCACTACCACATGTGCATTCTAACCAGTTGGAGAGATAAAACGGAAGTGCAGAGTACATCCCATTTCTTTTAAAAGAAGTTGCATGGAAGTTGCACACTACGCTTCTGCTCACATCCCAGTGAGTCATACGTGTGTTCACATGGCACGACCTAACTGCAAAGGACCAGTCTTGGAAGAAATACAAGCAGAATGCTCCTTAGAAGTAAGGATGGTGAGACTTCCACTGGCCTACTTTGGACCAATTGTTAGAAAAGGGCAGTTGTTGTTAGGTGCCATGAAGTCGGTTCTAACTCACAGCAACCCTATGTACCACAGAACGAAACACTGCCCAGTCCTGTGCCATCCTCACAATCACTGCTGTGTTTGAGACCATTCCTACAGCTACTGTGTCACTCCGTTTCACTGACAGTCTTCCTCTTTTTCACGGACCTTCTGCTTTACATGCATGTTGTTCTTCTCCAGGGACTGGTCCTTCCTCTCAACATGTCCAAAGTACATGACACAAAGTCTTACCATCTTTGCTTCTAAGGAGCATTCTGGCTGGACTTTCAAGACAGATTTGTTTGTTCTTCTGGCAGTTTATGGTATATTCAATATTCTTCACCACCACGATTCAAATGCATCAATTCTTCGATCTTCCTTATTCACTGTCCAGCTTTTGCACACATATGAGGTAACCGAAAATACCACGGCTTGGGTCAGGATCACCTTGGTCCTCAAGGTGACATCTTTACTTTCAACACTGTAAAGAGGTCCTTTGCAGCAGATCTGCCCAGTGCAAAACATCATTTGATTTCTTGACTGCTGCTTCCAAGGGTGTTGAAAAGGGCATCATAGTTGATAAAGTGGAGGGTACACAAATGCAGGGGAGGCCCTTGATGAGATGAATTAATACAGTGGCTGAAATAATAGACTCAAATATAACAACGATCATGA
The DNA here is from genome assembly GCF_024166365.1 of Elephas maximus indicus. Taxonomy (NCBI): domain Eukaryota; kingdom Metazoa; phylum Chordata; class Mammalia; order Proboscidea; family Elephantidae; genus Elephas; species Elephas maximus. Next base: position 20,455,276 of record NC_064831.1, read on the forward strand.
AGATGGCACAAAGCCAGGCAACGTTTAGTTCTGTTATTTATATATATGTGTGTATATATACATATATGGTTGCCAAGAGTCAGTCGACCCAACAGCAACTAACAATAATTTCAACGGAGTCTTTGGCAATCTCTGCCAAGTCAATTTTTTTTTTTAATTTAAAAATTTTAAAGGACAGTAAATTCTATTTACGGTTCTAAATAATTGTTTAGAAACACCAATTGCTATTACCTAATCACTCTCCCTCTGATATTTGGTTCCAAAGTTCACCACGTTTTCCCCAAGTCCACTCTTAACCAATTTCATCCCCAATACCAATGCCTCAAGAAAAGAAAGAAAAAACATTGTCAAGTATGGTTGCAACTAACAACCATCAAGTAAAATGATTTCTCAAGTGAAAATGCAAAGTACATCAAAAATTACTTTATATCCCCCCTTTCTCCCTTTAATGAGTTTTTAAATCATTAGCTTCTGTAACCAACAATCATTTATCTAGTTTGGGAAAAAAACTCACTTGTCTTTCTTAACATAAGGCGACAGTATTATTATTAAATTCTGATTATGTCAAGTAAAAACAGTATGTTCTGCCAAAGTCAAGACTAGTTTTTAAAAATTAAAATAACAAGGGACAAAACACTGCAATAGAAAGGCGAAAAAGGAATTATTTTGTAAGGTTTTTTTTTTAAATCTGCTATTACAATGCTCCCTTTATTGCCAAAAGGTTGATCAAGGAAAACAAAATATAGAAAAATTAAGAAATTAAGGTAGATCACCACTTACTATGTTGCCTTGGGCTGCTGTAGGATTAAATGAACAATGCTCATGAAATGCAAATAATAATTATTCAATGACAATAGTTTTTACCATGATAAAACATACAATAAATGTCACCATGGTCTAGCATAACTATGACATGAAAACATAACATTAACTGGCTTTTCAGTTATTCTTTATCAATTCTGAAGGCAAAATTAATATGGAAAAATAGGCTTGAAGTTTGTAAACTCAGCTTTCCTAGCACTCATCATAAAATAAGCATGAAGTGAGGGGCGACTAATGTCCAAAGGGGATAAAATAACATGACAGTGAATAATATGGCACCCTGAATATGCCCTTTAATTAGGGTTAACTTTTCAGATGAAGAAAGCTATGGGAAAGACTTTGAGGAGGTCAAGATAAGAAAACAGTCCTCCCGATCTCTCACTTATAATATTTTTTATGCCTACTATTTCCCTACCTGCCCAGAAGAATCCCAAAATTAACTAGCAAGAACTGTATTTGCTTGAGAAGGCATTTGCAATGAATAATTCAACCAACAAATGTTTACTGAATTTAGTGAGCATTTACTACATGTGGCTAAGAGCTCAGGCTGCTAACCAAAAGGCTGGCAGTTCAAATCCACCAGCCATGCCTTGGGAGCCCTATGAGGCAGTTCTGTTCTGTTTTATGAGGTCGTTATGAGTTGGAATCCACTCAACACCAATAGGTTTGGTTTTTTTTTGTTTGTTTGTTTAGTCCACATGTGATAATCTTAATTCCTTTATTACTGAGTTGGGTTTTTTTTGTGGTGTTGTTGCTATTTGTTTCTTTTTAAGGAATTCAGGTTTAATAAAAGCAAGGTAATTAAAACTAAGAATACAAAAACAGTAAATCTTATTTTAAAGATGTTCTGGCAATAGTTGTAGGCTGAAAAATCTTATCCTTTTCTCTTTCCGTCCATCCCCACAGATTCATGTCTGGTTTCTGTTCTGCAACGTCACCATAAAATCTCTTTTACTTAGTCCTAATAATCCAGAATATTCTCCTTAACTTTTTATAAAGTACAGTTCTACCTAGTGCTCACTTTTTTTTAACTCACAATTATGGCTCAGGCACGCAGTGTTTCAGCACAGGGTATAACCTGCTTCCCTTCATGGTCTGCAAATACTCCCTTCTCACAGTCCAGCTGTTACTAGAGGGGCTTTACAGCATTTTTACATGTGCAAAGAAATGTTTTTTTAAAAACGAAAGTTGGAAAAGCAGCTATGCGAACAGTACTTAGTAGCAGCAGCAGCAAACTTTCCTATACTTAAAGGACAGGCAAATGCAATCTATTGTATCCCTTGCAAATTAACAATGAACCTATCAGAAGGCTGATTACAGTAATAAGAGTAATAAACCCAGTACCCAGTGCTGTCGAGTCGATTCCGACTCATAGCGACCGTATAGGATGGATAGTAATAATAAATATCTAGGACAGATTCTGAGATTTTATTCTGTCTGCTGGTTCTCAAACTTTAAGGTACATAAGAACCACCTGAGATGTAAACTAAAAATGCATGTCCCACACAGGCAAAACCCTAGAAGAATTCAGGAAAACAACAAAATGACAAAATAGACAATCAGAAATCATACAAAAACAACTAGAAATTCAGAAGATTAACAATAAAATACCAGATACAGACAGCTTAATGGAAGGACACAGAAATAGAACTGAATTAATGGAAAAAAGAATCAGTGGCATAAAGAACTAATCCCTTCATAGCAATTTGTTGCAGGAACAATCAGAAAAAAGAATTAAAAAAAAATGAAGAGAGCCTAAGAGTTACGTGAGAGAGTATCAAGAGGAGTAATTCACACGTAATAGGAATTCCGAGAGAGAAGGGGAAAAAAGCACACAGAAAATTTTTGAAGATTTACTGGCAGAAAACTTCCCCAACATCAAGAAAGACAAGAAACTGTCCATTCAAGAAGGCTAAAAGCACCCCATACAGGATAGATCGCTACCCCTCCCAAAAGTCATCAAGACATATGATAATAGAACTTTACAAAACCAAAGACAATTAATTGTGAGAGCAACTTATAGGAAATATTACCTACAAAGGGGCACCAATATGATTAAGTGCTGATTTCTCAACAGAAACCATGCAAGCAAGAAGGCAATGGGGTGACAAATATAAAACCCTGAAAGAGCAGAACTGCCAAAAAAAAAAAAAAATCATATATCCAGCAAAATTATCTTTTAAATACAAAGGTGAAACTAGGACATTCTCAGAAAAACAGAAATAGGAAATTTATAAAAAACCAGATCAACAATACAACAAATATCAAAGGGAGTCCTTTGGACAGAGAATTAATGACATCAGACAACAACCTGAAATGAAAACACACAACACCATCACCCAAAAACCAACCCATATAAAATTCCAAAAATTAAAATAAACCTGTGAAACTGAAACCAGAAATGTCAATCTGTAAACTACAAAAACTTCAAAACAAAAAGGAGAATAAATAGTGTAGTCATAAAACTTCCATATGGAGAGGAAGTCAAGGTAATATTAAGATAAACAGATTGAACGGTGGGAAGCAAGCCCATACCACTTTCCATCTGACACCCCCAACAATCAGGCGAGGGGCTGTGAACACTCCTACACCGAGGGACCAACATCGGGAGGCAGACAGCACCACACAGTCTGCCCTCAGCTACCTCATCAAATCAGTGTACAATGAAGTGGGCTCGCCCTGCCTGCTCCTGATGTCCCCACCTAGACAAGGTGGTGAGAGCTATCATGCCAACAGACAAGCAAGCAGCAAAGCACGCCAGGCACACCAACCTTGATGTATCAAAACAAAACAAAAAAGCAGTATGAAACAAACATACAATTTAAAAACATATGTATTTCAATGTCTCAGAGAGAGGAAACAATATCAAAACATATTTTAAAAAAAAAGGGCAGGACAAGATGGCTCCAGCAAATGACCAAAATAAAGAATCAGATAACTTTCTAGAAGAAAAAAGACAGTGGGACTAAGTGATATGGAATTGAAAAGACTAATATTTAGGGCTCTCCAAGAGATTAGGAAGGCAACCAAGGAAAACACTGACAAAACCTAGGAAAAATAGACAAAAATCATGGAAAACACAAACAAAAACATAGTCAAAATCAATGAAAACACAGACAAAGCAACAAAAAAATTCAGGAAAATAACATAAGAACAAAATGTCAAAATAAATAATTAGAAATCATACAAAAAGAGCAACTAGAGATCCAAAAGTTAAAGAACAAAATTTCAGAAATGAACGACTCAGTACAAGGTTTTAGCAGCAAATTTGAAACAATGGAAGAAAGAGCCAGGATACTGAAGACAAATCCATGAATACCACACTTTGTTTGAGGAAAAATCACAGAAAAGAATGAAGAAAATATAAGAATTATATGGGACACAATCAAGAGCAAAAATCGGCACGATTGGAGTTCCAGAAGAGAGGGAGAAAATAGAAAATGCAGAACAGATTGTTGAAGATTTGCTGGCAGAAAACATCCCAAGTATCATGAAAGACAAAAAGCTGACTCTCCAAGAAGCTTGACAAACCCCATACAGGACAGACCCCAAAAGACAATCACCAATACATATCATAGTCACACTTGCCGAGACCAAAGACAAAGAAAGAATCCTGAGAGCAGCTTGAGAAAAACGAAAAGTCACATACAAAGGGGAAACAACGAGACTAAACTCTGATTACTCAGCAGAAACTACGCAGGCAAGAAGGAAATGGGGTGACATATATAAAACCTTAAGAAAAACAAAAAAACAGAGAGTCTTAATAGGTACACCAGCCTAGGGACAAGGACAAGAAGGCAGGAGGGGGCAGGAAAGCTGGTAATGGTGAACCCAAGGTCAAGAAGGGGAGACTGTTGACACATTGTGGGGCTGGCAACCAATGTCACAAAACAGTACATGTATTATTTAATGAGAAACTAATTTGCTCTGTAAACCTTCATCTAAAGCACAATTTAAAAAAAAGAAATAAATGGGTTGGCAGAGCCAAATAATTTCCTTTTAATTGCCAACAGAGAGTAACAAAACTCTCTCTCAAATATGATGGCAAAATTGATATTTACAGATAAATAAAAATAGGGTAATTCATAAAAACCAAATCAAACTTAGAAGAAGTATTAAAGGGAGTCCTTAGGTTAGAGAGCCAAAAACAGAGTCTAGGACAGCACCAGCCAGATACCAAAACCCACTGCCGTCGAGTCGATTCCGACTCATAGTGACCCTATAGGACAGAGTAGAACTGCCCCATAGAGTTTCCAAGGAGTGCCTGGCGGATCTGAACCGCCAACCTCTTGGTTAGCAGCCGTAGCACTTCACCACTACGCCACCAGGGTTTCCAACCTAAAAAAAAAAAAAACCTCTCAATTAATAAAACAAAAGCTAAAAGACTTAAAACAGGGAAACAGAAACATCAATCTCTAAGTAACATCATCCGAAACAACTAAAGGGGAAATAAACAGAACTTTTACTATGTACGGGTACAGAACTTTCCAATGGAGAGGAAGTCAAGGCAATATCAAATAATAAAACACCGGTTCAAACTTAGAAATACAAGGGTAAATTTTTTTACTATGAAAGTTAACAAACCTACTCAATTAAATAAAACAGAAGAAAAGCATACCCAGTAAACAAAATCTACAATAACGAAAGAAAATAAAATCCACAAACAGAAGGAACTCAGCACAGGAAAGTACAACAAAGAAAATGTCACCACCACCACCCCGCCAAAGGCACAACAATATGTAAGCAATAAACTCTTATCTATCGATAATCACACGGAATGTAAAAGACTTAAATGCACCCAAGAAGACCCATACAGTGGCAGAATGTATACAAAAACATGACCCATCAATACACTGTTTACGAGACACATCTTAGACACAAAGACATAAATACATTAAAAATCAAAGGATGGAAAAAAATGTATCAAGCAACAAGTAACCAAAAAAGAACACAAGTAGCAATACTAATCTCAGATAAAGCAGACTTTAAGGAAAATCAACCACGAAAGACAAGCAAGGACATTATACAATAATTAAAGGAACAATTCACCAAGAAGACGTAACCATAATATCTATGCACCCGCAGCAGTGCTCAGAAATACATAAAACAAACTCTAACAGCACTGAAAAGACAGACAGTTCCACAGTAATAGCTGGAGACTTCAACACATCGCTCTCGATAAAGGACAGAACATCTAGAAAAAAATTCAACCAGGATACAGAAGATCTAGAGGCCACAGTCCACTATTTTGACCTCATACGCATACATAGAACACTCCACCCAACAGCAGAAATGCATACATACTTTTCTAACACACATGAAATATTCTCCAGAGCAGACCACATTTTAGGCCATAAAGCAATCGTCGATAAAAGCCAAAACATCGAAAAAATACAAAGCATTCTCTCTGATCACAATACCATGAAAGTAGAAATCAGTAACAGGAAGAGCAAGTTAAAAAAAAAATCGAATACATGGAAAATGTGTAACACCTTGCTCAAATACAACTGGGTAATAGAGAAATCAAATGAGAATGAAAACACATAATACCAAAACCTCTGGGACACAAGAAAGCAGTGCTCAAAGGGCAACTTATAGTAAAATGCACACATCAAAAAAGAAAAACGGGTCAAAATCAAAATGTTAGCCCTATAATTCAAACAAATAGAGAACAGCTAAAGAAGCTCACAGCCACCACAACCAACCAACCACTGCCGTCGAGTCGGAATAACAAAGATTAGAGTAGAAACACATGAAATAGAAAACAAAAATAGAAAGAATCAACGAGACCAAAAGTTGTTCTTTGAAAAGATCAATAAAATAAACAAACCACTGGCCAAACAGAGAAAAGAAAAACTGGAGGGGAAGAAAATAACACAAATAAATGATATGAGGGACATTACAACAGACGCAACTGAAATGAAAGGATCTTAACACAATACTGTGAAAAATTGTATTCCAACAAATCAGAGTACGTAGAGGAAATGGACAAATTTCTAGAAACACACTACTTACTAAACTAACACAAACTGAAATAAAAACTCTGAACAGAACCATAACAAGTGAACAGATTGCAGGAATAGGAAAAAAAAAGCCCTGGCCCTAACAGCTTCACTGAAGAATTCTACCAAACATTCAGAAGAGCTCACAGTAGTACTACTCAGACTATTTCGGAGCATAGAGAAGGAAGGAATACTCGTGAATTCCTTTTATGAAGGCTATAAAGATTAAAAAAAAAAAAAAAAATTTTTTTTTATCTTGATACCAAAGCTAGGCAAGAACCAAAATAAAAACACCAGACTGGTTGCCATCAAGTCAACGCTGACTCATAATGACCCTGAAGGACAGAGTAGAACTGCCCCATAGGGTTCACAAGGGTAAGGTGGTGGATTCGAACTGCTGACCTTTTGATTAGCAATCAAGTTCTTAACCTCTGCGCAACCAGGGCAAAGACACCATACAAAAAAAAAAGTACAGACCAATATCTCTCATGAATCTAGAGGCAAAAATACTCAACAAAATTCTAGTCATTAGAAAAGAACATCATATAAAAGACCTAAATATAAAACCTACAGTGATAAAGACCATGGAAGAAAAAAATAAGGACAACACAAGGGCCCTAACAGACGGCATAAACACAATACAAACCACAACTAACAATGCACAAACATCAAAAGATAAACTAGGTAACTGGGAGCTCCTAAAACTTAAACACTTAACGCTAGTCGAAAGACTTCACCGAAAGAGTAAAAACAGAACCTACACACTGGGGGGAAAAAAAATTTAGTTAAGACATACCCAACAAGAGTCTAGTATCTAAAATTTATTGACTGCTTCAACATCTCCATATCAAAAAGATCAATAATCCAATTAAAAATGGGCAAAGGATACAAACAGACACTTCACCAAAAAGACATTCAGGCAGCTAAAAGGCATAAGAGGAAATGCTCCAGATCACTAGCCATTAACCAAAAAACCAAACCAAACCCAGTGCTGTCGAGTCAATTTTAACTCATAGCGACCCTATGGGACAGAGGAGAACTGCCCCACAGAGTTTCCAAGGAGTGCCTGGCGGATTCGAACTGCTGACCCTTTGGTTAACAGCCGTAGCACTTAACCACTACACCACCAGGGTTTCCCACTAGCCATTAGAGAAATGCAAATCAAAACTACAATAAGATACCATCTCACCCCAGTATCACTGGCACAAGTCAAAAAAAAAAAAAAAAAGGTAACTAACAAACCTGGGAAAGGTTGCAGAGGGACTGGAACTCTTGAGCATTGCTGATGGGAATGTAAAATGGTACAACCACTGTGGAAAACAATATGGTGCTCCTCAAAAAGCTAGAAATAGAAATATATCCTAGAGAAATAAGACCTGTCAGACCTGTCTCACAAATGAGCTTAGGCATACCCATGTTCATTGCAGTATTATTCACAACAGCGAAGAGATGGAAACAACCTAAGTGCCCATCAACAGATGAATGTATAAACGAATTATGGTACATACACACAATGGAATACTACACAACAAAAGAACAACGATGAATCCATGAGACATCTCACAACATGGATGAATCTGGAGGGCATTATGCTGAGTGAAATAAGTCAATCACAAAAGGACAAATATTACTAGAGACCACTATTATAAAAACCTATGAAGAGGTTTACACACACACAAAAAAAATGACCTTTGATGGTAACAAGGGAGGAGGCTGGTGGGGAGAAGAAGAGTCAACTTTGGTGAAGGGAAAAACAACACACAATTTTGGGAAAGTCAGCACAACTTGACCAAGGCAAAACCACAGAAACTTCCTACACACATTCAAACATCTTGAGGGACTGAGTTACTGGGGCTGAGGGCTGGGGACCAAGTCTCTGGGGACATCTAGGTCAACTGGCATTACACTGTTCATAAAGAAAATTCCACATCCTACTTTTGTGAGTAGCATCTGGGGTCTTAAAAGCTTTCGAGCAGCCATTTAAGGTACATCTACTGGTCCCATCCCATCCAGGGCAAAGCAGAATGAAAAAAATCTAAGGCTCAAGGAAAGGATTAGTCCAGAGGACTAAGGGACTATATGAACCACAGCCTCTCCCAGCCTGAGCCCAGAAGAACTAGATGGTACCTAGTTACCACAGCCGAACACACTGACAGGGATCACAATATCGGGTCCTGGACAGATGGGGAGAAAAACGCAGAACAAAATTCAAATTCACTGGGGGGAAAAAAAAAAGACCAGACTTTACTGCTCTGACAGAGACTTGAGGAACCCCCCCCGCCCCCACCAAGACTATAGCCACCTGGCAACCTGCTAACTCGGAACTGAAGCCACTCCCCAAGTACATTTTTCACCCGAAGATTAAACAGGCCTGTTTTTATAAAACCAACAATAATACATGTAAGGAACCTGCTTCTTAGCTCAATCAAGTATACAGGACCAAATGGGTAACACATGCCTAAAAGCAAAGATGGCAGAAAGGGACAGGAAAACTGGTCAAATGGACATGGGGAACCCAAAGTGGAAAGGGAAAGTGGAAGAGCGCTGACACATTGTGGGGATTGCAACCAATGTCATAAAACAATTTGTGTATAAATTTTTGAATGAGAAACTAATTTGTGCTTTAAATTTTCACCTAAAACACAATAAAATTTAAACAAACAAAAAAAGACAACAGACTGTTTTAAGTTTAGGAAGATAAGGCAAATTTCAGAGTAACTACAAAAAAAAATTAATAAATATACTCATCAAAATAAAGATGACGAAAATCAAAGAGACTCAGTAAACTCAACGACAAGGACATGGAAAAATGTCCATAAACAAAAAGAACTCTGCACAGAAAATTAAACAGAACAAAAAAACCAATGACACCCCACACATACAAAAAAAAAGGCATAACAAAATGGTAGCAGTAAATTCAGACCTATCAATAATCTCTGAATGTAAATGGTTTAAACGCACCAGATAAGAGACTGAGTGCCAGAATAGATTAAAAAAAAAAAAAATGACCTATCAAAATTTTGCCTACAAGGGACACACTTTAGACACAAAGACATAAACCGGTTAAAAATCAAAGGGTGGGGAAAAAAAAGAAAAAATCAAGCACAGTAACCAAAAGAGCAGGACTAGCAATAATAATCTGATAAAATAGAATTTACGTCAAAATCCATTATAAGAGGCCAAAAAAAGATTATATATTAAAAAGGGTCAATCCACCAAGGGGAAATAACCATAATAAATATTTCTAAACCCAATGACAGAGATCCAAAATACATAAAACAAACTCTAACAGAACTGAAAAGAGCAACAGGCAATAATATTAGGAGACTTCAACACAGCACTTTTGATGATGGACAGAACAACCAGAAAGAAATTCAACAAAGATATAGAAGATCTAAATACCACAATCAACCAACTCAACCTTGTAGACATTTATAGAACACACCACCCAACAGCAGCACAGTACACATCCTTCTCCAGGGCACATGGATCATTTTCCAGATCATATTTTAGGTCACAAAGTGAGACTCAATAAATTCAAAAACATCTAAATAATACAAAGCATCTACTCTGATCATAAGGTCATAAAACTGGAAATCAGTAACAGAAAGAACAAGGAAAAAATTAAATACATGCAAGTTGTATAACACTCTACTTTAAAACTATTGGGTAACAGAAGAATTAAACATGAAATCAAAAACTCTTAGAATCAAATGAGAATGAAAACACAACATACCAAAACCTTTGGGACACAACACAGCAAAGGCAATGCTCAAAGGAGAATTTATGGCAGTAAATGCACACATCAAAAAGACCACAATCAACAGCTTAACCCTGCAACTCAAACAAACAGAAAAGGAGTGGCAAAAGAAGTCCACAGTCACCCGAAAAAAAGGAAATAATAAAGATCAGAGCAGAAATGAATGGAAAAGAAAACAGAAAAACAATAGAATCAACAAGACTAGAAGCTGGTTCTTTGACAGGATTAATAAAATTGACAAACCACTGGCCAAACTGATAAAGGAAAAAAATGAGAAGATGCAAACGACCAAAATAAGACAAAAGATGGGTGACATTACAACAAAACCAAGTGAGAGAAAAAGGATCATAATAGAATAAACTACTTCAACAAATTCGAAACCTGGAAGAAATGGGTACATTTCTAGAAACACACTACCTACCTAAACTAACACAAGCTGACAGAGAAAACCTGAACAGAGGCCCGTGACAAAAGAAGAGATTGAAGACGTTAAAAAAAAAAAAAAAACCTGGCCCAAGTGGCTTCACTAGGGAATTCTACTAAACATTCAGAGAACTCATACTAGCACTACTCAAACTATTCCAGAGCATAGAAAAGGAAAAAATACTTGTGAATTCATTCTATGAAGCAAGCATAACCCTGATACCAAAGCTAGGCAAAGATGTCACAAAGATACAGATCAATACCCCTCGTGAATAGAAGCCCTGGTAGTGCAGTGGTTAAGAGCCTGGCTGCTAACCAAAAGGCTGGCAGTTGAAATCCACCAGTCCCTTCTTGGAAACCCTATGGGGCAGTTCTACTCTGTCCTATAAGGTCACTATGAGTCGGAATCAACTAAACGGCAACGGGTTTGGTTTTGGTTATCTCCCATGAATAAAGACATAAAAATTCTCAACAAAATTCTACCCATTAGAATGCAACAGCCTATCAAGAAAATAAGACATCACAATCAAGAGGGATTCATACCAGTGATGCAAGCAAGGATTGTTCAACACTAGAAAATCAATCACCATAATTCACTACATAAACAAAACAAAGGAAAAGAATCGCATGATCATCTAAATCAACGCAGAAAAGGCATCTGATAAAACCAACACCCTTTCCTGATAAAAACTCTCAGCAAAATAGGACTAGAAGGCAAATTCCTCAACATGATTAAGGGCTTGTATGCAAAACCTGCAACCTGATTGAAAGCATTCACCTTCAGAACAGGAACGAGACAAGGATGCCCATTATCACCACTCTTATTCAATACTGTACTGGAAATGCTAGCTACCGCAGTAAGGCAAGAAAGGGAAATACAGAGTATCCAAATTGGAAAGGAAGAAGTAAAACTATCCTTATTTGCAGATGACATCACGCTATACACAGAAAATGTCTGAGACTCCGTAAGAAAGTTACTGGAACTAACAGAAGGATTCGGCAAAACACAGGGCACAAGATCAACACACAAGCATCAGTTCCTCTACGTTATCAGGGACTCTGAAAAGGAAATCAAAAAATCAATACCATTTGCAATAGCCCCCAAAAGTATAAAATACCTAGGAATAAATGCAACCAGAGATGTAAAAAAAAAAAAACTTACACAAGGAAAACTAAAATAAGACACCACTTCAAGACACTGAAATGGAAAAACACTCCATGTTCATGGACTGGAAGATTTAACACTGTGAAAATGTCAATACTAACAAAAACAATCTATTGATGTAATGGGATCCTGATCCAAATCCCAACAACATTCTTTAATGAAATGGAAAAATCAGTCTCCGATTTTACACGGAAAGGAAGGAGGCCCTGAATAGCTAAAGCAATATTGAAGAATAAGAACAAAATTGGAGGCCTCACACCTTGTGATCTCAAAATTAACTATACAGCCACAGTAATCAAAACTGCCTGGTACTGATTCAATTACAGACAACAGACCAATGGGACAGAATTGAAAACCCAGAAGTAAAATCATCCCATCTACAGGCAGCTGATCTTCAACAAAGGGTCAAAGTCCATTCAATGGGGAAGAAACAGTCTGTTTAACAAACTGGAAACCCACAAGCTGAAAAATGCATCAGGATCTACTTATACCATGCACAAAAACTAACTCAAAATGGATCAAAGACCTAAATGTTAAAGCTAAAACTATAAAGTTCCTGGAAGATAACATAGGATCAAAACTAGGGGACCTAATTCTCAGCATAAACAGTCTATCAAACAATACTAAAAATGTACAAACAACAGAAGATAAATTAGATAACTGGGAACCACTAAAACTTAAATATTTAAGCTCATCAAAAGACTTTACCAAAAGAGTAAAAAGAGAACCTACAGGCTGGGAAAAAATCTTTGGCAAGGACGTATTTGGTAAGGGTCTGATCTCTAAAATATATAGACAACTTCAACAATTCAGCCGCAAAAAGGGAAACACACCAATCATAAAATAGGCAAAGGACATGAACAGACACTTCACCAGAGAGGACATTCAGGCAGCCAACAAACACATAAAGAGACATTTGCAATCATCAGCCATTAGAGAGATGCAAATCAAAACTACGATGAGATACCATCTCACCCCTGCAAAAACAGCAATCATCAAAAAACCAAACCAAATCCGTTGCCGTCATTACAATAAAAAACCCCAGAAAACAAAGAATGCCAGCGAGGTTTTGGAGGGACTAGAATTCTTATACATTGCTGGTGGGATTGTGAAATGGTATAACCACTAAGGAAAACAGTATGTCACTTCCTTAAAAAGCTAGAAATAGAAATACCTCATGATCCAGCAATCCCACTCTTAGGTACATATCCTATAGAAGTAAGAGCTGTTACACGAATAGACATATGCACACCCACGGTTCACGGCAGCATCATTAACAACAGCAAAAAGATGGAAACAACCTAAGTGCTCCTCGACGGATGAATGGATAAACAAATTGTGGTACATACATACAGTGGAATGCTATAATAATACAACTATAAGACTAATGAGTCCACGAAACATCTGATAACATGGTTGAATCTGGGGGACATGATGCTGAGTGAAATAAGTCAATCACAAAAAGAAAGATATTATATGGTCCCACTATTATAAAAAGTCAAGAGACACATACATACAGAAAGCAAAGTTCTCTGACGGTTACCAGGGGCAGGAAGGAGATGGAGAGAGAATTACTTTCTAGATAACAGACACTTGTTACTTTTGGTGATGGGAAAGCTGAGTCCCAATTTGGGTGACGTCAGTACAACTTGATCAAGGTAAATAAAGACAGTAAGTACATGAGGAAAAAAAAAAAAGCACGCTCACAGGCTCTACCTATTTTACCCAATCCCAACGTTTCTGTTCAGTAGGGGGGCACAACCCAAAGGGCCTTTAAAAAGAAAAAAAAAAGCCCAGTTGATTTTGATACATGGGGTTTGTCAACTTTGAAAAACCTTGAGAAAAGCTCTCAATATCAAGCCACAATAGGAATATTTGGCAGTAAAATAGACCTAAAAGTACATCAATATTCACGTAATTAGTTGCATGTGTCTCATTAACCAATGCTATTTCATTTTTTTCAAATAATTGTTTCCCATTCTAAAATCATGACCTGCCTTCCCCTTCAATGGCTATTGAAAAATTAACCCTGATTAAGCATTTCCAGATAACGTACATCTTATACCCTAATGGGTAAAAAAGACAAAGCTGAAGATTAAAGAGGTACACAGTGCAAGGAAGGCAGCACTTTCGCAAGACTGTCTGATCAGCCAAAACGGGCGTTTAGAAAATACATACAATTTTTAGGTCAAGCTAAGAACTGCAACGCAAAACTGGTTTGATTCAAATCCATCCCATCCTGAAATGGACAAAATGAAAGCCACAAAAACCTAGGTGTATGATGAGGCACTCTGAAAGGCTCCTGCTTTTCTTTTTAATCAAAGGAATGAAATGAATAAAACCAAACAAAACAAGGACAAAAAAAAAGACCATCACAAACTGATTAATTCACGCTCTAGTATCATCAGAAAAATGAAGCAATCAAAACCGTATGATCCCTACTGCCCATTATCCCAAGTCTAAACTGGAGTTTGCAATACTGGACAAGAGGCAAATTCATAATCTGGTCTCACTCCTTCCCGTCTTATTTTTTACTACTCCCCAAAATAAAGCCACGACTCCTGACAGGCTGCTGTCCAGTCTGTTCTCTCGTCCCTGCCCATCTGTTCAAGATGCTCGCCTCTCTCCAGCTATATCACATCCCACCTTAACGGAATGGCTCAAATCCTATTTCTCTAATAAAATCTTCTAACCCACCGTTTTCCCAACTAAAATACTTACCCTATCTATTCGCATTCTGTTTTAATTTTTCTCTTAAGATTTCTTATTCCTGAGGTGGTATTACTGTTAAGATTAAGGCAGGAACCATGTGGTGTACCACGCAGGAATCAGGCATACCTTTCAGTTATTAGTGCTGAAGAAGAAAATTAGTAACTGACATTTTACTTTGCTTTTAAGGTTTTTCTTATCCAAGGAACCAAACATAAACCATAAATAGCCTGCTAGAACCTGCTCTACAGCAACGTAAACTTGTCTTATCCTACTGGAAAAGGATAGTCAAGAAACCATTACCTCCTAACTTAAATCTCAAAAAGTCCCTTGGCTGGGAGTGGGTGGAGGGCCGAATTATTAGCAGCCAGACCAGAACTAGCAAGGAGTCCTGGTGGTGCAGTGGTTAAGCACTCAGCAGCTAACCAAAAGGTCAGCAGTTTGAACAGTCTGCTTGCATAAAAAGATTACAGCCTTGGAAACCCTATGGGGCAGTTCTACTCTGTCCTATAGGGTCACTATGAGTTGGAACTGACTTGAAGGCAATGGGTTTAGGCAGAAGTAAACTCGTAACAGTAAATCTCAGTAAAGGGAGAAGGCAGAGTTAAGTCAATCGTGTTAAGATTAACCAATGGTTACTCTTCCACGCTTCTCTCTCCTCTTCTCTTCATGAACCCCACTGTATCTAGCTTCTTTGAGCCATTTGCTTTTTCTGCAATCAAAACGGCCTCCCTATGTGCGTATAGAATAATTGCTCAGAATAAGCCTTATGGTTCAAATGCTGGTGACTTCTGATTATTTTTAGCATTAGTCACTCAGGTAAATCAAATCATGACATGCTTCTGTTTATAACCCATGGTTTTTTAGTCCAAATCCCTTTGCCATAGCACATGAAGAAAGTAATATGGTGCCAAGAAAAAGAGCAAATGTTTTGGAACATAACTCTTTCATACTAACCATGTGAACCTGAAGTTAAATTCTGAGATCCCAGTTCCTCAGCTGTGAAATGGGGATATCAATACCTTCTTTACAAAATTACTTGGATTTAATGAAACAATATAGATGAAGTATCTTGCATAATAACCAATAAAAAAAAAACCCATTGCCGTCGAGTCAATTCTGAATCATAGCCACCCTACAGGACCCTTAGGGTTTCCAAGGAGCACCTGGTAGATTCAAGCTGCAGACCTTTTGGTTAGCAGCCGTAACACTTACCCACTACGCTACCAGGGTTTCCATCGTACATGACAGATACACAGAAATACTAGTTCTTTTTATCTCCTTTCCTCTTCCTACAAACATCTCTGAGCTTTACTTCCTGCTTCTCTTATACTGCCAACTTACCTTGTTGAGCCATCCCATACTATTTCCCACTCATGCCTCAGGGCCTTGAAACAAACGTGCTTTTCCAGTTTGTAAATACTACCTTATACTTGGTAAACTTACTACTCATCCTTCAAGCACCAGGTTCACTACCACCTCCTCCTCTAAGTGAGTCATTCTCCTCCTGGGCCCCCAGAGCACTGTATACATGCTAACATTAAGCTGCTGCCAAACCAAAAAACCCAAACCCACTGCCATCAAGTTGACTGCAACTCATAACAACCCTATAGGAAAAAGTAGAACTTCCCCATAAGGTTTCCAACACTGTAATCGTTGTAGAAGGCAACGGCCATGCCCTTCTCCCATGGAGCAGCTGGTGGGTTCAAACTGCCAACCTTTACGTTACTAGCCAGTGTCATAATTACTTATTTTTGAACTCTTCTTCCATTAGTTTTTTTTTTTATATATATAATTTTTATTGTGCTTTAAGTGAAAGTTTACAAATCAAGTCAGTCTCTCACACAAAAACCC
This sequence comes from Elephas maximus indicus, assembly GCF_024166365.1. NCBI lineage: Eukaryota > Metazoa > Chordata > Mammalia > Proboscidea > Elephantidae > Elephas > Elephas maximus. The sequence continues at coordinate 20,472,011 of NC_064831.1, forward strand.
ATATACACCTTGCTACATACTCCCAATTACTCTCCCCTGAGACACCCTGCTCTCTCCCTCCCCTCTCTCTTTTCCTGTCCATTTCTCCAGCTTCTAACCTCCTCCACCCTCTCATCTCCCCTCCAGGCAGGAGAGGCCAACATAGTCTCAAGTGTCCACCGGATCCAAGAAGCACACTCCTCACCAGCATCCCTCTCCAACCCACCGTCCAGTCCAATCCATGTCTGAATAATTGGCTTCAGGAATGGTTCCTGTCCTGGGCCAACAGAAGGTCTGGGGGCCATGACCACTGACGTCCTTCTAGTCTCAGTCAGACCAGTAAGTCTGGTCTTATGAGAATCTGGGGTCTGCATCCCACCACTCTCCTGCTCCCTCAGGGGTTCTCTGTTGTGTTCCCTGTGAGGGCAGTCATCAGTTGTAGCCAGGGACCATCTACTTCTTCTGGTCTCTGGATGATGTAGTCTCTGGTTCATGTGGCCCTTTCTGTCTCTTGGGATCGCAGTTACCTTGTGTCCTTGGTGTTGTTCATTCTCCTTTGATCCAGGTGGGTTGAGACCAATTGATGCATCTTAGATGGCTGCTTGCTAGCGTTTAAGACCCCAGACGCCACTCTTCAAAGTGGGATGCAGAATTTTGTGTTAATAGATTTTATTAAGACAACTGACTTAGATGTCCCCTGAAACCATGGTCCCCAGACCCCTGCCCCTGCTACACTGGCCTTCGAAGCATTCAGTTTATTCAGGCAACTTCTTTGCTTTTGGCTTAGTCCAATTGTGCTGACCTCCCCTGTATTGTGTGCCGTCTTTCCCTTCACCTAAAGTAGTTCTTACCTACTATCTAATTAGTGAATACCCCTCTCCCACCCTCCCTCCCTCCACCCTCTCGTAACCACAAAAGAATGTTTTCTTCTCAGTTTAAACTATTTCTCAAGCTCTTATAATAGTGGTCTTACACAATATTTGTCCTTTTGCACCAACTGACTAATTTCACTCAGCATAATGCCTTCCAGGTTCCTCCATGTTATAAAATGTTTCACAGATTCCTCACTGTTCTTTATCCATGCGTAGTATTCCATTGTGTGACTATACCGTAATTTATTTATCCATTCATCCGTTGATGGGCACCTTGGTTGCTTCCATCTTTTTGCTATTGTAAACAGTGCTGCAGTAAACACGGGTGTGCATGTATCTGTTCGTGTAAAGGCTCTTATTTCTCTAGGATATGTTCCAAGGAGTGGGATTGCTGGATCCTATGGTAGTTCTATTTCTAGCTTTTAGAGGAAGCACCAAATTGATTTCCAAAGTGGTTGTACCATTTGACATTCCCACCAGCAGTGCAGAAGTGTTCCAATCTCTCCACAGCCTCTCCAACATTTATTCTGTTGTGTTTTTTGGATTAATGCCAGCCTTGTTGGAGTGAGATGAAATCTCATTGTAGTTTTGATCTGCATTTCTCTAATGGCTAATGATCGTGAAGATTTCCTCATACATCTGTTAGCTACCTGAATGTCTTCTTTAGTGAAGTGTCTGTTCATATCTTTTGCCCCTTTTTTAATGGGGTTATTTGTCTTTTTGCAGTTGAGTTTTTGCAGTATCATGTAGATTTGAGATCAGGTACTGATCAGAAATGTCATAGCTAAAAACTTTTTCCCAGCCTGTAGGTAGTCTTTTAATTCCATTAGTTTTTAAACTCCTCTAACTCATCAAAAAAAAAAAAAAAAAAATTTTTTTTAACTCATCAGTACCTCCAATATAAATGCTACATAATGTGCGGTTGGCACTCATATTTTCTTAATGATTAATTAATAAATTGTCTAAACACCAACTCAGGTATGGCATCAAAGTGTCCAGAAGTCAACGGTGTGAGTTTCAACTTACAACTTACAAGTTAACTGGAAAAATCAAGGCAGGCTTACAAACTTCCTCCGCAATATCCTAGAAGGCCACAAGGTGGTGCTGTCTACACATGAAAGAGCTTTGTGTGCCTCTTCAGTCCCACTTCTAAAGGAAGAAGCTAGTAAAGGTGATCCAGTTGAAGGTGACAATGTATTAAACAGATGCTGATGCTGAAAGAATGGCGCTAACAAAAAGAAACTGATTAAATCAGTGAACGCAATTATTAGAGGGTGAGACAGTAACTTATAAAAAAAGGCTATTCAGCCGTTAATACAATATAAAAGTTTAAGTAGACCCTGACCAACCAAAAACTCTGCTCATGGCAATCAAGGCAAGGAGAACAGTAATGGTTCAGACTGTGTGTCAACTTGGCTGGGCCATGATTCTCAGCGTTTATATGTGACTCCCATGATGGAATCTGCTGTGAGCAGCCAATCAGTTAAAGGCGAGTTTCCTTGGAGGTGTTGCCTGCATCCGAATATAAGCAGACATTCTGGCTTTCTGCTATCTGGATCCTGCGGCTGCCTCCTATTCTCCTGACCACTGGTTCTTTGGACTTGAGCTACCAGCTTATCTGCTGACCTTGGGATCTGCAGACCTTCACAACCTGTGAGTAGGCACCCTGCCCTCTGACCTGCTCATCTTGAGTTCACCAGCCCCTGCAGCTACGTGAATGAGGAGAAGCCCTGCAGTCTGGCCTGCCAATGTTGGGATTCATCGATCTTCACAGCCCGTGAGCAAGAGCCCTGCTCTCCAACCTGCTGGTCTTGGGTTCACCAGCACCTGTGGCTACGTGAATCAAGAGAAGCATCCATCCTGACCCTCATACTTGCAACGTTCCAGCCTCTACAATCGCGTGAGCTGCTTCCTTGATATATATCTCTATATTTTTTTATATATGTATTTATACGCTCTACTGGTTTTGCTTCTCTAGAGAACCCAGCCTGAGACAGGGACCACGAATGACTAGAAGGAAAGAGAAGAGAGTTGTGACAAAATGGAGTGGAGGGACAGGGAGGTAGCTGTAGGCAAAGGATACTGAGCCAGGCATAACATCTGGCTCCAAACAGGCCCCTCTTGCCAACTACAAACATGAGCATCTAAATCTTCTGGAGAGAAGGTAACAAACAAAAACTGAAAAAACGGTGCCCACATAAAATTCACAAAATCTGAGAGAGTCAGTGGTCTCTAAAATTATTCTGACAAAACATGGCAAGAAGAGGGTACTGGCACAAACCAGAAGTGATTAGAGGAGGGAAGAAGCACCTGTACAACATTTTGCCTGGGCAACATTAACAAGGGCATTAGGGCACAGAGAAGCAAAGAGCCAGCAATCACCTGGTGAATGAGAACGACTGGCCATGAGCACCGTGAAACATGCAGAGACAGGTTAGGGAGACACTTCAGAAGAGCTGGCCATACAGCTGTCACTGAGAGATTAGGTACAACTGAAAACCACAGACAGCACAAAAATCCAATATTTCAGAAAAAAGGGTTTCGTTATACTAGTCAGGATATTACGCCACAGAGAACCATGTTTAAGCGACAAAACTGTTGGGGTCTAGGAGAAATGGAGATAAGATTCTTACTACCTACAGGCCCATATTTTGAACTAAAAAACTAGAAAGGGAAATAAAATGAAGACCAACAAAGGTTCCAAAATCTAGGTGGAGACAATCAGCAAGGAATCCCAGAGGGCCAGCTATCAGTGACCAGAAATAGAAAAACATGTTTTTTTCCTGTATCTACTGTCTCAAGCAACATCAGCCAAACAAACGTGCCAGGAAACAGAAAGTCCTCTAGGGAGCTTCTCCCTCTCCGCAACCTATGTTCACATTCCGTGAGTCCTCCTTGCAAGGATCTATAAACTGAAGTCCTCTGCTGAGGTCAGGGCCTAATCTTTTCTCTCTGTACTGTCGTACCTTTCTGACTGGCTTACACGGGTAAACTAAAGTATGTGATTATCCCTGAGAACATCCAAAATAAGTGATTATCCCAACATTCAAAAAAAAAAAAAATAAGAACTTTGCTTATTTAAAACAAATTATCCCTTTTTGGGGGTCCAGCAAATAGTTCATATTGAATACTTGTCAAGCCCTTTGAGGCTTCAGACTCTCCAGCCCTATTTCCAAGATTAAACCAACTGCTATTCAGCTGAGTGGGATTTCCTACCAACACATTGTTCCACGGCTTAAAGAAAGAAGTTGCAACAATGGCCACCTTCCAATATGCAGACGACTCTGCGGATACACAGAAATGTTCATCTTTTTCACAAATACATCACATCACTTCTGTTACTGAATTTTTAGCAAAGTTTAGTAACTATTTGTATTTTTGCTCCTCTGGCACAGCTCTTAGTTATAAGCTCAAAGACACAGCAATCTCCATTATTTATTTCTGTATGGCCAATGGCACAGAGCAAGCGCACTAGATAAATGAATGCGACATACATAGCACAGTAAGCAACCTTAACAATTATCCAGGTCAAGGGAAATGTGAAGTACACACACCACCTGTACTAGGGCATGAAGCATAGAACATATTTTAGAAAAAGCCCTACCAAAAGTTAGAGGTTTCAGCATTTACATTTTAACCTTCAGAACAACAATACTACAAATTATATATTCCGTAATTTTTAATCATACATAAATGAGGGCACTGGGTAAATGTATATAAATGATATAGAAATGCTCACAGATATGAAAAAAACTAACACATTTAAAAAGTAGAGGATAACTTTTTGTTCTTCTTCCTAAAAGTTCTGAACTATAAGAAAATTACTTCCCTTTTAAAAGAGGCCCCGGATAAATAAGACATTACTGAAAAAGAACAAAGTGGGAGGCCTTACTTTACCTGATTTTAGAACCTATTATACCACCACAGTAGTCAAAACAGCCTGGTACTGGTACAACAACATATACATAGACCAACGGAACAGAATTGAGAATCCAGACATAAATCCATCCACATATGACCAATTGGTATTGGACAAAGGCCCCAAAACAGTTAAATGGGGAAAAGACAGTCTTTTTAACAAATGGTGTTGGCATAACTGGATATCCATCTGCAAAAAAATGAAACAAGACCCATACCTCACTCCATGGACAAAAACTAACTCAAAGTGGATCAAAGACCTAAATATAAAATCTAAAATGATAAAGATCATGGAAGAAAAAATAGGGACGTTAGGAGCCCTAATACATGGCATAAACATTATATGAAACATTATAAAGAATGTAGAAGAAAAACTAGATAACTGGGAGCTCCTAAAAATCAAACACCTATGCTCATCCAAAGACTCCACCAAAAGAATAAAAAGACTACTACACACTGGGAAAAAGTTTTTCACTATGACATTTCTGATCAGCGCCTGATCTCTAAAATCTACATGATACTGCAAAAACTCAACTGCAAAAAGACAAATAACCCCATTAAAAAAGGGGCAAAAGATATGAACAGACACTTCACTAAAGAAGACATTCAGGTAGCTAACACATATATGAGGAAGTGTTCACAATCATTAGCCATTAGAGAAATGCAGATCAAAACTACAATGAGATTTCATCTCACTCCAACAAGGCTGCCATAAATCCGAAAAACACAAAACAGTAAATGTTAGAGAGGCTGTGGAGAGATTGGAACACTTCTACACTGCTGGTGGGAATGTCAAATGGTACAACCACTTTGGAAATCAATTTGGTGCTTCCTTAAAAAGTTAGAAATAGACCTACCATAGGATCCAGCAATCCCACTCCTTGGAACATATCCTAGAGAAATAAGAGCCTTTACACGAACAGATACATGCACACCCGTGTTTACTGCAGCACTGTTTACAATAGCAAAAAGATGGAAGCAACCAAGGTGCCCATCAACGGATGAATGGATAAATAAATTACGGTATAGTCACACAGTGGAATACTACGCATGGATAAAGAACAGTGAGGAATCTGTGAAACGTTTTATAACATGGAGGAACCTGGAAGGCATTATGCTGAGTGAAATTAGTCAGTTGGTGCAAAAGGACAAATATTGTGTAAGACCACTATTATAAGAGCTTGAGAAATAGTTTAAACTGAGAAGAAAACATTCTTTTGTGGTTACGAGAGGGTGGAGGGAGGGAGGGTGGGAGGGGGTACTCACTAATTAGATAGTAGGTAAGAACTACTTTAGGTGAAGGGAAAGACAGCACACAGTACAAGGGAGGTCAGCACAATTGGACTAAGCCAAAAGCAAAGAAGTTTCCTGAGTAAACTGAATGCTTCGAAGGCCAGTGTAGCAGGGGCAGGGGTCTGGGGACCATGGTTTCAGGGGACATCTAAGTCAATTGTCTTAATAAAATCTATTAACAAAACATTCTGCATCCCACTTTGAAGAGTGGCGTCTGGGGTCTTAAACGCTAGCAAGCAGCCATCTAAGATGCATCAACTGGTCTCAACCCACCTGGAGCAAAGGAGAATAAACAACACCAAGGACACAAGGCGATTATGATCCCAAGAGACAGGAAGGGCCACATGAACCAGAGACTGTATCATCCTGAGACCAGAAGAAGTAGATGGTCCCCGGCTACAACCGATGACTGCCCTCACAGGGAACACAACAGAGAACCCCTGAGGGAGCAGGAGAGTAGTGGGATGGCAGACCCCAAATTCTCGTAAGACCAGACTTACTGGTCTGACTGAGACTAGAAGGACCCCAGTGGTCATGGCCCCCAGACCTCCTGTTGGCCCAGGACAGGAACCATTCCCAAAGCCAACTCTTCAGACATGGATTGGACTGGACAATGGGTTGGAGAGGGATGCTGGTGAGGAGTGTGCTTCTTGGATCAGGTGGACACTTGAGACTATGTTGGCATCTCCTGCCTGGAGGGGAGATGAGAGGGTGGAGGGGGTTAGAGGCTGGTGAAATGGACACGAAGAGAGAAAGTGGAGGGATAAAGTGGGCTGTCCCATTAGGGGGAGAGTAATTGGGAGTGTGTAGCAAGGTGTATATGGGTTTTTGTGTGAGAGACTGACTTGATTTGTAAACTTTCACTTAAAGCAGAATAAAAATTATTAAAAAAAAAAAAAAAAGAAAGAAAAGAAAATTACTTCCCTTTTATACTTAAGAACTCTTGGTGAGGGAGTGCTATTTTAACACTAAGTTTTTTGGAAGATATTACCCAGTCAATAGTGACTCGATTACAAGGGCTAACCCACTGCCATGAAATCAATTCCTACTCATAGTGACCCTACAGGACAGCAAAGAACTGCCTCATAGACTTTCCAAGGAGCACCTGGTGGATCTGAACTGCCGAACCTTTGGTTAGCAGCCATAGCACTTAAGCACTATGCCCCCAGGGTTTCCTTACAAGGGCTATGTACCAACAAATAGGATAAAAAGTAGAGTCAGTAATATTTCTGATAACTGATGAAAATATTAAAGGCACCTGAGCTTCATTTTGAAACTATGAGATACAGGAGATACCCAACTTTTTAAAAAATTGCGGTAAGTCACTTAACCAACAGAGTGCTCAATATAAACTACTCAAGAGCTAGTAAAGTCAGAAATTCTACCGGTTCCCTACTGCAATCGATCTTGAATTTATAATAAACTTTAAACAATGCAACGTGGAAGTAAAGCGCTGAGAGTTATGTATTCAAAAAACTTTTTTTTAATGGAAGAAAAAAACACCAATACAAATTACGTACTCACTTCAACATAACAATCAAAGATGCAGCTAATCTGAAGATGAAGGATATATATATCCAAGGGTTCAAGACACAATTCATCCAATGTAAAAACCAGAAAACTAAACCCATTGCCATCAACTTGATCCCAACTCACAGGGACCCTATAGGACAGGGTGGAACTACCCTATGCGTTTCTAAGAGCACCTGGTAGAGTCAACTCCCAACCTTTCAATTAGCAGCTGTAGCTCTTAACCACCGCACCACACGGGTTTCCATTCAATTTAAAGGAGAGCCAAACCAGAAAAACTGACTCTCTTTAAAACCATCAAATGGGTTATGAGATTCATTTAAATCTTTCGTGCCTTTGTAAGTTACGTACTACAATTTCATCTTCACAAGCCCATTCCTCATCCAGAGAAAACTGGGGCTCAGAAAATTAACTGAACAAGGCCAGAGACAGAGCCCAATTCAAAGCCAATCCTGCCCAACTCTACTAAAACAGGTACCTTTCAACCTGCAAAGCAGCTTAAAGCTTCACTAACCCGTCGATGCAATTTATCAGAAAATACATAAAGCAATATTTATATATTGTAAATTATTTTAAACATCAATATTTAAGAGGATTTCAGGTTTTTTATTCACTAAGTAGTTTTATCAAAAAAAAAAAAAAAAAGACACAAATAATGTAACACCTAGTGGTGTGTGGTCAATCATCTTATTAGCCCTTTTATCAGGCAGTTAGGCCATAATGTGTATCTATCTAAAGGGTATCTTACTTTGAAATAACAATAAAAATCAGGAACTAACAACAAAGAACAGACTAAATGCCAGTTTCTGTGCTAAGCATGGCAAATAAAGACTAAATACAAATTTCTGTGCTAAGCACGGCAAATAAAAATATGAAACATAAACATGTAATTTATACACTTTTAAAGGAAACCCTGGTGGCATAGTAGTTAAGTGCTACGGCTACTAACCAAAGGGCTGGCAGTTCGAATCCACCAGGCGCTCCTTGGAAGCTCTATGGGGCAGTTCTACTCTGTCTTATAGGGTCGCTGCGAGTCGGAATCAACTCGACGGCATGGGGTTTGGTTCGGTTTGGTGCACTTTTAGAAGTTTTTATTTAAATACTCTTCTGGCCACCATTTAATTAAAAAAATTTTTTTAACTTAAAGACTACTAGAAAATATCACCATATGTACATAAAACAATCCTTCCTATGTCTGTATATATGTAGGCATGTATGCATATGTATATGTATACGTATATGTATATATACACACACACAGTCATATTTATATACTGTACACATCTACATCATAACACACACGGCTTGGTGTATAAACACCCTGCAACTGCAACTCTATGGAAAGGCTAATTTTTTAAACATAGCATTTTTTTAAATAAATGAAAAATCTTAGGTTTCACAATTTTTAATGTAATTTTTCATCACAACTTTTCTATTTTCATCACTATTTTTCTCACAACTGGACCAATAAGCAACATCATGACGAATGGAGAAAAGAGTCAAGTTTTCAAGGATTTCCTTTTACTCAGATCAATCAATGGCCATGGAAGCAACAGTCAAGAAATCAAATGATGTACTGCATTGGGAAAATCTGCCACCAAAGATCTTCTGAAACTGTGAAAATGCAAAGATGTCCCTTTGAGGGCTAAGATGTGCCTAATCCAAGTCGAGGTATTTTCAACTGCCTCAAATGCATGTGACAGCCGGACAATGAATAAGACAGGCCAAAGAACTGATGTCTTTGAACTATGGTGTTGGCAGAGAATATTGAACATACCATCAACCACCAGAAGAATGAACAAATCCATCTTGGAAGAAGTACAACCAGAATACTCCTTAGAAGCAAGGATGGTACTCTGGACAAATCAGGTGGGACCAGTCCCTGGAGAAGGATATCATGCTGGGTAAAGAAGATGGTCAGCGATATAGAGGAAGACCCTCAACAAGATGGAGCTCAAACACAGCAACAATTGCGAGGATGGTGAGGGACCTGACAGTGTTTCATTCTGTTGTATGCAGAGTCCCTGTAAGTTGGAACTGACTCAATGGCACCTAACAACACCAACATTTTTCTTTAAACAACCTACATTTCAAATATTCTTTTTCATAAACTTTTTACTATGAAAACTTTTAAACATATATAGACAAAATTCTATAATGAATCTCCACTGACCCATCACCCAACTTAAATGATTATCAACTCCCATCTGCCAAAAATCAGTACAAGAACATAGGATGGAGATAGTATTTTTTAAAAACACAGCTTTTTAAATGATATGGAACCTCCTTAAAAAGCTAGAAATAGAAATACCATTCAATCCAGCAATCCCACTCCTTGGAATATATCCTAAAGAATTAAGAGCCATCATGCAAACAGACATATGCACACACATGTTCACCCCAACGTTGTTCACAACAGCAAAAAGACGCAAATAAACTAAATGTCCATCAGCAGATTAGATAAACCATGGTACGTACACGCAATGGAATGCTACACAATGATGAAGAGCAATGATGAATCTGCAAAACGTCTCACACTATGGATGAATCTGGAGGGCGTTATATGCTGAGTGAAATAAGTCAATCAAAGAAAGGACAAATATTGTTACAGACTACTATCATAAAAATCCAAGAAAAGGTTTACACACGGAAAAACAATCTTTGATGGTTACAAGGGAGGGGAAAGGAAGGGAGACCATGAACTAGATAGTAGACAAGTGTAACTTCGGTGTAGGTAAAGACAACATGCAATAGGGGAAGTCAGTACTACCTTACCAAGGTAAAGTCACAGAAGCTTCTTAGACACATTCAAACACCTTGAGGGACTGAGTAAATGGGGCTGAGGCAGGAGGCCCTGGTCTGGGGGGACATCTAGGTCAAATGGCATAACATAGTTCATAAAGAAAATGTTCTACATCCTACTTTGGTGTGTAGCATCTGGGGTGGGGGTGGGGGTGTCTTAAAAGATTTCGAGTGGCCATCTAAAAGACACCTACTGGTCCCATCCCGTGCAGAGCAAAGGAGAATGAAAAAAACCAAAGACACAGGAAAATACTAGTCCAAAAGACTAACGGACCACACGAACTAGAGCTTCCACCAGCCTGAGCCCAGAAAAACTAAATGGTGCCTGGCTACCACCACTAACAGCCCTGACAGGGATCACAATAGAGGGATCTGGACAGAGCAGGAGAAAAATATAGAACAAAACTCAAATTTACAATTAAAAAAAGACCAGACTTACTGGTCTGACAGAGACTAGAGGAACCCCCAAGACTATGGCCCCCAGAAACCCTGCTAACTCAAAACTGAAGCCACTCCCGAAGTCCACCTTTCAGCCAAAGATTACACAGGCCTATAAAACAAACAATAACAACACCTGTGAGGAACGTGCTTCTTAGTTCAATCATGAGACCAAACGGGCAACGGCTAACCAAAAGCAAAGATGAGTAAGCAGGAAAAGATAGGAAACTTGGACAAATGGATACAGGGAACCTGTGATGTAAAGAGAAAGGGGGAGAGTGCTGACACATTCTGGAGATTGCAACCAATGTCACACAACAATCTGTGTATACATTTTTGAATGAGAAAATAATTTGCACTGCGAACTTTCACCTAAAGTACAGTAAAATAAAATAAAAAGAGACTGTTTTAAACTTAGGAAGATAAACGTAAATTTCAGAGTAACTACAAAGAAAATCATTAAATCTACTCATCAAAATAAAGATGAAAATCAAGACTCAGTAAACATAAAATCAACAAGGAACAACATAGAAAAAAAGTTCATAAACAAAAAGAAAATCAGCACAGGAAATTAAATGGACAAAGGAATCACTAATGCTACAAAAAAAAAAAAAAAGGCCTAACAAAACAGCATCAGGAAATTCAGGCCTATGGATAATCCCTCTGAATGTACATGGTTCACATACACCAGTCAAGAGACAGAGTGTGCCAGGATAGATTAGAAAACATGGCCCATCAGTATGTTGTCTACAAGAGACACACCTTAGAGACAAAGACATAGATGGGTTAAAAATCAAAGGATGGAAGAATATATCAAGCACAGTAACCAAAAGACAGCAGGACTGGCAATAATAATCTGATAAAATAGACTAAGTCAAAATCCATTATAAGAGACAAAGAAAGGGAATTAAGCATAATAAATATTTACACACCCAGTGACAAAGCTCCAAAATACATAAGAGAAACTCTAACAGAATTGGAAATATACATACAGTTCTACAGTAATAGGGACCTTAACACATCACTTTCGATGATGGGGCAGAGCAACTAGAAAGAAACTCAATGAAGATACAGAAGCTGTAAATACCACAATCAACCAACTCAACCTCATATACAGAACACACCACCCACCAGCATCAAAGCACACGATCTTGTTCAATGCATATGGATCATTCTCCAGACAGACCATATTTTAGGTTACAAAGCAAGACTGAATAAATCCAAAAACATCGAAATAATACAAAAGTTTATCTACTCTGATCATAATGCTATAAAACTAGAAATCATTAACAGAAAGAACCAGGAATATCTAGGATCCTGGGGGAATACAGGTCAAACAATTTGCACTGTACAAGAAAAAAGGGCATCTCTTCCTCCTGGTAGCACAGTGGTTAAGAGCTTGGCTGCTGACCAGGAAGTGAGCAGTTCGAATCCATCAGCCACTCTTTGGAAACCCTACGGGGTACTTCTTTATAACTCTGTCCTATAGGGTCGCTATGAGTTGGAATAGATGAAATGGCAATGAGTTTCCTCCTGGCAGCATGACTGAGACAAAAAGAAGAGACAATTTGCCATAGCTGCTGTGAGGACAGACGACCAAGTCAACAAGCGAAAAGACTGCTAAAAAGCAACGAGGGCTCAGCTGAGGCTTCAAGGTCTAAATTGCACATTTACAGATTTAAATGAAAATGTTTTAAAAGATTCAATACGTCTCGACGCAGCTCTAAACAAGCTCTTTTATAGAGGAGCAATTTTCTCTCCTGGAATAAGGCGAAGTAAACTCCTTAACAAAGCGCTAGGAAAACTCTTGAACACCAAAGCATTCAGTCAGACATGCGTGGAGAAAAAAGGCACTGAGGAGAGAGCAGGTACGTGTGCTGAATTTCTGATCTAAAGGCTTCTAGCACTTTCAATGTAGATACTTATTAAGCTGAAAGTGAGGATGGCTGGTCATTAAAAAAACAACTAAATCTGAACCGACAGCTTTAAAAACCCCATTTCCATGTTGTACTATGAGATCGCTCCAGGGACTAAGAATTTTTCACAAGAACAAATTCCCAACTGGTGACTCTGCTGCTTGTGGATGGTACCTTTTCCTATTATTTACCCAGTGATTTTTATAAACACGTTCATCTAAGTTGAAATTCTTAAATATCTCTAAATTAAGATCCCTCAGGCCAGGAATCTGTATTACCCTTCTTAGTATTCCCAAACCTACAAAATACCTGGCACATGGCGAAAAATCAATAAACAAAAGGAAAGTAGAAATTACATGATATACTTGTCCAATGTGCTAAATTCACGTAAGTTCATCTAACTTCTTTCTGCAAATGAATACAACTAGATTCTAAGGGAGCAATTCTCAGTTTTTTTTAATTCAATTTTATCAGAACCACAACTCTCCTCCAAGCCCCAGTACAAGCTTAGAACAGCACTGTTATCACCTTGTTGGTTGTGAGAGTTACAACATCACTATTCACGATTCCTTTCTAACGAAAGTGTGAAGCATCTAAAAAATGGAGACCGAAATGTAAGTTATTGAGGCAATTCTGATGATGACAACGGTATCAGCAGCTGACATTCAAGGCTCCAAGCACTGTGTACGGATTACTGCATCTCATCCTCACACCAACCCTGCAGGGTAGGCATGATTCTTTCCATTTTACAGATGAGAAAAATGAGGTAGAGAGGTGGGTCAAAAGATGATTATATTTACTGCTGAAATTATTAGAATCACAGAAGTCACGAGCACACAGACATAATAAGGAAAATGGTTACTCATCTCTTGGTCATAAAATCAGTCTTTGATGGTCTGACTACATGTGTACTTTCAACTAAGCTGAAGAGAGAGTGAGAAAGGACAAGTCACTTCCCTACGAGGTAAGGACAACAGGCCAAAAGAGGGGTGCTATTCTTAAGTTATCACAGATGGACATGCACTTACATGGCCAGGAGGAGCAGAATCAGGTCTGTTCAAGGATCACTGAAAAATCTGCTTCAATTATCCTTCGTCACAAGATTGGCAGAATACTAGGAATATGATAAAGTACATCTATAGTCTATGAATTTTTGGTGTCAGGCAACCACGATCTATTTAATATCCATAGATTTTTCGCTGCTTACTGACACTGTCACTAACTCCAACTAGTTAAATACAAGCAATTGTTACAGCTGGCTCCAAACTCCAGAGACAAATTCGAATACTTCAACGATATTGAAGGATTTTTTTTAAGTGTGGATGATAATACTGTGGTTATGTTATTTTTTAAGTCTTTACATTTTAAAGACATATATCAAAATAATTATGAGTAAACTGATACAATGTCTGGGATTGACTTCAAAATAATTTATGGGAACTGGGAGTGGGGAAATGAGAGAAAAAACAAAACTGGCCATATTGACAATCTTGCATAGGTGATGAATACCCTTATTAAAAAAAAAAAAAAAAGAAGAACTATTGCCATCAAGTCGATTCCGACTCATAGCAACCTTATAGGACAGAGTAGAACTGCCCCAGTGGGTTTCCAAGGAGCACATGGTGGATCTGAACTGCTGATCTTTAGGTTAGCAGCCGAGTTCATAATCACTACGCCACCAGGGCCCTATGATGAGTACAGGGGAGTCCATTATACTACTATCTCTAATTTTGTGTGTTTACAATTTTTCTTCTGTTGTACATAGGGTCCCTATGAGTCAGAACCAACTCAACAGCACCTAACAACATAATTTTCCAAAATAATAAGTTATTTAGGTGGGGAAAAATTCATTTCCAGCCACCTAAAAAATCAAGAAAATTTTGTTTAAAGAATCAAGACAAACTTTTTTAGCAACACATTCACAAGTAATTACCACCGTAGCCTGCCTCTTCTCTTGGTTTATCACCCTGGCTCACACCACGAGCCAGTGGCACTAACCCTGCCATCAGATCAGACCCTTCCACCTATCCACGTCCCTGTACATCCCACACCTTTGCTAAGTCTTCTCAGACCACAGGACACACTTTTAAGACCTAGTTAAAGGGCCACTTCCTTGTGTTTCTTGGTCCTTAGTTCATATCCTTAGTGTTTCAGGGTTATTTTTATTAGGGTTTTTTGTTTTTGTTGTTTTCCTTTTATATCTACCTCCCCCAAAAGATATTCTACCCTTGGGGGTCAGAATATGCGTTTTATTTCATTAAATATTCCCTATAATATGGAAAGTAGTAATTATGAAAAAGTCAACAAAACAGTCACTCATGGCAAACATTAGCAAAATAATATCTAATAAACCACAGATTATACATCGCTAATACAATAATGTTTATTATGTACTTATCACATTCCTTAGAAAAAAAATCAATGGCTATTTTTTAAGGAATATGTTGTACATCTTGAGATGAATATCAATTATTATTAAAAGAAGAAACTGTGGCCAAAGAGATGTAGGGAGTTCAGTGTCCAAACACACAAAAGGACTCAGCCAAAACAAGTGAGAGTTTAGATGTGGATACGGATGTGAACTTACCAGTGAAGGACTGTAAACTTCTACTTTACGATAGGAAACAGCTGAAATGTCCCACATTTCTATTGCAAAAACAAGTTGGGCCTGACTCAGCAAGCTACCAATACTACTACTCTGATACCTTAGGAAATTATTTATATCTCACCGCATTATACACTGTACAAAGAGAAAGGAAACACCTACTAGTATAAAACTTCATTTGCTTCGTGTCTTTCATATCTCACAGTTTCACACATTAATCTGTAAAAGAAAGAAAGAAATGAGTTCAACATCTGTTGTCAAATAATATTAGTTTAAAATTTTAAATAAGTCATATACTCTAGAATGTTAAAATTTATTTGGCTTGTCGTAATCATTTACTAGTCTCAATGTAAATATTTACGATAAATATTTTTGGTTCCTGTGTTAACAAAGTCAAATTAAAAAAATAAAATCTAGTTAAGAGATGCTAATAAAAAAAAAATTTAGATGTCGCCTTTGCAATGTTTATTTTATGGGAACCGAAACTATGTATTTTATACTTTGTGAACTACATCTGGATAAATTAAGTTAGAATGAGAATGAGAAGGAACCTAAAAGTCAGAAAGGGAAACCTAATAATTTTAAAAGTGATAGCGTCATTCTCAGTCCGACATTAATGTTACCGAACAGTATGGAATTTCAGGCAAGAGCAGGCTTTTATTAACTCAGTATTTTTTACAACTAATGACTACGTGAAGACTTTACAAGTTTCAATCTTTGTTATTTCAGCTGATTAATCCCTGAGGAAAAAATTAAGAAAAGTATGAATAAATGTTTAGATATTCAAAATTACCTCAAGAGCAGCAACTTCAAGAAGCATCCTGTTATATTAAGCCCAAATAAAATTTCCCAAACAAAAATGCAAGCAAAGAATAACTCCTTCTTATGAAGGAGCCAGTACACAAAAAAGACTAGCTGTAAAAATTATTTTAACAGAGTATCTATTTCAGTCAATGAGGTTACTATTCTTCAATCTGTGTGACACACGGAATCAATTCAGAGCCACCTTTTCTTCTATTTGTTAAATCCAATAAAGCCACATACTTCGGATATTTCACTTAAAAGTATTATCTTCTACTTGCACTTCCCACTACCACCATCCCACTTTAGAGGCTCTTACTCTCTCCATCCCTTGCACAAAACTCGGACTATTCCAGCTGAACGTGTTAATTCCAGAAGGCAACACTGGATCACAGAAGTGAATGTGGTGTTTTCTTTAAAAGATTGAATCAAACCAATCCTTAATAGGAAATGATTCTAGTCAAAGTGATAGGTCTAAAAATAAACCAAAGCCAGCTGCCATCAAGGTGATTCCGACCCATGGCGACCCGTTATGTGCCACAGAAGAACTGTGGCTGACTTTTTAGAAGCAGGCCTTTTTTCTGAGACGCCTCTGAACGAACTGGAGTCTCCACCCTTTCAGTTAGCAGCCAAGCACGTTAACCATTTGCACCAGCCAGGGTCTCTAGGTCTTAAGTAACAGACTCAGCCTGGCTTCCTGTTATATCAGGAAAATGATCCTTGCCCTGCTCTTTTTTCTTCTAACCTGTCTCTTGCCCTTTTACCTAAGTCCCTCCATTCCTGCAAGCTCATCTCCTTCATCTGCATCATCACCCATTTCTTCCTCTCTACTGATCACTCCACCAGCATATAAACACTTTTGGGGAAGGGGAAAACTCTCTTGACCCCACAGTATCTTCCAGGTATTGTCCACATTTTGCTCTTCTGTTACAGACCTGTCTATATACTCCACCTCCATTTTCTTAGCCCCTTGTGACTCTTCATCATTTGGTCTCTGACCCTCCAAAGAAGAGGCTCTAAAACGTTCTTGTTCCCCATCCTCCCTGTCCTGGTCTTAATTCCACTTCTCAGCAACATCTGATTAGTCCCTTTTCTTCACAGCATTATTTTCTCTGGGCTTCGTTTCCTGCAATCAGTTTCCTGGCTTTCCCTTTAACGAGTTATTTTTTCTGTCTCGTTTCAATCTCCCCAGCGTCCATTCCTCTACCTGACTTCCAAACAGTAATCATCTTCAGGGGCCTCTCCTCAGCCCTTGTCTCCTCTGTGCCCACATAACTTCATCCAGTCTGTGATCTTAAATGCCATCTATGAACGAATGGCTTCTTGCTAAGATCCAAACGCCTGCTCAGCATCGCCACCTGGATGTGTAATAGCCATCTCACATTTAAAATATCCAAATCAAAACTCAAAGATTCTCTCCAAAAATCTGCTCCCTGCAAAATCAGTACCCAATTATTTAGGCTAAGAACCTTGGAGTCATTCTTGACTCCTCTCTTTTCTTCACATCCCTTCTCTCTGCCAGCAGGTCCCCAAAGTCTATCCCCCAAAACTGGCCAAGCTCACCATCTTCGCTGCTGAAACCTGTGTGCACCATCATTCCCCCACCATTGGCTTTCCGAGAACCTCAGTACCAGACCTTCTGCCCTTACCATCCATTCTCCACATGACCACCAGAGAGCTTCCCAGTCAATCAGATCACCTCCTACCTCTGTTCCTAATCTCCGTCACCTTCAGAGAACAAATCTAAACTCCTTATCCTTGCTTCCAAGGTCACGTACAATTTGGCCCCTTTGTGCATCTGCACCAAGCCCGTTCCCATAACAGAGCCTCTACTGCACGCGGATCTGCCCAGATCTTTGCCTGGCTGTCCCCAAGGTCTGACTCCCAACCCCATGCCTACCTATGCATGCCACACAACACTTGAACCAACAACACTGATCCACTCGCCTAAGCTTTGTCTGCCTCACTGGGAACATAATAAGCTCCACCATGGCAGGAGGGTGGTCTACACTGCTCCATCCCCTCTGTCTACATCAATAGCTAGCACATAGTAGGGATCCGACCAATATACACTGGCTGAATAAATATACTGAATCAGTGTCATCAGGTTTTGTCATGATAAAATCTTTGATACGACAATGGTGTAAATAAACAAAGTACCAAAATTTTTTTTTTCTTTAAATGCTATTGGGGAAGGCAAACTGTTCTCCCTTGAATTTCTAAACACTATACTAAGCCTTATCTAGTTATTTTTTAATGCTCAAAAGGCACCAGTATCATACTAATTACATTTGGCCATAATGCTAAATACTATATACAGTTCAGCAGGCTGTTGATCCCAACATTGTGTGGCCCTGCTCCTACAAGTGTTTAGCCTCAGCTCCTAACTATATAATCCCTAAACAAGTGTGCTGCTTCTAGTTTATATAGATTAAGGGGGTAAACATCAGAAAAATAAAGCTATGCTGAAAAAACACATAGCTCTTAAGTAAAGATCTGAAAACCTCTACACTGCACAAAGTGTATGATCTCATAGTAATGTACTGACATCTATTTTAACTGCTCAGAATCAGTTTATTGCTTATATATGGACGGGCCGCAATAACACAAAGCTGAAGCTTTCAAAGAAGGGAATGCCTCGTCCCCTCCAGGAGAGGGGAAATTGTCCACTGTCCAATACGGAATAACCAGACTTTGAAAATCTTGATTATGTGCATTCGGCATTTTTAATTTTTTACCTAATAGAAGAAAACTGTATTATGTGGACTTCTGAATTGACTGCTTTTATTCCCCGGGGTAAAACTTTCATTTATAAAATTCAAGGAAAATAACTTATCTAAATGAGATGTATTTTTCCCAGAAACGGTAAAATTATAAACCAGTTTATCCAGCTCATCGGATTTATCTGTATCTCCTTTTTTATTATTCATTTAGGTACCCTGACCTTGTCCTAAGGAGAAGATAAGTGAGCTAGTTCAAGCTGTTTTTTTCATAAACATGAGAAACTAATGACTTTTCAACACAAGCAGAATAATGTAAACATCCTAAAGGCCCCTCTTGAAGTTCATAGCAATAAACAAAACTGGGTAAGTTCTGAAAATAGGCTTTCTAAAGTATAAGCAGACTAAATCATACATTTGATTTAATTATTTCTAACCAAAAATCACCTCTGGAATGGCAGAAAGTTGACAGTTCTAAAGCTGGCTGAGGGACACAGGGGAGTCCCAAATTTTGAAAATTTCCATAAGAAATATTAAAACTTTCTTTTTTCTAATGCACAGAATTCCTATTATCTAAATAATTTTATAACCACATGTACTACAGACATAATTACATACGTAATATATCTAAATATTATCCACGTGTGTGGTTGTATATGCACCTAGGAATGTGACCTTTATGCTGAAGATTAATCGCATTTTATTTGAGGATTAAGTGCGTTCCATTAAAGTAGATCATTCTAATACAATTCCTCTTTAGGAAATCTGTCATAAAAAAAGTGGCTATTTTTAATGCACATACAATAAAAGTCACACACTTTAAAAATAATTCTTGCTTTAATTTGAGCCATCTTCTAAAATCCCAATAGTTCTGCCCTTTCTAATAAAACTTCACTGAATTTTTAAACACTTAACCTGCAACCTTATTTAAGTGATTTTTCATTAAAAATTTAATTTTAGAAGTACTCAATTCTCTTGGCACTTTTCTCAATTAACAACTAAATATAAAAGTGACATGCTTACAAATTAATTAGTGTTGAAAGAGTAAAGGGAGAACATACAGGAAAAGTATTCCACAATAACAATGCTGGCATCTCAACTAGCTAGACTTGGAGGAAGCAAAACCTTCTTAAACAAGACCTTCCCATGAGATTCTAGCTTTTGTTTATATGTACTCCATCCTCCCAAAGTCCTTTATTTTCTGTTTCAGTTAAGTAAAATTCACTGGATTACATAGGATGTTTTTGTTCTTTACTGTGAAGCCCAGACAACCATAAACAAAGTTACTCTATCTCTGTACAATAAAAGTGAGAAGATGTTTATAAGAGCAGACCATATTAAAAAAAAATCTATGATATAAACTGTGTTTCCCAGAAAGCGGCAATCTACTTAATGCAATAAATGTATTCCATACAAATATCTAGAACATACTAAGATAATAAAGCTAATATTCTTTGAATAGTTAAAACATTCTAGTTTCTAACACATCTGAGTGCTGAGCAGATTACAGCCACTGAAACCTCCACGGAGCAGTTCCACTCTGAAAACGTGGGGCCGCCATGAGTCACCATCAACTCAACAGCAACGGGATGAGTTAGTTTTGGTTTTGGTACATATTCACCAAGTAGTTTATTACTTTGGGTATGTGTGAGTGTGCGAATATGTGAGAAAGAGCGAGTGTGTGTGTGAGAGAGAGAGAAAGAGAGAGAGTTAATTACTGTGACAGAAATGTCAAAAATTTATTGTTACTAAAATTTAATTCAATTTTGTAAAGATCATAAAAACCCAAGTATATAGGCTCTATGAAGCAGAGCTTTCATAAATTTTATCTTTAAGTGTACCTCTTAACTATAATAAACGATCATATAAAATTTGAATGACTTACCTAAGCTGATGCTCCCTCAAGTTTGACAGGGCTTCCATACCGTGTAAATAAGAATACACAATTTCCAGATCCTGTTTGAAAGAAAAAGAAATCATTAGACTTTATGTCCAATTATTAGACTGGTTAGAGATTTCTAAAATAAGTCACTACATTTACAGACCAAATTAAGCTATGGACAACTGTTTTTGTTTTAAATACACATCTTCATAGACATTAAAAACAACAGAAAAGCTAAACTACACAAACGTTACCTATCACAACTGCCTTAGAGGTATGCACAAAAGCTACTAAAAAATAAACTGACTCAAACTTATGAAAATCAATTCCTCATAAATTGTTTTTTTATTACCTATTTTCTGCTTTTTAACATCAAAATCCCAAAGGCAAAGTTTTAAAGTATAGATATTTGAAATAACACAATTAAATAAAAATATTTTTTAAAGTTACAACAGAAACTAAATGCAGGTTATTTCATGGCTAATGTAAAAATGACTATTCTTTTTTCCCATATTTCTTACCAAAAGGCATTTTTTACATACGGAAATGTTAAAGTTTAAATATTTCCTTTTAAAAAAAAATGAGACATGACTTGTTTTTCTAGATCACATTGTAGTTAATGGAAAAAAGGATTCAGTTATTATTCATGAGGGCTCAGAACAGGTAAAAATTCAGACATCTGTTTACAGTCACATATGGCAAACCAACAAGGAATTAGCATTTTTATCTAAGATCTCTCAGTTTGTGATATCAAGAATACAAACAGGTGTTTACTCCTCACCTAAATCTTTTTAAATCTCAGTCAAACTCTAAAGCAAAAGTATTTTAAATTTGTTAAACAATCCTCTTTTTAATAACAGATTAGAGATATACTTCACATAACACAAAATGTACCCTCTTAAACTATTCAGTGGTTTGCACTGTGAAACCACCACCGTTCTTTAATGTGAGAATATTTTCATCACCCCATCAATCAACCCCATACCCACTAGCAGTTAACGCTCATTCTCACTTCCCCCAAAGCTCCTGGCAACCACGAATCTACTTTGTTCTTACAAATTTGCCTGTACTAAACATTTCACGTAAACAGAATATACGGTCTTTTGTGACCATGTATTCTTTCACTTAGGGTAATTTTTAAAGATTCATCCACGATGCAGGATGTATCAGTACTTCTTTCCTTTTTAACCACTTTTGGTCGAGGATTCCAATTCCTGGAGACCCCCCGAGTTTCAGAGTAGAACTGTGCTCCAGGGGGTTTTCAGTGGTTGATTTTTCCAAAGTAGACTGCCAGGCCTTTTTTCTGAGGTGTCTCTGGGTAGACTCAAACCTCCAGCCTTTTGGTTAGCAGCCAAGCATGTTAACTGTCTGCACCACCCAGAACTCCTCACTCCTTTTTATTGCCAAATAAAATATCACTGTATAGATACACCACATTTGGTTTACCCAGTCATCATTTGTTACCTTTTTATTGCTGAATTGCAAGAGTTCTTTATATATTCTGGATATCAGATATGCAATTTGCAAATATTTTCTCCCACTTCATTGACTGTGTTTTCATTTTCTTGAAGGTGTCCTCTGAAGCACAAAGTTTTTAACTTTGATGCAGTACAATTTAGCTACTTTGTCCTTTGTCACATGTGCTTTTATAGCCATTTCTAAGAAATCACTGCCTAATCCAAGCTTAGGAAGATTTATTCCTGTGTTTTCTTCTATGAGTTTGATTGTTTTAGCTATTACTTTGGGTCTCTGATTCCTTTTGAGTTAATTTTTGTATACAGTGTGAGGTAGGGGTATAACTTCACTCTTTTGCAGGTAAATATCCAGGTGTCTCTCAGCACCATTTGTGAAAAAAAGACTATTCTTTCCCCCATTAAATTGTACTGGCACCATGTCAAAAAATGAACTGACCATATGGGGCCACATACACCAGAGACTCCATCAGCCTGAGACCAGAAGAACTAGATGGTGCCCGGCTACCACCAATGACTGCACTGACATGGTACAATACAGTGAATCCCTGATGGACCAGGAAAAAAGTGGGGAGCAGAACTCAAATTCTAGTAAAAGGATCAGGCTTAATGGTCTGACTGAGACTGGAGGAACCCCAGAAGAGATGCCTGCCAGACTCTCTGTTAATCCAGAACTAAAACCATTCCCAAAGCGAACTCTTCAGGCAAAGATTAGACTGGACTGTAAGACATAAAATAATACTTGTGAAGTGTGTGCTTCTTATTCTTAGTGCAAGTAGATACACAAGACAAAATGGGCAGCTCCTGTCCGGAGGTGAGATGAGAGGGCAGAACAGGACAGGAGCTGGTCAAATGGACACGGGAAATTCGGGGTGGAAAGTAAGAATGTGCGGTCACATTACAGGGAGAGCAACTAGGGTCACATAACAATGTGTGTATAACTTTTATATGAGAAACTGACCTCAGCTAAAGCAAAATTTAAAAAAAAAAAAAAGCTAAAAAAAACTAATGCCTAAATAAAATTAATAAAAAAAAAAAAAAAAACTGACCATAAATACAGGAGTTCATTTTCTGGACTCCTACTTCTGTTCCACTGATCTATGTGTCCATCCTCAATGCCAGGACCACGCTGCCCTCATGAGCTTTGTAGAAAGGTTTAAAATCAGAAAGTGTAAATCTTTCCACCACCTTCTTCTACTTGTTTAATATTGCTTTGGTTCTTCTGGGTGCTTTGCATTTCCATATAAATTTTAGGATCAGCCTGTCAATTTCTGCAAAAAGGACCATATGGGATTTGAACAAGATTGCATTGAATCTGCAGATCCATTAGGAGGAGAGTGCTGTCATCTTAATAATGAAGTCTTCATGATTCCTGACATGGGATGGATTTTCCTACTTAGGTAACCCTTAAATTGTTTTCGACAGTGGTTTGTACTTTTCAGTGTATAAACCTTGTACTTCTTTTGTGAAATTTAATCTTTTTTTAATTAACAAAATTTTATAGCCTTAGAAAAGCATTTTAGATCAGAAATCATGTCAATATATTAAGTATACATATGAAGGGCACGGGTAAGTGACAGTAATTTACAGAATAACTAGATAAGGAATTAGAAAACTTATAAAGAAGAAACTAACAAGGTTATCACCCTAAAATATTTTACTATAGTCCTTAAAATAGCATTATGATGTGCTAAGCAAAAAAAAAAAAACAGAGATCTGATTCTTAATTCTAAATTATTCCAAATTAAAATTTATCAACATTTAAAGTGTCACCCTCTGGTGATCAATTCCAAACTAATGGCCTTTCATTTTATTAATCTGTAGTCTTTGATATTTCCCACAGTTCCCTGAAAAACTATTTAAAGACAGAGATCTAAGACTAACCCTAACCCTATAAATTCAATAAAAATAAGAAAACTACAGTAAAAACGTTTCCAACATTGAGAGTAACAAAGTGAGCACTTCTGAAGCTAATATTCTGAAGTAATCAGATTTCAATCATTATATTCTGTTCGCATCTAGTGAAAGCCAATAAAAATGTCTTAATTTATGAGTTTTCTTTTTTTTAATACTTATAATAAAAGGTCCTCCTGAATAATTCTTAAATTCACATTCTAATTATTATGAATGTATGCTACTTGTAATCGTTACACCGTAAGAAAGACTGCCTTCCTATATCTGCAGAGGTTATATTCTGATTCTAATATTAAAACCCTGTATTTTTTCACTGAAATACTTGGTAACATTACAATCTGCCCTAGGCCTACACTGTTTTCACCTAAACAGACACTATTACTGACATTCACGTAATACTCATTAAGCAAATAAATGTACACCGACCAAAAATTTTATTTAGAAAAATATTAGCAGTAGGACTTAAACTGGAGGAGGAAAATCTAAAAGAAATGACAGAAACAAGAACGTGTAAGCTTAGGGACAGAGGCGAAGAAAGAACAGCCTTAAAAGCCTCAAAAAATTTTCAACACATGAAATAAAGTCTCTTCTTCAACCAAACCAACCAAAACCCAAGTAAAAAAGCTTGTTCCTTTATCAAATGGCACTTTTTAAATCTGCGGCCTTTTAACCATATGAAGTTTCACGTTGTGCAGGGGTCACATTCCTGAATAAGCTGTATCACAAATGCTTGCTGAAAGTGAAGAGGGCTTGAAGCACTTACTAACGAGGATCAAAGACTACAGCTTGCAGTACAGATTACACCTCAACATACAGAAAACAAAAATAGAGATAAACAGAGGAAATACTGAAGCTGTTGAGGATTTCATTTTACTTGGATACACAATCAATACCCACAGAAGCACCAGTCAAGCCATCAAACAACCCACCGCATCGGGCAAATCTGCTGCAAAAGACCTCTTTGAAAACGAAGGTGCACCTGACCCAAGCCACGGTGTTTTCAATTGCATCATATGCATGCAAAAGCTGGACAATGAATAAAGAAGACCCAAGAAGAACTGACGCCTCTGAACTGTGGTGTTGGAGAAGAATACTGAATAAACCACAGGCTGTCAAAAGAATGAACAAATCTGTCTTGGAACAGCCAGAATGCTCATTAGAAGCAAGGATGGTGAAACTACGTCTCACGAACTTTGGACATGTCATCAGGAGGGATTAGTCTCTGGAGAAGGACATCACGCTTGGTAAAGCAGAGGGTCAGCAAAAAAGAGGAAGACTGCAGGAGATGGACTGACACAGTGGCTGCAACAACGGGTTCACGCATAACAACGATTGTGAGGATGGCGCAAGACCAGGAGGTGTTTGGTTCTATTGTACACAGGGTCGCTGTGAGTTGGAATCAACTCGACGAAACCTAACAGCAACAACGACAGTTAGTGTGCCTGTATAACATACGTGAAGTTGGCAAGTCTGAGTATGAATGTATAATCTCTACGATTATACAGAATATATCTATGAACAGTAATGTCCACCATTATTCATCTTAATTCAACTTGCAATTTAAAGAAAGTTATTAATAAGAAGGTAGAGAACTATGCTGTACTGCCACCTGTAATTCACTGACTAATTCTCAGCCACCTGTAATTCACTGACTAATTCTCATGAACGGGTCTAGAAGTTGTTACAAAGGCTGCATTATAAAACTCAGTGAGTGAAGCAGTGGGACAACAGATTGCATTGCACCACGACTGCATGACCAAGTTTTAAAAGGTAGTTTTTCATTCTGTAGGTATGTAGCAGAAGGAGCCCTGGTGGTGCATCAGCTAAGCACTTGGCTGCTAACCAAAAGGTCCATGGTTCGAAACCACCAGCCGCTCTACTGGAGAAGATGTGGCAGTCTGCTTCCGTAACGATTACGGCCTTGGAAACCCTACAGGGCAGTTCTAATGGGTTGCTATGAGTCGGAATCAACTGGACGGTAGTGGGTTTGGTTTTGGTAGGTATGTCACTACATAAATACAACAATGACATGCCATATAATTATGATATTTTGGGGGATTACATTTTAACATATCTCTTGATCAACACACAACGAGGGAATCTCGTGTAATTGATAATTTTCATGTATTTTTTGTTATCTAACCAGATTATAAACTTCTTTAAATGAGTTCATCAATTATGTCCAAAGTTTCTTCTATTACTTCTTCAAAGACATTTGATTTAAATGATCTAGGCCACGAGAAGCTTATAAACTAGGGGGGCAGATATCATACATAAAACTGCTAAATGAAAGGCAATATTGTCTAGCTTGAATTAGATGACTTTACACATAGATTCTATCTAAATGTGAGTTTTTTTATGGTAGTTAACCAAATGAATGACAGAAAAACCTGGCGTCTAGGTAGCAGGCAACAAACAGGTAAACAGGATGTTCACTGTGCCATGTGACCCCAAACATCACAGAGCTGGGTCTGTAGAAAAGGCAGAGAAGCTCTGGGAAAGGCAGTGGGAAATCTCTGCTCTCTAACCCTGAAGCATGAAAGAATGTTGACTGGAGATGAGGAAAAGAAAGGCAGAACCTGTGGTTGCGCTTTTTCTCAGTCAAGAGCCCAGGAGACAAATGCTAGGTTTATGAAAGGTTAGGAAGGTAAGTAATACTGAATGATGGAAAAGAAGAGATATTCTTCTTTTCCAGGGGCAAGGTGAAACAAGACAACACTTTGAAATAGGCAAATTTTGCCCTTTGAAAGTTCTTATCAACTTCTTCTTCTCTCTACAGGTGTCCAGCACCTCACATACTCCAAGCCCCATAATAAGGCACTGTGTCCAAGAAGTCAATCTGCACACAATCGTGGGTGTCAGTGGCCAGTAGTGGCCCCAGAACCTTCCATGAGGTGCTGTCATAATCTGCATTTCCATAGTCTAAACAAATCTCTAAGTGGTGTGAGGTTTTAGGCAGCACATCCAAGAGAAATGAAACCTATTGGTAGTGTAAACAAAGACATTTGGGGGCATGAGAGGCATCTTCAAACAATCTAGATCTGCCTGGGACTACTCCCACCCGCACCCCTTCCAGACCTCTAACTGCCTCTCACCACTTCTTCCCTTATTTCTCATGAGGGAGTTTCCAGCTCTATCTCCCCTTGTGGTTGGCCTTTAGTAAGATGCTCTGTGAGCTGGTGTGGAATTGCCTTTACCTAGTAAAGACACAGAAAGGCAAGCAAGCAGGTGAGGACCAGGCACTGAGGAAGTCCTGTCCCAAGCCAACCTGAAATTTGCAGCCATTGCTGAAAACCAGGTATGCTGCATTACAGAGCAAAAGTTTTCTCTGAAAAATATTCTTTGACGGTTACAAGAGGGGGGAGGGAGGGAGAGAAAGAGGTTTTCACAAATTAGATAGTAGATAAGAACTACTTCAGGTGAAGGGAAAGACAACACACAATACAGGAGAGGTCAGCACAGCTGGACTAAACCAAAAGCAAAGAAGTTTCCTGAATTAAACTGAATGCTTCGCAGGCCAGCGAAGCAGGGGTAGGAGTTTGGGGACCATGGTTTCAGAAGACATCTAAGTCAATTGGCATAATAAAATCTATTGAGAAAACATTCTGCATCCCACTTTGGAGAGTGGCATCTGGGGTCTTAAACACTAGCAAATGGCCGTCTAAGTTGCATCAATTGGTCTCAACCCACCCGCAGCAAAGGAGAATGAAGAACACCAAAGAAACAAGGTAATTATGAGCCCAAGAGACAGAAAGGGCCACATAAACCAGAGACATCACCCTAAGACCAGAAGAACACAACAGACAGGGAACACGACGGAGAACCCGAGGGAGCAGGAGAGCAGTGGGACGCAAACCTCAAATTCTGGTAAAAAGACCAGACTTAATGGTTTGACTGAGACTAGAAGGACCCCAGAGGTCACGGTCCCCTGACCTCCTGTTAGCCCAAGACATGAACCATTCCCAAAACCAACTCTTCAGACAGGGATTGGACTGGACTATGGGATAGAAAATGATACTGGTGAAGAGTGAGCTTCTTGCATCAAGTAGACACATGAGAGTATGTGGGCATCTCCTGTCTGTAGGGGAGATGAGAAGGCAGAGGGTCAGAAGATGCCCGAATGGACATGAACAGAGAGAGTGGAGGGAAGGAATGTGCTGTCTCATTAGAGGGAGAGCAACGAGGAGTATACAGCAAGGAGTATGTAAATTTTTGTATGAGAGGCTGACTTGGTTTGTAAACTTTCACTTAAAGCACAATAAAAATTAAAAAAAAAAAACAAAACTGACTCTGGATCTCCTGATACATGCTACAGCATGGATGAACCCTGAAAACTTTATGCTGAGTAAAATAAGTCAGTCACAGAAGGACAAATACGTATAACCCCACTTACATAAAATATCTAGAACTGGCCAATATAAAGAGATCCAAGTTTGTTAGTGGTTACCAGTGGCAGAACGGAGGGGATGGAGAGTGTCACTGCCCAGGAGAGCACTGAGTTTCTGTAAGGGTGGTAGAAAAAATCTGGAAACGGATGGTGGTGATGGCTGCATGACATGATCAAAGGAATGAATGTCACTGAATTGTACATGTAAAAAATGGTGAGATGACAAATGTTTTCTTGTATATATTTTTACCACGATTAAAAAGAAAAAAGTTTTCTCCGAAGACATGTAAGGAAGGCCTTCAGGGAGTTACGTTCTTGGATTCTCTTTTTTTCCCCCTCTCTCCACACGAGAGAGATATTCAGAGTAAAGTGACGTTTCCATAAACCTGGAAAAACGCTAGACAGTTAAATCACCAAAAGTGCACCAATTTTCATTTGTCAAGAAAGTGTGACAGGTAAGCTGAGTGAGACATGTCTAACCTCCCACCTGCACCTCCCAAGACAAACAAAGCTCCACAGGGTGAATACTATTTTAAAAGGCCCTTAAAGATGTAAGCTATTTTCCCCCAAAAAATTCTCCAGGCATTGAATACAAACAGGAACACTTCTTTAACCAGGAAGCAGCGATTTTTCAGAACAATAAGCTTTTTCCTTCTACCCTAGAAAGGACATCCTTTTTTACAAAATAGATGCTATTTAAAAACAGACTCAAGTTATAAAACCACTCTAGCCCAGAAGAGAAAGATACTGACAGACATTTTTCCATGAAAAATGTATTTTTTTGCCCCAAACATAAACCATGTATCAAAACCCGAGTCTCCTCCAGGTACTTTAGGAGAGTGATTTTAACAACCTAACCAAAGTCAGCCCTCTAGCTCAGAGTCTGCAAACACACCACCTGCCCAACAGTAAGGCAGACAGGGGAGGGTGCCCTGAACGGAAGGCTCACTCTCGAGTTCTCCTTAGAGACACAATCAGAATGTAATGAGCTTCACAGCAAACCCAATAATTCACTCAAAACTTCTAAGTTCATCTGCTTGCCAATGGCAGGGCCTCGTTATCCATTTACGGTATCTTTTAAATGACCTCTGGAGAACTGAGAGAAGGTAACTAACTATTCCACAACCTCCTTTCCGACCCACCTGCCCACACTTGCACAGGGCGAGGGACCGGGTGGGGGAATTGCTTTGCACTGCACCATGTGAAAGAAGCATACCTCTTCCTTTTAAAAGTGCTTGTTTTATGTATGAAACTATATACTTAAACTATTTTCAAAAGTAGGTTGACTCCTTTAAAAGGACTGTATGTCCATCGTCAAGAGAAGTGAAATGGCACTGCTCCCACAAGCAGGCCTGCGAGGAGACCTAAACAGCACAAGGTGGAAGAGGCAGGAGCAGCCCACCTAAGTGACAGGGGTCGCAGGGCCAGGAACTGTAGGGATGCCAACCTATTCTCCCTGTGGGTCCATTAGAGAAAACCACAAAGACAAAGAATCTAATTTATCTTTCTTGACAACAGCTCACCAGCAATGAATTAGAGAGTTACATCTTGAACACTGTTAACAAGGTGAAAAGTAAAATATCCAAGGCTCAAACTCACGTTTACAGCTGAGTGCGGGAGGGTGCACAAAGGTGGGAGGTCTGCAAATCTCACTGTGTCTAGCTGTGTCTATTGAAATGGCAGTTATGTTCAAACGTTCATGTGGGAGATCTAGATATTTCTACACTAAAACATAGAGAACCGCTATCCTAAGAAACAGTGGGATGTAATGCAAAGAATATGGACTTTGGAGCCAGATGGAACAGGGTTCGAATCCTGGTCCCCATCACTCCTGAGCTGTGTGGCCCTGGGAGTGTTACCAAGGCTGTAATTGCAAAACGAGGTGAATAATATCTATTTAGCGAGGCTGTGTAGCTAAAGTTATGAGTAGTTTCACAACACATGGCACATACAGAACCTACCAAAAGGGCAAATGATTTTATAACTTATAAGATCTGAATGCAAGTACACAGTAATACCAAAATATGAAATTAAAAATACACCTGAAATATCTATGTACATCAGAATTTTTACAAATTAATGCATTCTTTTAATGTGAATGGCTCTTTCAGAAAAAAAGCCAAATAAATTATTTATAAAACATATAAAGAGGTCCTAAATTATCTGTTTTATAAATCCCAATTGTTATATCAGGTTTAAAGAGAAGTATCTGTTATTAATATACTTTCCAAATGAGACTGGTCTAAAATCTCGTATCCTTAAGAACAAGGAAGAGGATTTTTTCCTCCAAGAAAAGACTGGCTGGGAACGTATTTAAGACTGGCAGAGCTGCATAGCAAAATACAAGTATTTTCTTCTCTCATGTAAGTTTATCTTCTATAACTCAAAACTGTTTTATGATGCTTTAACAAATGAAGTCTTAAAAAAAAAAAAAAAAAACTCTGCAGGCATTCCATTAATTTGAACCTATAAAATCTCTACTTTAAAAACTTCCTTAAAATACTTCTATTTTTATGTTTTAAATTACAAAAGGTATCTCAAAAATTCCAAGTCATACTGGATTTAATGATACTGTCTTTTCAGGTCTAATTTATTTCACCATCGCTCCTGGATATTTTTAAATCTGTGGATGATATTAGAAAATAATTAAAATCCTGTGTGTGTGTTTTTTTTTTTGGGGGGGGGTTGGTGTCTGAAAGGCTTGGCGATCTATTGCCACAAACCAGCCAATGAACACACCCTACAGATTACAATGATCTGATCCACAACAATTCATGGGAACAGTGCAAGGCTGGGCATGCAGTGTTTCATTCCATTGTGCACAGGGTCACCATGAGTCAGGGGACGAATGGTCACAGCTAACAACCACGCAACGACTAATGCACAATTTAAAAGTTGCATTTGGAGGAAACCAGTTATATAGAAGTAATTCAGTAAAACAACAGATTAGCAGCACACTGTCAGGTTGATCCTCCTGAAATACTGTTTTCTGCCAATGTTTCCCAACTGCCCCCATAGGACCTCTCCTGCATGTATAACATACATTTCCGGTATATTCACAGATCACACTGAAGGTCGTGCAGGAAAGTGAGCTGATGACTTTAGCCCAAACCTCCCAAGTGAACCTCAGGCCACCGTCACTGTTTAGGGGTGATGGGGAGATGATGCCTACTACTATCAAGGCACATACCAGCTACACTGCTTCAAGCATGTTAACAGTCAAGCCACATGCGTCCAAGGCTCCCAGCAGGCTTCAGAATGAAGCCAAAATGCCAACCATCTCCTCTTGTCTTCTAGCACTCCTCAGGTCCAACCGAACACAAAGTGCAGAACACACCCCCTCTCTCCTCCCACTCTGGTCGAAAGCACTTCCCCAACCCGCCATTTGCTGCTGGCAGCGACCACTTCCTTTGTGGGTCCCTAAATCCCCTGCTGCCTTTACCACTCATTTGGCGTTTCACATGTGCCCTGCGTGGTCACTTTACTTTCTGGGTTTTATTTTCTATCTCCTGTCAGAGAATAAACACCTGGAACAAATGTGCTCTGTCTTCTCGTACACGTCTTTATAATCTCTGCATCAGACCGTGGATGTGCTCAGTGCAAAGAAAAAGGCAACATAACTGCAGACTAGCTGCAGAGTGGTGGTATGCATGACCTTACAGTGAACACTGAGCCTGAGACTAACAGTGAAAGGAAGAAATGTGTTTTCAATTGTGGTTTTCAGAGCTGTGGGAACTTGCACCTGTACAGGCTGAGACACTTCTGTAAACAGCCACAAGATGGCAGATGTAAACAACAGTCCCTGTTAGCTGTCACTGAGTCAATTCTGAGTCCTGGCAACCCACGTGCGCAAAGTAGAGCTGTTCAAAAGGGTTTTCAAGCTGGGACCCTTCCGAAGCAGATGGCTTCCAAGGGGCCTCTGGCGGGTCCAAACATGAGGTTACTAGTTTCACAAGTGCACTCCCATTACACCTGTGTAGAGATTAGAGTCATTAAGGCATTCCTTAAGATCATCTCAGAAAAACATGACAATTCCTTTCTCCTCAGAAGGAAAAGGGGCAAGTGGAGGGAGGAGGAACTAAGTCCATCAGCACGTCTATTAAAACGGCCTAACTGCTCTCATCCCCAGTAGGGAAGGAAGCCTGGGTGGGGCAAACATTTTAAGGCAGTGAGCTGCAAACCAAAGACTGGCAGTTCAAGTTCATCCAGGGGTACTTCAGAAGACAGGCCTGGTGGTCTACTTCCGAAAAATCAGCCACTGAAAGTCCTACTCTGACACACACGAGGTCGCCACGAGTCCGAGCTGACCTGACAGCGACCTTGACACACACGAGGTCGCCACGAGTCCGAGCTGACCTGACAGCGACCTTGACACACACGAGGTCGCCACGAGTCCGAGCTGACCTGACAGCGACCTTGACACACACGAGGTCGCCACGAGTCCGAGCTGACCTGACAGCGACCTTGACACACACGAGGTCGCCACGAGTCCGAGCTGACCTGACAGCGACCTTGACACACACGAGGTCGCCACGAGTCCGAGCTGACCTGACAGCGACCTTGACACACACGAGGTCGCCACGAGTCCGAGCTGACCTGACAGCGACCTTGACACACACGAGGTCGCCACGAGTCCGAGCTGACCTGACAGCGACCTTGACACACACGAGGTCGCCACGAGTCCGAGCTGACCTGACAGCGACCTTGACACACACGAGGTCGCCACGAGTCCGAGCTGACCTGACAGCGACCTTGACACACACGAGGTCGCCACGAGTCCGAGCTGACCTGACAGCGACCTTGACACACACGAGGTCGCCACGAGTCCGAGCTGACCTGACAGCGACCTTGACACACACGAGGTCGCCACGAGTCCGAGCTGACCTGACAGCGACCTTGACACACACGAGGTCGCCACGAGTCCGAGCTGACCTGACAGCGACCTTGACACACACGAGGTCGCCACGAGTCTGAGCTGACCTGACAGCGACCTTGACACACACGAGGTCGCCACGAGTCTGAGCTGACCTGACAGCGACCTTGACACACACGAGGTCGCCACGAGTCTGAGCTGACTTGACAGCGACCCATGGTTTTCCAGTATAGAAATTTTACACCAGCACCCCACCTCCACTTCACCAGGACAACTGTAACAAAAATGTCAGATCACAGGACTGCTAAGGTGTTTGAGTGCCATTTTTGTCTCTCATACCCAAGTCACACCATCACATACTTTTGAAAAATGTAAGAAAAAAATCCACGGTAAATACACGGTTTTTAGCAAAATTCCTAAATATGTTCTTAAATGGCTATTTCGACCGTAAATTATATGAAGGCAAAATACTGTTTCTGAGCTACTCATTTACACTCAAATGAAAAATAGTCCCCAGGGTCCTGATTTCATTCAAACTCACATTTCATCATCTGGGAAAACCTGGTGATTGTATTACTGGTCAACTATAATACCGACTGGATACGATTTTTTCAGCCTCAGGTTCTTCGTAAACAGTATGAGACACATGTAATGAAGAATTCCAGAAGTAATAGGTACGAATTCAAGCTATTCTAAAAATTTCTCCTTTGCTATTTTCCACTGAAAAAGGCATTCTTTACATCCTTAAGGAAACCCTGGTGGCATAGTGGTTAAGTACTACAGCTGCTAGCTAAGAGGTCAGCAGTTCGAATCCTCCAGACACTCCCTGGAAACCCTACAGGGCAGTTCTACTCTGTCCTATAGGGTCACTATGAGTCGGAATTCACTCGACAGCACTGGCTTTGGTTTGGTTTGGTTTTAAACTTCAGAGAAACATAATTATAAAAAAAAAAAAATTTATAAAGTATCTCCTTAATTAACCTTGAAAAATGACAAACAGAGATTTGTGGTACAACAGAACACAGCCTTGCCCCATCCCTCTGCGACTTCAAGTCAGTGTCAGCAATGACAACCTAGGAGCTGGAGAGCAGTCCTGCTCAAGGGCAGATGAGTTAAGGAGGGAGGAAAAGTACTTTCATAAATTCTGAGAAATACATGTAATGTCAGGTATCATCCTCATTCTCAAAGAGTTTATCTCTGATTGAAAAAAATCCAAGAATTAAATGACAGCACAAAACAGAATTCACAAGACCGTTTTCGCTAATGAATGGTGAGTGTTAGGTCTAGCAACCTGGAGTACACCTGATGTACTAGGATCACTGTCATGTCCTGGGGAAGACACACCTAAGGAAATAATGATCATTTATGAAGGGTAAATTTTCTCGTTAGAAAAATCAATGATTGAGTTGAAAACAAAAACTCATCTTGTGCACAAATAAGAAAAATCTCAAGTGTCTAAATCAGTCTACAATTCCTGTTTTTTAAAGTCAGTGTTAAGTATTTCCCCTTCAGAACAATGTATTAGCCACCAAGCCCAGTTTCCCAGAATTCAAATCTTTTACCCAGCAAAAATAGTCAACTTAACAAAACATATGTTCATTTTAAAGAAACACATGGAATCACCCATCGACTCGACGCCAACTAAGAATATCATCTTATTTTTAACCTCTCTCTTAACATTTGATTATGTACAAACACCAGCTGTGCACAAACACACACACACACACACACACACACACAAGCACAATAAAAATAAAATGATTTCTGGACTATTTTTAATGTAAATTAAAAAATATCAACCAAACATATTCGGCTCCTCTCAGTTCTCCCCTAACGATGCATTTTAACTACAACCATAGGCTTCTTTTGATGTTTGGTGGTCGACTCCCTTCCTAAAGACGGTCTGGCTCTGGCTGAACCCCATGGAAACCTTGCTGGAGCTGGGGGTGCATTGAGGTGGGCTCCATCTCTCCTATGAAGTCCCATCTCTGCAACAAAGAACAAGATTATCTACACAAATCAACCCAAGAAGTTTCATTTCTAATACTGACCTAATTCCAGAGGTCCAAAGCTTATTTTTAATCATTCACTGCGTATTTTAACATCCTTGCTACAGTACAGTTTAGAAAGTCCTAATAAAAGAAAGGGAGTACCTAGGTGGTGCAAGTAGTAAATGTGCTCAGCTGCTAATCGAGAGGCTGGCGATTTGAGACCACCCAGAGGCACCTTGGAAGGAAGGCTTGGCAACTCACTTCTGAAAAATCAGCAGTTCTGCTCTGACACACTTGGGGTCGCCATGAGTTGGCGTGAACTCAACAGTAACTGCTTTTGTTCTGTTTCGGGTTGTTTGTGCTGTTGTTTTGAAATAAAAAGCAAAGAAGAACAGGTCACTGAGGACACAGGCTCTTTATTGCCTCTTAGCGAAAAGGAAACGCTCTCTGAATGGGAGGCAGGTTTTAAATACAGAAAATTTCATTGCTGGATTTTTCTAGGACAAAAGACAAAAATAATTTGACATCTGTTTTTCCCATCTTGAATGCTTTACAAGAAGTCAACCACCAATAGTATTACTTATTCTCAAACTCGTATTTCTCAAGAGGATAGGAGAAGCAAATGCGAACATTCTACACATGTAATTAAAGTCTTCCACCTCTGTTGGTCAGAAATGAGGCAAAATACTAAAAAAAAAAAAAAAAAAGTAAGTACCATTCAGAATTGATCTCTTTCAGACCAGTCTATAAAAGGTGAGGAAGGAAGGAAGAGGGGTAATTCAGCCCGCTACCACATAAACAGTTGGGGAAGGGACCAGTTCTAGAAAAAGAAGTACACTGCTGGATTCTGGAGAAGAATCGGAGACTTCTAAAAAAAATTTTTTTTGAAGTATTTTCTGACTGCTCCACTAGAAGGAATAGCAAGTCTAACACAGTTTCTCAATTATCATGCCCCTCCTTTCACGTTTCTAGTGCCCCTTTGAAGCTAAAATCTAATATGTTGACTTACCCCATTGACACCTGCTTTACCTCACACACGTACAGACAACATGCCATGCAGACAGACCTGTGTACGTGGACTTACAGTACAGACCATCCCCACACCCACAGACATCCACCCTTCATAACACTCCACCCCGACACCCCATGCTCACATCTGCAGCCCTGTGTCACGACTACCGCAGATTCTGCAGGAACCAGAAGGAAGGAAGGAGCCCTGGGCATGACTAGATGGACCACCCTACGAAGTCAGCTACTGCAGAGGAACCATCACAACCAGAAAGGGGGACGAGGAGAGGAAGGGAGAGGGTTCCCAGGGCCACATCACTTACTACCATCGTTGGCAACTTAAAACATGTGTCACTTCAGAGCCAGTGTTAAAAAGGCTGATGGCATTTGTGTGTCGCAACTGTGCCCTGGAGCTAGAAGATCCATACACGAAGGAGGAAAAGGATGCTGTGAAATCTCCTTTTCCTGGGTAAAGGTCAAATTTAAAGAAGGCTGGTATGCGGGTTCCAAATGAAGGCCACAGGAAAATTTCTACTAGTGTGCAGCAAAATTAGAAACTAAGAACAATGTGACAACATTCTTGATAGGCTAAGTGTATTGTATATAAAGAGCTCTCCTTTATTTTGGGATCATAAACTTTTTTTGTATGTGTGTGTTCACTGTTGTTATTCTTCTATGAAATTGACACTAGATGACAGCAGGTCTGATACCTTTAATAAATTTCAAAACTGTCTACCTTATCTTACCAAAAACCCAATGCTGTTGAATCAATTCCAACTCACAGCAACCCAACAGGACAGAAAACTGCCCCACAGGGTTTCCAAAGAGCAGTTGGTGGATTCAAACTGCCAACAACTTTTTGGTTGGCAGTCGTAGCTCTTAACCACTGCTCCAGGAATTTCTGAACGGTGGTCGGGGAGGGCAGTGGCCTTCCTGGATGAAATTCAGAACTTGGGACCTGCCGCTTGTGCCTCTGACACCCACCCAGAGCATTCCCACTAATGTGGGGTGGGGGTGACTGCCACGTTCCAAAATTATTTACCTCTTCCTTCCTGTTCTTGCTCTCTAACTCAAAATTTTCCAGAGGAAAGCACTGAACGTGCTGTAATTCTCCCTAAAAAAAAGATTTTTTAATAAATTTTTAAGGGACATTTCTTTTACACTAAAGACATCTTTAACATTTGCAATTTCTGGTGGAATTCTGGGCCTTGGAATAAATTGGAACTTTTTCAGAACAT
The DNA here is from genome assembly GCF_024166365.1 of Elephas maximus indicus. Taxonomy (NCBI): domain Eukaryota; kingdom Metazoa; phylum Chordata; class Mammalia; order Proboscidea; family Elephantidae; genus Elephas; species Elephas maximus. Next base: position 20,509,650 of record NC_064831.1, read on the forward strand.
GTGGGAAATGCTTTGGGCAGCATAGGCAATCAGGGTGAACCTGCGAGGCAATTCCTCTATGTTCTCTGTGCCGCGGGGCTGGGGCTGTCCACCGCGGGGCTGGGGCTGTCCACCGCGGGGCTGGGGCTGTCCACCGCGGGGCTGGGGCTGTCCACCGCGGGGCTGGGGCTGTCCACCGCGGGGCTGGGCTGTCCACCGCGGGGCTGGGCTGTCCACCGCGGGGCTGGGGCTGTCCACCAAGGGGCTGGGGCTGTCCACCGCGGGGCTGGGGCTGTCCACCAAGGGGCTGGGGCTGTCCACCGCGGGGCTAGGGCATCCACCACTGGAACCACACTGCCTGAGCTTAAAACCTGGCCCTGCCACTCACCAGCTCTGTGCCTTCAACAGTCACTTACCAGCTCTGCTGCACAGCTTCTTCATTTGTAAAATGGGATAGCAACAGCATCCAGTCCCTGGGTGGCACAAACAGTTTACTCTGGGCTACTAACTAAAAGATGGGTGGTTCAAATCCACCCAGTGGTGCAGCAGAAGAAAGGCCTGGCAATCTGCTTCTGTAAGAATAGAGCCAAGAAAACCTTCTGGAGTACAGTTCTACTCTAAAGCACATGGGGTCATGATGAGTTGGAATCAACTCAGTGGCAGCAGGTTTGGGTGGGTGGTTGGGTGGTTGGTTGTTTTTAACAGCATCTAAGTTAAGATTTACAAAGTGCTTAGAACAGTGCTTGGCCACAGAACAGGCCCTCTTTGGACCACTGGCTATCATTACTGTTATTCAATTTTTAGCGGCAGTCATGGAAACCTAAGGGAGAGGGTTGCCACAGGTAGTGAAGGAGATATCAGTTATTCTCTGGCAACTCTCAAAATGTGTCAGGCTTCAGAGATTTCCTACGATATACTTAGAACAGCATTTTAGCGTTTCTTTCCTGCTTTCTCAGATAATTTCTGGTCTTAACGCAAAATGTGACACTGCAAGACTCTGAGTAATTAATTAAAGAGTAGAGAATAGCTAGGTTTGAAAAAACAACAAACCAAACGCAGTGCCGTCGAGTCGATCCCTACTCATAGCGACCCTATAGGACAGAGTAGAACTACCCCCCAGAGTTTCCAAGCAGCACCTGGCAGATTCGAATTCCCAACCCTTTGGTTAGCAGCCATAGCGCTTAACCACTACGCCACCAGGGTTTCCTTGAAAAACTACAAGGAATCTTAAATTAAACACAACTTATATTTTTCCTAATACAAATAATGATGTCTATTTAGCCCGAAATTTCAACATTAATTGGAGGTGGGGGGGTCCAAAATCTGTTCAGGTATCATCCTTCCCTTCTTCATTCACAGTTCACTGGTAAATTCAATTTATTGAATACTTGCTCTGTGCAAGGATGTCATCTTGGAGATAGATACAAAGATTGGTCCAACACAATTTTGGCCCTCAGAGAGCTTAAGGCCTGTTAGAATAGATAAAACAACCTCACAAACAGTTACAATGCCACGAAAGAAATTCAATAGTGAATCATGGTTGTCCCAAGTTTTCTCACTCCCAAATTCGACAAGTGCTTCTTCCCGCTCCATTACTGCTGCCAGCTGATGTAAAAACTTCTCAAATCGTATCACATATGAATTCTCCTGTAGGCCCTTTATCCTCAAGCTACGTAACAAGCAAATTAATAAATTGTCAAGTAAATTTACAATTAATATTTATAGAAGTCATAAGTGCCTATAACCTCATTTTTTCCCCTGACAAACTGCGTAACAGGAGCTCTGGTGGTGCAGCAGTTAAAATATTGACTGGTAACAAAAAGGTCAGCAGTTCGAATCCACTAGCTGCTCCCTGGAAACCATATGGGGCAGTTCTAACTTTGTCCTAAGTTGCTAAGACTCAGAATCGACTCGATGGCTAGAGGTCTGGTTTGGTTTTATGCATAAGGAAATGCGATTAGATCATACAAGATCTAATCGCATTGGGTCCTTTTATTATTAAAGATGTGGTATCATTTCCAAAATACTTCTACTGAGTTATTTAAATTTATTACAGTTCGATAATAATATAATATACAGTGATACTGTCTGCCAAAAGTACTAATAAATGTGCCTGCCTCTGGGGATGAAACCCAACTTAGCAGAACCACCGGCCGTGCCAAATGTGTGTGGGGCCTGGCCTTCCACCACCCCGCCTCCAGTCTGCCTCCAAAGCTACCTACCAACCATGCTGTGAACTAGGGAGAGAAAAACAGAAGGTAGAGGACAGGACTGCTTCCTGTGTGTTCCCTGTCATTCACTCACTGTTGCTCACAGTGACGCCGTAGCTGCCGAGTTCTTGCCTAAGGAAAGCGTGCCTGTAACAGAGCACTCGTAAGCACATTCCTTTGAATATTATCATTTGTGGTAACTGTTCAGCCTCTCTGGGGTGACTTGGTTTTTGAAAATATTCAACATTCACCCAGAACTAAGCCTGGTGAACACTGGATAGTTAAACTCAATCAGGCTCAAAAACAACAAACAATTACATGAAGTAAAGAGGTAACTCCCTGTGGGGGGGTTCACTAAACACTGATAATAATGCCGAGATAGATTTTTAAAATGTTTTGAGCAATGAATGGCACCAGAGTTTTTATAAAAAACGTATTACTTGAGCCAAATAATAGATTGGCTAATAAAATAAACACTATCACCCATGAGTAATGTGCTTCCTTAAACAATTAACTACTTGAGACCAAACAGTAAACTGTTACCCAAAAGCAAAGATGAGACAACAGAGAGGAAAAGGGAAGCTAGATCAATGGGAACAGGACAAGCAGAATGGAAATAATGGGAATGCTGACACATTGTAAAAACTGTAACCAAAGGCAAAGAACAATTGGTATAAAAATTGTTTTAAAGGAGAACCTAATTTGCTGTGTAAACTTTCACCTAAAACACAATATTTAAAAAAAAAAATTGCTTGGCAACATGACAAGTTCTAAAGGTACTACTTACTTAGACATATAAACCAAAAAAAAAACCAAACCCACTGCCATTGAGTCGATCCCGTCTCATAGCGACCCTATAGGACAGAGTAGAACTACCCCATAGAGTTTCCAAGGAGCACCTGGCGGATTTGAACTGCCAACCTCTCGGTTAGCTGCTGTAGCACTTAACCACTATGCCACTAGGGTTTCCTACTTAGACATATAAGCTAATTCCATTATAACCAGTCCTCATTTTTAGCAGAAAAATATTAATAATATGCAATCCAAGAACAGATAATTTTGGAGCTAAATCTGCTACAGTAGACTACTTGTGCCTGTGTGTGTTTTAATACCTGCTGAACACTGAAATATAAAGCAGATAAACACTGCCTGCTATATTTTTATTCTTCCGGAACAGAGCACTGTTTGTTGTCGTTATTAGTGTTGCTGTTGTGTTTTTAAGTGACAAGAAATATTGCACAACATTTCAGGGATCCATAATGTCACCCTGACAACCCTTCCTTCATCATGCCAGTGAGCATTCTAACAAGTAGATAGGTACCATCCAAAGAGACCAAGTGTCTTTTGAGAACAAGTGCAAAGATGTGAAACACAGAAAAACCTCTGACAGACCAGGGAACTCGTCCTCACGACCCCCCAAAATTCATGGTGACCCTGCCTTTAGGACCCTGAGCAAAAATAAAACTCTTAAAATTGACAAGGAACAGAATAAAAAAAAAAGAATGAGTACTTTATTATATATATTTTTTTTCTTTGAGTATTTCTTTTTGAAATTAGTAAATCATTAAAGCCTATAGAATTACACATAAAATAATCACACACCCAGATTTTTAAACTACTAACACTGTGCCCTCGTTATCACTTCCAGTTTCTTCTTACATATACCCAGGTTTCCCCCTAGGAAAGCCTCCGCTTGACCTGCCTCAATTCCTCCAGCTACACTTCTATTTTCTGCCAAGATTCTAGAATGAGGGTGGGTGCATCCCTCTTTCCACTTTCTCAACTACCCAGTTATTGGGAACCTTTTGGAATCTCATCTTTGCCCCTAGATTTACTGAAACTCCTTTTTCCAAAATCACCAATGATCTCTTTAAAACAAATTAGTATTTCCCTTTGCCCCGTGCCAAGAACAATTCCAAGCACTATTCTAAATGCTACGGATACTGACGTAAACAAAACAGATAAAACTCCCTGTCCTCGTGGATATTACAATGGGACAGAGACAAGATTAAATAAGTAAAGCATAAAAAATATTAGAAAGCAATAAGTAGTAAGGAGAAAACACAAAGAAGGAGGGTATAAACTGTCGAGGAGGGCAGCCAGTACTGACCACTGCCTCCTTCTGGTCTTCCCTCGCACCAACATGGCGCTCCGCAGGCTACACTGGGTCTCTCCACAGTCAGTGGCCCCAGGTTGAGTCTTTGAACTTCTACTCTTCTTTCTAACTACCTTTTCACTTAGAAATCCTATCAACTCTCAGCCTATTTTTACAAATGTCTCATAGACACTGACTTTTCTCACCAACTACCACAATCACCAACTGGCTGCCGCTGGAGCATCGCTTCAAACAATGACTTAAATTCACACCAAACATCCCTCCAAAATTAGCCACATTGTAGATTTCTCTACTTCTGTACAAATATCCCAGCTATTCCAGTAAAATCCCTAGGAGTTATCCTCAATTCCTTTCTCTTTTTTATACATTTAGTTTTTTAAAGTCCTATCAAGTCTTCTGTCAAACTTTTCAGTCTATTTTCAATGGCATGGACAAACTGTAGGTTCTTCTTCCCATTCATCCTAAATACTACAGACAAAAACTAAGAGACCCAAAACAGTCTTTTAGGCTGTTCCCCTCCCTGTCTGAAATACCATCATTGGTCACCAAATTTCAACTGTGTTACACAGGCTTTCAGTGCTTTCCAGAGCCTGACCCCCAGGGACTATTTCAACCTTCTCCCTGGTGTCTACTGCTCCAGTGGCTTCCCCTGCTTTGGTGCCGCACAGGGCACAGTACATGTGCGCCCACTGCTCAATCCATCCTGAAGGCATCGCAACTCATTCCTGAGAAGCTTTTCAGACCACTCCATCATGCTCACCTTTCCTCTAATCTCCTTAACATTTGTTATGGACTGAACTGTGTCCCCAAAAATGTGTGTCAACTTGGCTGGGCCATGATTCCCAGTGTTTGTCATCTGACGTGATTATCCTATGTGCTATCAATCCTATCTCTGATGTTAATGACGCAGGATTAGAGGCAGCTATGTTACTGAGGAGGGACTTAATCTACAGGATTAGGTTGTATCTTGAGTCACTTGCTTTTGAGATACAAAGAGAGAAGCGAGGAGAAAGACATGGGGACCTGCTCCTACCAGGAACGAAGAACCTTTGGACCTGGGGTCCCTGCACAGAGAAGCTCCTAGACCAGATTGATGACAAGAACCTTCCTGCAGAGCTGACACACAGAGAAAGCGTTCCCCTGGAGCTGGCATCCTGAATTCGGACTTCTAGCCTCCCAGACTGTGAGAGAATAAACTTCTGTTTGTTACAGCCATCCACTTGTGGTATTTCTGTTATAGCAGCACTAGATAACTAAGACAATCATTCATAAGGAACTTATCATATGTTTGTTTCCACTGCTGGTATTTTTTAATGTATATATAAATTATCTGTGGGAACAAGAATACTGACAATACTTAATACTAGATCACATGCTCCCACACAGGTTCATACCTTGTACCTTTTTATTCCTCATTAGCCCCAGGAAAACCTCAGAATTGCTGGATTATAGAAATAGAGTGGAAAAAGGCTCTTTAGCAGATAAGAACACTACTACTCTAGTCTGAGTGCCCCTGAAGCCCAGCGTGATCACACTAAGACCCCAATGCAGAAGGTGAGTAAGAATCCATGTCTGATCAACACTTATTATTTACAAAATAAATCTTTCCCCTACAAACACTAATCCCTCTCACGCAGCAGCCATCCACCAGCGCCAGCCCTCATGGCCAGAGCCTCTAGTGTTTGGTTTGCTTCTTATTTATGTCTCTCTTCTTGCCTGGCATCCCTGGAGCACCAATTCACAGCTCTATGCCTGCCTAGTTCCTACTTTCACATTTCTTATTTCCTTTTTCCAATTATTTTATTTTCTTTCTTTTATCCTCTGGAACTTTCCCCATATTCCAAAATAGCCACTGTTTGTAAAATCTGACTGAATTTCAATGATCAGCTAAAATAAAAACACCTGCTTCTATCTTCCATCTAGTATCAATTCTTCACCTACAATAACTGGACTTCAACAACCTTTAGGCAGAGCAAACACACTGAATTCTGTTTATGTCTATGTGGAGATAATACCTAGAAAATCACTGCTGAAACACACGAGAACTGGGTTTTTTTTCCATTTGGTTAAAAATGTACTGACTTCAAAATAACAGTTACACTGGGGAGAACTAAAACTTTGTACCAGGTGGGTCATTTTAAATGTTCTATTTGATAAGACATTAAACTGGACCCTTTTATAATCAGTCATCATTTAATTAATATCCAAATACCTTGAGAGCCAACAACAGTACAACAAAACAGATGGAAATCAAATATCAGAGATAATTACTCACAGCTGGTTTTATTCAGCTGATGTCATATTAAATAAACTTATCCCACAGACCTTTTCCCCTTCTCCCAACAGGGAAGAAAAATTCCTTCAAGAAACATAGAAGGCTCTTTGTGTTAAGATTTTTTTTTTTAAGTTTGCAGAACATATTCCAATACTAAAGATTTTCAACAGGAATACATTATTGTTTTTTGTAACATTCTGTATGCTTACAATATTTCAGAGCTTTGTTTTTCTTAAGACCAATACAAAAACCGTAAACTGGGCTAAGTCAAAAAATACATCAAACATCTGAATTTTTATGGTCTGGATTCAGTTTACTGTTTCAATATTGGGCTCGATTTATTATTTTTGTAGAGCTGTCATGTCTCAACAGCTTAAGAATATAAACTATGAAACAAAAATACTGGTTTCGAACCAATATTTAAAATCATGGTACAACCCTGGTGGCATAGTGGTTAAGTGCTATGGCTGCTAACCAGAAGGTCAGCAGTTCGAATCCACCAGGCGCTCCTTGGAAACTCTGTGGGGCAGTTCTACTCCAACCTATACGCTATAAGTCGGAATCAACTTGATGGCAACGGGTTTTTGGTTTTGTACTGTACCAACCGAGGTGTATGAAACACAAGTTATTTAGAAACAGTAACAACAGCTACCTAGGGTATGCCAGGCATTGTGCTGGATGTTTACAGTATTATCACTGATTTCAGAACAATTTCACATGTGCATAAATTATATACAATAACTACCAAAAGGGAAGAAAGATCAAAGCCCATTTCAAACTGCCTAAAAAAAAAAAAAAACAATATATATCTCAAACAGGGATTTTTCTCCTATTCATACTTATTCATTCACTCTCATATTCCTCTTCCTTCATCATTTCACCTTTCCCCTTTCCCTGTCAAGAAAATAAACGGGAAGTGAAGGAAAGGAAAGGAAACCTATTAGTAGTGATACGCATTAGAGCTACCCACCTAGCAAATTTAAAACTAAGAGCCATACTTTGTGAAACCTCACAATTTGGTCCTGGCGCTGTTTCACCTATAACCTTTCAACAATCACCTTTTCGAAAAGCCACAATTAAGTGCATGTTCAGTAGCTGCAGTTCTGGAATAAAAGCAAGTCCAATCATAATACATTACTTAAAAAACATAGCTTACGTCATCTATAAACATCTATATACCTTGAAACAAACCAACGTAATACTAATCATACTGAAAGTAACCGGCAACCTTCTGAGCCTAAGGTTCTGTCTCTGCTCACCGTCTTATCTGTGTACTTCACCACCCATGTGTCAGCCTGCCATACCGTAGTGGCTTACGTGGAGCTCTGAAGCTGGAAGCCCTGCCACCAGTACTTCAAATACCAGCAGGGTCACCCATAATGGGCTGGTTTCAGCAGAGCTTCCAGACTAAAACAGACTAGGAAGAAAGAAGCGGTGATCTGCTTCTAAAAATGAGCCAGTGAAAACCCTATGGATCACAAATGAACACTGTCCAACTCACTTGCTTTGGCCATGTCACCAGGAAGGATCAGTTGCTGGAGAAGGACATGATGCTTGGTGAAGTACAGAAGCAGTGAGGGAGAGGGAGACTCTCAGTGACATGGACTGGCACAAAAGTTGCAACAACGGACTCAAACATGCCAGGGATTGTGAGGACAGTGCAGGTCCAGGCAATGATTTATCCTGTTGTACACAGGTCATCATGAGTCGGAGTTGACTCAACGGTAGCTATCATCATCATCTGTGTACTGTTTTTTCACACTCGGCAAAATACTCAGCATGATTTCCACTGCTGTGATATATCCACTTGTTTTTCAGATCCTTTTTCCTTTCAACTTATCTATCTTAGCATCCTTTTAAACTATACATCACCTACCACATAGTAAGCCCTCAATTAAAATGTGAGTCAACAGATAAGTTTTCTCCCAGTACACTGAAAAAACAATTCTAATTTATGCCCATTATAATTCATTTTAATACATTAACAGAACATCAAATTCTCTTACACTGACATCCACTGAATTGATTTAACTTACAGATTTTAGAAGGGTCATTTTTTTAAACAGTATCTTTCATTTTAATTTTTAAATAATCTCAAATTATTTTCTGCAACACATAAAGGAAAATAATGGACTGACATTCTGAATACTCTCTTGCATTTTCAATTCACTTTTACAATATTTTTTATTTGCTCTAACTATTCTATAAACATGAACAACCAAATTTCCCCCCAAAATAAACATCCCCCACCAAGACGAATTCCATATTCAACACGCAATGTTTATACCTCACAATAAAATAATGTCCTTGTGATTAATTCTCAATTTGTGAAGGACTAACAGCATGTTACTGGAAGTTTTTGGAAAAGAAAACACCTGTCATGATTTTATAAATCCGTAAAATGATAACAATAAACAAGATTATTTAAACAGGAAAAGACATTTTCACTCTTAAATAACTGAACCATTACTTCAAGCACGCCCATCTTTTAGCAGGGATAAATGCCTAGTAACTATATTTTTTGGAATATTATAGTACAAAAATTAAGAACAAAATTAAGGCCATTAAGAAGCTCGGCAAGTGGTGCACATCTGAAATGCTTCCTGTGTGGGGCAGGTACTAGGGAGTGAGGGTAGCAGGTAACAAGAGGATTACAGGTTATGGTCCACTGCCTATTTCTTTCCTCCCTGGGTGATCCGGCAGAGGAAAAAAATATTACAAGAAATAATAGATAACTGAAAGGAGCTTTTAGTAAACTTGCAGGCTAGCACAGCAGGGAAGAGATTGAACTCTAGAGCCAGGCTGAATGAATATCCACAGCTTTATCTATCCATCACTTGCATGCTTCTTAACACTGGGCTAGTTCTTAACCGGAGATAAATTTCATTTGAAAAATGGTGCTAAAATGAATGTTCAGTTGATAGGGGTATCTGAGGACTGAATGAGCTAACCCATCAGAGCCCTGGGGTGGTATTCTGATAGCTGGGAGGGATAATGCCCAGATGTGGGCGGATGTACGTGGGTTCTGCAGTCCAGGCTCTTTAATGGATACCGCAAATGCACACTTTACGTGTAAAGATTTAACACAGTACGTTTCCCTGGTGGTTGAAAATCATTCCCTAATAATAACTATGATTGTTCTCAGAGATAAAGTTTTCCAATATACATAAAGATTTTTAATAAGAATCTGAAAATGTTAGAGACAACAAATAAATGAACAGAATGTAAGTCTGTTCACATCCTGAGCATTTTTCTCTCCCAAACCTTATAATGCATGCTTAAAGAGATTATGAAAGTTTAGAACATAGCTGGAAGATAATCTAAATTACTATAGCTTTCAAAGAAAAATAAAAAGTCTTATGTGCCTCTATTACGCAACCGTTAGATTCCTAAAAGGTATTACCATTTCTGATTTATTTATCAAACCTGACCACACATCAGGGATCAAATTTAGTATTATGAAGATAAGCATTTACATGTTTAATTTCAATTCCTGCCTTGTACTCAAAAAGAATCCTTGTGAAAGAGAAAAGATGATGATTTACCGAATTACAGCCATTACAAATTCACTTAAATCAGGTCCACTTCCTTTTGGAGACATTAAAGCACAATGTAGCAGATGGTTACCCACAAGCTTCTTACATACACAAAACAATAAACTACATGGCACACTAACAATACTCATCTGATTCTAAGTTCTGTGGGCAGTATCAATTTGAAGTATACTTTCTTCACATGTTTGCTAGTGAAAGAGATGAAACAAACACCATCTTACCACAATCCTAGCACAAAGATATTTGAGTGAGGCTTTAAAATCAGAAAGAGTCTACAGAAGAATCCTGATCAAAAGGGGGGAAATGCAGAAGAGCATTCCAAATTCTCATGGAAGTCAGAATTTCTGGAGCCAAGAAGGCTGGATAAATTCCTAAAACTATTGCCCTGAGATCTTTAAAACTTAAACCAAAAATAATCTTCTTACAACCAAACCATAGTTTAGCTTAACTAATAAAAAATATCTGCCTTGAGCATTACAATCTTTTTAAAACTATATGGGATCAAACTGACAACAGCAACTCGAAAAATTAGATAGGAACCTTAGGAGGCAATGAGTTTATGTTAATGGAGTGGAACAACTCAGAAAAGGAGGGTGAGAATAGTTGCACAACTTGAAGAATGTAATTGTCACTGAATTCTACATGTAGAAACTATTGAACTGGTGGTATATGTTCTGCTGTATATATTCTCAACAAAAACAAAATTTTAAAATTACTGGAATATCTGAAAGAGATAGATGTGAGGCCTGGTTCTGCAATGTGCTAGCTGTGAACCTTGGGCAAATCCCTCAACAATCCTCATCTATAAAATGAGGATAGATGTTATGTTCTTCATTGGGTTTCAGGAGAAGGTTAAATGAGATAAAACATGCAAAGAAAAGCACAGTGCCCAGTTTTCCCTAAATACTAGCTACTGTGAGAATTCATGTAAAAGCACCACTATTAGTTATTGATGGGGAATAACAGGGAACAATCAATCAGTAAAAGGTATGTTTCATTAATGTAAGATTTTAAAATGTAGAGATACTTGTCCATCCATGGGGTACTTAACTAAAAGATGCTGTAAAGACTTTGAACAACTACAACACTCATGTAAATGCTGGACAAAGGAAGTTTCAGGATTAAAAAAGCTCATGTTAGACTAAAAAATTATGTAAAATGTGTAAGTAATGTGAATGCAATACCACATTTCACACTTGGACACTAGTGGTAAAATGGATTCTCCTCCTTTCAGGTTAATAAAAGTTTGAGGTTGCAGGAGACTGATACCTGTTGCAGCTGCCCCACAGGGTCATTCACCTGAGAGTTTGAGAACAATAGTGGTCCTCATAAGGAAACAGAAAGGACACAGCTGCTTCCATCTATAAATAGGATGCTGCTATACAAGCTGAGAACACTATTGTTCACACATTGCCAATTAAATTACTTCTACACTTCTAATGAAGAGGTTAAGTTGTACAATTTTTACGTTCTGCTAATTTGGCGGGGGGGGAGAGCAAAATTGTTTAAGCCACGTAAAGTATCTAACAAAAAATCAAAACAAACCAAAGAAAAGAGATTCATGGGTTAATACACGACTAGCTCCACTATGGCATAGCCAATGTATATCCTTTTGAAATAACAAGTGTCTGAAATTTTGAAGAGTGGAAAATATAATGCCACTGAAATTTATCTCTCATAAAATATACATAATTCTGTATATTCACAGGTCAATAAGCTTGATTCTATGGTGTCTTTTTTAATACCTCTGATCAACATGAATAACACTCTGCTTAGTTTTCTTAGAAATATCTGTAGGTTGAACCCATTAGAATACTAAGATCAAAAGAAAGGAAACATTTTCCCCACACAGATACAGGCAGCACATTTTTCCCAAGAAAACAGTGATGCTTTGCCATCTTCACCATACAGAAGAATCTGAATTTATGATTTCTTATTTGTGAAATGGAAGGAGAATGGGTGCAAAATATATGCTAATCCAGAAGGAAGAAGGCTGGCCGAGACACTGCCAACAGTCACTGCGAGAATGACAGAAGTGGCAGAGAATAACGATTAAAAGAAGTGTTTTGCAGAACCAAGTTGCAATCCTGGCTTTGCTATTTACTGCTGTGAGACAGCAGGAGAGTTACTTAACATCTCAAAGCTTAAATTTCACCACATGTAAATGGTGATGATAATATTACAGAAATAAAACAAAGTACCTCAAACACTTAAGCACTGGCTATCATATAGCTTTTGCTATTGCTGCCTAGTGAAGGAAGCAAGAGATTAGCTAGACTCCAAAAAAGCTAAATAAGACTGAAACTGGAACAAGGGCTTCCAGCAAGGTACCCAGTGACAGCTTCTGGCTCCTTCAAGTTCCGTGGTCCAAATGAGGAAATACTGGTAGGAAATCTCATCCTTCTCAGTAAGATTCAGTGAACAGTTTTGTTTGGACACTCTCATCTCTGCCCTTTTTTTCTGCAACCACAACTGTTCTCGGGAATGAGTTACCGCCCCACCCCCACAAAGAAGAGAACATTTGCAGGGAATGTTCAGTAAGCAACTCTGTGAACGACGAGGGTCAACCACTTAAAAACAGAGACAGATTCAGGTGGGAAATTGTTGAATGACTTCTGAGAACCTTCTAAATGAGCTCAACATGTTTTAGATACTGTCCCACGGAAGGCTGGACATTAACTACATCATCATAAAGTCCCTCCAGGCCTAGGACACAAAAAGAAAAACCAAAGTAACACAACTTTTTTTTGCTTTTTGTTCAAATATACTCTGTATCTGTATCTATACTTACACCACAGTGATCCTGCTTTCCCAGATTAAGAGCATAATGAAAGGACACTGAACTGCAGTTCCTGGAACTAGAGGGGTGGGGAGTGGGTTCTCTCCATTTTGGCTAAAATGCAATGCAAATACTTTTAAGAATAAAAATTAGTAAAACCTTCTAGTTAGTATTTCTCTTCTTCACCAGTTATCAGGTGTCATGGAGTTGATTCCGACAGGTTTTTTTTTTTTTGGAAGTAGATCACCAGGCCTTTCTTCCAAATAGCTTCCGGGTTAGCAACTCAGTAAGCAACCCAGCGCATGTACCGGTTACATCACCCAGGAACTTATCTCCATGAGTAAAGAAATACTACATGCTTTTAGTATAGCTCTGAAACACCGGATAAAACGACTTTCATGTTAACAGTCTTAAACAACTCAATTAGGGGATAAACTCTTTAAAAGGTACAACCACAGGCAGCATTTGCTAGGACTACTCCAGACGCTGGAAGCCCTGGTAGTGCAGCGGTTAAGAGCTACAGCTGCTAACCAAAAGGTCGGCAGTCTGAATCCACCAGGCACTCCTTGGAAACCGAATGGGGCAGTTTTACTCGGTCCCACAGGGTCGCTATGAATGCTCTGTTATCACTGCCACCTACCCATTCCATACCCCAACTCCCCCAAACTGCAACTCCAAACCCCAACCTTCTTGCCCCTGCCACTGCCACAACAAGGAAAGAAAACAGAGGTGGAATCACTTCAGTTGCTCAAGGGAAGATCACAGGAGAAAGGCAATTCCATTCCTAGAAAAGGAAACTAGCAGCAGAGGTATGCTAGAGGTGTTCTTAACTCCAAATGGGAAAGTTGGCATTTTAATGGACAAGGAAAACTAATAGAAAAATTCAAGTGGCTGTCTCCTAAGTTTTTCTTCCATGCCAAAGAATGGACTCAGGTGAAATTTCTTCTCACAAATAGATTACAGATACTAACTGCAACAAAGCTTCTGGTCTTGTAAAACCTGTTCTTCAAAAAAGCCACTCATTCATCTTGGCTAACAGGTAAAGCCAAGTTAAGTCAAAGGTATGAGGCTGAAACCCTAGAAGCCACTTAAAAAGGCCACAGGCTTACGATTCTCAAACTAGAAAATGCTGTGTTGCTAGGTGCCGTTTAAATGATTCCAACTCAAAGCGACCCTGTGTGACAGAGTAAAGCTGCCCCATAGGGTTTTCTTGGCTGTAATCTTTACAGAAGCAGATCCTCAGGTCCTTCTCCCATGCAGCTACAAGGCAGGTTCGAACTGCCAACCTTTCCGTTAACAGCTGAGCCCTTAACCACCAGGGCTACTTCCAAACTCGAAAGTAAAGAATACCATACACACATAATTCAGGAATATCATTTAGTAAAGACCCTGTTACCTGGTTTCTTTGTTTGCTTGTTTTAACTGCCACTGACCTGGCACGCCCCCCAAGCCAACATTTTTTTAAATATTAGACTACGATTTCATTCGGGCTCCCTCAGCTACAACCAGCTAAGATCCTTACAACAATGTGCGAAGCTGCACTTAACTTCATGGTCAATGGAGTCTGGACATGTTTACTGACACATATCATGAAGCACCCTGAGGAGAAGGAATAATTGTGCAGTATCTTTTCTTGGTCTTGAATGGACAATGCAAGAATCCTGACCAGTCAAACAAAGTGAACAGCCAATGAACTAAGCTACATGGCAAGCAAGGAAAAATGGTTCCCAAACTGAGCACTGGAATCACCAGGGTGAGCTTCTTAAATAATACATATTCCTGGGTCCACTCTAGCTGTGCCAAATCATTAAAGATGTTAAGGACTCTATATTTTTCACAAACAGAAACCCCTCTCCCCCAGTAATTCTTAAAATCAGGTGACTTTTCGAAACAAAAAAAAGAGAATCACTGGCTTCCTACCATGTGCTGGTGGGTTCCTTGTCAAAAGCACCTAATTGCCGCCCTACTTATTAATATTATGGTGTTAGATGAAACTATTATCAGATTTTTGATTTCTCAGATAAGCTACAAAAATCATAATTTTTTTTTAAACAGGAAGTTAGCTGTAGCTGTAACATAACTAACCACGGAAGCCATAAGCCAGTTAAACTGACAATGTTAACACAAGGCCTCTCAATGATTTCAGCAAGCTCCTACCTCAAGTTTTATAAGTATTCGTTATTGCTTTCAGGAAAACAGATGCATGGCATATGGTGGCATGTTGAAAAATAGATGTAGCCTAATTTGGAATCTGAAAGCCTGGATTTGAAGCTCAGCTTTCCTACTAAAAAGCAGTGGAGATCTTGGGAAAATTATGAAACTTCTTTGAGACTCGTTTTTATAAAAGCGAATAATATGATTTCATAGTCTTGTTACTGCAATAAATGAGAGATGGTGTATTAATAAAAATGACATGTTTTGAGCACTCACTAAGTTAGACACTATGAGGTAGGTTCTTTCATTATCCCCACTATAGAGACAAGGAAGCGAAATCAAACAGGGTCGGTAACTTGCCCCAGATCACACAGCTTATAAGAGGAGAATACCACGTAGCATTCTGTCCATCATACAACACCCAGAGTAAATTTTAGCTTCCTTTTCTTCCAACCTCTGCTAATTCAGGATCCTGGGTGGTAAAAACAGATATCATGCTTCCAGTTTAATTTACACACTCTCCTTCCCCAGCACATTGAATAGAATTGTCTCTTTAAACCTTTTATCTGCCTCATCTGATCTGTCAAGGATATCCTGGTGTCTCCTACCAAAGTATATTTTTTTTAATTCTACATAAGCACAATCTTCAAGCTTGGAATGATTTCTGTCTGAAGTGCCTACTCTTATTATTAACAACTATAATTTATATTTATAATAAATAAAATCATCATTTCAGCTGGCCTTAGTGCTCCACTACAACAATGAGCTTAAACACATCAAAGATCATGAAGATGAAGCAGGACAGAGCACCATTTTGTTCCATGATACATAAGGTTGCCATCAGTCAGAGCCAGCTGGAGGGCAACTAACAACAACTTTATTCAAACAGAACAGTGAGAACCTGAGAGCAAGCACATTATTTTGTCTACTTTTGCACTTTTAAGGGCCCTCGTGGTGCAGTGGTTAAGAGCTCGGCTGCTCTCCAAAAGGTCGGCAGTTAGAATCCACCAGCTGCTCCTTGGAAACCCTGTAGGGCACCTCTATTCTGTCCTATAGGGTCGCTGTGAGTTGGAATCAACCCGACAGCAACAGATTTGGCTTTGGTCGGTCTGCATTTTTATAGTGCTTTAATAGCAGCAATTCACAACAGGTGGCTTTTTGGAGTTTGACATTGTAAATCCTAGTAACTTCATTTGGATGGTGGCTGTACTTTATATTAAAATCTTCAGAGATGAGTAGAGCTAGGAAAAAGAAATTATAAACAAAAAATAATTCAACGTGATGAGATAAATTTTTGAATGCCTGAGAAATGTGAATTTTTATGCTTTAATTAAGGATACTTTTCTCAAAGGTTTCAGAGGAAAGAAATTATTAAGGGACCAACTTCAAAGCAATTAATTTAGTTCATCTACATTTTGCTAACATTAGAAATGGTAAGTAATATATTGTTATATAGTCTAATACATTGCTTTTCAAGATCGATCATGTTGCTCTTACCTTTAAAAATGAAACTACCTTGGAGCATAAGAATGCATTTACTAATTAAAACAACACAGGTTGGCTAAAAGTCAAAACACTGCTGTTTTATTCCTTGAGAAGGAATAAAAGACTCTCTTGAGAACTGTCAGGTCAAACTAATTCCAGGAGTTTAACAGAGTCGATTCAGGTGGAGAATAATAAATACTGCCCAGTAATGGTCCTAAGAGAAAAGGAGATAACATCACATATGGTCCACTACTTGGAAACTGTTTCTCACAGGAAATGCACTATCTCCTTTCCAACAAATATATTTTTTTCTCAAGGAAAAAGCATATTATTGGACATCTCCATTTTTGTTCAAGGCCAAGGGAAGAATACCTAAACATTGGATTTTCTAATCCTCTCAGATCTTGTCAAAACAAGTAAGAGGAAATAAAAACAAATGTGCCACAGGCTGACTGTTAAATCGATAAAAAATTAAAACTGCTCAGCTAGAATTTCACACAGGTGCTAAGAGCTTAGTTTCTCAACCTTTTCTCATCTATGCCCACTTGTGGTAAACCCCAAAAATTCTCATCTCCCCCCTGCCCCCCGCCACCACAAGATTTTAAGGACATTCCCCCATTCCCAATTTGAGAATCAAATCATTCTCCCATTGATTGTATAATCAATGCCCATGGAAGCAGCAGTCAAGAAATCAAACGACATACTGCATTCAGCAAATCTGCTGCAAAAGACCTCTTTAAAGTGTTAAAAAGCAAAGATGTCACCTTGAGGACCAAGATTTGCCAAACCCAAGCCAAGGCCTTTTCCATTGCCTCGTTATGTACACGGCAGGTGAACAATGAGCAAGGAACCAAAGAAAAATTGACACCTTTGAATTATGGTATTGGTGCAAAATACTGAATATACCATGGACTGCCGAAAGAATGAACAAATCTGTCTTGGAAGAAGTACAACCACAGTGCTCCTTAAAAGCACGGATGGCAAGGCTACCTCTCACACACTTTGGACATGTTATCAGGAGAGATCAGTCCCTGGAGAAGGACATCATGCTTGTTAAAGTAAGGAGTCAGCAGAAAAAGAGGAAGACCCTCAAGGAGATGGACTGACACAGTGGCTACAACAATGGGATCAAAAATGACAATTCTGAGGATGCCGCAGGACCGGGCAGCGTTTCGTTCTGTTGTACTAGGGTTCCTACAAGTCAGAACCAACTAGATGGCACCTAGTAACAACAAAGCGAGAAGCTTACCAGTATTACTTTCTATGGTTTGTGTTATGAAGGTTATAGGATTTTCTGAATTCCACAAATCAAAATTTTTAATAATACTGAGTGTTTCACCCCTGAAAATTGCTTTTAAAAAAGTATAATCTACTAAAAGGCAGTGCACACCATATGTTTATGTTATATATAAATGACAGGCTTTCTAGACAAAAAAACTGTACCTAGGGCACACGGATTTTTTTTTTTTTTTTAGGGCACACGGATTAGTTTCATACTACTTCTGTCAACACAGAACACCTGTCTCCACCCACCTGGTCTAACGTATAATTCTTGAGAAGCAGAGTAGTGAAATACAAAGGAATCTGACAGATTGGAAGCAAATTCTGTTAACCAGAACAAGTCACTGATCTTCTATGGTTATATGACTCTAAACATGTTTTGAAAAAGTGGTAAAATCAAGGGTCTCTAAGTTCTAAACTCTTAACTCAGTCCGCTACCTGTCTCCAGAAACAGTTTATTGCACAAATCATCAATTACATGAACACAGCCAAGCATTAATCACTAACAGCCTGATGTTTCTTAAATGCTAACTGCAGTAACTGGTTTCTGAAGCACTCTGAATTAAAAACAGAGAAAGCAAAACAAGAAAGACAATGACAGTGGAATGAGAGATAAAAATGCGACTGTGATGGGAGTTCAAGGATACTAGGAGAATGCACTCTCCAAAGTACGAAGACAACTTTATGACTGAAAAGATTTTGAAAGATGGAAACATACAGAAAACAATAATACAGCAGTTAGGCAATAATATAATGCCTCCTCTGCTTCTCAGGGGTACACAAGAGTGCTAGGAAGACAAAAAGCCTCTATTATTATCCTTTTTAAATCTATCTACCTAACAAGTTCATTTGCCATTTCAAAAATGTACTGAATCCTACTTGCTTTCCTAAACTTTACTAGAGTTCTAACTCTCAGTGGACGACCTCCTGATTATAATGCCCCTGAAGAACATGCTCTCCTCCGGATTCTAGGAGATGCAGTATTATTTACTTAAAATTATACTGCCATATATTAAGGGTTACAGCATCATAAAATGCTATGGTTAAAGCATTAGAAAGTCCTTAGATAGCATGGATCCAACTCCTCATTCTATAAAGACACTGAAGCCTAAACATGTCAGTGGTCTTGTTGATTCCCTGACCAGTCAGCTGATTGAAGGGGTAAATCCCTGTGCTGGCCATAGTGTGTGTGGACTGAGAGGCAGAAACATTTTTAAACGTTAAAACACAATTGTTTCATTGATTCCTTCAAATACTAATTGAGCATCTACTGCATTCCATGCCAAGCACTGAGGTTCGTGTACTTCCTTCTAAGGTAAGCTTTAATTCAGTTTCATTTAAAACAGCTGTGTACATTTACGCAAACAGCAACAAAGATCTAATTTCAGGGTGTTATTAAAAAAGAAAAAAAAACAAGAAGGACAGAGAAAGAAACCTTTGTTAAACGTGCCAGGGAAAATCTAGCCACTCGTGTGCTGATATTCAAAGTCCTCACCTTAGAAGCACATTGATCGTTCAGTGGAAAGAAGAAATGGATTAGGAGAAAGGACTCCCCAAGTCTTAAACTTTTACCTTATTAATCCCACCAACATGGACATCTACTTTAAAAGTCATGCTAAATGCAGCAATTTCCTTAATGATTTTGGATCCTCAAAATAGAAATTACGTGGGTCTCATTTTTCTTGTCCACAGAGTAAGCAACTAGCAGTGGTTCTCAATTTTGACTGTACATTAGCATCAGCTGGGGAAAATTTTTTAAATGCCAGTGCCCAGGCCACCCTCCAGATCAATCAAATCAGAAAAGTCCCCCAGATGTTGCCAACATGTAGTCAAGGTTGAGAACCACCAAACCAGAGATCTCTAGGATCAATTCAGTTCCAAAATTCTCAATCTAAGTCAATACATATCCACTGAACCAAGTAGCTTTAATGCTAATGAAGGCCAGTAATATAACTAAATTGGCTGTTAAAGACAAAAGATTACTGAAATAATTCAGTAATTGATCCATACAACAATGTAAACAAAGTGAAGGGCACAAAGTAAGCGTTCAAATGTTTACTGACTTCCAGAAACAAGACAGCAACACCTAAGTATCAGAACGGGAAAACAGAAGCTCATTTAGACAAGAACATCTTTAAGATATATAATACAAAATTAATTATAAATACATGTGTCCACATGGTGGCTTATCAATTTCTCTGACTTAATGTTTTCAATAAACATTCTCATACAACCCTGTGCCTTAAAATAACACGCCAAAGGATCTTCCTCTAAATAATTCCTCCTGCTAGAACTCACCTTGGAAATAATGGTCTTCAAGACGAAATCTGTACCTTTTTACTAATAAATAATGCGACAGCTATTTGAAAACACCCAAGTGTTAGACTTAACTTTCTCATCATCTTTATGAGTTTTTCATTCTTTACTCATCTTATCAGGTAGTTTGGTGCCCCCTCCTCCAAAAATAACACCACCAACAAAATAATAACATGAAAATCATGACTTACTGTTTATATGTATTATGCTTTTTTAACACCAAGTCAGAAAAAATAAAAAAGCGTGTTCTCTACTAATCACAAGCATTAACCCTTTTTTCTGCAAATGAGAGACATTAAATTCAACAACTATCTAAAAACGACAATGCACCATAAACTTTCAGTGTTCTATTAAGCACATAAAAGTCAGTTTCTTCAAACTAATGGCTCTTAGAAAATATTTTAATATTACATAATTCTAACCAAATTAGCAAATAAACACTGCATACACACACAGTGTTCACGCACATTAGAGCAAATACACACTTTCTCAGGGCTAAGTGAGTCCTAGATCACTCAGGGAACAACACTAAGCAAGAGATTCACTGACCTAGAAATTGTCTGGAGCCTCGCCTCGCCCCGCCCCCTCCTCCCCTCCACTCCACAGGTAACTGAAGTCTGACAGCCCATATGAATTAGGGTTTCCCAGCAAAGGTAAAATGTTTTCAAACTCTGCTTCCTAACCTAATATTCTGTTAAATCTTCAAAGAGCATAGTTTATGTGAAACTGTAGCATAATACCTAGCATGTATCAAATAATTCCTAAAACTTTTCTTCAATAAAAAGTCAAATTTTCAATTCAACTACAGACGAGAAGGGGGTTACCAGGTTCAAGTGAAATATTTAATGATATTTAAAATATTTTTTTAAAAAAGAAGCCACAAGAAAGTTACTATAGCTAATAAATGAACTCAGCAAAGTAACGCGATAAAAAAAAGGTCAACACACAAAAATCAGTTGGGTTTCTATACACCAGTAATGAGCGGTCTGAAAAGAAAATTAAGAAAACTATTCCATTACAACAGTCTAAGAATAAATTTAATCAGGAAGGTGAAATACTTGTACACTTAAACTTAAGACATAAAGCTGAAAGAGATTAAAAAAAAGAAAGAAAGAGATTAAAGACAACTAAATATGTGTAAGAAAAGCCATGTTCACGGTTTGGAAGACAATATTATTAAGACACCAATACTACTCAAAGCAACCTATAAAATCAAATTCTTACCAAAAATTCCAAAAGCCTTCTTTGCAGAAATGGAAAAACCAATCCTCAACTTTACATGAAACTATAAAAGCTCTAAAGAGCCAAAGCAATCTTGAAAAAGAAGAACAAAGTAGGACTCACACTACGCAATTTCAAACACACTATTAAAGCTACAGTAATCACAACAGTCTGTACTGGTATAACAATAGATATACCGACCAGCGAAGCAGAATTCAGAGTTCAGAGATAAACCCATCCATCTGTGATCAACTGATTTTCAAAAAGCGTGCTCCTCCAGTTACAGGGTAACTCTGAATAAGTTAGCCAGCCTCTCCATGTCTCAGTTTTCTCCTCTATAATAATAGTAAAAATAATAATAGATATCTCACTAGATTCTGTTAATTTTAAGACTTTTAAATACATTAATATATGTAAGTAGAAATAGCGGTGTATTTTTTTTTTTTAGTAATCAGCAAATGATTTTTGTTGCCATCTCCACAGTTTACTGAACTCATCAAAGCTCTGAATCCCTCCAACATTCCACATCACACCTGATTCTTAAACCTACTTAGCCCTCAGTTCCTCGACCTCCTCCAATGAAACCTCTCCTTAGCCTCAACTACCTTTACTCTTAACAATACATCTTTAACATGTATTTATGTTTACTACTGTCCAATATAGCATTGGTGAAGAATACTGAATATACCATGGACTGCCAGAAGAACTAACAAATCTGTCTCAGAAGAGGTACAGCCAGAATGCTCCTCAGAAGTGAGAATGGCGAGATGTCGTCTCACATACTTTGGACATGTTAGCAGGAGAGGCCAGTCCCTAGGGAAGGACATCATGCCTGGTAAAGTAGAGGGTCAGCGAAAAAGAGGAAAACCCTCAATGAGATGGACTGACACAGTGGCTGCAACAATGAGCTCAAACATGGCAATGATCGTGAGGATAGCGCGGGACTGGGCGGTGTTTCATTCTGCTGTACAAAGGGTTGCTATGAGTCAGAACCAACTCATTGACACCTAACAACAACGACAAGCCACATGTGGCTATGCAACACTTGAAATATGGCTGGTCCCAGTTGAGATGTGCCCTACGTGAAAAATATACACCAAATTTCAAAGATCTAGGCAGTGGCAGTGGGTAGTACTAAAAGAAGAATGTAAAATATCTCAATAATTTCTTACATAGGTGATTTTTTTATATATATCTATGCTAAATAAAATACATTATTGAATTAATTTCACCTGTTTCTCTTTATGCTTTTTAATGTGGCTCCTAAAATATTTAAATTACACATACGGCTTACATTGTATTTCCATTGGACACCACTGGTCTATACACTGGCTATATTTTGACCACTATATAAACAGGGTCCTTAGCAGTACTTTCTGAATGGTATTATGATAATAAGGAAATATAAAAATAAGAAATCAAATTCTCTAATAAACAAAACCATAGGCAGAGCTTGATCAAAAGTATTTAAAACGACATAGCTATGCTTTCTCTACAAAACCTGGACCCTCCAGAGATATTACAACCAGCTTCTTTTAACTTCAATGCTGTTAATTATAATCTTCTGAAAAAATCTGTATCTTGAAAAGATAATTAAGAACATCCTGGAGCCTAGTCAGCCTACAAGTACCCAGGTAATGTGAATTACAGTTCAATTTCTCTAGGTCAAGTAGGCGAATAGAAGGAATTTTTGAAAGATACCTAAAACAAAACAAAAAACTTTTTTTTTTTTGTAATAAGATGACCTGAGACAATTGGAAAGAACTGGAGAACAGATTAAAGAAAGTTTATGACCTAGCTTAAGCTAAATCAAAATTAAATCAAACAAGTATTTATTCAGTTTCTGTGCACAACACTGAAAAGACAGAAACAAATGGGACTGAGGAGGTTAATACAATGGTAGAATTATCTAAGCATCCATCAAAAAATGACTATGTGATACAACAGAATACTACACACCAACTAAATGAACCAAATGCATACATGTCAACATGAAAAAACTTCAAAAAATAATGTTGGAAAAAAAAGGAAATTGTGGAAAGATATGTGAAGCATGACAGCAGCAAAACTATGATTTATGGAGAGACATATGGAATAAAAGAATAAAAACCTGGATTACAAGGACACTTACCAGTAGTGGCTCTGGGTGAGAGGAGGCAGTACAGGACTGGAGAAGAAAAATGGGGTCTTCCTCTGCACTGCTCTATTGCTCCCATGTAATACACACATACAGCACACACAAAGAATAAGAGAAGGAGAGACTGCAAAAAGATTAATGGGCATCTGGCTACTGTTAAGACAGCCTTCATGAACAAACCGACCATCACATCTGGACTACACTCTGCTTTCAGTCACATGTACAACCCAATGCCATATACTGCCTGTTACTGGAGAATACAGATTACAGAATCTATAGGTCTCCACGGCAACAATACAGCCTGCCAAAAAGGGAGACATTTGTTCGGTGTCAAAGAAAACAACACTTTCCCCCAAAAGCACTGTCCATACAAAGAAAAAAAAAGAGCCCAGAAACACACCTACTTACTTCCCCTAACTGCCTCCCCACCAAACAGTGATCTTAAAGTAAACCACATAATTGTTCCATCTCTTACCCAGATTATATGTGTATCCCTGCAACTGTAAAAAATTTAATAAAATCTGATTTAAGGCTTCAGTCTCCAAAATAAACTAAATACTGTATCATTTTAGTCTCATTTTATTAACTAGTTATGGGCTCAGTGGAATATTTTGTGCCAGAAAAAAATATTCTCCTTGAGTATACTATAAAATAGAGAATAGGGACATTCAAACATATTTCTAGCTGCCTCTCACTTTTTGGGGTCTTTTTGATCTAATGTAACACATAGGTCCAAATAGCTGGTCTATATGAAGAACGTGGTGTCAGGACTGGAAGAAGACTCAAAAACAACCTGAGACATGCAGATAACACAACCTCACTTGCTGAAGGAACATGCCTCGAAACACTTAGTGATGAAGATATATTTAATGAATTACACCTGAACACAAAGAAAATGGAAATCCTCACAGCTGGACCAATAAACAAATGGTGAAGAAAATGAAGTTGTCAAGCATTTCATTTTACTTGGATATACAATCAACACCCACGGAAGCAGCAGTCAAGAAATCAAATGATGTGTTTATTGCACTGGAAAAATCTGCTTGAAGAGGCCTCTTTAAAGTGTTAAAAAGCAAAGATGTCACTTTGATGACTAAAGTATGCCTGCCATCGTCTTTTTCAATTGCCTCATAAGCATACGAAAGCTAGACAATGAAAAAGGGAAGGCTGAAGAAAAATTGAGACATTTGAATTGTGGTGTTGGCAAAGAATATTAAATATGCCACAGACTGCCAAAAGAACAAACAAACCTATCTTGAAGGAAGTACAGCCAGAATGTGCCTTAAGAAGTGAGTGAGAATGGCGAGACTCTGTCTTACTAACCCTGACACAACATCAGGAAAGACCAATCACTAAAAAAGGACATCATGTTTGGTAACGTAGAGGGTCAGCAAAAACAAAGAAAACCCTCCATGAGATGAACTGACACAGTGGCTGCAACAATGGGCTCAAACATACCAACGATTGTGAGGATGGCACAGTACTGGACAGTGTTGTGTTCTGTTACACAAAAGGCTGCCATGAGTCAGAGCCTACTGGACGGCAGCTAACAACATCTAATGTGGGAGCTCTTACATAATTTTTGGGACCCAAACAAGGGAAGATTAAGATCTGGACCAAGAGTAGCACAAATACCAACATTTTTCATCAACAAAATTAGAGGAAATAGGTATTTATTGTAGAAGAAAGTTTTTCTTAATCTTTGGTTAAGTACCCAGATTTTCTTATGTTTTAAAATATGCAGGTGTTTATTTTAATAGAATAAGCTCAATTCACAAATCACATCTGCTCTTCTTAATTACTTAGAGTCATTTAACACAGTGCTTAAGACAGTCACTGGATTCCAACACCCACTTTACCACCAACCAACTATACCAGCCTTGAAGAGTTACTGCACCTCCAAAGCCTCTTCTGAAAAATCGTGATAATATGTCCATTAATAATACATGTGAGATCTTTAACACAGGGCCTAGCACACAAAAAAGTATTCAATATTTACTATTAGTTATTATTACTTGTAAGTGAGAAGGCATTCCTTTAACCATTGTTTTCTATAATTTAAGACATCACATCCTAAAATTTTTTCTTTTAAAATTATATGTTTTAAATGATCTTTTCAATTTGTCGGCAATAAACTTGCTCTTTCATGTTCAATGCATTTCATGTTTTCCTATGGTTTATTTTTTTGTGTGAACCATGAAGCATTCTGGTAAATCAACCCCTCCCCCACAGCAGCTGTTGTGTGAAACTGGCTGATGAAACGTAGACACACAAATGAAATATTTGATCATCTGCTCCCATCCAGTTGCCAACATAGGATTTTTCCATTCTATAATTTTAAAATACCCCAAATAAATTGCTTATTGGTTTTGTCAGAAATCAATCTGGATTCATTATATCTGAGAAAATGTTTCTCATTTTGTCAAAACTATAAATCCATTAACTTCTGTTTATCACAAAAAGGAGACAACGAATAAAACAAATGACAACTATGGTTTTTCATGTTCTGAGTGGCACTGAGGTACTTCCTTATCACATTCAAAGCCAGAAAAGAAAAATAAATACCAAATTAAGCCCCATTTTTTTATTTTTCTAGACAGACACCTTCCTATAAAGTAAGAAAAAAGATGCTATTCCTATCTTCTTAGGCATACACAAGGTGGAAACGACATTTGGTCACACACTCAGGCAAGTCAGGAAATTCGTTGTCTTCTGTTCTGCACATATGCCCCACACAACAGTGAGACTCAGAGATGAGCACTGCTCTTATAGATGAGCGAGGCTTTTGGGATCCCACGGTTTGATGAGCCTGTATTCACCTAATATTAACCATTTCTTATTGGCATATAGATAAAGCTGGCTAAAACTATCGTCAATATTGCCCAATAAACATGAAAATATGTTCAACTATACTCAGAATGGAGCCCTGGTGGCCCAGTGGTTAAGAGCTATGGCTGCTAACCAAAGGCCAGCAGTTCGACTCTACCACTTGCTCCTTGGAAACCCTGTGGGGCAGTTCCACTGTGTCCTACAGGGTCACTAGGAGTCGGAATCAACTCAACAGCAACGAGTTTGGTTTACACTCAGAATCAAAGAAATGCTATCTAATTACTGCAGTACAATTTTTCTTCTCGCAGGTTGGCAAAATTGAGAAATTTTAAGGAAAATCCACTGCTGGAACGGATTCTTGTACACTGTTGGTGAAAATATAAACTGGTACAGCCATTTCAATGAGCCATTTGCAACATCTACCAAAACATTAAACGCATACATACTCAGGCTTAGTAATTCCACTGCCAGGAATCAAATCTGTGATTTTGCCCCTACTCACAAAAAGCATCCCCAAACACATACACACACAATGGCATGCACCACAGCACTAACGAAAGGGGCCTGGAATCTGGATGTACCCTGCATCCACCCTTGAGGGACTGCTTAAGTAAGAGATGATGCAGCCGATTCAGGGGAGCCATTAGAAAGAATGAGGCTGACCTCTGGATTATCTCGCAGAAATATTTTTAGAAAGAAAATCCTACAACTGTGTGTACAGAATGATTTAATTTGTTTAAATCAATAAAAGATAACCAGATAGGCTGTGCAGATGCATAAAGTTCTTCTCCAAGTACATAAAACCGATGGGAGAACTGGACGTGATGGTATACAGGAGGAAGACTTACATTTATATTGTTTTAGACTGGGCTCTACAGTGCTTCCATTTTTTAAATAACACAGGGATAGATATTATCAGAAAAAAATTTTTATCGAGGTAAAAAGTAGATTCAACATCACTGCTTATAAGACCGCCTGTGGGACATGAAGCTCCCATTGTCAGTGTCGCACTCTCGGCTCCCAGCCTCCATCTGCAGAAACATACACTGGTCGTCTTGATTTGGCTTTCTACCTCACTGTCTACCAGGAAACTGTCACTGATTATCCTTCCTCATATCGATTTCCCATAATCAGAGGAATCTTCTCCAATACCACTTTGGTTATCTAGACCTCTATCTTCCCACCCACGGCAAATTCTGAATTCTCTGATGTTTGTTAACACTTAAAAGCTGTCGCCACAAAACCTAACGTGTGGCAATTATAAAATAGCATCCCAAAATATTTTAAGACATGGTAATATTACTGGATATATATAATATTACTGGTTAATATACAGCTTCCAATAACAATTGCTTTAAAGGAAAAGAGTAAATTCACATTTGTTTGCTGTTTACGTGCTTGGTTTGGGGTGGTGGAAGCTTTTTAAATATTATTATCTTTTCCCAAATTTCTCAAACATATATATACACATGTGTGGCTATACTGGAAACCCTGGTGGCGTAGTGGTTAAGTGTTACGGCTGCTAACCTAAAGGTCAGCAGTTCAAATCCGCCAGGCGCTCCTCTATGGGGCAGTTCTACTCTGTCCTATAGGGTCGCTATGAGTCAGAATCGACTCGACAGCAACGGGTTTGGTTTCGGGTTTGGTGGCTATACTACACTATATATATAAAACTATACTTTTTTTTTTTTTTAATCATGTTAAACTATACTAAACATATTTCTCCCTAGAATGTAATTATTTCCTTACAGTGTAAAGTGTTGAGAGCTTTAAGACTAAACAACACATCAGATTAGTCTATGAAAATACTATTTTCAACCTTTAATCTACAACATGCAATCCCACTAAATTTATCATATTTAGTGATGAAAGAGAAGATAACCTGACACTCCACTGAATCCACCATTCACAACACAGTACTCACAACAATAAAATATTACTCAAATTGAAATTATCAGCACATGGGCCATTTCCCTTTCAAAAAAATCTGTCAGAATACAATTCCTGTTTACTGGATTTCTTTCTTCCTGTTTAATAACCCCACCCCTGATTTGACAAAACTAAAAACCTGATGGAATCTATTTTTAGCACAATAAAAAAAAAATTTTTTTTTTTTTTATTAACTGGGGTATTTTCTATCTAATCAACAGGATGCAAAGCTGTTTATGCCTGACAAAAAGCTGTCTGCTTTGTTAACTGCCTAGTTGTTATTAGTGAACAAAGAAATCTCTTTTTAAAAACGTTATTCAACAAAGAAACCCTGGTGGTTCCTTGGTCAAGAGTTCAGCTGCTAAGCAAAAGGTCAGCAATTCAAATCCACCAGTCCCACCTTCAAAACCCTATGGGGCAAGCTGTACTCTGTCCTACAGGGTCTCTAGGAGTGAAACTGGATGGCAACAGGTTTGGTTTGGTTTTATTCAACGAAAGATAACTTTACAAAAATTTTAATCTTAATATTCATATAATAATTTTATTTCAGGATTTCAAATTACCAAAATAATCATTCAGGAAAAAAGCTAAAAGTACTCTGAATATTTTAGGTATGTTGTTGTGGTCAGGTGCCATCGAGTCAGTTCCGACTCAGTGACCTTATGTACAACATAACAAAACACTGCTGGGTGCTGTGCCATCCTCACGGTTGTTGCTAAGTTTGAGCTCGAGCTGCAGTCACCGCATCAATCCATCTTTTTGAGGGTCCTCATCTTTTTTGCTAACGCTCTATTTATCTAACATGACGTCCTTCTCCAGGGACTAGTCCCTTCTGATAACACGTCCACAGAAAGCCAGACCAAGTCTCAGCATCCTCACTTCTACAGAGCATTCTGGCTGTACTTCTTGCAAGACTGATTTGTTCATTCTTCTGGCAGTCCATGGTATATTCAGTATTTTGCACCAACACCATAATTTAAAGGCGTCAATTCTTTGATTCCTTATTCATTGTCCACCTGTCACATGCTTATGAGGCGAATGAAAACACCTTGGCTTGGGTCAGGTGCACCTTAGTCCTCAAAGTGACATCTTTGCTCTTTAATACTTTCAAGAGGTCTTTTGCAGCAGACTTCCCCCATGCAATGTATTGTTTGATTTCTTGACTGCTGCTTCCATGGGCATTGATTGTGTATCCAAGTAAAATGAAGCACTTGACAATTTCAATCTTTTCTTTGTTTATCATGATGTTGCTTTTTGGTCCAGTTGTGAAGACTTCTGTTTCTGTATGTTGAGGTGTAATCCATACTGAAAGGCTGCAATGTTTGATCTTCATTAGTAAGTGCTTCAAGTCCTCTTCACTTTCAGCAAGCGAGGTTGTGCCATCTGTATATCGCAGGTTGTTCATCAGTCTTCCTCCAATCTTAATGCTATGTTCTTTTTCACATAGTCCAGATTCTCAGATTATCTGCTCAACATACAGGCTAAATAAGTACAGTGAAAGGATACAACCCTGACGCAAACTTATTCTAACTTTAAGCCACACAGTATTCCCTTGTTCTGTGTGAACAACTGCCTCTTGGCCCACATACAGGTTCCCCAGGCACACACAGTTAAGTGTTCTGGAATTCCCATTCTTCACAATGTTATCCGTAATTTGTTATGATCCACACAGTCAAATATCTTTGTGTAGTCGATAAAACACAGGTAAACATCCTTCTGGTAGTCTATGCTTTCAGACAAGATCCACCTACGTAATGCCAGCAATGATACCCCTCATTCCAGGTCCTCTTCTGAATGCAGCTTGAATCCCTGGCAGTTCTCGTCAACGAACTGCTGCAATGTTTTTGAATTATCTTCAGTAAAATTTTACTTGCATATGATATTAATGATATTGTTCCATAATTTCCGCATTCCAATGTATTACCTTTCTTTGGAATCTCTTCATCAGTCAGGAAGCTGTCTTCCAAATTTCTTGGCACAGAGGAGTGTTTTCACCGTTGCATTTATTTGTTGAAACATCTCAGTCGGTAATCTGTCAATTCCTGCAGCCTTGTTTTTCATCAATGCCTTTAGTGAAGCTTGGACTTCTTTCTTAATACAATTGGTTCTTGATCAGATGCTACCTCCTGAAAAAGTTGAATAATTCCTTTTGGCAGTGACTCTGTGTATTCCTTCCATCTTCTTTTAATGCTTCCTACGTCATCCAATATTTTGCCCATAAACCAAACCAAACCAAACCCACTGCCATTGAGTCGATTCCAACCCATAGTGACCCTATAAGACAGAGTAGAACTGCCCCACACAGTTCCAAGGAGCACCTGGTGGATTCAAACTGCTGACCTTTTGGTTAGCAGCCGTAGCTCTTTACCACTACACCACCAGGGTTTCCATTTTGCCCACAGAATCCTTCAATATTGCAACTTGAGACCTGAATTTTTTTTTTTTTTCAGTTCTTTCAGCTTGTGAAATGCCAAGCATGTTCCTCCCTTTTGGTTTTCTAACACCAGGTCTCTGCACATGTCATTACGATATTTTGTCTTCTCAAGCCACTCTTTGAAATCTTCCGTTCAGCTCTTTTACTTCATCATTCCTTCCATTCGCTTCAGCTACTCTACATTTAAGAACAAGTTTCAGAGTCTCTTCTGACATCCATTTTGGACTCCTCTTTCTTTCCTGTCTTTTTAATGGCCTTTTTGCTTTCTTCACGTATGAGGTCCTTGATGTCATCCCACAACTCATCTTGTCTTTGGCCAATTAGTGTTCAATGTATCAAATCTGTTCTTGAGATGGTCACCAAATTCAGGTGGGATACACTTGAGGTCCTACTTCGGCTTTCTTGGACTTGGCTTAATTTTCTTCAACTTTAACTCCTGTAAACTGATGGCCTGTTCCACAGTCAGCTGCTGGCCTTGTAAAGGCTGATGATATTGAGCTTCTCCATCGCCTTTTTTCACAGATGTAATTGATTTGATTCCTGTGTATTCTATCTGGTGAGGTCCACATGCATGGTCACTGTTTATGTTGTTGACAAAAGGTACTTCCAATGAAAAAGTAGTTGGTCTTGCAGAATTCTATCCTGCAGGCTCCGGTGTCGTTTCTATCATCAGGGCCACACTTTCCAACTACTGATCTTTCTTCATTTCCAATTTTTGCATCTCAATCATCAGTAATTATCAATGCATGTTTGATCGATTTCAGACTGCAGAAGTTGGCAAAAATCTTCAATTTCTTGGTCTTTGGCATTAGTGGTCAGTGTGTATATTTGAGTAATAGTTGTATTAACTGGTCTCCCTTGTAGGCGTGTGGATATTATCCTCTCATGGACAGCCTTGTACTTCAGGATAGATCTGGAAATGTTCTTTTTAACAATGAATGTGACACCATTCATCTTCATTTTGTCATTCCCAGCATGACAGACCGTATGACTGTCAGATTCAGAATGGCCAATACCAATCCATCTCAGCTCACTAATGCCTAGGATAATGCCTTTAGGCCTTCCATTTCATTTTTGACAAATTATAATTTTCCTTGATTCATATTCCTACATTCCACTTTCCAATTACTAATGGACATTTACGGCTGTTTCTTATCATTCTGAGTTGTGCCACCTCAGCAGATGAAGGTCCCCAAAGTTTAACTCCATCCATGTCATTAGGTTGACTCTACTCTGAAGGAGCAGCTTTTACCCAATCATATTTTGAGTGCCCTCCAGCCTGCAGGGCTCATCTTTCAGCACTGCATCAGCAACATTCTGCTTTATTTGTTTGAAGAAAGAAAAAGAAGATTCAAAGGCAATTTGAACAATATCTCCTTTACTGTCAAATATACCCAAAATAAGGTTAACTTTATGGATGTGTTTGCTTGTGTGTTTACCAATGATCTTCCTTTTTACCTTTTTTTTTTTTTTAGGATGCTCTTTTCAAAGCCTCAAATATTACTAAATTATTATCTGAATTGAGAATGAAGAATTTGAGTATATAAAAGAGGTGCTGCTGGGGAACCAACAGAGAAACAATTATGGAGTCCACTACTTCATACACTGAAGTTCCTTCCACTCTTTTCCACACCACTTCATCACTGTCCTTCTACACTGTTGTACAGATTCCACTCCTAAAGATATCACCCTCACTGGACTGTGAGCTCTTCACTGGATATCTTACGTGTTCTGTGTATCCCAATGCACTTAGCAACACAGTGCCAGACACACACTAGATGTGTTCACAGAGTATCTGCCATGTGGCTGAGAGTCTCAAGTGTGCGAGTGTGTGCCTCCTAGAACTTTACACAGTTATGATTATTGCTAGATTGACCCATTCACTGAAAGTGTTATGCAGCCGATGCACCAAACTGCCTGAGGCTCTATTTCATGGAAAATTTACAACACTCATCTGCTCTACCTATTTCAATTTCTTATCGCATATGAATTCTCTTCACTTAGTGGTTATGTTGGTTATCCTTTCAATGCATATGGACTAACTCTAATTTAGAATATTGAAGTTGTTAAGGATTTCATTTTACTTGGACCAATAATCAACACCTATGGAGACAGAAGTCAAGAAATTCAACGGCATACTGCATTGGACAAATCTGCTGCAAAAGACCTCTTTACAGTGTTAAAAAGCAAAAGATGTCTTTTTGAGGGCTAAGGTGCACCTGCCCAAGCTAAAAGTCTTTTCAATCGCCTCACATGCATGGGAAAGCCAGACAATGAAAAAGGAAGGCTGAAGAACAATTGACGCCTTTGAATTATGGTGTTGGCGAAGAATACTGAATATACCATAGACTGCCAGAAGAACGAACAAACCTGTCTTGGAAGAAATACAGCCAGAATGCTTCTGAAAGTGAGGATGGAGAGACTTTGTTTTGCTTATTTTAGACATATTATCAGGAGGGACCAGTCCCTGGAGAAGGACATCATGCTTGGTAAAGCAGAGGGTCAGCAAAGAAGAGCAAGGCCTTCAAAAAAATGGACTGACACGATGACTGCAACAATGAGCTCAAACATACCTATTACTGTGAGGATGGCAGAGGACCAAGCAACGTTTCGTTCTGTTATACAAAAGGGTCACCATGAGTCAGAATTGACTCAATGGCACCTAACAACAACAACTAATCTAAAACTATATGAATAGTGTCCTTGTCCTGTTATTTTGGCTCAAACAAGTCTCAGAGACAACAGCTTTACACTCCAAACTGGAGGTAGAAAATAAACAAAGGTATGGTATAAGCTTATTACACTGTATTTCCTAATCCTTTCAATCAACGAAACTCTTGTCTTCCTCATTCAGGAAAATCAGTTTTTTTCTCCAACACAGAAATTCTATTCCTTCATATGAATACTGTTACCTTCCAAATATTAAGTCAACTAACCCACCACAAGGAGGATCACTTCTGTCTAACCGGCTTACTAGAACCTGTTTACTCAACCCAAAGAAATGTGAACTGAGAAGAATTTTGACACCAAAGTCTCGTTTACTTACAAAGGTATGAATTTACTCTTATCTTTCCTTACACACAGATAAAATTTTATTTGATGTGGTAGAGAAAATTGTAACCAAACTATTTTTTATCAGCATACTTGTAACTTTGTCTGGATAACTTGGAGACACGAAAATATAAACTTTTTTTTAACTGTTCTATCAAAAAGAACAATATTCTACATCAGTACTCTTAGATGTTTTGTATATTTAAATTAGTGTGTGTCTGTGTGTATCTCTGTGTGTGTGTGTGTGTGTGTGTGTGTGTGTGCGCGTGCGTGCACGTGTGTCTCTTCATTCATCCCAGATCATACCTCCTGTTGGCAGTGTTGGGGTAGATGAAAGAGATACCAATGTAAAATCTCCATAGAGACACCTCTTATTCCAATGCCTCCCTAGAGAAAACCTGGGGTTGATGTATCAGGCCACATTATGTGGTACAATTAAACCACATTCATTCAGGTTCTACTAATTAGTAATTCACTCTGTGCTAAAGTCAGTTACACCTGGAAAATGCTAAGCAAATTAATAATGCAATTAAATCTGTATGTGGACCCATTTACTCTACTAAAGAATAGAATTTAAGAACCCTAGCACATTAGCTAAATTGTAAATGAATTATAAATTAGCGAATTATAAATGAACAATTTCTTAATTCACTAAATCAATTCCATTAGAATAAAGAAACTTTTTTTTTCAAGTATTACTGTTACTCTTTGTGCTTGTAGGTAATGAGTTGCCCTGTGCTTTTTTCAAGTTTTTTTTAAATGTACCTGAAGGTTTACAGGACAAACCAGCTTCTCATTAAACCGTTAGAACACATATTGTTTTAGGACACTGGTTAACAACCCCATGACATGTCAACACTGTCCCTTCTCTACCTTGGATTCTCTTTCACCTCCTGCCTTCTAGTCCTTGCCCCTGGGTTGGAGTGCCCCTTTAGTCTCATTTTGTTTTACGGGCCTGTCTTATGTTTGGCTGGGGTGAACCTCAGGAGTGACCTCAGTGCTGAGCTAAAAGGGTGTGCAGAGAAGAAGCACGCCCAAGAAACTGAAATCAGTCAGAGGTGATTAGGTGAAATTTCACTCTCTTATCCCACACCCCCAAAACCCTCAGAGATGTTAGCATGAAGTCTTAAACTGATTTTACCTGAAGTTTAAAGGATGAAAGTCTAGCAGTTATCTAAATTATATTTATCTCCTCTTTCCTACATGAATTGAATTCTAGAGTGTGAGTTGCTTAGAGGTATGAATAAAAGTGTACTTATTTGTAGATTCATCTAAGCATAGGAGTAGTAACTTTAGATATTAGAACTTCCAGATTCTTAATTTGACAAATTGAGCTGACCATGTTTCCTCAGTTAATAGATTGAGAGAATAGGACATTGAATACTGGAAATAATTATTAAATTGTATTGAAATTAAAGTAAATGAAGGAATAAAAAAAAAAAAAAAAAAAGGGTGTGCAGAGGCCATACCCTCGGGGTTTCTCCAATCTCAGTTAGACCAGTAAGTCTGGTCTTTTTTTGTGAGTTAGAATTTTGTTCTACATTCTTCTCCAGCTCTGTCTGGGACCCTATATTGTGATCCCTGTCAGTGCAGTCAGTGATGGTAGCCGGGCACCATCCAGTTGTATTGGACTCGGTCTGGTGGAGGTGGTAGTAGTCGTGGTCTATTAATCCTTTGGACTAACCTTTCCCTTGTATCTTTAGTTTTCTTCATTCTTCCTTGCTCCCAAAGGGATGAGACCAGTGGAGTATCTTAGATAGCCGCTCACAGGCTTTTAAGACCCCAGACACTACTCAGCAAAGTAGAATGTCGAATATTTTCTTTATAAACTATGTTAGCCCAATTGAGCTAGATGTTCCCTGAGACCATGGTCCCCACAGCCCTCAGCCCAGCAATTCAGTCCCTCAAAGGGTTTGGATGTGGTTAAGTTTTAATTGAAGTCACAAAGTGGTAAGCTATGGAACTGGGCATGTGCTTTTTTAAATATTCTACAGTGTAAGCATTTCAGAAATTTAAATTACCCTTTCCAGTAAATTAAAGTCTTTGCAGTCTTTTTTTTAACATTTCTTTTTTGCAAACTTACTCTTGTTTCCTAGGATAATGCCTCTGATGTAAAAATCTAAAAACGCCTGTCCTTTTTTTATTTCTAACACACAAGAGAAATGCAAAATAATCCCAGTATTTAAAGATGTTCCCACAGTAAGTTTCTTAAACCAAGGTACATTTCAAAACAGTATTAAATAATACATTTAAAAGGCTCACTAGGCCCACTGAACAGAACCAAAATACAGTTACTGCCAAAACTCTCACTTTCTATGATTACGAATAACCTATGATGCATATAAATTAAAATTATTATACAGTCTAAGCATTAGAAACCAATAGTTATTCGGGACCAAAAGCCTAGGATCAAAGAGGATTTTTGATAATGATCACAAAACAAAGATTACAAGGGATGGACAGCTCCAGCTCAGCTGCATCCTCTCCTTTTTTGCTGTAAGTTTTTTTAAGTTTCCAGAAGTATTAAGAAAGGTTACCAAACTTTCTCATGACTTGATAAAGTTGTATTTTATTACATTTAAGTTCATTTGAAAGAAAATAATATACACTGTAAATACCAAAAACTATTACTAGAGTAAAACATATAATTTTAGAAAACAGTACTGAGATTTACACGTCAAGTCTACTTAACATTCACTAAACACCTCCGGCATGTCAAGCACTGCGGTGGGCATTCAAGTTGCTTGTAGAAAATAAAGACCTCTGGTTGATCTGAGTGAGAATCCAATGGATGGCAATAGGTTTGGTTTCTTTGGTTTAGTAATAAAGAGGTGTCAGGTGTGAAAGAACACAATGGCCTTAAATCTAATCCACAAACTCAAGGGTACTTACTTGACAACTTCTCTTTGAATCACGAATAGGCATCCCAAACTCAGCATGTTCTAAAACTAAATTCTCAATCTCTGCCACCAGCAGCACCATCACTCCATCCCATTTTAACAAAACCTGATCTTTTCCAAAGTCCTCTTCTCCAACAAATGACATCCCCATCTTCGCAGAAACCCTGAGGTCATTCATCCTTGAGTCTTCTTTCTGTCACATTCCAAATCTAACACAGCTTTATCAGTTCCACCTTCATGCCATCATTTCTCCCTTCTACAACCTGCTACCACAATGATCTGGGCCTGGACTACTGTATTAGCCCCCTGACTGCTCTCCCTGTTTCCACTCTTCCCCTCTACTGACTATACCCAGCCCAGCATTCAGAGGTGTCTTATCCTGTTGTTGTTAGGAGCCATCGAGTCAGTGCCGACCCATAGCAACCCTATGCACAATAGAACGAAACACTGCCCAGTCCTGCGCCATCCTTACAATTGTTGTTATGCTTGAGCTCACTGTTGCAGCCACTATGTCCATCCACCTCATTAAGGATCTTCCTCTTTTACACTGACCCTGTACTTTCCCAAGCATGATGTCCTTCTCCAGGGACTGATCCCTCCTGACAACATGTCCAAAGGATGTAAGACGCAGTCTCGCCATCCTTGCTTCTAAAGAGCATTCTGGTTGTACTTCTTCTAAGACAGATTTGTTCATTCTTTTGGCAGTCCATGGTATATTCAATATTCTTTGCCAACACTACAGTTCAAAGGTATCAAATCTTCTTCGGTCTTCCTTAGTCATTGTCCAGCTTTCACATGCATATGATGCGACTGAAAATACCACGGCTTGAGTCAGGCACACCTTGGTCTTCAAAGTGATATCTTTGCTCTTCAACACTTTAAAAAGGTCCTTTGCAGCAGATTTACCCAAGGCAATGAGTCTCTTGATTTCTTGCCTGCTGCTTCCATGGCTGTTGATTGTGGATCCAAGTAAAATGAAATCCTTGACAACTTCAATCTTTTCTCCGTTTATCATGATGTTGCTCACTGGTCCAGTTATGAGGATTTTTGTTTTCTCTATGTTGAGGTGCAATCCATACTGAAGGCTGTGGTCTTTGATCTTCATTAGTTAGTGCTTATCTTATCTTATCCTACCTCTACTTAAATCCCTCAAACTGTTCCCCAACACACTCAAAATAAAAGCCAAAACCCTTATGTGATCAGGCCTCTCAGGCCAATTCTCTGATGTCAATGCCTTCCACTCCCCATTTGATAACTCTGTTCCAGCGTTGTGGTTTCATTCCTCACCATGCCAAGCAAGAGCTCACCTGAAAATCTTCCATACTTGGTGTTCCCTCCTCCACTCACCACAAGGCTGGCTCCCTCACTTCATTCAGGCTTCTTCCAATACCACCACATCAGTGATGCCTCCCCAATATGGCCTTACTCTGCTAATTTTTTTTTTTTTTTTCCCTAAAACACTTACCTCTCCATCTGAATTCTATATAAGCACTAGAGTGAGAACTAAAATGCAGCGTGGGTGTTTACAATTGTTACTCATATCTGTATCCCCAATGCCTACAATAGTGCCTGGCACACAGTAGTCCTTGCTAAACATTTATCGAATTAATTACTTTCTATTCCAAGGACTCAGAGCAGTAGTAAATGTTTTTCTGATATCTTCCTAGAAATCTTTCTGCAATGAAATTCACTATAAAAGGAAAAAGTGAAAACGAAAAACATCCACTTTAATACAAAAGTAGAGTTACTCAGCCAGCCGCCCTGACTCTGAGAGACATTCCATGCAGGCAGTCAGAGCCACAGCCTTATGTTTGCAGTGGACCTTTCCCGCATTCATCAGCAAAATTACTCACATCACAAAAAAGGCTATTTCAGCAATAAGAAAATACGTTCCTTGAGAACATACCTATAAAAATATGGTGGAATCTGAGGAAAAAAAACTCTGCTACCCAATTTTTAGAAACATGCATTTGTTATATGTTGGGAAGCTACAGACCTGTAGTATTATATAGATTAAATCAGTATGAAAATATATACATATTTGCATTTTAGCCAAAACATTAGGATGAGTCTGCAAATGAAAATTTTGCAGAACTTTATATATTTAAAAAGTGGCATTCAATCTGATAAAAAGATTTGTGTCCAAAATATATAAAGAGCTTTCACAAATCAAGAAAAAAACAATCTGGGACATCTATGCCAACTGGCGTAATATAGTTCATTTAAAAAAAAAAACAAAAAACCCCATTCTACATCCTATTTTGGTGAGTAGGTTCTGGGATCTTAAAACCTTTCAAGTGGCCATCTAAGATACAACTATTGGTCTCTTTCTGTCTGGAGCAAAGAAGTGTGAAGAAAACCAAAGACTCAAGGAAAACAATTAGCCAAAAGGACTAAAAGACCGTAAGAACCACAGCCTCCACCACCCTGAAACCAGAAGAACTAGATGGTACCTAGCTACCACTACCAATCGCTCTATGATCACAATAGAAGGTCCTGATTAGTGTGGAGGGAAAAAAAATGTAGAACAAAATTCAAATTCATAAAAAAGGCTGGATTTACTGGTCTGAGAGGGAATGGAGGAACCTCCGTGACTATGGCCCTTAGACACCCTTCTAACTTGGAGTTGAAGCCATTCCTGGAGATCACCATTCAGCCAAATAACAGGCCTATAAATAGGTCATAACACACTTGAGAAAGTACTCCTTTAAACAATAATCTGCATGATACCAAAAGGACAACACATGCCCAAAAGCAATAACAAGAAGCCAGGAAGGGGCAAGAAAACCAGATGAATGGAAATGGGGAACTCCAGGTGATAATGGACAGAGTGTTTACACACTGTCGGGAATGCAATCTATGTCATGGAAAAACTTCTGTATCAACTACTGAATGGAAGGCAGAGCCAAGATGTCGGAATAGACAGACGCTTCCGTCGAGCCCTCTTTACAACAAAGACCCGAAAAAAAAGTGAAACGAGTGTATTTGTGACAAGCTGG
This sequence comes from Elephas maximus indicus, assembly GCF_024166365.1. Taxonomy (NCBI): domain Eukaryota; kingdom Metazoa; phylum Chordata; class Mammalia; order Proboscidea; family Elephantidae; genus Elephas; species Elephas maximus. Next base: position 20,549,299 of record NC_064831.1, read on the forward strand.
GAGCTCTGAGCATCAAAGGCAAGCTTAGACAACGAACTGAGGGGCAGGGGGAAGAACAGGCCGTTCAGAAGTGGAGAGGACTTACCGGACCTGAATCGCGGGGAGCCCTGAGGCACCATTTCTGGAGTGGAAGCGGTGGCAGTGGAGGGCTGGTACAGTGTTCAGCCGCAGTTTCCTCAGGGAGAAGCAGCCAACCACACGGCCTACTCACACCTCCCAAAACTGAGGAGAACGGCGCACTCTCGGCAAAAGCTAAGTACTTGTGTATATTTTACCACGTACTCCCCCCACCCCCAAGCTGGCCTCAGCAGCTGAATCCCTGGGCCTGAGAGAGACCCTGGTGGGCACCTAGAGCATCCTTCCGGCCTCAGGGAAGGAAAAAATTTGCAACTGGAGGAAAAAGATAATTTGCTAGCTCCATTAATCAGGGGAAATCAGGACAGAAGCAGCTCCTGTCCAGGCATAAACCGTCCGTGGACCTTGAGCACCTTTCCCTTCTGCACAGACCTGTGTGGGCCTATTTCGGGAGAATAGGCCCTTGTTGGCAAACTCTAACCATTTCAGCTGTGTGGTAGAGAGGTGGGTTTTTGACATTCGACATTGCTTTGCCTATTAAACAAGGTCCTCACCTACCCACGTAGGGGACCTCAGAACTGGCAGCTCCACCCAGGTCACCCAGCCACCCGCAACAGTGGACCAAAGATAACTGCTACCTCCTAGTCCATACAACCCAAAACTTTGGGTGCCCCTGGTCCGTCTGCAGAACCCACCCACCAGGACGCTCTAGGGAAAAGAGGTGTGTTTAACTCAGAGACACTTGGGGGACAGTTCTCAGCACACTGCCCTGTTCAGAGCATGACCCCCTTGCTGCAATCAGATACCGGTATATATGCCAAACACCCCTGCCCCTCTAAGACTGTAGGACAGAGCCTGTACCACACGCTTGATGCTCAGCTACCTGGAAACGTGAGCTGAATTCATACAAGACAACTGAATGGACTCCTAAACTGATATACCTGATAACAGCTCTAGCCAGCTGGGGACAGGACACCAGACCTCCAAAGGCGAAAATAAGCTAGCTCTCTCAGGCAACCCATAGGGGTATACCAAAACAAAACAAAGCAACCAGCTACGACACAGTAAAAAAGCATAAACTAATACAATAATTTATAGATGGCTCGGAGACAACAGTCAATATCATGTCCCATAAAGAAACACACCGTGATCACCTCAATAGGCTCTCAAAACAAAGAATCCAGGGATCTTCTAGATGAAAGTGCATTCCTGGAATTACCAGAGCCAGAATACAAAAGTTCAATATACAGAACCCTTCAAGACATCAGGAAGGAAATGAGACAATACGCAGAACAAGCCAAGGAACACACAGATAAAGTAGCTAAAAAAAATAGAAAGATTATTCAGGAACATAATGAAAAGTTCAATAAGCTGGAAAAATCCATAGACAGACAGCAATCAGAAATTCAGAAGATTAACAATAAAATTACACAACTGGATAACTCGATAGAAAATCAGAAGAGCAGAATTGAGCAAGTAGAAGCTAGAATTTCTAAACTCGAAGATATATCACTTGACACAAATATATTTGAAGAAAAATCAGATAAAAGAATTGAAAAAAATGAAGAAACCTTAAGAATCATCTGGGACTCTATCAAAAGAAATAACCTACGAGTCATTGTAGTACCAGAACAGGGAGGCGTAACAGAAAATACAGAGAAAATTGTTCACGATTTCTTCGCAGAAAACTTCCCTGATATTGTGAAAGATGAGAAGATATTTATCCAAGATGCTCATCAAAATCCACATAAAGTAGGTCTTAAAAGAAAATCACCAAGGCATATTATACTCAAGCTTGACAAAACCAAAGATAAAAACAGAATTATAAGACTGGATTACAGAAGACATTAAGGGTGGGAAAAAGAAATTCAGAGAATCCAATGAGAATGAAAACATTTCCTATCAGAACCTTTGGGACACAGCAAAGGCGGTGCTTAGAGGCCAATTTATATCAATAAATGCACACATCCAAAAAGAAGAAAGGGCCAAAATCAAACAATTATCCCTACAACTTGAACAAATAGAAAGAGACTAACAAAAGAAACCCACAGGCACCAGAAGAAAACAAATAAAAATTAGAGCTGAACTAAATGAAATAGAAAACAGAAAAACAACTGAAAGAATTAACAAGACCAAAAGCGGGTTTTTTGAAAAAAATCAACAAAATTGATAAACCACTGGCCAAACTGAAAAAAGAAAAACAGGAGAGGAAGCAAATAACCCGAAGAAGAAATGAGACAGGCGATATTACAACAGACCCAAATGAAATTCAAAGAATCATATCAGATTACTACGAAAAACTATAGTCAAACAAATTTGAAAACCTAGAAGAAATGGATGAATTCCTAGAAACACATTACCTACCTAAATTAACAAAGACAGACGTAGAACAACTAAATAGACCCATAACAAAAGAAGAAATTGAAACGGTAATCAAAAAACTCCCAACAAATAAAAGCCCTGGTCCTGTCGGCTTCACTGCAGAGTTCTACCAAACTTTGACAGAAGAGTTAACACCACTACTACTAAAGGTATTTCAGAGCATAGAAAAGGAGGGAATACTCCCAAACTGATTCTATGAAGCCACCTTATCCCTGATACCAAAACCAGGTAAAGACACCACAAGAAAAGAAAATTACAGACCTATATCCCTCATGAATGTAGATGCAAAAATCCTCAACAAAATTCTAGCCAATAGAATTCAACAACATATCAAAAAATTAATTCACCATGACCAAGTGGGATTCATACCAGGTATGCAGGGATGGTTCAACATTAGAAAAACAATTAATGTAATCCACCACATAAATAATACAAAAGACAAGAATCACATGATTTTATCAATTGATGCAGAAAAGGCATTTGACAAAGTTCAACACCCATTCATGAGAAAAACTCTCAGCAAAATAGGAATAGAAGGAAAATTCCTCAACATACTAAAAGGCATTTATACAAAGCCAACATCACCCTAAATTGAAAGAGCCTGAAAGCATTCCCATTAAGATGGAGAACCAGACAAGGATGCCCTTTATCACCACTCTTAGTCAACATTGTGCTGAAGTCCTAGCCAGAGCAATGAGGCTAGATAAATAAAGGGCATCCAGATTGGTAAGGAAGAAGTCAAAGTATCTCTATTTGCAGATGACATGATCTTATACACAGAAAACCCTAAGGAATCCTCCAGAAAACTACTGAAACTAATAAAAGAGTTCAGAAGAGTATCGGGATACAAGATAAACATACAAAAATCGTTGGATTCCTCTACACCAACCAAAAGAACATCGAAGAGGAAATCACCAAATCAATGCCATTTACAGTAGCCCCCAAGAAGATACAATACTTAGGAATAAATCTTACCAGAGATGTAAAAGACATACAAAGCAAACTATAGTACACTTCTGCAAGAAACCAAAAGAGACTTAAGTGGAAGAACATACCTTGCTCGTGGATGGGAAGACTTCACATCATAAAAACGTCAATTCTACCAAAAGTGATCTATACATTTAATGCAATTCCCATCAAAATCCCAAGGACATTCTTTACTGAGATGGAGAAACAAATCACCAATTTCATATGGAAGGGAAAGAGGTCCCAGATACATAAGTCATTACTGAAAAAGAACAACAAAGTGGAAGGCCTTACTTTACTTGATTTTAACCCAGTGCCATCGAGTCGATTCCGACTCATTGCGACCCTACAGGACAGAGTAGAACGGCCCCACAGAGTTTCCAAGGACCACCTGGCGGATTCGAACTGCTGACCCTTTTGTTTTAGAACCTATTATATTGCCACAGTTGTCAAAACAGCCTGGTACCGGTACAACAACAGATACATGGACCAATGGAACAGAAGAATTGAGAATCCGGACATAAATCCATCCACATGTGAACAGTTGATATTTGACAAAGGCCCCAAAACACTTAAATGGGGAAAAGACAGTCTTTTTAACAAATGGTGCTGGCATAACTGGATATCCATCTGCAAAAAAATGAAACGAGACCCATACCGTACTCCATGGACAAAAACTAACTCAAAGTGGATCAAAGACCTAAACATAAAATCTAAAACGATAAAGATCATGGGAGAAAAAATAGGGACAATGTTAGGAGCCCTAATACGTGGCATAAACAATATACAAAACACTATAAAGAATGTAGAAGAAAAACTAGATAACTGGGAGCTCCTAAAAATCAAACACCTATGCTCATCCAAATACTTCACCAAAAGAGTAAAAGGACTACCTACAAACTGGGAAAAAGATTTTAGCTATGACATTTCAGATCAGCGCCTAATCTCTAAAATCTACATGATACCGCAAAAACTCAACTACAAAAAGACAAATAACCCCGATAAAAAATGGGCAAAAGATATGAACAGACACTTCACTAAAGAAGACATTCAGGTAGCCAACGTATATGAGGAAATGTTCACGATCATCAGCCATTAGAGAAATGCAGATCAAAACTGCAATGAGATTTCATCTCACTCCAACAAGGCTGGCATTAATCCAAAAAACACGAATAAATGTTGGTGAGGCTGTGGAGAGATTGGAACACTTATACACTGCTGGTGGGAATGTCAAATGAATGGTACAACCACTTTGGAAATCGATTTGGCGCTTCCTTAAAAAGCTAGAAATAGAACTACCAAACGATCCAGCAATCCCACTCCTTGGGATATATCCTAGAGAAATAAGAGCCTTTACACAAACAGATACATACACACCCATTTTCACTGCAGCACTGTTTACAAGAACAAAAAGATGGAAGCAACCAAGGTGCCCATCAACGGATGAATGGATAAATAAATTATGGCATATTCACACAATGGAATACTACGCATCGATAAAGTACAGTGAGGAATCTGTGAAATATTTCATAACATGGAGAAACCTGGAAGGCATTATGCTGAGTGAAATTAGTCAGGTGCAAAAGGACAAATAAGACCACTATTATAAGAACTTGAGAAATAGTTTAAACTGAGAAGAAAACATTCTTTTGTGGTTACGAGGGGGCAGGGAGGGCGGGTGGGAGACGGGCATTCACTAATTAGATAGCAGATAAAAACTCCTTTAGGTGAAGGGGAAAGGCAGCACACAATACAGGGGAGGTCAGCACAATTGGACTAAACCACAAGCAAATAAGTTTCCTAAATAAACTGAATGCTTTGAAGGCCAGCGTAGCAGGGGCAGGAGTCTGGGGACCATGGTTTCAGGGGACATCTAAGTCAACTGGCATAATAAAATCTATTAAGAAAACATTCTGCATCCCGCTTTGAAGAGTGGCGTTTGGGGTCTTAAACGCTAGCAAGCATCCATCTAAGATGCATCAATTGGTCTCAACCACCTGATCAAAGGAGAATGAACAACACCAAGGACACATGGCGATTATGATCCCAAGAGACAGAAAGGACCACATGAACCAGAGACTACATCCTCCTGAGACCAGAAGAAGGAGATGGTCCCCGGCTACAACCGATGACTGCCCTCACAGGGAACACAACAGAGAACTCCTGAGGGAACAGGAGAGCAGTAGGATGCAGACCCTAAATTCTCATAAAAGACCAGACTTAATGGTCTGACTGAGACTGGAAAGACCCCGGTGGTCATGGCCCCCAGGCCTTCTTTTGTCCCAGGACAGGAACCACTCCTGAAGCCAACTCTCCAGACATGGATTGGACTGGACAATGGGTTGGAGAGGGATGCTGGTGAGGAGTGAGCTTCTTGGATCAGGTGGACACTTGAGACTATGTTGGCATCTCCTGCCTGGAGGGGAGATGAGAGGGTGGAGGGGGTTAGAAGCTGGCGAAATGGACACGAAAGGAGAGAGTGGAGGGATAGAGCGGGCTGTCTCATTAAGGGGAGAGTACTTGGGAGTGTGTAGCAAGGTGTATATGGGTTTTTGCATGAGAGACTGACTTGATTTGTAAACTTTCACTTAAAGCACAATAAAAATTATTAAAAAAAAAAAAAACTACTGAACGGAAAACTAATTTGCTCCGTAAACCTTCACCTAAAGCACAATTTAACGAGAAAGAGAAAGAAAAGAAAAAAAAAACATCAAAATTATTTAAATGTTAAATGCAATGTGATATGCTGGACTGAATCCTAGAACAGAAAAAGGACATAGTGGAAAAACATGCAAAATCCAAAATAAGCCTGTAGTTTAGTTAACAGTAGCGTACCAACATTAATTTCTTGGTTTCAACCATTGTGTCACGGTTCTACAAGGTCTTAACGGTAGGACAACTTGAGTGATGGTGAGAGGAGAATTCTTTGTACTATCTTGGTGACTTTTCTGTAAACTTGAATTGTTTGAAAATAAAATGTTAAAGGGGGAAAGGGCAGGAAAATATCTGAAAGACCTTCACCAAAGAGATATGGATGGCAAATAAGTACATGAAAAGATTCTCATCATCAATCATAGGAAATGGAAATGTGTACACAAGTATTTACAGCAGCGTTATTTTTAACAGCCAAGAAGCAGGAACAACCCAAATGCCCAAGACATGATGAATGGATAAACAAAATGTTATGTGGCCATACAGTGGAATGTTATTTAGCTATCAAAAGGAATGAAGCATTGATATATGTTAACAAGGTAGATCAATCTTGAAAACATTATGCTAAGTGAAAGAAAGCAGCCACAAAAAAAACACATATAAATGGATCCATTCATATAAAACATCCAGAATAGAGAGCTCCACAGAGGCAGAACGTAGATGACTGGTTGCTTAGGGACTGTAGTGGAGAGGTGGGTAAAGACTTAAGAGTTAAAAGGTATGGGTTTTTTTTTTTTTTTTTGAAGTGATAAAATGTTCTAAATTAACCATGGTGATAGCTGCACATATCTGTGAATATACTAAAAACCAAAGAATTATACACTTTAAATGGGTGACTTGTAGTATGGTATATGAACATCTTGATAAAGCTATTAAAAAACACACATATTTAGGTACCATTACACACCTATTTTGGAAACCCTGGTGGCACAGTGGTTAAGAGCTACAGCTGCTAACCAAAAGGCTGGCAGTTCAAATCCACCAGGTGCTCCTTGGAAACCCAATGGCGCAGTTCTACTCTGTCCCATAGGGTCACTATGGATTGGAATTGACTTGACAACAATGGGTTTGGTTTGTTTTCTTTTCTTTTTTTTTTTAATTTACACACCTATTACCCACCAACCCACTGCCGTTAGATGGCTTAAAAAATTATAAATATAAGAAAGCTGACAAATCTCATCAATACGTTATCTTTCATCTCCCATCAAAAGGATGGAATAATTTAGGGGATAATATCAGAGACATTATTCCCCAACCTTGGGCATAAAGAATGTAACCCAGCTGAAACTGAACTCACAAGGACACATCAACTGGGCCCTGAAGTATAAAGACAATAGCTAGGACAATCTTGGAAAACATCTTTTAGGGAAACTTAAACAGAGCACAAAAGGTCCACATACTTTCCACTGTTATCTTTTTCTATTAGCATTTGGTGAACAGTAAGATTTGCTGGACCAGTGAAGACCCTCCTGACTATAGTTACTGCAACCTGTACCAGTGATTATTATGAAAGACAATTCGAAATGCAGAATCACAGTGACTTAACAGGTTTTAGCCAATCTGTGAAAAGGTAAAGCTCTCAATAGTTTATGCCCATTTGTAACGTTAATATATACTGATGACTCTGTACGTTCCTTGGACTCGGGCAAACATGGCTCTGGCAGCATGCTTGTCTGTTTCCCATTTTTGCCTCTTTGAATGAACGTATGCTGAATAAAACCCTTCTTTTGTTTTACAAAAAAAAGCTGACAAATCCAAGGGCTGACTAGCATGCCCAGCAATTAGAACTTGCACAGTATACACTGCTGGTAGAAACGGACACTTTGGAAAAAGACTTTGTCAGTCTGTCAAACAGTGAGATACACATTTTAAAAAGGTGAAATTTACTACATATAAATTATACCTCAAGATATCTGACTTTTTAAAAAGTTGCTTCCAAAATAATTGCCTTTTTTTTTTTTTTTTAAATGTCCTAATAGGTCACTGGGTACTGAGTAATAGGTCGCTGGTTGGAGTGTAAACTGCTACTACAGTAACTATCAAAATTAGAAATGCAAGCACCCTTTGGCACAGCAGAAATTCACCAGGCTGCATGTGTGAGGGATATTCAGTGTAGCACTGTGAATAAGAGTTAAAAACATGCATACACATGTACCGCTCTAGACAGATCCTCAAGTCATATTTTATGATAAATAAGCAAGGGGTAGATATGTAGATATAATATTGCTATCATTGGGGGGTACAATTTGTATGGACCTGAGTATGGATTTTTTTCATCTTTGAAAAAATAAGCAACTAAAATCACCCACTATCACTAGAGGACTGCAAATTAGATGTGCAACTGAGGAAGAAATAAGACTCTCCACTGTGTATCCTTTTATACTTTTGGATGTGTAAACCATGCATAAGTATTACTATTCCAAAAAACCTAAGTAAATAATATTTAAAACATTAATTTAAATATATACATATATAGCTTAAGTACAAGTTATGAGCACTTTTGGAACACAAAAAACATTCCAGAAATAGAAAGGACATTATCATGTACAGTTAAAATACAAGTAAGCCTTCAATTACCAGAAGAAAATGAGCAATCCACACAGAAGACTATGTATTTAACCTTTCTTTCTGACCCCCACACCCCACAAAAATAGAAGAAAATAAGGAGGGTGAGAAATAGAGAACAAAGAATGGTTTAGAAGGAAAGGCATACTTTAAAAAAAAGGGGGGGGGAGGTGTAAATGGGAAAACTCAGATAAAAACTCAAGAGCTCACTGCACTTGAAACTCTTCTGTCCTGTGGGCTGTGTTCTTCCAGCCCTAAATGAGGATGCTATTTTCTAGGCCTCGCAAGGGTCAAAGAGAAACAAGTCCCATTTCTTGCCACAGACATACGACGACCTCTGTGCTCTGCAACTAAAAGACTCAAAGGCATAATTTAAACACAAACACACACCTGTCATGACCAGAGGACGTGTACCCTGGTGGGTTACTACAGGCTTTCAGGAGCAAGACCCCCTGAGATCTCAGATTCCAAAATCTAGCAAGTTAATTCTCTATCATTCTGTACTTGAGGCTGTGAAGTACAATTATGAAATGATGTCAGTTGGCTAACTTCAAATAACTTAATACCTCATGCAAGATACAAGCTTACGAATTCTTAGCTTACGTGCGTGAATGTGTCTCAATTCTAGTCAAATTCTAATCCGACTAGTTCCTTTCTGAATTATAACAAGACAATAAATTTTATTTACAAAGTAACACATCATCCACATGGCAACCCTCAGAAAAGCAGGAGTGCCAGGAAAGTTTTACCCTCAACTTCCTGGTTTCAAAGACTGTACCCATTCAAGACCCTGGTAGCTCTCTCAGCAAACCTCCCCTCTGGCTTTTCTGGTCAGCACTGAAAACCAAGGCTTCCTGCTATGACACTACACTGAAAGGTTAAGTATTATTAAAGCAACTCCATGTTGAAACTTCATAAGGCATACAAGTATGCCATTTCTGTTTTTAAGAAACCAGTAGATGCCTAGCTATGCCACTACTAAGTAAAACTCTACGTTCCTCAGTACAGAACAACTTGAAAACATCACTCTAGCCCATTCCAAAGCCTAAAAAGCCCCAAGAACTGTAGTTGGACTCCTCAAAAAAAAAAAAAAAATGCTAATAGCCACTAATATTCAGAAGACAATGTCAAGATAATGCACTTAAGCTCTTAACACACTGTCCGGCAAGAAAAATAACGATCAATAAATCTTAAGTGCTATTAAAACCATCATGTGAAACTGTTTCTACTATTATTTTTGAGTAAACCAAAGGTAAAATAAACTATTTAAAAGGCACAATTATAATAACATCTAATGTTTATTGAGAATGATCTATTTGCTAAGTACTTGGGTCTAAGTTAAAAGTAGACTCTCCACTGGGGGACATCTTGCTCAACTGGCATAACACAGCTCATAAAGCAAATATTCTACGTTCTACTTTGGTGAGTAGCGCCTGGGGTCTTAAAAGCTTTGGAGTGGCCATCTAAGATACTCAACCCATCTGGAGCAAGAGAGAAAGAAGAAAACCAAACACACAAGGGAAAGATTAGTCCAAAGGACCACCACGACTACCACACCCCCACCAGCCTGAGTCCAGCACAACTAGATGGTGCTAGTACCACCAACTGCCCTGACAGGGATCACAACAGAGGATCCCAGACAGAGCTGGAGAAAAAATGTAGAACAAAATTCTAACTCAAATTAAAAAAAAAAAAAATCAGACTTACTGGTCTGACAGAGATTGGAGAAACCCCGAGAGCATGGCCTCCGGTCACCCTTATAGCTCAGTAATGAAGTCACTCCTGAGGTTCACCCTTCAGCCAAAGATTAGATAGGTCCATAAAACAAAACGAGACTAAAGAGGCACACCAGCCCAGGGGCAAGGAAAAGAAGGCAGGAGGGGACAGGAAAGCTGGTAACACAGAACCCAAGGTTGAGAAGGGTAGGGTATTGACATGTCGTGCGGTTGGCAACCAATGTCAAAACAATATGTGTATTAATTGTTTAATGAGAAACTTTTTTGCTCTGTAAACTTTCACCTGAAGTACAATAAAAATTAAAACAAAAGTAGACTCTCCAGCCCCACTGTAATTACTCCAATTGTTTTAAAATTTTTAATAGACTAATTTGTTTTAAAACTAGAGTTCATCTCTAAAGTATAAGTAACCTAGTGAAAAGCACCTTGAAAAAGAAAAACATCCTAAGCAAATTAGGATTTCATTTTTTATAAGTTGGTTAAGAGCTACGGCTGTTGATCAAAAGGTCAGCAGTTCAAACCCACCAGCTGCTCCTTGGAAACCCTATGGGGCAGTTTTACTCCGTCATATGAGTCGGAACTGACTTGACGGCAATGGGTTTGTATTTTTATTAAACAATACAGGCATTTATACCCAATCTTGTTGTAGAAACAGTAGTGTAGTGCAAAGAATACAGATTTGAAATCAGACAGCTGTATGTCCTTAAGCAAATTACTCCTCCCTGTGTCTGTTTCGTCACAGATAAATTGAAGCAGCACCTCCCCCTCTTTACTGGGTTGGTTTAAGAACTAAATAAACGATGCAAAAACACCTAGCAGACTTTCTGGCACATAACAGAAAATAAATGTGATTTACTTTTCCACATCTTTCCTCAGCTATTTTTTCTGAGCTGTGCTAAATATCGAATGAAGAACAGAAGGCACACCTCAAAGTATTATATATTATCACTCTGACATACAACCTGAAACAGCTAGTGTGGCACTTTCCAAAGAGCTGCACCTGGGACCAGAGAAAAGAAGGATGCGAAAATGTTTACGACAGCTAAATATTTAAAATGAAAGTGTCTCTTATTTTTCAATCTCACTTAGTCCCTTAAACAGTATGTTGAAGTTATTGTTTAGGCATATTATTTGCAACCTCATAACAACTTAGATAATTTTAATCTCAGGTTACATCACTCTATAATTAAGCACTTCAACTGGAACTGTTCCAGCCCGGATCTAAAACCAAACTGTATAAGCTTTACGATTTTTAATTATACATATCTACTTCTTAGGAAGTCAGACCATGCTTAGAATTCAGGTTTTTACTTTTGAGTTGCTTCCGTGACTTCACACAAATCACGGTAACTAAGTAAAACATGAATCACTACCACTTAACCAGGCAATTCTAAGAATCAATTTTGGCTCAGTCTTAAAATAATCACAACCTAAGTAAGTTTTTTTTTTTTAAGTAATGTTACATTCAACTAATAAAAATAATTTTCTATTGTACCAAACTGGGTTGTACCCCAACGGTATTATTTATGAAACTACCACGAGAATATCTACACACACTTTATACATCCAAATATTTATGGAATGCTATAGTATTATAAAATACTATGGAAATGCAAAGGTCAATAACATAGCTTCGACTTCAAGGAATTTTAAAATCTGAAAGAGATAATATACCTAATAATTATGAAGTAATTATGGGGTGATAGATGCCTTAAACAGGTGAACAACCTAAATGCAATAAGAACCCCATAAAGAAAAATTCAACCTCTAGCTCCAGTAATCACAAAAAGCTTCAAAAGGAGGAAACTTTTAAGCTAGTCCTATTAGGGTGACCAGATAGGTGTAAGGAGGAAGGGGGCGGGCACTAAATGAAGGGTTCTGGCATGAGCTAAATGCAGAAAATCAAAAGGAATGTTAGTGGGACACTGATAAAGGCCTGAGAATGGTGGCCTTTAAAATGGAAAGAAGACCTACAAATGACAATAAACTGTTTTCTCTTTCCAAACTCCAGTTACTTTTTTACAAAATTAATTCAAACATACAAGCACTTTACCCAAAAGATAACAAAAGATTATTGTTCTTTGTGATTACAACTATGATTCTAAAAAAATCATCATTCACATGAGGGGGTTTTACTTGGCAAAGAAATGAGGCCTTTGGTTTTTTCCTCTAAAACACCATCTAACATATAAGTCCATACCAGAATTTCTTTCTTTGCGGCTTTGATGTCATAATAGACTGAGAAAAGTAAAAATGAAGGGAAATGGAAATTGAGATCTAACCTAAAAGGAGAGTGGAAAAGGTTAAATTTAGGTGCCTGTAAACAATTTTAATGTAGTCAATTTCATAATCATCGAAGGGGAGAATTTACTCAATAAATTAAGAGAATTCTGACCGAGTTCCCAATCCCTATCATCTGAGAAAATTAATTTTCTGAGAAAATTAATTTTCTGAGAAAATCATGTGAGAATTTTTTTAAAGAGAGGAGACAGAGTAAATGACATTTTACAGTCAAAACCATTTAATCTTTCTCATATACAGAGAAAAATGTAATATATACAAAAGGCCAGGTTTTAAGTTACGTGAGTAAGATCTCTCCTCTTTCTCTTAAAAAAAAAATTCACCTTCTTGAATAACAGACTGCTCTACACCAGGATTTCAAAGGTGTACAGGAGATGCTAGGTTGTCAGTTTTTTGTTTGTTTTGTTTTCCTTCCCCTCATGCTATTTTCCATTTTGTTTCAACCAATTTGAAGGTAGGTACTGTGTTCGTAAAAATTGATTCAATATGTTTAAAATACCTTACTCCTTTCTTTTAAAAGAAAAAAAAAGTCACAAATAGCAACACATAAAATACTCTATAATGTACCTGAAATAAGTTATAAATTAAACTGTTTTATATTCATTCCAGATGACTATTTTAACTGTCTTCATAAATAACTGGTGATATGTGAAAGTATAAAATGTAGTATCCTGGGAGGCAGCACCAATGTGCCATAGATTGACATACCATGTCAACCCTCTGCTACAAAGACTTGAAAAACTAAGTGAAACAGATACAAACATCAATTCTGGAATTCTAAGCATCAAATGAAGAGATAAAGAACAAGATCAAACACCGAATAGAAGAAGAAACTGATGGAAAACAGAGAAAGGGGAGAGATATGGAATGGAGGATCCCCTGCCAACTAATACGGCACAGCAACACCGTTTTAGAACACAGCCAGCAACGAACCTAACTCAAGGAGTAAGGAAAGGCACTTCACAGAGCTCCGAACAGGAGACAGAGCACACGGTAACCAGAGAAACATGCTTTCTCATCCCTCACCCTTCTGCCCGTACCCCACCTTCATGCCTTCCAAACAGGCCACAGCAAACTGCTCAGCTAGAGACCCACCAGTCTGCCATCACCCAGGATCTGCCCACCCCCACCAGCAAGCTCCCGCCACGCCACTGTTTCCCCTTTCTTCCTAGTTTTTCTCCCTCCGACCTACCCTGTACACCACACCTCCACCCCTTCCAAAAAGGCCATGCTGCGCTGCTCACCTACAGAGCCAACAGCCCGACATCACCTCAGGTCACCCCCATCCCCACTTGCTGGCTCCAATAAAAAATAAAATAAAATAAATTTTTTTTTTTTTTTGCTCCAATGGCACCATGTTTTTCCTTTTTCTCTTTCTTCCTATTCTTTCTCCCTCCCACCTAGCCCCATACGACACCTTCACCACTTCTCACCAGCCATATGGCACCACCACAACTAGAGAGCCACCGGCCCACTGCCACTTCAAATCTAGCCCAACCCAACTCATCAAATCTTGATGCATCATCTTTTTTTCCCCTTACTTCCTTTTCTTTCTCCATACCATCTTGTCCTGTACACCCCTGCCACACCTTTCTGCTGGGCCACACCACACCAGCACAGCTACAAAGCCACTGGCCCACTGCTGTCCCACATCTGCCCCATGCCACACACTGGCTTCTGCCAATCACCATTTCTTTTTGCTTTTTTCCCTTCTCTTCTTCCTTTTCTTTCTGCCTCCCACCTACCCCTGTACATCACCTCCTCTCTCTTCCAACTCACCCTTGGGCATGCCCTACCTCATTCACAGTGCTGCCATGGCTAGGGGGTCCCCAGTGCTCAGGTCCACCACCTCACCAGACCCACACTGCCCCTCTCCTCCCGCCACATGACCAGCTGCTCAACAGTGGAAGCAAGCCCGTACCACTCTCCGCATGACATCCCCGCCTATCCGGTGAGGGGCTATGAACACTTCTACAGCAGTAGACTAACACTGGGAAGCAACAGCACCCGCCAAATGGGCACACAGCCACCTTGCCAAACCAGTATACAGCAATGCGGGCTCACCCTGCCTACTGCTGCCTGCCCACCCACACAAGGTGGAGAGAGCTATCATGACCACAGACAAGCAAGCAGCAAAGCACATGTGGCCTGCCCGCCCTGACTTATCAAAGTAAAACAAAAAAGCAGGATGAAACAAATGAGCATATAATCAATAAATGAAGAAAATAATACCTTTAATGTTTCAGAAGCAGCAGACAATATCAAAACAAATAAAAATACAGAAAAAGATGGCTCCAGCAAGTGACTAAAATAAAAAAATCAGATGACCTTTTCGTAAAAGAAAATGCAGTAGAACTATCTGACATGGAAAACGAAACAATATTTAGGGTTCTCCAAGAGATTAGGAAAGACATCAAGGAAAACACAAAGGAAAAAAATACATTAAATCATGGAAAACATAGCCAAAATCAAGGAAAACACGGACAAAGCACTGGAAGAGTTCAGGAAAATAATATAAGAACAAAACATCAAAATAAACAATTAGAAATCACAAAAAAACAGCAACTAGAAATCAAAACGATAAACAACAAAATTTCAGAAATGGACAACTCAATAGAAGGCCTTAGGAAAAAATTCGAAACAATGGAAGACAGAATCAGACGTCACTTTGAGAAAAAATCAGAGAAAAGAATTAAGAAAACCTATGAACTATGTGGGACACAATCAAAAACAAAAATTTACATGACTGGAGTTCCATAACAGAGGGGGAAAATGGAAAGCACAGAAAAGATTGTTGAAGATTTGCTGTCAGAAAACCTCCCAAATATCATGAAAGATGAAGATGACCACCAAAGAAGCTCAATGAACCCCACAGAGGATAAACCACAGGAGAAAGTCACCAAGACATGTCATAATCACACTTGCGTAAACCAAAGATGAAGCCTGAGAGCAACTCGAGAAAAACAAAAAGCCATTTACAAAGTGGAAACGATCAGACTACGCTGATTATTCAGCAGAAACTATGCAGGCAAGAAAGCCATCGGATGACATATATAAACCTTGGAAAAAAACTGCCAACTAAGAATAATATATCCTGCAAACTTCTCTTTCAAATACAGTGGTGAAATTGGGCACTACCAGATAAAGAGAAATTAAGGGAATGCATAAAAACCAAACCAAACTTACAAGTAATATTAAACAGAGTCCTTTAGTTAGAGAACCAACAACGTAAGACAGTAACCAGAGTCTAGGACACAGGACAGCACTAGCCACATACAAACCAAGGTAAAGAAGTCTCAATAATAAAACAAACCTAAAAGAATTGAGACAGAGGCATCAATCTGTAAATGGTAACAATGTCAACACAATAAAAGGGGGAATAAACGGGGTAGGCATAGAACTTTCAAATGGAAAGGAAGTCAAGGTAATATCAAGTAATAAACGACTGGTTCAACCTTAGGAAGATATGGGTAAATTTCAAGATAAACACAAAAAAAGCTAACAAACCTACTCATCAAATAAAAAAGGAAAACATAAAGACTCAATAAACACAAAATCTGTAATAATGAAAGAAAAAAATCAGGAAACAAACTCAGCACAGGAAAGTAAGAGAAACAAAGAACGTCGACACCACAAAAAGAAAAAAAAGCAAGACACTATGACAGCAATGTACTCAAACCTATCGATAATCACACTGAAAGTAATGGGTTAGATGCACCTGTAAGAAGACAAAGAGTAGCAGACTAGATTAAAAAACGTGACTCATCAATATGCTATCTACAACAGACAAACCTTAAACACAAATACATACATATATTAAAAATCAAGCAATATGTCAAGCAAACAGTAACCAAAAAAAGGGCAACAGATGCAACAGTAATCTTAGCTTAGAAAAAATCAACCATAGAAGACAAGGAAGGATATTACATAATGACTAAAGGAACAATTCACCAAGAAGACATAACCTTAAATAAATACACACCCAATGACAAATCCCCAAAATACCTAAAACGAACTCTAACAGCACTAAAAAGAGAAACAGTTCCCCAATAATGTTAGGTAACTTCAACACGTCACTCTCGATAAAAAACAAAACACCTAGAAAGAAGTCAACAAAGATACAGATCTAAAAACTTGACCTCACAGACATATATAGAATACTCCACCCTTGCACCCAGCAGCAGCAAAGTTAATATTCTTTTCCAACACACATAGAACATTCTCCAGAACAGATCACATTTTAGGCCACAAAGTGCCCCTCAATAAAATCCAAACAACACAAAGAATTCTAATAACACCACCATAAAAGCAGAAATCAGTAACATGAAGATCAAGGGAAAAAAAAAAAAATCAACTACATGGAAACTAACACCTTGCTTAAAAACAACTGAGTAACAGAAGAAATCCAAGAGGGAATAAAAAAATTAATAAAATCAAATGAGAATAACACATCAGACCAAAACCACTGGGACACAGCAAAGACAGTACTCACTCAGAGGTCAATTTACATCAGTAAATACACACACATCAAAAAAGAAGAATGGGCCAAAATCAAAGCGTTAGTCCTACAAATCGAACAAACAGAAAGATAGCAGCAAAATAAGCCCAAAGCCACCAGGAGAAACGGAATAAACATTAGAAACAAGGGAAACAGAGAACAGGAAAACAATAGAAAGAACCAACAAAATCAAAAGCTGGTTGTTTTAAAAGATCAAATTGACAAACCACTGACCAAACTGACAAAGGAAAAACCGGAGAGGAAGCAAATAACCCACATAAAAAATGAGACAGGGGACATTATAACAGATGCAATGAAAATAAGAAGGATCAAACTGAATACTATGAAAAATTGTACTCCAACAAACTTGAGAACCTAGAGGAAATGGACAAATTTCTAGAAACACACTACCTACCTAAAGTAACACAAACAGAAAAAAATCTGGACAAACCCATAAAAAGAGATTAAGGAGTTTAAAAAAAAAAAAAAAAAACTCCCAACAAAAAAAAGTCCTGGCCCAGATGGCTTCACTGGCAAATTCTATCAAAAATTCAGAGAAGAGCTTACACCTTATCTATTTCAAGGGAAGAAAAGGAAGGAATACTCTCAAATTCATCTTATGAAGCCAGCACAACCCTGATACGAAAGCTAGGCAAAGACACCACAAAAAAAGAAAATTACAGACCAACATCTCTTACGAATATAGATGCAAAAATTTTCAACAAAATTGTAGCCAATAGAATTCAGCACCATATCAAAAATATAATACACCAGACCAACTGGGATTCGTAACAGGCATTCAAGGACAGCTCAATGTTACAAAATCAATCAACGTAATCTACCACATCGAATAGAACAAAGGAAAAGAATCACATAATCATCTCAATCAACACAGAAAAGGCATTTGATAAAGTCCAACACCCATTCCTGATAAAAACTCCCAATAAAATAGGAATAGAAGGGAAATTTTTCAACATAATAAAGGGAATCTATACAAAATCAGGTAACCCTGGTGGCGAAGTGGTTAAGTGCTATGGCTGCTAACCAAGAGGTTGGCAGTTCGAATCCACCAGGCGCTCCTTGGAAACTCTATGGGGCAGTTCTACTCTATCCTATAGAGTCGCTATGAGTTGGAATCGACTCGACGGCAGTGAGTTTGGTTTCTTTTTTGGTTTATACAAAACCAACAGCCAACATCATTCTCAATGGAGAGAGGCAGACAGCACCCATCCTGAGAACAGGAATGAGACATGGATGCCCTTTATCACCACTTCTATTTAACACTGTGTAGGAAGTCCTAGCAAGAAAAAGAAATAAGGGACATCCAAACTGGAAAGGAAGAAGTAAAAATAAAACTATCCCTATTCACAGATGATCTGATCCTATACACAGATAACCCCGAAGATTCCACAAGAAAACTACTGGAACTAATAGTAAGATTCAGCAGAGTGGCAAGATAACAAGATACACAAACAATAAGAACTTCAAAAAGCAAATAAGGAAAACATTACCATTTATAATAGTCCCTAAAAAGATAAAATACTTAGGAATATACCCAACCTGAGACATAGAAGACATATACAAAGAAAACACTATTGCAAGAAACCAAAAGAGACCTACATAAATGGAAAAGCAAACCATACTCGTGGATACCAAGACCCAATATTGTGAAAATATCAATTCTACCGAAAGCAATCTACACATACAATGCAATCCCGATCCAAATACCAATAGCATTCTTTAACGAGATGGAAAACTAATCACCAACTTTATATGTAAAGGATAGAGGTCCGGGATAAGCAAAGCATTACTGAAGAAAAAGAATGAAGTAGGAGGCCTCACACCACCTGCTCTCAGAACCTACTATACAGCCACAGTAGTTAAAACAGCCCAGTACCAGTACAACAACAGATACAGAGACCAATGGAACAGAATCGAGAACACAGACGTAAATCCACCCACCTATGGAGAGATGATCTTCTACAAAGGGTCGAAGCACATTAAATGGGAAAGAGGAAGTCTATTTAACAAATGGTGCTGACAAAACTGGATATCCATCTACAGAAAAATGAAATAAGATCCATACCGTACGCCATACATAAAAACTAACAAAATGGCTGAGACCTAATATAAAACCTAAAACGATAATGATCATCAAAGAAAAAATATGGACAACACTGGGGGCCCTAACACATGGCATAAATACAATACGAACTATAACTAACAATGTACAAATGCCAGGGATGAGCTAGATAACTGGGAGCTCCTAATAATTACACATTTATGCCCTCAAAAGACGTCACCAAGAGAGTAAAAAGAGCAGATACAGTCTGGGGAAAATTTTTTTGGCTAAGACATATTCAACAAGGTACTAATTTCTAACATCTATATAAAAAAAACAAAACTATAGAATACTTCAAATCCTCTATAACAATAAGACAAATAATCCAATTAAAAAATGGCCAAGAATATGAGCAGATGCTTCACCATCAACAAAGAAGACATTCAGGAGGCTAACAGACACATGAGGAAAGGTTTAACTATTAGCCATTAAAAAAAAAAAAAAAAACACATCTTCGTTAAGTCAATTACGACTCATAACGACCCTACAGGACAGAGTAGGACTGTTCCATACGGTTTCCAAGAAAACCCCAGTGCTGGTGGATTCAAATTCCCAATCTTTCGATTAGCAGCCCACCTCTTAACTACTGTAACACTAGGGCTTCCATTAGCTATTAGAGAAATACAATCAAAATCTACAGAGACACCATCTCATCCTGACATTACTGGCACTAATCAAAAAAAAAAAAAAACAGAAAATAACAAATGTTGGGGAGGTTGTGGGGATACTGGAACTCTTAAGCACTGCTGGTGGCAATGTGAAATGGTACGACCACTATGGAAAATTATATAGCACCCTTTAAAGAGCTAGAAACAGAAATATATGATCCAGGAATCCCATTCCTAGGAATATATCCTAGAGAAATAAGAGCCTTCACACAAATACACATGCACACACCCATGTTCACTGCAGCATTATTCACAAGAGCAAAATGATGAAAGCAACCTAACTGACCATCGACAGATGAAGAGATGAGCAAGTTATGACCCCCACACAATGGAATACTATGAAATGATAAAGAACAATGTGAAATCCACAAAACCACTCAGAACATGGAGTGAAATAAATCAATCACAAAAAGACAAACACTGCACGAGACCACTATTACAAAAATCCAAAATAAGTTTTAGACACAGAGAAAAAAAAAACTTGGATGGTAATGAGGGAGGGGGGAGGTGGGGAGGGAATCACTAATTGTTGTTAGGTGCCGTCAAGTCAGTTCCAACTCACAGCAACCCTATGTACACAGAACGAAACACTGCTAGGTCCTGCGCCATCCTCACAATCATTCTTATGCTTGAGCCCATTGTTGCAGCCACTGTGTCAAATCGATCTTGTTCAGGGTCTTCCTCTTTTCCACTGACCCTGTACTTTACCAAGCATGATGTCCTTCTCCAGGGACTGATCCCTCCTGACAACATGTCCGAACTATGTAAGATGCAGTCTTACCATCCTCGCTTCTAAGGAGCATTCTGGTTGTACTTCTTCCAGAACGGATTTGTTCATTCTTCTGGCAGTCCATGGTATATTGAATATTCTTCACTAGCACCACAATTCAAAGGCATCTATTCTTCTTCGGTTTTCCTTATTCACTGTCCAGCTTTCCTTATTCACTGTCCAGCTTTCCCATGCATATGATGTAACTGAAAATACATGGCTTGGTCAGGCGCACCTTAGTCTTCAAGGTGATATCTTTGCTTGTCAACAGTTCATAGAGGTCCTTTGCAGCAGATCTGCCCAATGTGTCTTTTGATTTCTTGACTGCTGCTTACATGGGTGTTGACCGTGGATTCAAGTAAAATGAAATTCTTGACAACTTCAATCTTTTCTCTGTTTATCATGATGTTGCTTATTGGTCCAGTTGTGAGGACTTTTGTTTTCTTTATGCTGAGGTGTAATCTATACTAAAGGCTGCGGTCTTTGATCTTTATCACTAAGTGCTTCAAGTCCTCTTCACTTTCAGCAAGCACGGTTGTGTCATCTGCATAATGTAGGTTGTTAATGAGTCTTCTTCCAATCCTGATGCTCCGTTCTTCCTCATACAGTCCAGCTTCTCAGGTTATTTGCACACATACAGATTGGATACGTATGGTGAAAGGACACAACCCTGACACACACCTTTCCCGACTTTAAACCACGCAGTATGCTATATAAATATGGATCTCTTCCAAATTTCTTGGCACAGACGAGTGAACACTTCCAGCACTGCATCTATTTGTTGAAACACCTTAGTTGATATTCCGTCAATTCCTGGAGCCTTGTTCTTCACCATTACCTTCAGTGCAGCTTGGACTTCTTCCTTCAATACCATCGGTTCCTGATCATATGCTACCTCTTGAAATGGTTAAACGTCGACCAATTCTTTTTGGTATAATGACTCTGTGTATTCCTTCCATCTTCTTTTGATGCTTCCTGCATCGGTTAATATTTTCCCCATAGAATCCTTCACTACTGCAACTTGAGGCTTGAATTTTTCCTTCTTTCAGCTTGAGAAATGTCATGAGTGTTTTTTCCCTTTTGGTTTTCTATCTCTAGCTTTTTGCACACGTCATTACGATACTTTACTCTGTCTTCTCGAGCAGCCCTTTGAAATCTTCTGTTCAGTTCTTGTACATCATCATTTCTTCCTTTTGCTTTAGCTGCTCGACATTCAAGAGCAAGTATCAGAGTCTCTTCTGACACCCACTTTGGCCTGTTCTTTTTTTCCTGTCTTTTTAGTGACCTCTTGCTTTCTTCATGGATGATGTCCTTGATGTCATTCCACAACTCCACTGGTCTTCGGTCATCAGTGTTCAACTCATCAAATCTATTATTGAAATGGCCTCTGAATTCAGGTGGGATATACTCAATGTCGTACTTTGGCTCTCGTCAACTTGTTCTAACTTTCTTCAGTTTCAATTTGAACTTGCGTATGAGCAACTGATGCTCTGTTCCACAGTCAGCCTCTGGCCTTGTTCTGACAGATGGTACTGAGCTTTTCCATCGTCTCTTTCCACAGATGTAGTCAATTTGATTCCTTTGTATTCCATTTTGCGAGGTCCATGTGTATAGCTGCCATTTATGTTGATGAAAAAAGATATTTGCAACGAAGAAGTCGCCAGTCTTGCAAAATTCTATCATGGAATCTCACGCATCGTTTCTATCACCAAGGCCATATTTTCCATCTACCAATCCTTCTTCATTTCCAGCTTTCTCATTGCAATCACTAGTAATTATTAATGCATCCTGACTGCATGTTCGATCAATTTAAGACTGTGGAAGCTGGTAAAAATCTTCAATTTCTTCATCTGTGGCCTTAGTGGTTGGTGTGTAAATCTGAATAATATTCGTATTAACTGATCTAACTTGTAGGCGAATGGACATTATCCTATCACTGACAGCGTTGTACTTCAGGATAGATCTTGAATTGTTCTTTTTGACTATGAATGCAATGCCACTCCTCTTCAAATTGTCACTCCTGGCACAGCAGACCATATGATTGTCTGATTCAAAATGGCCACTACCAGTCCATTTCAGCTTACTAATGCCTAGCATACCAATGTTTATGCATTCCATTACATTTTTGATGATTTCCAATATTCCTAGATTCATACTTCATACATTCCACATTCCAATTATTAATGGATGTTTGCAGCTCTGTCTTCTCATTTTGAACTGTGCCACATCAGGAAAGGAAGGTCCCAAAAGCTTGACTCCATCCAAGTCATTAACATCAACTCTACTCTGAGGAGGCAGCTCTGCCCCAGTCATCTTCTTCAGTGCCTTCCAACCTGAGGGGCTCATCTTCCGGCACTGTATCAGACAATGTTCCGCTGCTATTCATAAGGTTTTCACCAGCAAATTATTTCCAGAAGTAGACTGCTGGGTTCTTCTTCCTAGTCTGTCTTAGTCTAGACACTCAGCTGAAACTTGTCCACCATGGGTGACCCTGCTGGTATCTGAATACCAGTGGCATAGCTTCCAGCATCACAGCAACACACAAGCCCCCACAGTACGACAAACTGACAGCCACGTGGGGGAACTAGATAATATACAAGTGTTAACACTGGTGAAAGGAAATACAAAATATAGGGGAAGTCTATATAACCTACCCATGGGAAAGCCATAAAAGCTTCCTAGACACATCCAAACACCTTGAGGAGCCGAGTTTCTGGGGCTGAGGGCTGGGACCATGGTCTCAGGGGACATCTAGGTCAACTGGCATAACACAGTTCATAAAGAAAATGCTCTACATCCTACTTTGGTGAGTATCATCTGGGGTCTTATAAGCCTGCAAGTGGCCATGAAGATACATTTATCAGTTCCATCACATATGGAGCAACGGAGAATGAAGAAAATCAAAGACACAAGGAAAATATTAGTCCAAAGGACTAATGGACCACATGAAAAACAGTTTCTACCTGCCTGAGGCCAGAAGAACTAGATGGTACCCAGCTACCACCACCAACCGCTGACAGAGATCACAACAGAGGGTTCAGGACACAGCGGGAGAAAATACGTAGAGCAAAATACAAATCCACAAAAAAATGACCAGACTTACTAGTCTGAAAGAGACTGGAGGAATCCCCAGGACTACGGCCCCCAGATACCCTGTTAACTCTGAACTGGAGCCATTCCCAAAGTCCACTTCTCAGCCAAAAATTAGACAGGCCTATAAAACAAACAATAGCACATGTGAGGACCATGCTTCCTAGTTTAAGTATATGAGACCAAATGGGCAACACCTGCCCAAAAGCAGAGTCGAGAAGGCAGGAAGGGACAGGAAACCTGGATGAATGGACACGGGGATCCTGGGGTGCAATGGGAAAGGAGGAGAGTGCTGACTCAGTGGGGACTGCAACCAATTTCACCCAAAAAAAAAAACAAAATTATATACACTTTTAAACGAGAAAAAAATTTTTACTGAAAACTTTCACCTAAAACACACACAAAAAAAATGTTTAAATGTATTATCCCCTAAGGTAAGTACCACCACTTGTCTGTCAGTTTGTCATACTGTAGATCTCTTTAAAGTGTTAAAAAGCAAAGATGCCACTTTGAGGACTAAGGTGCACCTGACCCAAGCCATGGTATTTTCAATCACCTCATATGCATGCAGAAGCTGGACAATGAATAAGAACAAAGAAGAATCAACGCCTTTGAATTTTGGTGTTGATGAAAAATATGAAATATATTATGGACTGCCAGAAGAACAAACAAATTTGTCTTGGAAGAAGTACAACCAGAATGCTCCTGGGAAGCGACAATCTTGAGACTTTCTTACACACTTTGGACATTTTATCAGGAGGGCGTAGTACCTGTAGAAGGATTCCATACTTGGTAAAGTAGAGGAACAGCAAAAAAGAGGAAGATCCTCAAGGATATGGATTGACACAGTGGCTGCAACAATGGGCTCAAGCATACCAAGGATTGCAAGGATGGTGCAAGACGAGGCAGTGTTTCATTCTGTTGTATACAGGGTCACTATGTATTGGAACTGATTCAACAGCATCTAACAACAAGGATAAGTACAAGGAACCCTGATGGTACAACTATTAAGCACTCTGCTGGTAGGAGAAAGGATGGTGGTTCGAACACGCCCGGTGGCTCTGCTGTAAAGATTACAGCCTATGAAAGCCTGTGGGGCAGTTCTACTATCACGTGGGCTCACCAGGAGTCACAATCGACCGGACAGCGCCTAACACCAATGATAAATACTGCAACAGAGTAAGTAACACTGGGAACATTTCTATTTGGGAGTGCTGATTTCTAATACCACATACAGTGTAACAAGTTTTTCATTATTATTTTCTACAAAAGCTACATTGAACATCACTGGCAAGACACTGTTACAAATTTGGAGTGGTTAGTATCCCTCCTGAACCATGATGACACAGCTACATAA
This sequence comes from Elephas maximus indicus, assembly GCF_024166365.1. Taxonomy (NCBI): domain Eukaryota; kingdom Metazoa; phylum Chordata; class Mammalia; order Proboscidea; family Elephantidae; genus Elephas; species Elephas maximus. Next base: position 20,574,540 of record NC_064831.1, read on the forward strand.
CTGCACTTCTAATCCCAAAAAGCCCACCGGAATAATCTTTTTACATATATATATTAATATAATTAATTGCCACAGACTTACAACTCATGTTAACTAATTATTTAAAAGTTATCTTTGTAGTTGCCAGGAAGTAAAAGCTATTTAAAATAGGTCCATAGCACAGTACAAGGTGAACAGATTATGAACTCATAAAGATTTTCTGTTTGGATATAAAATAAAGGTGAACAAGTGAGTAAAAAGTAAACAAATTTACCTCTGAATCCAATTTCAAGGTTTAAATAATATGCCTACTATCATTTTAGGTATGGTAAAGTATCAGAAAAAATATTTCCTGATTGCAAACTAAACGGAAATCAAGGGATCTTTGAAAAAAAGTTGATTTATTGAGCAGAGCAGTGCCAGGTCCTGGGAAAATACAGAAAATGAATACATGTTGTTTGTTATTGTTGTTTTAATAACAAAAGCCTAACACAGGAAGAAAATGTTATTAAAACTTTTCATTTAACTCTAGATTTCTTCTAAAAATCTAGAAAAATAACCATACCACAGGCACAAATCAGGTTCAAGAAATTAAGTCTGCCTACCACCAATGACCACCGTGACAGGGAACACAAGAGTTCCTGACGGAGCAGGAGAAAAGTGGGGCACAGGACTCAAATTCTAGTATACAGACCAGGCTTAATGGTCTGAGATTGGAGGGGCGTGGAAGACACGGGCCCAGGACTCTCTTGTTAACCCAGAACTAAAACCATTCCTGAAGCCAACTCTTCAGATAAAGATTAGACTGGACTATAAGACATTAAACGATACTCGTGAAGAGTAGGCTTCTTAGTTCAAGTAGATACATGAGACTAAATGGGCAGCTCCTGTCACAGGTGAGATGAGAAGGCAGGAAGGGATAGGAGCTGGTTCAACGGACACGAGAGATCCAAGGTGGAAAGGAGTACAGCTATGTTCTAATAAAACTTTATGTACAAAAACAGGCTATAACTGGATCTGGCCCAAGGGTCATGGTCTGCTGACTTCTGGTCTAGGAAACAAATTTTCAATAGTTTGCAGGGTCTGTCCCCGTAACTTTGAGAAATTCGTATTAATTTTCTCTCTACTCAGGAGTTCAAAGGAGATCAAGGATTTTCAAACATGTTTCTAGTGGTGAATCTTTTTCTAATAAAAATAATAAAGCGTGTGGGCTAGGACCCCAGATTTCCAGACCCCCTCAAAGGCCCTCGGAGGAGCCTCCGGGGATATCTACAAATCTGTGGGACAGCACGAGAAGCGCTGGCCAGCGGAGCTCTAAGTTTCCACTTAGTGCCAAGGCCAATACTGACATACCTGTTTTCCTCAGTGTCGTGTCAGGCATCATCAGAAGGCAAGGGAAGCACTCTAAGGCTTAGAACCAAAACACCCAAGACTGTTGCCGTCCAGTCAATTCCGACTCACAGCAGCCCTGTAGGACAGAGCAGAACTGCCCCACAGGGTTTCCGAGGAGTGGCTGGTGGATCTGAACTGCCAATCTTTTGGTTAGCAACCAAATGTTTAACCACTGTACCACCAGGGCTCCTCTAGGGATTAGGGGTCTTTCAAATATCACAGAAATCACATTTTCGCCTTCCATGAGGAAGAACAGATACATGTAAAAATCAAAAATAAATTACAGGTGAGAAGTCTAGGGCAACGAAGTGAAGCTTAAACGCCACTCTGTTGCTGTTGTCGTTAGTTGCCATGGAGTCTGCCCCAACTCACGGCAACGCCACGTGTGCAGACCAGCACTGCTCCGTATGGAGTCTGCCCCAACTCATGGCAACGCCACGTGTGCAGACCAGAACTGCTCCCTATGGAGTCTGCCCCAACTCATGGCAACGCCACGTGTGCAGACCGGAACTGCTCCCTATGGAGTCTGCCCCAACTCACGGCAACGCCACGTGTGCAGACCAGCACTGCTCCGTATGGAGTCTGCCCCAACTCACGGCAACGCCACGTGTGCAGACCCGCACTGCTCCGTATGGAGTCTGCCCCAACTCATGGCAACGCCACGTGTGCAGACCGGAACTGCTCCCTATGGAGTCTGCCCCAACTCACGGCAACGCCACGTGTGCAGACCAGAACTGCTCCGTATGGAATCTGCCCCAACTCACGGCAACGCCACGTGTGCAGACCAGCACTGCTCCCTATGGAGTCTGCCCCAACTCACGGCAACGCCACGTGTGCAGACCAGCACTGCTCCGTATGGAGTCTGCCCCAACTCATGGCAACGCCACGTGTGCAGACCTGAACTGCTCCGTATGGAGTCTGCCCCAACTCATGGCAAAGCCACGTGTGCAGACCAGAACTGCTCCGTATGGAGTCTGCCCCAACTCACGGCAACGCCACGTGTGCAGACCAGAACCGCTGCCTATGGAGTCTGCCCCAACTCACGGCAACGCCACGTGTGCAGACCCGAACTGCTCCGTATGGAGTCTGCCCCAACTCACGGCAACGCCACGTGTGCAGACCCGCACTGCTCCGTATGGAGTCTGCCCCAACTCATGGCAACGCCACGTGTGCAGACCGGAACTGCTCCCTATGGAGTCTGCCCCAACTCACGGCAACGCCACGTGTGCAGACCAGAACTGCTCCGTATGGAATCTGCCCCAACTCACGGCAACGCCACGTGTGCAGACCAGCACTGCTCCGTATGGAGTCTGCCCCAACTCATGGCAACGCCACGTGTGCAGACCTGAACTGCTCCGTATGGAGTCTGCCCCAACTCATGGCAAAGCCACGTGTGCAGACCAGAACTGCTCCGTATGGAGTCTGCCCCAACTCACGGCAACGCCACGTGTGCAGACCAGAACCGCTGCCTATGGAGTCTGCCCCAACTCACGGCAACGCCACGCGTGCAGACCAGCACTGCTCCGTATGGAGTCTGCCCCAACTCACGGCAACGCCACGTGTGCAGACCCGAACTGCTCCACAGGGTTTTCAAGGCTATGACCTTCCAGAAGCAGACAGCCAGGCCTTGCCTCTAGTATTTGGTAGTTAAGATGTTTCTCATTAAAAATTTGTAAAAAAAAATAGAATTACCTACGGTAAGTCTTATTACAGCTTACTTTAAATTTTTTTTTTAAATCAATAAGCTAAATAAAAATTTCAATGGAACATAGTCAATCCGTTTATGACACCACCCCTTAAGTCCAGCAGCTGACATATTTGCATGTGAATGATTTTACCAATTTAAAGTGGTCATATCTATTAAAACGGGTCAAGGACATGGTCTCCACCTAGTTAACACTTAATCATCAAGTTAGTTCTAGATACTAAAAGTGAATTTAATTTTACAGTATAGATGTACTGTTACTTTAAATTACTGTATCTCAAAGTAATAAAAATAAAAAACCCCATTGCAATCAAGTCTATTCCAATTTATAGCCACCCTACAGGACAGAGTAGAGCTGCCCCCACAGGGTTTCCAAGGCTGTAAATCTTTTCAAAAGCACATCTTTTACCTGAGCAGCAGCTGGTGGGTTTGAACTGCTGATCTTTCAGTTAGCAGCTGAGCACCGAACCACTGCACCACCTGAACTACAGTAATAAAAAACCTACATAATAAAACTAGGGTCACAGGAGCCCAGAGGAAGAGCTCACACACTGTTAAATACCAATGAAAATATTTAAATGACAGTTTCAGAATACCAGCACCAAAGTGATTAAACTTCTTATAGCAGTAAACTGATACCCAATAAAAATAACTTTGTCCAAAAAGTTACAAGTTTATATAAAGGAGTATTGCTACAGAAACTAAACCAAAACTCAATGCTCCTTTTCAACTTTTATGACATTTTCTATTAACATGGCATCATGCAATCACTGTTTTCCTACCTCTCAAACTCCAGGAAAGCAAAATCAAGTCATTAAACAACAGTTATTAGCTCCAACTCTGTGCTGAGGGGTATGCCAAGTCCTGAGCTTTAAAGATGAGTAAGTCCCAGCCCAATAAGCTCTCAGTCTAGTTGGGCTGATAGACATTTTTCAAGTTAATCCATTTTAAGTGAAAACACGATCCTAATTTAGACTCCAAATTCACTCCTTTCAAAACAAGTAACTTCTGAAAACTAAGAATATTTAGAAACCACAAATGTCCCTGACCCTTTCTAATAACTGTTCTAGCCATTAACTTCTGATAGCAAATTTTATTTTTTATATTTTAAGTAAATTTTTTCTGTGTTTGATGTTTTTAATAATAAACTACACTTTAAAGCACAGGTGAAAAAGAAAAGAGCTGGTCAGACTTTGGAGTAACTAAAATTCTACAAGACAAATACACGGCCTATTTATATCAATATTCATCAGGTTATTCTATATACAAGTAACTATTTGAATTCTTCAAGCTGTATTATCCAATCTTTGTTGCAAACTCAGGAAATGCTTGGTCAAATTATTAGACATGTTTGATTCACAATTTAAGTTACGTATTTTAGCTTGCTAAAATTTACACATTTCCAAACTAGAGGAAAAATCCATTACCGCTGAGTCAATTCCTGCATTTGGCTGCTAACCAAAAGGTCTGCAGTTCGAATCCACCAGCCACTCCTTGGAAACCCTACGGGGCAGTTCTTTTCTGTCCTACAGGGTCACTGAGCTAGAACTGACTGGTGACATTAGGTCTAAACTAGAGATGAGTTTGAAAAACAATGCATGAGCTTAAAAAACTGAAATACAGTACCATAAAATACCAAGAACTAAGTAAGGAAGAGCTTAACCACCCCCATCTTTGAGGGGGTAGAAAAAAATAAGTAGCAAAATTTAGGGGCAAATATTTTCTGTATGTCTGCCCTGTTCCTTGGATTTTGGATACCACAAAGTTTCTTTAGACTCAGATAATGTACACAGAGACCCAAAAGTTCTTTATTCCCAAATGTAAATCCTCCAAGCCTAATTGTGATCTGAGACTTAAGTTGGAATGGGTAGGAATTCCTCTTGACTTCATTTTCTTTGGTAGGATTTTAAATCTACATCACACAGACAGAAGGAGAGGCCAACGCGTAAAAATTATTTCACCTTAAATACTTGGTTCCCACTTTATGTGTTCCGAGATAGCTCTCTTCTTTCATAGCTATAAATTTCTATCTTTATTTAAACTGTGTTCACAGAATAGTTCTTCTGAGTTTAGTATACTTCCTTCACATAACTTAGTGGTTATGAACCTGGTCTTTGGTGTCAAACAAACTGCTCTGTAGCCTTGGGCAGGTTACTTAACTTTAGTGGGTCTCAGGCATTTGGATTTCACGGACTGTTAAAATTTCAAAACCCACTGGAGCACTGACGTTGATTTCCCAACTATTTTAGCAAATAAGCATGTTAAAAATAAACACCAAACTGCTCCCCAAAATTCTAATTTCAAAAAAGACATTTAATATTGCAAAAATAAGAAGGTCATAATCTTAGAATAAAAAAAATTAGCTTTATCATATTATTCCATTCTCGTCAAAAATTGATGAAAATTTTACCATAACAGAGAGTAGTCTATGGGTATAATACTACTAGACTCATATGGTTGTGAGGATTGAATTAAGTTAATGTATATTAAAGTTCTTAGCAGTCTGTGGTATTCAGTATGTAAAGTTTTCTTATTATCAGCCTTATTATTTGTCAATAGTTGATGTTCAACTACTCTGTTACTTTTCCCCTTGGATAGCTTTGTGTCATTTATATCATAGAATATTTAGTCAACTCAAAAAGTGACTTATAACACATGGATTTGACAGATGTGACTTGGAGCACAGACTGTATTAGGCTTGCATTTGTGAATTACCACACTAAATATGTCTTAACTAAATATGGGCATATTTTTCTCACACGAGAAATCTCAAGATAGGCAATTCAGTGTTGATGCAGATGTTCAGAGATGTCAATAAGGAAACTGACTCAGTTTCCTATTTAGCAAGTGATTTTAGTCTTCAAGGGCACAAGACGGCGGCTGTACAGCCAAGCAGGAAAGAAGCGGACAGTTAAAAATAGCTTTATTGGTAATGCTTTGTCTTTTTATTTTGAAGGAAAGTGCAGTGCAACGGGTTTTCTCTGTATATAAGGCCTCTCTGCCTTGGGTTTGTAATTCTACCACAAATGATTGGTTGGGCTGCAGTCTGCCTGTGATTAGTCTATTTCATGCACCTTACAGGGATTGGTCAATATGCAAATAGTGGTTTGAAAACCCATCCAATACAACTGACTGACTTGCAGTCCACTGAGGGGATTAGTTGGTTTGTAGTCCTACTGGGAGAGCCACCCCTTGAAATTGACAAGGAGTTCGCTTATATAGTCAACCTCAAGGAGGGTTTTAGAGGAGAGGGCCAAGGAGACAGAGGTGGAAGAAACCTCCTAGAAAGCTCTAATATGGGTCACGAGCAGTAACAATGAAGACAGCACTAGATGGCAAAGAGCCAAGGAGCAGAGAGACTGCGGCAGCGATAGGAGCAGTGGGAACCACGAGACAGCAGATGGCTGTAGTGGGCTAGTCGTCCCACTAAGCAAAGGTGGGCACCCTCAGGCAGGAAATCACCAGCGGAGCTGGGTACCCCATAAAGGGGAAGCAACCACAGTCTGGGCCCATGCTGGTGGACGCCTCAACAGAGCAAGCAGCAGTGTGGGGGCCGAGCCTGTCTGTCCTTGGCAGTGGCAGATGCCCCAGCTGTGCTGAGAGCTGTAACCCTAAAGCCCAGAGGAGGCCTGTCCTGAGGGAGCCAAGAAGTGGCAGGCACTGTGACAAGGGTGAGTGCATGGCCAAGAAGGGCCTGCTAGCACAGCTGAGAAGAGCTGGAAGCCATCCTGACTGCCGAGCTGCACCCAGTATCCCGAATTGTTTCTGTCACTTCCAAGTTGATTCTGATCCCATGTTGCAGCCCGTTCCTTCCCTAATAAACCACATAACCCTGAGTATGGTCTGTGCAGCTTTTGCAACAAATTATCAAACCCAGCAGAGAAGTAGAAAGTGCTATGGGGGGGGGGATGGGGGGGGAGAAGACTGGTGTTAGAAATGGTGAGAAAGCTGGAACGAACATTATGTCTGACCCTTACCTCACAGGAGCCAGCTTTGTGCTGATCGGGATTCTCATCACTCAAGAATCTAGACAGGTTCTGAGGTACCGCTCTGAAAGCCCTCTCCAGGTACTTACCGTGGGCCAGAGCTGTGTCATATACATGTATGTGGGAAGAACAGATTTGTAGACACATTTTTCCCCCTTTTTGGATCCTAACAGAAAAGGTTTAAAGTATTAATCACGCTCAGCTTAGATGACAGTATCATCCATTACTACAACAGTGTCTCAGACCAGGCGTCTTAAACACCCTTATTGCACCTTTCCCTGCCTTCCACCTCCTCACTCCTATCAAAGTAATTAACTGAAAGAAATTTTAAGTTCACAGAAAAGGAAAAGGGGGAAAAAAAACTTACGGCTTAAATTTCATTTAGATCTTACTTCCTTCGGCTGCTATCACAATTTATTTTCCATTTTGCTTAATGTACATGGAATATTCTATTTCTAAAACTTTTTTTAATATCAAATATTCTAATTTACTTAAAATTTATTATCATGAGACTGGTAAAAAGAAAAACTTCTAAATAGTTTAACATTATTTTAGCTCTTCTCCATTTATTCTTTAGCTGTGTGTGTTTATGTACACACAGACAATACATAAAATCACTATTTTAAATTTCTTCCAACTAGGAATTTGCTTCAACCTTTTCACATTAGGCATCCTGAAACGTGAGTCAGTCTGATGTTTCTTCGCACTTAGGCTGAGGTGTAAAGAAACCCACAGAAGGGGCTGTGTGCATTTCTCAGGGCATCACATCAGGAGATACATGATGCTGGCTGGTATGTCTTATTACTAGTTGACGTTAACTCTGATCACCCGGTACATGGTATGGCCAGTTTTCTTCATCTCAAAGTTATTGTTTTTCTCTTTGTAGTTAGCTAATATATCTTGTGGGGAGACACCTCGAGGCTATGTAGCACCCTGTTTTTCACCATACTTTCACCCACTAATTCTGGCATCCATTGATGATTCTGTCTTGCAGCTATTATTACTGTGCTGTTTACCCACTGGTGATTTTCTAACTCCATCATTCCTTCAACATTTTTTAATTAGAATTCTGCTGTAAGAAGAGCTGTGTCTTCCCCATTATTTATTTCTTGATTTATTCAATTACTTATATCACTATGGGCTCATGGATATTTATTTTTTCCCAGGGGTGATAATCCATTACTGCCATTATTCTGTTGTTCACGTTGTCCCAGGTGTGGTCCTTAGGACTCCTTTATGTATACATTCATTAGACTTCCTTCCAATTTGCAAAAAAAACCGCTACTTCATTAGCCATTAGAGAAATGCAGATCAAAACTACAATGAGATTTCATCTCACTCCAACAAGGCTGGCATTAATCCAAAAAACACAAAAGAATAAATGTTGGAGAGGCTGTGGGGAGATTGGAACACTTATACACTGCTGGTGGGAATGTCAAATGGTACAACTACTTTGGAAATCGATTTGGCACTTCCTTAAAAAGCTAGAAATAGAACTACCGAACGATCCAGCAATCCCACTCCTCGGAACATATCCTAGAGAAATAAAAGCCTTTACACAGATATATGCACACGTATTTTATTGCAGCACTGTTTACAATAGCAAAAAGATGGAAGCAATCAAGGTGCCCATCAAGGGATGAATGGATAAATAAATTATGGTATAGTCACACAGTAGAATACTACGCATCGATAAAGAACAGTGAGGAATCTGTGAAACGTTTCATAACATGGAGAAACCTGGAAGGCATTATGCTGAGTGAAATTAGTCAGGTGCAAAAGGACAAATATTGTATAAGACCACTATTATAAGAACTTGAGAAATAGTTTAAACTGAGAAGAAAACATTCTTTTGTGGTTACGAGAGGGGGGTGGGAGGGAGGGTGGGAGGGGGCATTCCCTAATTAGATAGTAGATAAGAACTACTTTAGGTGAAGGGAAAGACAGCACACAATACAGGGGAGGTCAGCACAATTGGACTAAACCAAAAGCAGAGAAGTTTCCTGAATAAACTGAATGCTCTGAAGGCCAGCGTGGCAGGGGCAGGGGTTTGGGGACCATGATTTCAGGGGACATCTAAGTCAACTGGCATAATAAAATCTATTAAGAAAACAGTCTGCATCCCACTTTGAAGAGTGGCGTTTGGGGTCTTAAACGCTAGCAAGCAGCCATCTAAGATGCATCAATTGGTCTCAACCCACTTGGATCAAAGGAGAATGAACAACACCAAGGACACATGGTAACTACGAGCCCCAGAGACAGAAAGGGCCACATGAACTAGAGACTACATAAGCCTGAGACCAGAAGAGGTAGATGGTGCCCGGCTACAACCGATGACTGCCCTGACAGGGAACACAACAGAGAACCCCTGAGGGAGCAGGAGAGCAGTGGGATGCAGACCCCAAATTCTCATAAAAGACCAGACTTAATGGTCTGACTGAGACTGGAAGGACCCCGGTGGTCAGGGCCCCCAGACCTTCTGTTGACCCAGGACAGGAACCATTCCCGAAGCTAATTCTTCAGACATGGATTGGACTGGACAATGGGTTGGTGAGGGATGCTGGTGAGAAGTGTGCTTCTTGGATCAGGTGGACACTTGAGACTATGTTGGCATCTCTTGCCTGGAGGGGAGATGAGAGGTTGGAGGGGGTTAGAAGCTGGCAAAATGGACATGAAAAGAGAGAGTGGAGGGAGAGAGCAGGCTGTCTCATTACGGGGAGAGTAACTGGGAGTATGTAGCAAGGTGTATGTTAAGTTTTTATGTGAGAGACTGACTTGATGTGTAAACTTTCACTTAAAGCACAATAAAAATTATCAAAAAAAAAACTGCTACCTCAGTTGAAGATGATCAAGTAATTACTTTGAACAAGATATCACAATGGCTAAGGCTAGCCTAACCACTGCCATTATAATCCAAAAGAGTTTTTTATAAAAAGAAAATATGTATACCAAAATATCCCAAATGTTTTGCACTATCACAACTCTTACTCATCCAAGACCTTGTGGTATTTGCTTTATATTTTATACAAATTATTATAGAGTTTTCACTTTGTTGTCACTACTTAAATCCATCCCCCCGTTGTACCTGTTCCCAATCCCGGTATTATTGGTATTTTAAAGAACACAAGCCCCAACTATTCAGTGACAACAGCAGAAATTCATTTAAGCCAAAAGGTAATGAGCCTCAATTACGGTAGATGAAAAAGTCAACCACAAAAAGTAACATACTATATGATTCCACTTATACAACATTCTTGAAAAGCCAAAATAAGGTCTGGTGACACAGTGGCTGAGCACTCAGCTGCTAACCAAAAGGTGGGCAGTTCTAACGCACCAGCCACTCCACAGGAGAAAGATGTGGCAGTCTGCTTCCGCAAAGATTTACAGCCTCGGTAACCCTATGAGGCAGTTCTACTGCGTCCTATATCGTCGCTATGAGTTGGAATCAGTACTCAATGGCAACTCTTTGTTTTCCTTGAAATGGCAAAACTACAGAAATGGAGAACAGATTACTGGTTGCCAGAGGCAGAAGTGGGGTAGTAATTGAGGCTCTAAAAGGGCAACATGGGGAATCCTCAAGAAGGAATTGTTCTGTATCTCAATTTTATCAGTCAGATGACACTGCACTATAGTTTCGCAAGACGTCACCAATGGGAGAAATCGTGTAAAAGCTACACAGAATTTCTCTGCATTACTTCCTACAACTGCATGTGAATCTACAATTTCTCAAACTAGATAGTTTAATTTAGACTGTAAAAAGGCAATGAGCCATAACTTTAGAGTGAATACTCAAAAGAATATCAGATAATCACCACGTTGCCCCAGCCCCTTATATTTACTGATTGTTAGTTTCCAGGATAGTTACTAACAGGCATCCCTGGAGTGACCCGCTGATTGCTAAGTGCTGTTTAGGATCTCTTTTCTTCTCTCATGTTAGAGGGGAGCAAATACCATGGGCTAGAGAAGAACAGAAAAGTGCCAAGGGCCAGTTATCAAGGTAAGTGCAGCCGCACACTGCACAACATCCATTCAGGCAATGGCCAACCGCTTATATGTGTGTGATCCCATAAGGTTATACAGGCAGTCCCTGGATTATGAACAACTTCCACCCCTAAGTCTGTCTTTAAGTCAAATACATACGTTAAGTCACAACAGTTAGGTAAGGTTCGTCTCTAACATCAGTCAAATGTTTGTCTTACAATATAGTATGCAGTGTATAGTATGCACCAAAACATCTTTAACATAACAATACAGTAATACTACTACTAACAATAATGTCTTGATGCACATGGCAAAGTAGTCCCCGTTTGTTATTACAAACTATTGTGTGCACCTTGAATTTTTAATATAATGGGTTTTATGAAGGCTGGTTCGCAAGTACAGGTTGTGTGTAAGTCGGACATTTGTAACCCAGAGCTGCCTGGGTCAGTCAGACATTCATAACCCATGGACTGCCTTTGTCAGCTGGACATTCGTGACCCAGAGACTGTCTGTGTCAGCTGGACGTTCATGACCCAGGGACCGCCTCTGTCAGTTGGACGTTCGTAACCCAGGGACCGCCTATGTAAGTCGGACGTTCGTGACCCAGGGACCGCCTGTGTCAGTCGAATGTTCGTGTAATCCAGGGACTGCCTGTATAACCTTATGGGACCACAGATGTATGTGCAGTTGGACACTGCCCAAATGAGCATTATGTGGCACGAAACTGCAGAAAGAAGGAAGAGGGTTTTAGTTCCAATTACAAAACTCCCCTCAAGTCACTGACGTAACTCTAAAACATTTTATACATAATGGATCTCAAAGCACAGAAATGGTAAAGCCAGGAGAATTTAAATGCAAAGACTTAAACTTTGTCAATAAAAGCTAACCCTACAACCACCACCACATATACTTTTATAGACTTGAAGCTAAAAGGAAATACCTGAAGATAACAAGAGAAGCATACTTCACACAGCTCAGTAAGTTATAGTTAATTAAGCATCTGAGATCAGAGGGCTTTTTCCTAAAAAGAGAAAGATCCTAACAGTCAAAACAATGTAGCTATCTGCTGATTTTTCTTCCCACAAAGACCAACATCATCATCACTCATACATATATACAGGCATACCTCAGACACTCAGACACTGCAATAAAGCAAGTCACATGAGTTTTTTGGCTTCCCAGTGCATGTAAGTTACATTTAGGTTATACTGTAGTCTATTAAGTATATGATATCATTATGTCTAAAAAAAAATGCATACACCTTAATTAAAAAACACGTTATCACTAAAAAATAATAACCATCATCTGAGCCTTCAGCAAGTCGTAATCTTTTTGCTGGTGGAGGGTCTTGCCTCGATGTTGATTACTGCTGACTGATCAGGGTGGTGCTTGCTGAAGGTTGGGGTGGCTGTGGCAAATTTCTTAAAATAAGACAGCAACTGACTTTTTTTCATGAAAGATTTCTCTATAGCACGTGATAATGTAAGTAAATGCTATAGCACTTACAGAATTTCTTTCAAAATTGCAGTCAATCTTCTCAAACCCTGCAGCTGCTTTATCAACTAAATTTATGTAATATTCTAAATCCTTTGTTGTCATTTCAACAATGTTCACAGCATCTTCCCAAGGAGACGAGTCCATCTCAAGAACCTACTTTCTTTGCTCATCCTTACGTTAAAGTTTTATCATGAGATTGCAGCAATTCAGTCACATCCTCAAACTCCACTTTTAGTCCTCTTGCTATTTACACCACATCTGCAGTTACTTCAGCCACTGAAGTCTTGAGCCTCTGAGACATCCATGAGGGCTGTAATCAACTTTTAACCTCCTTTCATGAAGAATTACGAATACTCTTAATGGCATCTAGAATGATGAATCCTTTCCAGAAGGTTTCAATTTACTTTGCCCAGATCCATCAGAGGAATCCGGCAGCTGTAGTCTTACAAAATATATTTCTTAAATGATAAGACTTGAAGGTCAAAATACTCCTTGATCCATGTGCTGCAGAATGGATGCTGTGTCAGCCGGCAGGAAAACAACCTTATCTCCTTGTATTATCTCCACCAGAGCTCTTGGGTGACCAGGTGCATCGCCAATTAGCAGTGAAATTTTGAAAGGAGTCTTTGTTTCTGAGCAGTAGGTCTCAACAGTGGGCTTAACATATTCAGTAAGCCATTCTGTAAACAGATGTGCTGTCATCGAGGCTTTGTGGTTCCATTTACAGAGCACAGGCAGAGGAGATGCAGCATAACTCTTAAGGGTCCTGGGATTTTCAGGATAGTAAGTGAGCACTGGCAATTAAAAGTTAGCAGCTGCATTAGCCCCTAACAAGAGAGTGAGCCTGTCCTTTGACACTCTGAAGCCAGGCACTGACTTCTCTCTACCTGTGAAAGCCCTAGATGGCATCTTCTTCCAATATACGGCTATTTCATCTCCACTGAAAACCTGCTGTTTAGTGTAGCCAACTTCATCAATCATCTTAGCTAAGTGTTCTGGATATCTTGCTGCTTCACCTTGCACTTTTATGTTATGGAGACGGCTTCTTTCCTTAAACCTCATTAGCCAACCAACCAACCAACCCCTGCTAGCTTCAAACTTCTCTTCTGCAGATTCCTCACCTCTCTCAGCCTTCATAAATTGAAGAGTTTGGGTCTTGCTCTGGATTAGCCTTTGGCTTAAGGGAATGCTGCAGCTTATTTAACCCTCTATCCAGACCACTAAGACTTTCTCTGTATCAGCAACAAGGGTGTTTTGTTTTCTTATCATTCGAGTGTTCACTAGAGTAGCACATTTAATTTCCTTGGAGAACTTTTCCTTTCCATTCACAACTTGGCTGTTTGCTGCAAGAGGCCTAGCTTCTGGCCTGTCTCTGCTTTTGACATGCCTTCCTCACTAAACTTAATCACTTCTAGCTTTTGATTTAATGTGAAACACATGCAACTCTTCACCTGAACAATTAGAGGCCCCTGCAGGGTTATTAACTGGCCTAATTTCAGTACTGTCATGTCTCAGGCAACAGGGAGGCCTGAGAAGAGTGAAAGAGGCAGGGGAACAGCCAGTCAGTAAAGCAGTCAAAACACGCATTTACCAGGTAAATTAACTACCTTACATGGTGTGGCTTCACGGGTTTGTGGCATCCCAAAACAATTACAATAGTAACAGCAAAGGTCAATGATTACAAATCACCATAACAGATATAGTAATAATGAGAAAATCTGAAATACTGCAAGAATTACCAAAATGTGACACAGAGACACGAAGTAAGCACATGCTGTTAGAAAAATGGCACCGATAGACTTGCTCAAGGCAGGGTTGCTACAAATCTTCAATTTGTAAAAAACAGTATCTGCAAACCATAATAAAGTGAAACAATAAAACGAGGTATGCCTGTGTGCCTGTGTATGTGTGTGCCTGTGTGTGTGCCTGTGTGTGCGTGTGTGTGTGTGTGCGTGCGTGCGTGCGTGCGTGCGTGCGTGTGTGTGTGTGTGTGTGTGTGTGTGAAGCAGTGCAAAACCAGTGGGCTTTGCTCCTCTAAAGAACCCAGCCTAAAACATTCAGTACCGAGAGTGGTTCCAGAGGAACAAAATCATAAGGATGAGCTTTCTTAATTGGTTCTCAAGTCTGGTTAGCCTTAAAGATGTTGATGACATTGCCTCCAGTAGTAAAGAGGGTACTACTAATCCATGGCATGAGGTGGCAATAGAAATACGCAAAATATCCCCAACAATGGATCAAATACTTGTAACAAACATGGCTCTGGGTGACTGCATATTTGATACTTTTTCTACAATTCTGTCAGAATGAGAAGTACAGGGAGGGTTGGTTGGTTGGTCAGTCCTGCTTTTGCTAGACAAAGCAGTGAAACAAACAGATGAGCTCAGGGCTTCAGAATCACAGCTCAAGTGCCACATAAAAGACCTGAAAGTTACCACTGTGTCCTGAAAGAAAGCCTTATTTCTTGTAGTAATAGAGCTTATATTGCCAAAAACCAAACCCAGGATCTTATCTTAAGAATGACTGAATTACAACGTCAACTGATTCCCAACCTAGAATGGTATCTGAAGTTAAAGTGAGGGCAATTGTTTGGGAAGAAATGGGATCCTGAAACTTGGGATGGGGACATATGGGCAGATAATCAGGAAGCTGGGGACACTGAGCTACTAAATCCCGTTCAATCACTCTTACTCCCATCTAAAGAAATCATTACATCTTTGTCTGCTGAGCCACCTTCCCAAGTAAAACCTTTATGTCTTCCACCCCAATCTGATAAGATTAACCCAGCTGCACCTCAAGTCTTTGTATGAGATATTGCCTGGGGTGTCACCTGAAGGTGAGAACTTACAAGACAATGCTGAATGTTGCCAGGACCCACCCACACCACCCATTTTTGCTTCCAGACCTATAACTAGACTTAATTCCCAGCAAGCCCCACTAGATGAGGTACAAAGTATGATCCAAAAGGAGGTACACTAGACTCCAAAAGGACTGCTTAGTTTTTCTAATACATACAAACAGAAACCTAAGGAATATGGGTGGGAATGGCTATGAAGGATGTGAGATAATGGTGCGAGGAACATAAAGTTGAATCAATTTGAGTTTACTGATGTGGGTCCACTAAGCACAGATTCTTCATTCAATGTGTCAGCTCGAGAGCCTAGAAAAGGATCTAACGATTTATCCAACTGCTTCACTGAAGCATGGATTAAGCAGTGACCAACCCTAAATAAGGTTGATATGTCAGCCCTGCTGTGGTATACTGAAGAAGGTATCCAAAGGCTTAGGGAAATTGGCATGTTAGAGGGGATTTACCAGGTTGGACCCACAGACCCACACATGGAGTGCCCAGAGGACACACCTTTCACCACACAGTAAGGAACAAATCTGTGAAAGGAGCCCCAGCATCCTTGAAGACTGCTGTGACTGCTATTTTATGTAAGTCAGATTCGACAGTGAGTACTGCCCTAACCGAATTAAGATACCTAACTACGGTGGGACTGACTAGGCCCCACTGTACTAGAGGCCAAGTGGTGGCACTCAATTGACAAAGACAAGGTGAGCGTGGTTACCAAATGCACAGCAGAGTCAAAGCAGTAACCAGAATAGCCTGACTCGTGTGCACTTATGGCGTTGGCTACTGCCTCATGGTGTCCCTAAGAGTGAAAAAGATGGAAAATCTACTAAATATTTACTTGATCTATACAAGCAGAAGAATTCAGCATCAAGTCAACAGCAGTTAAACAGCAAGTATAAAGAATCTCGGCCCATCAACCAACTAAGCCAATTTACAGACCCACAACCCCTTGAATAAAGGGGAGGTCGAGTTCCCTTGAGGAAGGACGCCACTGTTCTGCCAAAAATTTATACTGTTAAATCTTTTTCCCAACCTTCCCCCAAAGAGATCTACGGTCTTTGACAAGTGTGCAGACCCGTAGGATTCTGGAGCAAAGCTCTGCCATCCTTTGCAGGTAACTACTCCCCTTTTGAGAAACAGCTTTTGGCTTGTTACTGGGCATTAATAGAGGCTCAATACTTAATCATGGGACACCAAGTCACCGTGCAACCTGGAGTGCCCATCATGAATTGGGTGTTGTCTGACCAACAGTCATAAAATCAGACATACAGAGCAGCACTCCATTATTAAAGAGAAGTGGTATATACGAGACAAGGTTCGAGTAGGACCTAAAGGTACAAGTAAGCTACGTTGAGAAACTGGCCCAAATGCCATTCCTGTCACATTACCTTCCTTCTCCCAGTCTGCACCTATGGCCTCATAAGGAGTTCCTTACAATCAGTTAACTAAGAGAAAACTCGTGCCTGGTTTAGAGATGGTTCTGCCCTATATGCAGGCACCACTCAAAAGTGGACAGCGGCAACACTACAGCCCCTTTCTGGGACCTCCCTGAAGGGCAGTGGTGAAGGGAAATTCTCCCAGTGGTATGAACTTCAAGCAGTGCACTGGGTTGTTCATTTTGCTTAGAAGGAGAGATGCACAGATGTGTGACTATATACTGATTCATGGGCTGTGGACAATGGTTTTGCTGGATGGTCAGGGACCTGGAAGGAAGAGGACTGGAAAACGGCTACCATTCATGAACTTACAGGACGCCTTATCCAACATCATGGTAACCCACAGAGCACTGTCTCAGATCAAAGGACTCACTCCACGGCAAATGAAGTGTGGCAATGGGCCCACACTCATGAAATTCACTGGCCTCATCATGTTCCCCATCATCCTGACACAGCTGGCCTGACAGGACAATGGAATGGCCTTCTAAAGACACGATTACAGTGCCAGCTAGGTGGCAATACCCTGCGGGGCTGGGGCAACGTTCTCCAGGAGGCTGTATATGCTCTAAACCAGTGTCCAACACATGGCGCTGTTTCTCCCACAGCCAGAATTCACAGGTCCAGGAATCAAGGGGTGGAGGTGGGAGTCTCACAGCACTCACTAGTACCTCCAGTGACTCACTGGTTAAACTTCTGCTTTCGATATATCTCCATGAACCTATGTTCTGAGGGTCAAGCAGTCTTAGTTCCAAAAGGAAAAATGCTCCCACCTGGAAACAGATCATTGATTCCACTGAACCAGAACTTAAGAATGCCACCGTGCCACTTCAGGCTTCTCATGCCTCTGGACCAACAGGCAAAGAAGGCAGCTACTGTATGTGCTGGTGTGACTGATCCTGACTACCCAGGGGAAATCTGATTGGTATTATATAACAGAGATAAAGAAGAGTATGCCTGGAATATAGGAGATCCCTTAGGATGTTTCTTAGCACTACCATGTCCTGTGATTAAAGTCAATGGAAAACTACAACAACCCAATTCCAACCTGACTAATGGCCCAGACCCTTCAGGAATGAAGTTTTGGGTCACCCCATGAGGCAAAGAACCATGACCAGCTAAGGTACTTGCTGAGGGCAAAGGGTGGTGGAAGAAGGCAGTTCTAAATACCAACTACGACCACACAACCAGCTGCAGGAAGAAACAAAGACTGTAATTGTTTCTAGTATGCCCTCTCCTCACTTATTGACATGGTTAGGTTCCAAAGACCAGGTCATTATCCGAAACTGGTGTTAGGTGAAAATGGAGGAGGACCACATCAGATCACAAAACAGAGGATGACTATATCATTATATAAGTAACTGCCAAATTACATCATTACATAACTGGCAAGTTACATTATATCCAACTGCCAAATTACATCATTACATAACTGTCAAACCACTGAGAATCAGGGCCCAGCCAAGCTGACACATAACCTTAACCATCAAAGCCAGCATTTCTTTCACCTCGCACCTCAGCATTCATTGCTGCCACATGTATGTCGTGTATGTGTAAAACAGTAGATTTTTCACTACTGTTGTAAAAGCAAAATCTCAGATGACAATATAGTCAACAAGGAGAAAGTGTATTTCCTCCTTGTTTTAATTACAGAATTACACACATATACATATGTGTGTATATATATAACAAATATCTTTGTTTTCTTCCCTTCTTATTCCATTGCTTACTATAAAATATAAGATACACACAGGGCTTGTGTGTTTTCAGTTATACGCACATTAGTAATATCAAGTTAGGCACGAGTATCACTTTATAATTGTCTTTATTTACAGATTATATATGGTTTAAGGAGATGTATACAGGTACCAAATTGACAAGGGGTGTACTGTGATGGTTAAGGTTATGTGTCAACTTGGCTAGGCCGTGAGTCTCTGTGGTTTGGCATATATTATGTAATCATCTTCCATTTTGTGATCTGATATGAGCAGCCAAGCAGATGAAAGGGTAATTTCCCTGGGGGTGTGGCCTGAATCCAACATATACAGATGTTCTGGAAAATCTCACCCTCCCTCTCTCTCTCTCTGGATCCTGCATCCATCTCATCATACTCTGACCTCCTGTTCTTTGGATATGAGCCTGCAGCCTGCCATCTGACCTGCAGATTTGGGGTTCGTCAGCCCCTGAAACCATGTGAGTCAGGAGAAGCCTCCAGCCTGATGTTTCACCCACAGATTTGGAACTTGCCAGCCTCCAAAACTATGTGAGCCATATTCTTGACATAAATCTAGCACACACAACCCGCTCTCGCCCCACGTCTCTCTCTCTCGATATATACACGTGTATATAAAAATAAAAAATAAAAAAACTTTTTTTTTTTAATATATACATATATGTATATATACAGAGTCCTGGTTGCACAGTGGTTAAGAGCTCCGCTGCTAACCAAAAGGTCAGCAGTTTGAATCCAACTGCCACTCCCTGGAAACCGTATGTGGCAGTTCTACCCTGTCCTACCGGGTGACTATGAGTCAGAATCGACTCAAAGGCAGTGAGTTTGGGTTTAGTTTTTTATATATATACATACACACATAATCTCTACATATACCTATACATATACACATATACATCTGTATATACATAAAAATGTGTGTGTGTGTGTGTGTACGCTTCACTGGTTTTGCTCATCTAGAGATTCCAGCCTAAGACAAGAGGTTATAACTGGTTTTTTTTTTTTTTCTTTTTATGATCTTTCTTGAGAATAAAAACAAAGTTAGCAACCAGGTGGTCCTTTCCTTTTTATTTATTTATTTTAACTGTTCTATGAAAGACCAGGGTCTGGGAACCACTGTGTTAAACCAGTATCTACACACAGTACCACAGTTGTAGAGATTTCATTTTGAATCACAGCCAAGATATGCAGAGCTAATTATGGAATTGTTAATTACTAAATGCTTAAAAGGTTATTTCAAGGCAACTGAGCTCCAATATTACACAAGAATGTAAATAATTTTTTACCATAAATTTAAGTACTTACTTGTCCAAATCTATAAATGGGTATTTTTTAACCTACAAATTCAGATATCACTATTACAAAAGTTAAATGCTTCTGGCCAATCTTATTTCCTTGTGAAATACACTTCTCAGAATGCACACAGATAGTTTAGTTGTGTTTTATGAACATAAACTACTTAACAGATATTTATTATTTGAAGTCCAAAAACGAGATATGGTATCATCAGGATCGACATTTGTATCTGTTCTCCTCAGTTTTTTGGGTTTTGCTGCAGAGGGACTGCATGGTGCTTTGTCTACAGCGCCCTGCTGGCTCTGCCCTGAGATCCAATATAATCAAAGGACAAGATGTCAAATGAAAAGGAGTCTGCTCATAAACAATGCTAAAAAAAAACTTAAATGGAAAATTCAACTGTAATAGGATTATTCTGCTATATTTGAGAGTTAATTAATTGCCAGATATACTCTTTAGTGCAGATTCTCATAATTTAAAGTTCTCTGGGCTAAAGCTATTTTTTCAGCCCTCTCCTGGTGACATAAGACATATTCTACTGAATGACTCTGTAATGAATTAAATCTTGTACTCTGTTATAAACTCTACTCTGACGAATTCATGAGTGAGCAACTAAATCAAAAGATTTAACAGCCAAAAATTTTCCTCAATAGTGAAAGACAAAGTAAGACTATTAAGTAGGCAGGAATGGCTGGGAAGCAGCTTCACACATACTATTTTAAAGAAGTAACTTTTACAACCAGTTAAAAAGCACATTAAATTAGGGTTTCAGAGTAGAGGGAAACAATTCTAAAATGGATGTTTCACCTGAAAAATCAAAATAACTTATGGATTTAAACACTCTGCAAAATCAATTTCAAATGGTCTGAACTCAACAAGTTAATAAAATGGCTTAGAAAAATAATTTTATTGTATAAAACCTTGGGGGAGAAAGCTGTTTGTAATTTATTTACCTCTTTTACTTCATTAAATTGCTTTGGTGATCAAGCTTCCCATTAAAGCGATTAAAGACATAAACCCAAAGAGTTAAATAAATCAATTACTTAAGAGTTCTGTTTTCCAACGCAGACCCACTGAAAAATACCAACGTACATGTTAGTTTCATTATTTTCAAAGGGGTTTGTTATTTAGAATTCAGTGTCTGGTGAACTAGAACTTAGCCAGGCTGCAGGCACACAATATGGGATGCACACTGGATTCAAGAAGCCTTCCCCCCTCCCCCCCTCCGCCGCCAGCTTTCAGAATATCAGGTGAAACAGTGGCAACTCCTTGAACATAAATACACATGATTTGGTTAAAAAATCAGGTGACATTTTTACTTCTCCTTACCATTCCCGCAATCTAATGACATGCCTAAATAGAAAGTGTTTAGGGATCACGTTTTCCAGGTGGACATGAAAAGCTCCCTAATTATCCAGGTCTCCTGTTTACGCTAAGGCTCTCCTCCCTCACCCCACCCCCAGGTTCTCTCCTAGCCAGCTTCTTAGATTACACTGCTCACATCACGTTTACTTCCACGCAACTGATTGACCTAAATACAAAACTTTGTCTTCACAGAGTTGTGGAGAGCTGTACTGACAGGATTAAAAAAAAAAAAAAAAAACACAAAAGAAAGAAAAAACTAAATTTAACAAAGATCTATTTTCCTCTAGTCATTTCCTTAAAGCACCTCTCTTTCTGCTGTAATCACAATCAAACTCCTTTACTGAGTCTATCCTTGGAGACAGGAGACACAACAGCAAAACCTTGCTAATTAACGTCCTTCTGTTCAAATCAAACTAATTCAGTAAGTCTGCTTTTCCTACATTACAAAATTTCTAACTTTCCTAAGAAAAATATAGAACAGGAAAACTTCCAGACCCTGAATTAACAAAGCACTCAATGTAAAATAAAAAGCACCTTCTGCTAAAACATTTTCTTACTTTTTAGTAAATTTCAACCTTTTAAAAATACCAACTATTTTTGACAAGCCAGGTTAAGACAGAAAACATTCACTACCTTCTCTTTAAAGTGTAAACAAGCATGGCGGTTGCATCAGTAATAACAAAATGAACATCTAGGTTAACAGGGCTAAGAAGGAAGACTGCTCAAAACATGTGGAAGGCTCCTCTAAGATTTACTTGCTCTATGAAGATTTGGTGGGAAAATGTGATAGTTTCAGATGGTCAATGCAGCCGTCACGTGCTGGCGTTAGCAGTAACCGGCCCACTTATTTTTGACTGACGCTAAGTTCTGTGCTGGGTCAGTTTTTACTCTGTCTACACAACTGGCAGGAGAACAGGAAAGTTTGAACAGTTCATTTAGTGGCACAATCCTCATGCCATCACAGCGGAGGTTTGTCTCTCCCAGACTTGTTTGATGACCCACCCTCCACCTGACGGCAGGTTTTGGTCACTGCCATTCTTCTAAATAATCAACAAAACGCACACTTTCCTTCCCTCTAATGTCCGCGAAAGGCCTTGGACTTCATTTTCTGGCCTGCCTTGCTAGGTTCTACTATTCTCAGCATGTGTGATTTCACTTGGCATTTCAAACAGCATTCCTGAAACGAACTGAAATATCTCACTGAACTCTACTTTTCCATCACACTGCGGCTGGAAACGTGCACTTTTAGATGCAGAAGGCTCTACTGCAACGGACAATTTTAAAATATAACGGAGGAAGGCATACGAAAGGCGGTGCGCAGCCCGGGGACAAGCTCAAAGCTGGACACTCTCTGTTCACATAAAATAGTCCTCCAAAATAATTGGAGAGAGGTGTGAAATGAAATTTTTTTTGTAAAATTACAGCCCAGCTTCCACATGTTCAGTAAATATGTGCAGTCTATCCACGACCCTTCATCGGGGAAAAGGAAAAATCAAAAAACAGTACCAGGTGCCATTCCTGGGGCTGGTCCAAAGACAGCCAGTGTGAGATTCGATTTTATTCTGTTCTCCTCACATTAATAATCAACATCCAAGAACAAGTACATTTGGGTTTGAACAGATGGCCTCCAACATCTAATAAGCCAAACAACTCTTTGAAAAGCATTAGCTCCTAAATGTCTGATGGTCCCAAGGATCAGGAGGGCTTATTTGTCTTAAGAGGGCTGGCTGCAGGATCCCCAGTAGTCACCATTCCAATGCTCAGGAACATGCGTCATTATCCAGTCAGCAACTAAAATCAAAGCAAAATCAAACCACCACATTTTTATACAAGTTCTCCCTCTCAAATCCGACTTGAGACAACCAAATCCAACCACATCAGCCATTCCTCCGTTTCAAGTGAAAGAAAAATAAGTCTGAAGATAAATGCGTAAAGGTTAACAGACTTATCTAATTTTGACAAGGTCGTGCAACACCAAAAGAATCCACAGGGTGCCCTTCCCGTGGGGTGTATCTGAATACGCCTGCTCTGCAGCTATTTCTGCAATTTAAACTAAAAGCACTAGCCTACCTATTCAACTTTCTTTCCTTCAATGAAAGACAGCATTCCTTTTTCAAAAAAAAAGAAAGCAAAACAGTGAGTACATAAACATTTCAATGTTTGACTTTAGAGGGCCAACACGGATTTGTCTTTCGCAGAACCATACAAGTTTCCTTCTACACCTTTTCAAAAACCACTAAACTCTGAAGGAGGGGAACGGTGCCCGCAGCCGGGGTGGCAGGAGTCGCTGGCAGAGGGGTGGAGAGACGCCTTAGGGTTCAGAGGTCCCCCGAGCGCGAGTGGGGAGGGGGAAGTTAATGAAGAGAGAATTCCCTCCTCCGCTGGGCGGAGGAGGAAGGTCAGTAATGCAGAGGGGAGAGAAAAGGAGGGGAAGATCGACGAGAAGAAAAAACAAACGAAGGCGAGCCGGGGACAGAGACTCGGGGGTGGGAGGAGCAGCGGGGTACAAGGGGCGAACTGTGTCAGGAAGGGGAAAGGCTGAAGGGAGCAGCCAGGGAGCACAAATAAGCCAAGGGCGGGCGGCCGAGGCCGGGTCTCACCTGGGGACTCCTCTCGGCGGGGTTCTTCATCACGGCCTGGCGGAAGCTGTTATCCACGTAGGACGCCATCTCCCCCCGCGGGCCCGGCCGGGGCCGCTCCGCACCCTCGTGGGCCTCCTCCCGGCCCAGCGCAGCCAATGCCTCCGCCCTGCGCGCTCCGCCTGCCCGCCCCAGGCTACTACGCCAAACCGCGGCGGCCGGGCGCGGGGCGCGGGGCTCCGGGCGCGGGGCTCCGGGCGCGAGCGCGAGGCCGCGCCTGGTCGCCGGGGCGCGCAGCTCCCGGGACGGGCGGCTGGGGGTCCCTGCGGCAGGAGCCTGCCGCGCGCTAGGCGGTCGGGAAGTCCTCCTCCTCCTCCTCTTCCTCGCCGCGACTCCGGGGAGGCTTCCTCGCGCTCCGACTCCCTTCCGGCCCCCGCTCGACACGCCTTCCCCGGCCGCGCTCGGGGGCCGGCGGCGGCTCCTCCTGGCCCCGGCGGGCCGAGTTATTTTTAGGGCGCTAGGAGCGCGGCGCCGAGAGGGAGGGCTGCAGGCGGGCGGGGCCTCCGCTCCCTCCCGCGCGGAGGTCGCCCCCTCCCCTGCGAGGCTGGCGGCGCCGCCCAGGGGTCTCGGCAAACGCTCGGCGCTGGCGCGGCGCGGTCGCCGGCCGGGAGAAAGGGCCGGGTGGGTCTCGCTCAGGTCCGGGCGCTGCGAAGCCTAATGGGCTCGGCCGCCGTCGCCGCGCCGGCGCTCCGTCTACTGGGCTCGGCCGTCCCTCCCGACTGCTGCTGCATCCCCTCGGGCCGCCGCGCCGCCGCCGCCGCCGCTGCTCCGGCCGCCGCCGAGGGCTCCGCCGCCGCCGCCTCCCCCCATCGGCGCGCCCGGAGCGGGGCTGCCCCGGGGCCCGCGCCGGCGCCGCCGCGGCCAGAGCAGCCGCCGGGCTGCGCGTCCGGCCCAGTCGCTCCCGGCAACTTTGTTCCTCGGCGGCGCGGGGCGGGAAGCGAAAGGAAGGGGCCGCGGGCGCCCAGTCCGGACTCCCGACGGCGGCGTCCGGCGACCAAGCGGGAGAGCCACGCTCCGCGCCCCCGGCGAGTGTTTGGGAAGCGGAGACTGCCCTCCTCTTCCTCCGCCTCTTCCTCCTGCGCCTCCGCCGCCGCCCGACCGCTCCTCAGGGAGGAAGCGGCCTCCGGGGCTTGTTGCTTTGTGCTGCAACCATGGTGAGGAGTGAGTGACAGGGCGCAGGCCAGTCGGCGGCCGCCGCGTCATGGGGCCGGGGCGGCCCTTAGCGCTGGCCCCGCCCCCTGCTCCGCACCGCCCGCGAGCCGCGCCCTCGCCGCCTTCGCTGCACCTGGGGGCGCCACCAGGTGAGCCCGGCGCTCGGGTCGCCAAGGGGGCGTAGCGCCCTGGGCGGAGCTGGCCAGGCCGGGTGAGGCCCGGCCGGGAGGAAGCGGCTCAAGTCCTGGTGCCCGGGCGAAAGGCTCAGGACTCTCCTCTCTGAACCCCCTTCCCCACCCTTTCTGCCCCAACCTTGTCTCTCGTCGTCCGCCACATTTCCCGCACGCCGCGCCCGCTCCTGGGAGACCCAGCGGCGTGGGTCGCCTCTCAGACTCCCAGTGGCGCCAGGCCGCGGCCCAGGGGGCCGAAAGTCGGCCCAAAGCAGAAGTCTGGCCGCTCGCTTGGGCCGAATTGGGCATACCTTTCGAACCCAGGAATCGGCTCTGAGTTGCTTTATTGTGGTTATTTGTAACTTGAAGGGAAAGCGTTCGTCTCCTGCCTTCTGTGGTCAGTTTCGCACCTTCAGAACACCTAAATGACCACGAAAATAAGGGAGTGGAAACGTGCCTGTTTCAATGTCAGAGTCAAGGCCACCCCCAGACAGGCAGACACTCACAGATTGGAGGTGATCAGTCGTTCTGCAGAGACCATGACGGCAAGTTCTGTGACAAGATTGGAAACACTTATTGGCAGATCTGGATTTGCCTAGGGCAGAACAAACTCTCCAGACCTCAGAACAGAGCATCGCCCTTTAAGGCATGACCGCTCCTGCCGCTTGATTTTCCCCTCTCTCTCCCTCCCCTGCCCGGAGCCAAGTCCTGGAGCCTAAGGTCAGCACAAATGCAAACGCACTGCTAGACTACCAAAAGGGGCTCTCTGCTGTTCTGATGCCAGGCTTTTATTTTTGTTTCCTCCCTCACCCCCCCAAACAAGTTCTTCTGTGTTTTGTTTTAATCTCTGTATGGATACTATACTTCTAGGGGAATTTTATTTGTGAGCCAATATTAAACCTTTTTCAGATTTTCGAGCATGCTTGTTTTTAATATCTAAGCTTATTTTAAACACTTGTCGGTAAACATTGTGGGGTCCTTAAGTCACCTCTGTGGTACTGGGTGTGTGGCCTCCTAGAAAAGGGACTGTCCCTTTCCAACCTTGTGAAACTGAATCTGAGTTACGAATTTTATCTGTAAACCTTTTTCTGTTACTCTTGCTAAAACTACTTCCCCCTGTTTCATCTTTCACCTCTTGATTGAGCCCCACCATCAAACTCCCTGCTACATAGACCACCACCTTGAAAGCAAAGGAACATGGAGAAATGCCATTACTTCTCCATAAAGAGAGAGAGACAGCAGAATTCAAACCTAAAGAAGTAGATAAAACATGTACCTGATATATCCACCTGGTGTCTACTAGACATCTCAGAATTAACATGTACAAACCAGGCTCCACCCACATCTCCATCCCAGTTAATGCCACCTACACCCTTCTCATTGCCCAGATGAAAAACCTTGGAATCCTTGACTCCTTTGTTTCTCTTAAACCACATAAGAATCAATAAAACCTGTCAGTTCAACCTTCAAAGTACCATATCTGGAACCTAACCTCCACCTACCACCTCTACAGCCATGACCCTAGTCCAAGCCAGCATCATCATTTGTCTGGACTTTCCGATAACTTGTTCTTCCTCTTTCTGCCCGTTCAAAACAGCAGGCAGAGTGATCCTTTTTATTCCAGCTCAAGTCACACTTCTGCTCAAAACTATCCACTAGCTCCCATCTCATTTGAGGTAAAAACCAGAGTCCTTAATAAAGGACCTACGGATAGCTCCCGCCTCATGGTCCAGGCCACACTGACCTCCACGCTATTTCTGGAACACAGGAGGTGAACTCTAGTCTCATGGCTTTTCCATCTGTTCCTCTGTTTGACTTATCCCCACCACCACAAAAACTGGAAAGGTGTTCCCTCGCCTTCTTCATACCTGTATTTATTCAAATGTCACCTTCTCTGTATCTCCACAAGTTCTACTTCTCTGCTTCATTTACCACCATCTAACATACTACTGTATATTTTAGTCATTTATTTTATTTATTGTTCATTTCCCTTCAATATAATGTAAGCTTCTGAAGGCAATGGTTTTCTCTTTTGTTCACTGCTGATCCTCAACTCCCAGTAAGTACTCAACAAATGTGCACTGAACAAACAAATGAATTTATAACTATGTGACCTCGCATGCGTCTGAGATGTTTTACATTATCTCACATGTACCCCCATTATCTCCCTGGTGGGAGAGGCGAGCCTGAGAGAGAAACTTAACCTTTCTGAGCCTGTTTCCTCCTCTGTAAAAAACACACACCCTGAAGACTTGTGAGGACTTAATAAATGCAAAATGCCTCGCACTATTCTTAGGCCATAGTATGTACTCAACAAACAGTAGTTGTTTTAAGATCATTCTCATCATCCCAACACTTTGAGGTTAGTAGGACAGTTATTATCATCCTGTTTACAGATGAGGAAACTGCAGCTACATTAGGCTAAGTGACTTGCCCTAGTTCTAGGCCTGCCTTTAACTTTGGAAGCTTCCAGAGCAAGCTAACAAATGGAGACTGATTTACCCTGTGATAAATTATTAAAGCTACAAATTAACTGGAACATGGTGGTACGGGAGTGCTCACTTCTTGCCTGCAACTCACGCCACATCTCAGCTCCATTCCTACACAGAAAGACTCACACGCTTGGGGACACCCCAGCCTGCACATCCAAACTACATCACACTCCTCATAAAAGCAAACAGAGTAGCCATTCCTCAGGCCAAGGTACCCTTTGAAGATCAGGCCTGGAGGTGGCACCAGAGTCCTGGGTGCCCAGAAAGCATGGGAATCCTTGCCCCAAAGGGAAAGGTGAGCCTATGGGGGGCTACTGCAGGGTCCTCCAAAGCAGGGGCACTGAGCAGTGACCCCTCTCGCCCAGAACACATAGCCAGAAAGTTGTGAATTCCAGATGCAAACTTAGCTCTTTTTTTTCTCCCAGTGCTCTCCTGTGATGCTGAATTGTACCAATGACTGCAGGTAAGGCATAATAGTATGTCTTATCCACCAACAAAATGACTTAATCACCCACCAACTTCCAAGCTATCATTTAACTTGAATTAAAGCTAATTTCCCACTATTTATAATCAACTTATCTACATAATGCTTATTCCCACCTATCATTTGGGGCATCTGATACTTGGCATGCATTGCTGTTTTATTAATAGTTAACATGGGAGCACCAACAATGTGCTAGGTACAACATGGAAGACAGAATAGACACAGTTCTGCCAATTAACATAAGCCTAACTTTTCAACAAATCATAGTCAAAGTAAGCCATCTAACATTCTGCTCCATAAAGGAACATAGAAAATGAGAATTTCTTCGTTCTGTCTCTACCACCATCATACTATCTAGAAAAATCCTTAGGGGATAGGTAAAGAGACAGAGTACTGGGTCATAGGTCTGGAACACATATCA
This sequence comes from Elephas maximus indicus, assembly GCF_024166365.1. Taxonomy (NCBI): domain Eukaryota; kingdom Metazoa; phylum Chordata; class Mammalia; order Proboscidea; family Elephantidae; genus Elephas; species Elephas maximus. Next base: position 20,603,118 of record NC_064831.1, read on the forward strand.
AGTTCTGGCCTTAATACCATTCTACTTGTAATTTTAAAAAGCCTTGATCTTTTCAACTGTAAAATCTGGTACATCTCTAAATATATCATGTACATCAGGTGCTTAGAGTCATCTTTAAAGGGGAGGTAAAACAATTCAAGACACACACATGTACACAAATGCTTGCAAGTTCAGCTACTACTCAAGTTTTGGAATTGATGTATCCAAAGTCATTTTGTTCAAACAACATATTGCGTGCCTACTGTTCAAGGAGTCAATAAATATTTATTGTGTACTTACTACTTGCCAGGCCCTGATCGCCATGATTGGAATACCAATGGGGAATAAGACAAACACAGTCCCTTCCCTCTCCTTGTGGGAGTTTGCTTCATGTGCCAGGCACTGGCTTAATTTACTCACCTCACCTAGGAAGAGGGCAAGGGAGATGGAAAGGATCCATGAAGCTGCCCTACTCTACTAAAACAAGAGCTTCCTTAGGTTACCATTTCTTGGGTTGTTACAACCCTTTGGTGAAGGCAAGGTTTAAAGCTGAGGGAGGTTGCATTCCATTAAAGATATTCCTCACAAATGCCCCCTCCCCCAAAAAAACATTGTTTTACAGTTACTTTTGCTCCCTAATCAAGTCAGTAAAAATCTCAAGACAGTAACCCACTAAAAAAAGAGTAGAAGACTGTAATTCAGGCACTGTATTATTCTGCATGAGCACACTCCACTAGGAAATACTGTATTCACCTGCAAATGGCATTCCAGAGAGTCCCTGATGGGGAATGCAGTTACCGGCATCCAGGAAAAGATACAGTGTGTTCATAGGACGGAGCACATGAAAAAAGTTACATGAAGTATATCAAAAGCACAGTTAGAAAACAACAACAACAAAAAAAGCACAGTTAGGATCAGACTCTCAGGTTTGCTCTTACAGCAGTCATAATGAACGCAGAGTTGATGTCGCCACATGGGTAAGAACTATACCCATGTAGGGGTCACGTAGATGTTTTTGTATTTCGAAGCTGACTCTAGAAAAAGAAAACCATTCTCCCCGATCTATCATTACCATTACCTTGGTTCTGCCCTGGACATTAAATAAATATGTAAATCAAATAATGTACAAGCTAACAAATAAAACTGTTCTGTTCACTTACGCTGTAGCATCAGTCGTCACACTGACATAACCGCTTCCATTGATTTGTTTTGTGTTTGAAGTATGGGGCCAGTGGGAGAGCACAATCTTCTTTATTGTCCTTATTGTGAGAAAGCTGGTGCTGACATTTCTGAAAGGAAATGCATCGTTAAACTTTTGATCCGCCGTCAATTCCTTCTATTGTTGCCTAGTGTTTGGCAGTTATTTTTATGAATTGCCGTACAGAACTGTCATCTGAAACCAAATTTAAGGGGAGGGGTTTAAGTAAGATACACAAGTTAAATTCCTTTAAAACCCAAAAATAGTTAAAATTTAGGACTTGATTTTGAAAACTAACAGTGTAAATACCACTCCACAACCACTAAATCCATTGCCATTGAGTCGATTCCCACTCATAGCCACCCTACAGGACAGAGTAGAACTGCCCCCGTAGGGTTTCCACGGAGTGCCTGGTGTATTCAAACTGCCAGCCTTTTGGTTAGCAGCTGAGATCTTAACTATTGTACTATCAGGGCTCCTCACAAACCACTGAGAGTCCTCAAAGCAAAAAATTTAAAGCCCATACTGGGTATCTTGAACACTCAAGTTAGTAATTCAAAGGTGAAAAAAGCTTCAGTTTCAAACATGCAAAGTTAACCCCTCCCCCTGCAAAAAACAAACCAAATCCATTGTCATTGAGTCGATTCCCTATGGAACGGAGTAGAGCTGCCCTGTGGGGCTTTCAAGGAGCAGCTGGTGGATTTGAACTGCCGACCTTCCAGTTAGCAGGTATAGATCTTAACCACTGCACCACCAGGGCTCCAAAGTTAAGCCAGTGAGATTTATTTTTGCTGTAGCAGAACATCGTATGAGATTGTATCTAGATTTCTGCATTTGTGTTTCGGTGATTGTAAACAACTAAAATCCCATCCACGAGCAAACTAGTACGCAGTGCGGTATTTGTAACTGCGTTTGAAAGAAGAGGAGCGGCCTCCGTGATGCCCAGATCTGGTCTCCAGGTGGCATTCAAGGGTGAATGCAAGTTTACTGTAGTACAGCTGTCTACTGCAGGAATGTCAAAATCAGACGAGGTCATCTGAGCAAAAAAGCACCATTCTTGGCCAGCTGTGATTTTTTAAATGCCAGTACTAATAATCATTCTGAAGTCTTGATTATTTAATATTTGTTAAATCCAAGACTAGTGCTAGGCACTAAATATACATAAACAAAAACAAGTGCTATGCATTCAGCTTACAAATCTAAATTAGGCAAAGGAAGTGAAGGGCAAACAAGGGCGTGGGAAACGTACTGAGGGCCGGTTTAGAAAAAAATGAGGCTATTTTTTGTATTGTTATTTTAGTTTTAACTGTCTGAAGATTCCTTATGTTGCAACACAAAAATGTAAAGAAGAAGAGTTGAAGGAGAAAAGCCAGCTGCTTTTAGGAGAGTGGAAGAAGGAAAACTTAAATATGAAGTGGCAAATGTATAAAGTTAGAGACCTGAAAGAAGAAAGCCCAAGTAAATGGCAAGAAAAGAGAAAGTCTGAAATTTGGATGGGATGGTACAGGACTAGGTAAAGACAACACATGAGAAATGGCTCAGAAGAAAATAAAATCATCTAAGCTCTTGGGAGGCATGTTACAATTGGCCCTGGCCATCTTCAGTGTTTTTCTTCTACAAACACTTTACTTACCACGTAAAATAAATATTACCAGGTGGTAAGTGCTGTAAGACATTTAAAAGAGTTCAGTTCCACCTTGTGCTTACCTCACCTACAAGGAATGAACCTGTGTCATCATAGCTCATCTGTAAGAATCCAGAGATGATTGAATCAAGGCAAAGACCAACGTACCCGTTGCTTTTGAGTTGATTCCAACTCACAGAGACCCTATAGAACAGAGTAGAACTGCCCCATAGGGTTTCCAAGGACAGGCTAGTGAATTTGCCGATCTTTTGGTTAGCAGCTGAGTTCTTAACCAACGTGCCACCAGGGCTCCAAAGGACCAACATAAGCCCACCCAAACCCGGCCAGGTGCCTCACAGACGGCTCTACTGACACAAAAGAAATGACTTAGAAGTGATTAGATTAATAGAACTGTGTCAACGCTGCTGTAGGGAAAAAAAATGTAATCTACATTTTCAGTACCCAAAAACCCAACCACAGCCATCGAGTCAATTCCAACTCATAGCAACCCTATAGGACAGAGTAGAACTGCCTCATAGAATTTACCAAGAAGCCACTGGTGGATTTGAACTGTTGACCTTTTGGTTAGCAGCCATAACTCTTAACCACTACACCATCAGGGTTTCCAGTGAAATTGTGTCAGAAGTGAGATTTTCAGTAGCATCAATAAATGCAGTTTCATAATGGCAGCGTGATAGTGGAAAAACCTTGGAACCTGACATCAGACAGTCCTGAATTTGAAAGTCTATTCTGATGTATATTAGTTTGAGGACCTTGAGGAAAGGACTTAATCTCTCTGAGCCTTAGTGTCTATATTTGTAAAATGTGGGCAGTAGTAGCCTGCTTGCTAGATTATTACAACAGTGACTCAAAACAGAATTATTAAAGTAAATACTCTTTTTCATCTCTCCCTTCTCCCCAAAAGCAGTAGTGTTAGTATAGCTCCTCAGGTTTCTAGGAATGATTTTAGTTTAAAAATATATTAACCTATCTAATTAACTTTATATACAGAATTTTGAATTCAGAGAACTAAAAATAAGCTTTAATTGACTTATTGTAAATGGCCCAGAAGCTCAAATAGAAATAATTTTCTGTCCAGATGAGCAGTTCTGTCCCTCGCCCTGGATGATCAGCATCTCCCCTTTGCTAAGCCTCCTGAGAGCTCCCAGTGCTTCACAGGACAGCATAGGGGCTGCTTCTCAGAAGTGTTAAACCTGGGGGATGAAGGCACCTCTGTTCTTATTGAATAAATGAAAAACTAGAATTTACACTTATAAACGCTTAATCTGTTGCCAGTTTGCTGTACTATATCCATTTCATAAAGCAAAAGATAATTGCTCATCTATTAATTTGTGTATTATTGTCCCATTTTTTAAATGCCAAAATTATTGATTCTAGATATTAATATGTGTAAATCTACACACACCACTCAAAAGACTATACATAAAAAATGTATAACTAAAATTGAATGCATTAGACAGACTGAATTTAATTATGTTCAAAATTCACAGTAGTATGTTTGCGACATTTGCAACTTCCAGGGGTTTTTTTGTTTGTTTGTTTTTGTTTTTTAAGGTACCTCGTTCTACCCTGTCCTATAGGGTCGCTATGAGTCGGAATCGACTCGATGGCACTGGGTACTGGGTTAACTACCAACCTGTCTGAAAACCTTGGCGGTATAGTTAGCTACCGCTGCTAACCAAAAGGTCAGCAGTTTGAATCCACCAGGTGCTCCTTGAAATCGCTACAGGGCAGGTCTGCTCTGCCCAACAGGGTCACTATGAGTCAGAATCAACTCGAGGACAATAGGTTTGTTTTTTTGTTTTGTTTTGTTTTACCTACCTATCTAGCTATATAAATTATTCATAACAGATTTTAAAACCAAATCCATCTGGCCACACCCTGGCCCAGTACCAGTCAAAGAACAATGCTCCACCCTATCAATGCCTATCAACGCCCACCGCCCAAGCTTAGTTGCAGTGTTACAATCTGATTAACCAAGTGAGATTTGGGCAAAATTTCCTGAAGCATTTCTTCTACTCAGCCGTCTTTACGGTGATAACCGCCCCCCTCCCCAGGCACGCACTTTCGAGACATTCTTTCTCCAGCCTAATACAAGCTCTGCAGAACTACTGAAACTTGTAAACACTTAAGCATTGCAGGATTTCTGGGGCAAATAGCAGCAGCAACATTAGTATTGAGTCTCAGACCAATTGGCTTTCTCTTGAGAATATGCTACAAAAGATCTCAAAGGACTACAAATATAGCACCAGAGCCTGATTATATCACATCTATAGTCTACGCTACTATGTCACAAGCAAAGTTACCTGTGGGTCTCTATCTTGGTACCTGCCAATATTGGGGAGTGCTCCCCTTTCTCTGCAAGACATCCCTTTCAATCTTCTTTTAAACACAGTGAGATGGGAACTGCAGAAAACGAAGACTTTCTGAAAGGGATTCAACTCCCTCCCTTTTCCTCATCAAAGTACCAAGCAATGTCCAGGTCATCCAGTTGTTACTGCACAATAACTGTCCTTGACCTAAAGTGGGATTTTTTGAAAGGACTCTGGGTCCAGGGTCAGGCCAACTCATGAAAAGCTGGAGGCAGACTACACCATGGGGGTAAATTTTGTGAGCAAGGCCAGGCAACCATTAGGGTTGGAAGGAGAAGGGGGAAGGATACATACAAGTTCTGGCCACTTTTCTTCTTTCCCTCCAGAAAGAAACTGTGGGTTCATGGTGATCTTCAGTCACACCTCTCCTACTTCATTTGGGAGATGTTTCAAACATATATTAAAAATATCACACAAGCAAACAAAACACTTTTAGCAAGGAATTTAGATGTTACGTATTGTTCCTTATCTATGCAGACGGAGCACCAAGGCATGGGCATATCTTGTGCAAGAAAAATTTTCGTAGTCTGTGAACCTCAGCTTTAATTGTGAAAAGCAACAGTGATTACCAGAAAATGCCAGGATCTTAAAAGCCGTAAAGATTTTTTCCAATGCATGCACACAATAGGCTCCAGGCAATTCACTTATTGTTGTTGTTAGTTGGCATTGGGCCAGTTGTGACTCATGACACCCTTATATATACAAAATATTGCATGGTCTCATGCCATCTTCATGATTGTTGGTAGCAATTCATTTAGGCAACTAATAATCATAATAGCTGACAGCTAGTGAGCGCTCGCTATGTGCTAAATACTGTTCTGTGTGCTTCAGGTACACTGTCTTATTTAATCTTCCAACAACCCTAATAGGTTAGTACTGTTATTATACATGTTAGGATAACAGAGACTTCATGAGGTCCTAGGGCCAGGATCTAAACACATGCTCTCTGACACTATAGTGCTCTTGTTAACCCCTCATCATGAGGGTACTCAGGTCTACCTTGACTAACTTCTTAAACTCAGAGCATCAAGTGCCATGATTAATCATTTGTTGGAAATTATAGAGGCCTTTAATCCTCAATCCTATTATCTTCTCTATTTTCATGCCTGAAAAGTGTGACTATACTAAATCTGCATTCTGGCCCAGACGACATCCCTGACTTCCAGGCTTGCAAACAGATATATACCAGTTAAACCAGTTGCTGTCAAGTCAGTTCTGACTCATGGTGACCCCATGAAAATCAACATGTCTAACCACAAACCCCATGTGGAGCCACCATTTGTCTGTCACTGGAGTATTACATGTTGCTAGGTTTCAGTGGAGCTTCCAGACTAAGCCAGACTAGGAAGAAAGGCCTGGCAATCTACCTGCAAAAATCAGCCAGTGAAAACCCTACGGATCACAACAGTCTGGTTCACAACTGGCCATGGGTATGGTGCAGGACCCAGCTGCATTTTGTTCCATTGTACATGGGGTTGCTATGAGTCGGGGGCCAACTCAACAGGAGCTAACAAGGACAACCAAAAACAAAGTACTTAGTTGTAAATCTAACAAAATATGTGCAAGATTATATGCATTAAGCTGCAAAACACTGACAAAAGAAATCAAAAAAGGTCTAAGTAAATGGAGACATATCCCATGTTCACTGATTGAAAGACTCAATATCACTAAGATGTCCATTTTTCCCAACTTGTTCTATCAAATCAATGCACTTCCAATCAAAAACCAAGCAAACATTTTGTAGATATTGACAAGCTGATTCCAAAATTCATATGGAAGAGCAAAGGAAATAGGGTAGCCAAAATAATTCTGAAAAAGAAGAGCAAAGTAGAAGAACATAAATTGCCCTATTTCAAGACTTACTAAAAAGCTATGTTAATTAAGACAGGGTGCAAAGATAGGCACATAGGTCAATGAAACAGACTAGAAACAGACTCACACATAGATAGGCAACTGCTTTTTGACAAGAGGGCAAAGGTCATTTAGTGGAGAAAGGATAACCTTTTTAACAAATGCAGCTGGAACAATTTGAAATCCACATGCAAAATCAACATGTTCAAATTTGAACTCAATATCTTTCTTCCAAAATTTTCTCTCAAAATAGTCCCAAATCTTGAAGAGTGACACTACCATCCTCGTGACTGCCCAGGCAAAACTGGGCACTGTCTCAGCTTTAGTTCCTGTGTTTAATCAGTTGTCAAATTATGCTGATTCTCATATCTGATCTCCTCCGCACAATACCACCTGGACCTAGTTGAGGCACTTTCCCCTGAACCTTATCTCTTCTATCATATATATATATATGGCCCTGCTGATATTTGAATACTGGCGGTGTAGCTTCCAGCATCACAGCAACATGCAAGCCCCCACAGTATGACAAGCTGACAGGGACATGGGAGTTAGAAGTCTGAATTCAGGGTACCAGCTCCAGAAGTCTGTCTCTGTCGGTTGTTGGGGAAGGTCTATGTCATCAATACTCCCCTCGTCTAGGAGCTTTTCAGCGCAGGGACCCTGGGTCCAAAGGACGCACGCTTCTGGCTCTTCTTTCTCGGTGGCATGAAGGCAAAGAATATTGAATCTATCATGGACTACCAAAAGAATGAACAAATCTGTCTTGGAAGAAGTATAGCCAGGATGCTCCTTAGAAGCAAGAATGGTAAGACGTTGTCTCCCATACTTTGGTCATGTTAGCAGGAGGGTCCAGTCCCCGGAGAAGGACATTATGCTTGGTAGAGAGTCAGAGAAAAAGAGGAAGACCCTTTATGAGACTCATTGACACAGAGGCTGCAACTATGGGGTGAAGCACAACAAGGATTGTGAGGATGGTGCAGGACCAGGCAGTGTTTTGTCCTGTTGTACATAAGGTCGCTATGAGTTGGAACGAACTTGATGGCACCTAACAACAATATACATATGTATATAAATGTGTATACATATATATATATGTATACACATATGTACCACCACTCATCTATCAGTTCGTCATACTGTGGTAGCTTGTGTGTTGCTGTGATGCTGGATGGATGCATGCCACCAGTATTTCAAATATCAGCAGGGTCACCTACGGTGGACAGGTTTCATCAGAGCTTCCAGAAAAAGACAGAATAGGAAGAAGGAACTGGTGATCTACTTCTGAAAAAATCGACCGGTGAAAACCTTATGAATAGCAGAGGAACGTTGGTGATGTGGTACTGGAAGGTGAATCCCTCAGGTTGGAAGGCATTCCAGATACGACTGGGGAAGAGCTACCTCCTCAAAGGAGAGTCGACCTTAACAACATGAAGGGAGTCAAGTTTTCGGGACCTGTGTTTGCTGATGCGGCAGGACTCAAAATGAGAAGAAACAGCTGCAAGCATCCATTAATAATCAGAACATGGAATGTACTGAGTATGAATCAAGGACAATTGGAAGTCATCAAAAATGAAATGAATGCATAAACATTGATATCCTCAGCATTAGTGAGCTGAAATGGATTGGTATTGGCCATTTTGAATCAGACAATCATATGGATTACTGTGTCGGGAATGACAAATTGATGAGGAATGGTGTCACATTCATCATCAAAAAGAACATTTCAAGATCTATCCTGAAGTACAAAGTTGTCAGTGATAGGATAATACCCATACACCTACGGAGAAGACCACTTAATACGATTATTATTCAAATTTACACACTAACCGCTAAGGCCCAAGATGAAGAAATTGAAGATTTTTACCAACTTTTGCACTCTAAAAATGAACAAACATGCAATCAAGATACATTGGTAATTACTGGTGATTGGAATGCAAAAGTTGGAAACAAAGAAGGATCAGTAGTTGGAAAATATGGCCTTGGTGATAGAAAGGACGTTGGAGATCATGTGACAGAATTTTGCAAGACCAATGACTTCATTGCAAATACCTTTTTTCAACAACATAAACAGTGATTATACATGTGGGCCTTGCCAGATGGAATGCACAGGAACCAAATAAACTACATCTGTGGAAAGAGACAACGGAGAAGCTCAGCATCACCAGTCAGAATAAGGCTAGGGGCTGACTGCAGAACAGACCATCAATTGCTCATATACAAGTTCAAGACGAAGTTGAAGAAAACTAGAAAAAGTCCATGAGAGCCAAAATACAAACTTGAGTATATCTCCCCTGAATTTAGAGACCATCTCAAGGATAGATTTGATGAGTTGAACACTAATGACTGAAGACCAGACGAGTTGTGGAATGACATCAAGGACATCTTACATGAAGAAAGCGAGAGGTCATTAAAAAGACAGGAAAGAAAGGAAAGACCAAAATGAATGTCAGGAGAGACTCTAAAACTTGATCTTGAACATAGAGTAGCTAAAGTGAATGGAAGAAAACGAAGAAATAAAAGAGCTGAACAGAAGATTTTAAAGGGCAGCTCAAGAAGACAAAGCAAAGTATTATAATGACATTGCAAAGATCTGGAATTAGAAAACAAAATGGAAGAACACACTTGGCATTTCTCAAGCTGAAAGAACTGAAGAGAAAATTCAAGCCTTGAGTTGCAATACTGAAGGATTCTATGCAGAAATTATTAAACAACACAGGAAGCATCAAAAGGAGATGGAAGGAATACACAGTCACTGTACCTAAAAGAACTGGTCGATGTTCAACCATTTCAGGAGGTCGCATATGATCAACAATTGATGGTACTGAAGGAAGAAGTCCAAGCTGCACTAAAGGCACTGGCAAAAAAATAAGGCTCCAGGAATTGACAGGATACCAACTGAGGTGTTTCAATAAAGAGATACAGCGCTGGACCAGGTGCTCACTCATCTATGCCAAGAAATTTGGAAGACAGCTACCTGGCTAAACAACTGGAGGAGATCCATATTTGTGCCCATTCCAAAGAAAGATGATCCAACACAATACAGAAATTATCAAACAATATCACTAGTATCACACACAAGTAAAATTTTGCTGAATATCATTGACAGGGAACTGCCAGAAATTCAAGCCTGATTCAGAAGAGTATGTGCAAAAAGGGTATCATTGCTGATGTCAGATGAATCTTGTCTGAAAGCATAGAATATCAGAAAGAATTTTACCTGTGTTTTGTTGACTATGCAAAGGCATTTGACTGTGTGAGTCATAACAAATTATGGATAACGTTGTGAAGAATGGGAATTCCAAAACAGTTAATTGTGCTTATGAGGAACCTGCACATAGACCAAGAGGAGTCATTTGAACAGAACAAGGGGATACTTCATGGTGTAAAGTCAGGAAAGGTAGATGTCAGGGTTGTATCCTTTCACCATACTTATTCAATGTGTATACTGAGCAAATAATCTGAAAAGGTGGACTATATGAAGAAGAAAGCGGCATCAGGATTGGTAGAAGACTCATTAACAACTCTGATATGCAGATGACACAATCTTGCTTGGTAAAAGTGAAGAGGACTTGAAGCACTTACTGATAAAGATCAAAAACTATAGCCTTCAGTATGGATTACACCTCAACATAAAGAAAACAAAAAACCCTCACAACTGAACCAATAAGTGACATCATGATAAATGGAGAAAAGATTGAAGTTGTCAAGGACTTCATTTTACCTGGATCCACAATCAATGCCCATGGAAGCAGCAGACAAGAAATCGAAGAATGCATTCCATTAAGCAAATCTGCAGAAGACCTCTTTAAAGTGTTAAAAGCAAAGGTATCACTTGAAGACCTAAGGTGCACCTGACCCAAGCTGTGGTGTTTTCGATCACCTCATATTCATGCAAAAGCTGGACAATGAATAAGGAAGACCGAAGAAGAAGCGACACCTTTGAATTATAGTGTTGGCGAAGAATATAGAATATACCATGGACTGCCAGAAGAACTACCAAATCTGTCTAGGAAGAAGTACAGCCAGAATGCTCCTTAGAAGCAAGGATGGCAAGACTTCGTCTCACATACTTTAGACATGTTATCAGGAGGGATCAGTCCCTGGAGAAAGACATCATGCTTGGTAAAGTACAGGGTCAGCGGAAAAGATGAAGACCCTCAGTGAGATGAACTGACACAGTGGCTGCAATGACCGGCTCAAGCATAAAAATGATTTTGTGAGGATGGCGCAGGACCGGGCAGGGCCTGGTTCTGTTGTACATAGGGTTGCTATGAGTCAAAACAGACTTGACTACACCTGAGAATAACAACGTACGTGTGTGTGTGTGTGTATACACACACACACATTTATTTTTTTACTGAACAATTTGCATGTTACAGACATCATAACACGGAAGACACTAAACCCCTAAATATTTCAGCATGCACTGCCTATTGATAAGAGCATTTTCCTATATAATCACAATACTAGTATCATTCCAAGGAAATTTAATTCAATAATATCTAAAATTGAGTCCCTATTCAATAACCCTCAATTGTTCCCAAAAGCTTGTTTATTGTTATTGATAGTCCTAATCGGGGTTTATGCATTTTGTGTGGTTTCTTTTCACTTTTGAAGGTAGGAGAAGGGAGCAGTAGCGAGTGCATCTCTTGAATTGAATCAGCAGATGAAATTTAGAGCTACCACCTTATTGGAATTCACACTAGAGATGGTTTGTGGGGCTCCTGCAAACTGGGGGCATTTACAAATTCATCTGTTGGTAGAGAGTACTAATAACTGAACAAACAGATAAACAAGTTATTTATGGTATCAGCATAGCAGGGAAATAGAATTTTTGTAAAGATCTTGATATTTTAAAAGGAAGGGAGAGAGGGAAGGAGGGAAGAAGGGATAAAGGAAAGAAGGAAAAGAGGAAGAGAAGGGAAGGGAAGGGCGGAATAGAGAGAGAGAATGAAGGAGAGGAAGAGCATCAAAGTACTCATTACAGAGAAAATCAGAAGTTGTGGGACTTTGCCTTACAATTAGTATTGTTTTTATTTAGAATTGCATGTGGGGGTGGGGAACCATAACTTTTGCAGCGTTTAGAATCTCTAAGAGTCTACTCAGTCCTGGTCTGCTGTGACAGGGCACTTAAGAAGGACAGTCTAGCGTGATCTGGGGGCACCTGACCCAATCCCCGGATGACGGTTAAGTGCTTAGCTACTAGCCGAAACGTTGGAGGCTAGGCACCCGGGAAGAAGGGCCTGGCAATCTACTTCTGCAAGATCACAGCCATTGAAAACCCATTAGGCCAGTTCTAGTCTAAAACACACAGGGTCACCATGAGTCGGAATTGACAGCAACTGGCTTGGTTTGAATTATATTGAACCGAAGTGGGAACCACGCACATATGGAAGAGGAGAGGGCTATTTGCTGTCACTGGGACGTGAGTCATCTTTTCCTCAGGACCACAACGGGAGGGTGATATCAGCCAAAAAAGTGTCTAAGCTTAAACGTATGCTTTAAAAAAATTTAATAGGATTTCTTATGTAACAAGATGGGTAATGGATTGTCTCCTAGTATATGCAGGGTGATCTCAACCCTATTTAATACTCAAGTTTCAAGTATTGTTCTGGCCTCTGTGATTGCAGGAAGTTTTGTAACACAAAATACATTTGATAGCTTTGTTTTACATGTGTCCAAACTAAATCATTGCTCTAGACTCTACAGAGATAGTCTAACTTTTGTAATTATATCTCTCTGCTAAGCATATCTCCTTATTCCACAGAGAAGAATAATTCGTCCTCATTCTTAAGTTTGTAGTTAGCTAACTAATTCATAAAATACAACATGCATAGAGGAGCTTCTTAATCCTTAATTTCTACCAAGCAGCATTTAGTAACTTTAACCATTTTTCTAAGTCAAAATGCCATACTCATATTTACTGCACTTACTTGTAATGATGTAGTTAAGCTGGGGAATGTCGTCCCCTGTGGTTTTAGAAGCACTTAAAAAGTGATGGAAATTATAATGCACTCTGGAGAGATTTATGAGAATATTAATTAAAATCAACTTGTCCTAGTTTTCATAGTTTCTCCAGAGCTGAGAAGGATAAGTATGGCAAAACTGGCATGTTTTCAAAACATAACTTCTCTTAGCCATAGCTTTAAAAAAAGTCTAATGGATCTTCAGAAAAGATGATTACTATTACAACCACATAAATGACACAATAATTTATACTTAGAATACATGACAGACTCCGCTGAATTAATGAAATATGAAAGAAGGCAATTTCTGACAGTGTCTGAGAAATCAGCAACATTTTATCTCCCCAGCATGGCCTATTCATAGTTTTACTTTGATGTTCACACATAATATCCATTAACATTGACAGGAGTTCAGCACACAATTTAAAGGAGAAAATTATACCATTTTGGATCTATCTCCCAAATGATCAATAAGCACTAAAAAAAAAACTACATCTAAATAAAACTGTTGATTCAATTTAAAATACTGTGTGTGTGTGTGTGTGTGTGTGTGTGTGGCGGGTGCCACTGAGCCGATTACAACTCACATTGACCCCAGGTGACAGAGCAGAACTGCCCCCTACAGTTTCCTGACTAATCTTTATGGAAGTGGATTGCCAGGTCTTTGTCCCACAGAGCCACTGGGTGAGCTTGAAACACCAACCTTTCGGTTAGCACCCAAGCACCTAACTGTTGTGCCATCAGGGCTCCTTTCTGTAACCACATCTACTTTAACACACATCTCCTTTATAGACAAATGGGTCTTTGCTTTGTTCTGCACATCCTAAAACAGTAGGAACCAAGAAGTGTAGTTCTGATTATGCTGTCAGGGGCTAAGACAGACTAAAAAGGGGAAAAATTAAAAAGTTTAATTTCACACATAGTAAGCACTTAAGCTGTTGAACTGAGTGGTTTACTTACCTGCTAATTTACAACCAGAATTGTTTCTGCAAGTTTGTTTCTAGTTATGATCAAATTAATTAGATTTATGAAAATATAAATCTTTTTTCTAAAATTGACACACTGTTTATTTGAAGACAACATTTCAACACTCCAAGTTGTCACCAAATGCCTTTCTCAGTCTTCCATTCCCAGTCTTGAGTCCATTCATCTTTTCCAATCTTATATTTGGTCAACTCTCAGGTTCAAAAACAAGCAAACAAACAAACAAAAACAAAGAATAAAAAAAAGTGAAATGTCAGATTTAGATTACCCTTCCTCCTGCTTGATTTTGTCTTTATGGTTTTTTTCCTCCTCAGTTTAGTTAGAATAGAAGGCAGAATTTTTAATCCACTCTCACGTAGGCCAGATCGCTAAATGATGAAGTATTGAGTCTCAACAGTGGCTACGTGGGACAAGGTGGGAAAAGCAAGAATTCAACATTTTATACACCTAGAAACCCAGGCCCTTCTTAACTCATCATTACACTTCCAGAAATTGATTTTAAATAAATAATCAAGAAATTAACTGCAGCACTGGTTACAATAACACCCAAATGGTAACAATCTAAATATTCAACACTAGGTGCTTGACGAAGTGAATTATGTTACGCTTTCAGGTCTGTGGAACTTCCTTGGCTGCTCTTTTATCTACCATTGTTTTTCAACCCTAATCTTATTTTACAGTTAATCTATATATCAGAATGGTTAACTACCCATTTACGAATTAATTCAAGGATCAGTTAAGTTTTGTTGCCTGTGTATCAGGAACACACATATCTTTTCAAGATTATAAGCTTCTAGAAGCCAGAGGAACAGTCCTTACAATTTCTTTGCATATCAAGTATGCAAGTCAACAACTGATAGTTGCTTCTTTGATCATAATGGGAGATGACGGAATAAGGAAAAGGAGAACTCTAGGGCTAGAAAAGGTGGGGTTTAAATGCCAGAGAAGGACTTCTTCAGCAACAGAAACAATAAATTTTACAAACAATGTTAATTTTCTTTTTTTTTTTAAAAAATTCTTTAACCCATTTTTTCTATAACTAAAACTCTAAAAAATAGGAGAGAAGCATTAAAAAAAAGTGAGAAAAAGTAAAAATTCATTTCTTGTGGCAATTTTCATGCATTTACTTATATAACCCATTGCTGTATATACGACTGACTCATAGTGACCCTACAGGACAGAGTAGAACTGCACCACAGGGTTTCCAAGGCTATAAATCTTTACAGGAGCAGATTGCTACATCTTTCTCCCCACAAAGCAGAACAGCAAATTAAAGTAATCCAACAACAACAACAAAAAAAAACAGTGCCTTCGAGTCGAACCTAAAATTAAATTCAGTGTTCCAAAAATTGTTCTCAAAGTACACAGACGAGTTTCTGGCTTGGTAAAACTAACCACACAGTAACCTCTAAAAACCCAAATCGTCTTTAATAGAAATCACTATTAGTTTGTTTTTTTGGAAACCCTGGTGGCATAGTGGTTAACAGCTATGTTTACTAACCAAAAGGTTGGCAGTTGGAATCCACCAGGTGCTCCTTGGAAATTCTATGGGGGCGGTTCTGCTCTGTCCTATGAGATGGGATCAACTCTATGGCAATGGGTAGTGGAGTTGGTTTTTAGATGACACACATTGGAAACACTGACCTTTGAACAAGGTAATCATTGGGTTTTGCAGGGACAGCTTTATCTCTATGTGTGAAGTGAGTTGGTGGTTTTTCCCTTTGCCTTTCCTCTGGTGTCCAATCCATAGACATCCAGAACCCTCAGGCTTCCTTCACCTTCTCACTCTTGTCTCCTGTCCACCAAATACCCAGGCTTAGGAAACGTTCTCATAAATACATTCAGCCAAAGAGAAAAAGTACTGAGCAACTTAGTGAACTACTTGCATCAAATGTATTGTATTTTAGTAGGGAGTGGGTTTTGAAGCCTCTTACTATTTCTCAGCTGGGGCACTATTTACATCTGGGGTGGGGCAATTTGAATGGCAGTAGGAACTTCCCGCCCCCACCACTCTGAAAATCCAGTCTCCCTCCAGGCAAGGGGCCTGTGCTGGACTCCTGTAGATGGCTCAGGAATTCATTTGTTTAATGAGTATTTTATTCAAGACCTACTACAGGCCAGGCACTACTCCAGAAGAGCAACCTTTAGTCCTTGTGACTGCAAAGGAATTATGAAATAAAACATATATAATACACTGCAAACTTTAACAAAAAGTATTTGTATGCTGCTTTTCCTATTTCTACTTTCTGTTAAATTTTTGAAGCAAGAAATATAAAACAGGAAAAGACTAAAAAAACAAAAAGAAAAAGAAAGGTTACCCTTAACTTGCAAATATATGCCTCAGCAGCTCTCTGCTTTCTTTCTCATTTGAAACACAATTCTTAGAGATATTGTGGCTTTTTTTCTTTACTACTTCTGTGTGGACTTGAAACTTCTGATAAAATGCCCTCTGGTAAATGAACGGGAGAACGAAAGTGCCACCTGCTTGCAGCCGTGACAGCACCGTTCGGCATATCTCCGCTCAGTAGTTCATTTGAGAGTATATCGCTTTGTCCCATTAAATTGGGAGCCTCTCTCTCACTTTTTTTCCCAAGAATGTTAATTACTATCACTCTGGTACTTAGGAGGCTCTTTCTAGATAATTAAAGATCTCTTCATATCATGCTTAAATAGTCTTAAATGTGTAGTGTAGCGAACTTGATATTTCGAGGAGACCGAGGTCTTATTATAACAAAAGCAATTATTTTTTGGTAAATGTTGAAAGTGTAAAAGAAAAAAATTGATTATACATACCTAATACAGCTAGGTTTAAGGGCATCTCAACTTATTAAATAATAATTTATAAAAATGATTACAAAACTCAAATTTTGAGTTGAAAACCAAAGAAGCAGCCCCTCCCCCCAAACCCTTTCAAGAGAAAATCCCATCAAAAGAAAAACTGTTTATTACTGTTTATATGTCATCCTTTTTTATGGACATCTAGATTTCTCCCATTTTCTTATGTTCTAAATAGTGAGCATGTATTCGATTTGTGGATGAAAATAACACTTATTTAAAAAGAAACTTTTCTGAATATGTTGGTTGTCCTGTTAATGTTTGGGTAATGAGACACTCTGTACAATTCAACCAATAGATATAAGAAGAATGGTTCCAAAAGTAATCAGGTTTCTTCATCTGGAACTTCCCAAATTAGAGGTAAAACTGTTGCCCTCTTCCTCTTGGACCAAGAACTGATAAATGTAAGCTTGGGGCTCTCTGTCACCATCTTCTTCTCTTCTCAAAGAGAATATTAGACTGGAGCTCAGCAGAGGACAATGCTGCTAAGGAGAGGGTCTTCAGGTCGTGGCACCGAGGTCCAGACCCTGAGCACCTGGTCCCTGTGACCATTTCTTCCACAATTGCCTTCACCATTACGTGAACAGTTTGCTTTACCCGTTACTGTCAAGTTGATTCCAACTCATAGCGACCCTATAGGACAGAGTAGAACTGCCCCATAGGGTTTCCAAGGAGCAGGTGGTGAATCTGAACTGTCACCAGGGCTCTGAACAGTTTGCTTTAAAAAAAAAAACAAAAAAACCCACACCCACTGCATTCTTGTCAGTTCTGACTCATAGTGACCCTACAGGACAGAGTAGAACTGCCCCATAAAGTTTCTAAGGAGCGCCTGGTGGATTTGAACCACCAAACTCTTGGTTAGCAGCTGTAGTGCTTAACCACTACACCACCAGGCTTTCAGTTTGCTTTTAAAAAAAGAAAAACCCAATGCCATTGAGTCGGTTCTGTTTGCTTTAGGTATAACATATTCCTAATCTAGGGCATTTCCCAGAAGAGAAAGGAGCTGGATTGGAGTAAGGGATGGCAGTGAGGTATGCAAAAAGAGGAAAGGTTTCATTTCTCCTCATTTTGAAGTTAGAAAGTATGGTTAGATATCAATGATTAAGAGTAGTGTTTTGGTTATATGACTCGTTGTGAAATTTTACTTATTTATTTTTTGTTTGAAGAGAGCCCAAATGGATAATAGGTAGAATAGTAGAAGAGCATTTATTTTTCCTAAACAGAGTAGCTCCCTCATAGGTGTGACATTAAGTGGATTCAAGAAAAGCACAGACAGCAGAGAAGATAAATGGGGAGTGGCCCCATTACAGTGATTTGCATATGTACTAGCAGTTCTTCTCAACATAGGAACTAAGAATTCTAGGGGAACAAATGTTAACAGGAAGGAGGCAGTGACTCACGTCTCAGGGATGTTCATAAGTTAGTTTTCATGGCTTGGGAAGGGCCCAAGGCCAGGTACTTGCCTCATTTTCCTTCACAATGAGTTTGCTGTCCTATGTTCGGCTTCATCTAATAGAAATAGCTGTGCTACTTTTCTGTCATGAGAGGTGACAGGCGTTTCGAATAGTTTTTCTTCTGGGCAAATAACAGAATCTGTAAATCCCAGCTACTCCTGCTCTTCCTGCCACTACTCCTCCTTACAGCCTCAAGGGGAAGCTCACTTTGGGCGACTTTAACTGGAGTTCCAGAAACCACGCAGGTTCTACCAGCCACTCCACAGGAGCCTCTGATGACATAACCTGAGCACATTACTTTCACAATATTCCAGCAATGAAAACCAGAAATAACCCTGAAATACATTAATATTTTTTAAAGTCTCGAAAGTCTCTTTCAAAAGCATTCGCATGCAAACGATTTAGCAGTCACTAATTTTTTTTGCTGCAAAATTATTGGCTAATTATGCCAATTACTGAATTCTTAGCCAATCAGACCATACTTTGATCACCCAGTGACAAAGATGTTTCTTGGGAGCAATACACAGGGCAACAAATGAAGTCTGTTTTGATCGTTCTTTCTCGAAACCATGTTGTCATGCTGCTCATCTTCACTGCTGACCACTGAGGCTTGGAATGGATCCAGAATAGATAGATAGTTACAGTGTGCTGTCAAGAGTTCTTACAAGATGAGTCCTCACTTGGCAGCTTTCCCTTCTAAAGCTCTCATAAAAACAGATAATCGCTCCATAAATGTATACTCTCTGACACACATAGCAATCACTCTTATCTTTCAGAACACTGGAAATTATGATTATGTGGGCATGCAGACATTTAAGTGATAAAAAGCCTGTCTCTATTTTACATCACCCTTCCCTGTATACTGTATTTCATTGCGTATCTCTACACTGAAGACAATCTAATAGGACTTACATATGAAGAAGCTACAAGATATCTACCAAGTCAACAAAACATTCATCACAGCTACCATATTAATAATTTAAGGTTCTTCCAAAACATATATGTATCTTTACATTTGAAAATGTTCAGGGATCATCAAGCATTAAAACTTAATCGTCACTCAGAAAAGTTTACTCCATGTAGGTCAAAGCTTAGTGGACTATTAAAGCGACATAAGCTTGAAGTGGAATTGTCAAGATTACAGCAGGCGGTATAATGGTAATATTGGAGTACAAACCAAAACAAAAACCAAAAAACCCATTGCTGTCAAGTCAATTCTGACTCATAGCAACCCCGTGAGTCCTATAGGACAGAGCAGAACTGGCCCATAGGGTTTCAAGGGAGCGGCTGGTGGATTTGAACCACTGTCCTTTTGCTTAGCAGCTGAACTCTTAACCACTGTACCACCAGGGCTCTATAGTGGAGTATACCTTTAACAAATAAAACATATTTACATTCAATCATTTGCCAATGTCTATATTATCTTTGAATCAATTAAATATTTGCTGACCGTTGGTGTTCTTTGTCAGTAGTTTTTCTGACCCCACTTTTTTTTTTTTTTTGTTAAATGTTTTATTGTGTTTAAGGTGAAAATTTACACAGCAAATTAAACTCCCATTCGACAATCCATACACAAGTTGTTCTGTGACACTGGTTACAATCTGGTAATGTGTCGGCACTCTCATCATGTCCACACTGCCTGCTCCATTTCCATCCATCCAGTTTTCCTGCCCTCCTCGCCTTCTCATCTATTCTTTTGTGTGAATGTTGACCATTTGGTCTCCCATAATTGATGGCTTAAAGGAGCACATTCCTCACAGGTGTTATTGTTTATTTTATAGGCCAATCGGTTATTGACTGAACGGTGACCTCTGGGAGTAGCTTCAGTTCCAGGTTAAAAGGGTATCTTAGGACAATAGTCTTGGCGGTTCCTCTAGTCTTTATCAATCCAGTAAGCCTGGTCTTTTTTTAGGAATTTGAGTTCTGTTCCACATTTTTCTCCCATTCTAACCAGGACCTTCTATTGTATCCCTGGGGTCAGAACAGTTAGTAGTGGTAGCTGGGCACCAATCTAGTTCTTCTGGTCTCAGGCTAGAAGAGGTTGTGGTTCATCTGGGCCATTAGTCCTGTGGACTAATTTCTTCCTTCAGTCTTTGGTTTCCTTCACTCTTCTTTGCTCCAGACGGGAAGGGACCAATAGTTATATCTTAGGTGGCCGCTCACAAGCTTTTAAGATCCCAGACACTGCTCACCAAACTAGGATGTATGAACTAAGTTATGCCAATCAACCTAGTTGTTCCACGAGACTATGGTTCCGAGACTTCAAACCCAGTAAATCAATTCCATGAGGTGTTTGGGTATGTCTAAGAAGTATTTATAACTGTGCACCCTGTGTGCTTTATTGTATATATGAACATATATGCAGCACCTACAAACATGTATATATTTTTTTACAAATATACGTATATATGCATGTGCATACACTCCCATATGCCTTCCCACACCCATGTAGCATACATATCTACCTTTGTAACCACTCACATATTTTTTGCTTGTTGTTGCTGTTGTTGTAAAATTGTGTATGTTATAGCATTTTCCATAAAACCAAAACCAAACCCAGTGCTGTCGAGTCAACTCCTACTCATAGCGACCCTATAGGACAGAGTAGAACTGCCCCATAGAGTTTCCAAGGAGCACCTGGTGGATTCGAACTGCCAACCCTTATGGTTAGCAGCTGTAGCACTTAACCACTACACCACCAGGGTTTCCAGCATTTACCACAGTTGTCCTTTATTCTTGAGTACCTCTCAGTGTCTTCATTTACCTTGGTCAAGTTGTGCTGACTTCCCCTGTAAGTGTGTATACCCACTCCTCACTTATCAACATAGTTAGGTTCTAAAGACCAGGTTATGTGAAAATCAGCATTAGGTGAAAATTATGGTAGCCTAGGTCTAACCAAGACTGTGTTTGATTTAGAGCTGATCTCAGGAAAAGAAGCGCTGCCATCCTGGGTGGACTCGAACCACCAACCTTTCAGTTAATGGCCGAACATGATAACCGATTGCGGCACAAAGACCCAGCTGCCTGAGGCTGTGATGCTGGCTGTACACATCCCTTGGAGGCAGCGACTGTCTTGCTAGGCTGAGCATCCCATGCTGGGCCCCTGAGAAGCAGCCGGGGGCCTGAGGAGGCAGTGGGAGGAGCCCAGGTCACCCTAGAAGAGCTGGAGGGGAGGAGCTGAGGCAGCTGCTCTGAGAAAAAAACAGACAGGCATTGCCCCCTGACCCTCAGGACTGCTGAGGAAGTGCAAAAGTTTCATTTCGGCTCCAGAAAGAGTTTCCTCCCAGCACCTACTGCGTGCAGCACCCTGTAGTGTTTCCAGAGCCTGACAGTGTCTGCCTACCAAACCACTGAGGATCATGGCCCAGCCAAGTTAACACAAAACCTTAACCATCACAGCCAGTGTTACTCTTGCCTCATACCTTGACACTCAATACTAACAGGTGTATGTCATTAACGAGCAAAATAGTCAGAGATTTGTTACTATTGTCATAAATAAGAAACGTCAGATAACAAGTTGATAAGTGAGCAGTAGGTGTATTGCCTTCCCAATCGCCAGAATTAACACAAGTCTACAATTTTTTTTTTTAATGTCTAGTAAGCGATTCCCACCCCACCCCCATCCTTGGTAATCATCAAAGAATGTTGCTTTCTGTGTGTATACCTATTCGTGACTTTTTATAAAAGTAGCGTCATACAATATTTGTCCTTTGGTGGTTGACTTATTTCGCTCAGTGTAATGTCCTTCAGATTCATCCATGTTATCAAATGTTTTGAGGACTCATCGTTATTCTCTATCATTACATGGTATTCCATTGTGTGTATTTCCCACAATTTGTTCATCCACTTATTCGTTCATTGACGGGCACTTAGGTTGTTTCCATCTTTTTTGCTATGGTGAATAATGCTGCAATGAACGTAGGCGTGCATATGTCTATTCACGTAACTGCTCTTATATCTCTAGGATATATACCTAGGAGTGGGATTGCTGGATGGTAAGGTATTTCTATTTCTAGCTTTTTGAGGAAGCACCGTATCGTTTTCCGTAGTGGTTGTTCCATTTTACAATTCCACCAGCAGTGTCTAAGAGTTCCAATCTCCCCACAACCTTACCAGCATTTGTTGTTGTTTTTCATCAGCACCATTTTTGCAGGGTGAGTTGGTATCTCATTGTAGTTGTGATTTGCTTCTCTCCAATGGCTAATGATCATGAGCATCTCTTCATGTATTTGTTAGCTGCCTGAATGTCCTCTTTGATGAAGTGTCTCTTTCATGTCTTTTGCCAAGTTTTTGATAAGATTGTGTGAAAATGACTTCGGGGCAGTGTCTGACCTCCTCTAACTTCACAAGGGGTAAGGAGAGTGGAGGTCAACAGCCCAAGACTGATTCTTAAGAGGCAAGGGCCAGCATGCCTCCTCTCTCTGCCATCTTTACCGGTTCTGACTCCAACCATCCCTCCCACAGCCCTCTCTACTTCTCTGCTGGGTTTGATAATTCATTGACATGGTGTTACAGAACTCACAGACCATGCTCATGATTATGGGGTTTATTAGGGAAGTAAAAGTTACAGTTCAGGCTCAGGAACACTCAGGATACAGGTCTGCCATCAGGATAGCTTCTTGCCAGCTGTGCTCGCAGGCACGCCTCTTCCTAGACCTAGATCTCTGCCTAAAGGCACTCAGCTTTCTGTGTCCGTGTCAGGGAAGCCCACTACACCATCTCCTGCTGTCAGGTCTCTGCCACCACTTTTTGTCATCTTCGGGGTTACAGCTCACTTTCTGTCTCCTAGGTCTAGGAGCTCCTCAGCACAGGGATCCCGGGTCCAAGGACATGCTGGCTCCTGGCTATTCTTCCTTGGTGGTGGAAACTTTTCCTTCCTGCCTCTGGGGGTGGCTCATTTCAAGCCCAGCAGGATGGCAAAACTGACCAATCCTATTGGTAGGTCACAATTACCCTATCACACAGTCCTGTCCAATCACTTGGGTGGGAGTTACAAGACCATGGCTAGAAAGGCCGCACAAAAGTGATCATTTCACTGTAGTTTGTCTTTCTGTTGTTGAGTTGTTGAAGTTTTCTTTATATTTTAGAGATCAGACCCTTGTCAGATATGTTGTTACCAAAAAATTTTTCCCAATTTGTAGGTTCTTTTTCTATTCTTTTGGTAAAGTCTTTTGGCGAGATATGTATTTGATTTTTAGGAGGTCCGAGTTATCTAATTTGTTCATGCATTTTTAGTTGTGTTTGATAGTGTATTTATGCTAAAAATTAGGACACATAGCTTTGTCCATGTTATCTTCCAGGAACTTTATAGTTTTAGCTTTAACGTGGATCTTTGGTTCACTTTGACTTAGTTTTTGTGTATAATGTAAGGTATGGATATTGTTTGGTTTTTCTGTAAATGGATCTCCAGTTTTGCCAGCACCGTTTGTTAAAGAGACTGTCTCTTCCCCAGTGAATGGACTTTACCCTATCGTTGAAGAACAGCTATCCACAGATGGATGGATTTGAATTGACTTCCGATTCTCAATTCTGTCCCATTGGCCCATGTGTCTGTCATTGTACCAGTACCGGGCTGCTTTGATTACTGTGGCTGTATGATAAGTTCTGAGATTGGGAAGTGTGAGGCCTCCTATTTGTTCTTCTTCTTTAATATTTTATAAATATATTCATCTTAACATTGTGGTTTAAAGAATTTGATAGCACAAAATATTCCAGATTTTTACCTCTCACTTTTTTTTTAATCTCTCACAGTTTTGGTGCAAACAATATTTATGATAAAAAAAATTTTTTTTTGATAGAGCACAATAATTCATATTAGTGGAAGATTCGTCTGTCTTTCTCCTCCATCTGAGTCCTTCTATCATGATTAATTGTTGTTACAAAAAAAAAAAAATTCGTACCACCTCCCTGCTGGTGCTTTGCTAAGGTTTACCAGCCATTGCCTTCTTTTAAAATAATAATGCTTAAAATACCACATGCTTAGTTCTCTGTCTTGAGCCATCCTCATGATTGTTTTTATGTTTGAGTCCATTGTTATAGCTGTTGTGTCAATCCTTCTCGTTGAGGGTTTCTTTCATTTTCCCCCACCCTCTGTTTTATCAAATATGATGTGTTTTTCTAGTGATTGGTCTTTTCTGATGATGTGTCTAAAGTAAGCAAGCCAAAGTCTCATCATCCTTGCTTCTAAGGAACATTCTGGTTATACTCTTCTAAGACTGATTTGTTCCTTCTTTTGACAGTCCACAGTATGTCCAATATTATTTGCAAATACCATAATTTGAATGCATCAATTCTTCTGTCTTCTTTTTTCATTGCCAGCTTTTGCATACATTTATCAGGTGATTGAGAAGACTATGGCTTGGTCATCCAAGTGACATCTTTGCAAAAATTTTGAGAGGCCTTTTGCAGTAGATTTGTCCAATGTAAGATGTTACTTAATTTGCTGACTTGCTTTCATGGAGATTGACTGTTGATCCAAGTAGAATGAAATTGCTCATAATTTCAAATTTTTCTCTATTTATCATTATGTTGTTTTTAGTCCATCTGTGAGGACTTTCCATTTTCTTCATGTTCAGGTGTAATCCATACCAAAAGCTACAGTCTTTGACCTTCATTAGTAAGCGCTTCAAGTCATCTTCATTTTTGGCAAGAAAGATTTTGTTCTGGTATAGATATCGTTGCCATGAGTTAGAGTTGACTCAATGGCAACTAGCAATAACAACTAGAAAGTTTAAATTATATATGTGGCTCTCACTGATTTCTATTTAATAGGACTGCTCCATAGAGTTAAAGATCCTTTAATCCAACCCCTTCCTTTTAGAGATAAAGAAACAAATAGAGTTCAGAGAAATTAAATAACTTGCCTTATGTCACCCAGCATGGGACACAATAGTTGCAACAATGGACTAACACACCAATGATTATGAAATGGCACAGGACCGGGCAACCCTCTGTTTTGTCGTATATGAGGTCATGAGGGGTCAGTGCCAACTCCTCAGCAGCCAACAACAACAAGGTCTGTGGCACTAAACACGCCAGCTCTGCCTGCTATGGTGGTTCCGAAGCCACGGGTAAGCTGCAGGAAGCAGTCAGAAACCATTCTTGTCAGTGTCAGAGTCCAACAAAGTGGAGATAAAATTCAAAAGGCTAAGTCAAGAATGAGCCGCTTTGTTAAGGTGTCTGCCTATTCAGGAATAAAAAGCAACTGAAGATAAAACGCATACCTACTATGTGTACACTGAAAACACGAGCTTCTAAAGGAGCTGAGAAAAATGCTGATATTCCATTGTCTCTGGGCCTCTGTTGTTACTGATGAGAAGTCTGGTGTAATTTCAATTATCAAATTATTCTATAGGTAATTTCCTTTTTTGACTGGCTACATTTAAGCTATTCTCTTTGTTTCTGTTGTGAAATCTCACCAAAATGTGTTTTTATTTAACTTGCTCAGGACTCACTATGAATCACAAATTTGAGTATTTATGTCTTTTAGCAGTTCTAAAAGTTTTTCTGATTTACCTCTTTAAATGTGGCATTTCTCTAATTCTCTCCAAGTTTTTTAATGGTGGTTGTGGGTTAGACCTTCTAATTTTCTTCTGCATCCCTAGTTATCTGCCTTTTATATTTTCTACCTGTTCATCTCTTCAAGTTACATTCTTACAGCTGTTGTGTCAGATCTAACTTCCAGTTTGTCAAGTCTCACTCCAGCTGAGGCTATTTGTTCTTTAACTCTTGTATTGATATTTAATTTAAATTACTTTTGTTTTTCATTTATAGAAGTTCATTCGGTTATTTCTTTCAAATTTGTATGTTGGTTTTTCATAGGTTCTTATTCTTGTCTCATGTTCTAGAGTCTTTCTTTTATGTCCTTAACCACACGTTGCTTGCTTTATACCCCCTATCTAATGGTGGGAGCCCTGGTTAAGCGTTCGGCTGCTAACCAAAAGGTCAGCAGTTTGAATCCACCAGCTATTCCTTGGAAACTCTAGGGGGCAGTTCTACTTCATCCTATAGGGTTGTTATGAGTCAGAATCAACTCGATGTCAATGGCTTTGTTTTTTTTCGGGGGGGGGGGGGGGATCTAATGGTAGTGCAATGGTTAAGCACTTGGCTGCTAAACAAAAGGTTGGTGGTTCAAACCCATGCAGAGGCTCTGCAGAAGAAAAGTCTGGCGATCTGTTGCTGTAAAGATTATAGCCTAGGCAAGACTATAGGGCAGTTCTTCTCTGTCACATGGGGTCACTATGGGTTGGAATTGACTCCATGGCACCCAACAACAATCTAATGGTACTATGGCCTGAAGGTCTTGGGAAATTTAATCCTCCTAGTTGTTGTGTCTGCTGGCTCTCAAGCACAGTGGACTATTTCCTTCTGTGCTTTGTGTTTACAAATAGGTGTTCATCTTCAGCAAGGGAATCCCCTCACAGCCTGAGCTAATGACATGTCCCTCCAGAACAGTTTTTATGTTTGCTTCTGCTTTTTTTTTTCTGCTAGGTGCCCCAGGGTCTTTGAGGCCAGGAAAAACTTCTTACATCAATTTCTTAATTAAAGGATTCCTGGCCCACACAGATGGCATAAATTGGGTTCACAGACCTCTGCTTGTTTTTGTAAATAATATTTCCTTGAAGCACAAACACATCTATTCAGTTACGTATTATCTATAGCAGCTTTCACTCTACATTGGCAGAGTTGAGTAGATGCAACAGAGACTGTAGGACCCACAAAGGCAATAATATCTACTATGAGGCCCTATACAGAAAGTTTGTAACTATAAATTCCAAGTCAGGGTAAGGGCCAGTATAAGGTTACAGACCCTTAGAGCCGACCCAACCTGACAAGTTTCTTCCCCAGCTCCACGTGCCAGGGGGTGCAGTTTTGTTTTCTTTATTTGCTGCGATAGTCCATATTTTCACTAAGAACATGGCTTTTTGAGGGTCCTGAACAGATGCAGAGTTGCTAATTATACGCCTATCTTGCATGAGCCGAGAACCCAAGGCCTAATATCCTGAGGGCATTTAAATCCAAACCCCTAGATCTAGGAAAACGCACTTCTTTCCACACCAGCACCTCCTCCACAGGATTGCAGCAGCCACAGCTCCTGTACCGCCTACTCTTCAGTTTTGTCTCCTGCAAATATCACTTACAGATCAGCTAATCATTAGTTATACTTCCCGGCATTTAGAGGTGTTTTATAATGAGATATTTTTCAAGTGATATAACATGTCACGTTTCTGGGGATTGAAAGTTGTATAAAATGTAACTGGAGTCTTGGAGGACTGAAAAATTATATACTGTTGCTAAAACAATTTTAGGATTTTGAATCACACTATGAAATAAAAAAAAATTTTTTTTTTTAATTTCATAAAGGTGGAAGCTATTTAGGAAAATTGACAAACAATTGAGCAATGAAAGAATTAGCGGTAAATACATAGCCACTATGGTTGGACGCCACATAGCGTAGTGGACTGTGATATCAGCCTTGCCTCAGTTTGAATCCTGGCCCTGGTACTTTCTAGCTTTGTGATCCTTAAAAAAGTTATTTAATTTTTCATAACCTCAGTTTCCTTATTGTAAAACATAGGTAATAAGGTCTGGCACATAGCAAAATCTCAATATATGCTACTTTCAATTGATATAAATGTATTGCAATGTCTTAAGTATTTTTCTTACTCTCCAGATTATTTCTGTCCTACCTTGGAGGAAGGAAAGAACCAT
Source organism: Elephas maximus indicus (assembly GCF_024166365.1). Classification (NCBI taxonomy): domain Eukaryota; kingdom Metazoa; phylum Chordata; class Mammalia; order Proboscidea; family Elephantidae; genus Elephas; species Elephas maximus. Next base: position 20,631,113 of record NC_064831.1, read on the forward strand.
ATTTAACATACGACATATGTAATAGCAAGCATTTCTAACTTAATTTAGCTATTGTCATTGTTTCCATCGCAACTACCACGGAAGAGGGGCAAACACATAAAAATGCCATAAAAGTCTTATAGGTACTTGTCTGGGATGATCTGTGGGTTTTGAGGGAAAGAGTTATCTTCAACATGGGGTAATGAAAAAGGTGGTTATCAACTGTTCCTACTAGGAACCTATTTAGGAATTTTTAATTGTTTAATAATCTGGTCTCACTAAACATAGCAATGACTCATTTCTGCAATAATTTTTTTTCTAGATCAACTGTGTATTCAAGCAATCTTTCCTAAAATAATTTTTCACTGTTTGATGGAACTCACAGAAGACAACAAAATTTAATTTTCCAAATGAATTCTCAGTGTCTCACAGTGTTTTTATCAGTCAACTGTTCTATTTCTTAAAATCTTAGACTCATTTTCCATTAGAACCCATGGACTTATAATGAATCTAGGAATACAAATCCCCTTTTGCTATATACTGAAATAATTTCTAAACACATAATTAACATGTGATAATTTCACTTCCAATCATGCCAAGGGAGCATGACACCCACTCCTCGCTTATCGACATGGTTAGGTTCCAAAAACCAGGTCCACATGTGAAAATCAGTGTTATGCAAAAACAGAATTAAAAGACAGACACCACCACTGCGCCACACCCCGAGCTGAAGCAGGTCATTAATGCCCGGCTAAAAGGGCGTTCAATTCAGGAGAGGCCCCCAACTGGACTAACGGGCCGGACCTCAGGCCTCCCGCCAGCTGTCCTGGCCTCCCCGGGACACCCCGCGGCATCCTGCACACCTTCTGCAGGTGCCCAAACTGCAGAACACAGCTGTGTCCCTGGTGAGCAGGACAGCAAGCACTCCGAGAGGGCCGGAGAAGGCGGTCCTGAGCGCAGGTGGAGCCTTCGCCTTCGTCAGCCCGGCCTGACGGTGCACAAGGCCGCCCCTGACCGCTAGCACCAGTACCTCCTGGACGAGTGGATTCCGACTCATAGTGACCCCCGATGTGTCGGAGTAGAACTGTGCTCCCTAGAGTTTTTAATGGCTGACTTTTTTGGAAGTAGATCACCAGTGTTTTCTTCAGAGGCACCTCTGGGTGGTCTCGAACCTCTAACCCTTCAGTTAATGGACAACACATTAACCTCTCAGGGGCTCCTCTTTTATTCTCACATGCCCTGTGAGGAGGCATCCACACTTTACCGAGGAGGAAACAGACTGGTGAGCTTGGTCACAGACACATGGCTGGTGAGGACGGGGCTGAGCCTGAACGCTCCTCAGCAGGTCGCCTTCTGGAAGTGGGGAGCAGGGCCAGCGCTCCATCCCCCAGGCGGCCACCTGGAAACAGTGAAGACCCGCCCCCTCCTTCTCCAGACAGGGCTGCCTCTGCTGGGGCGGAGAAGAGCCCAGCCAACCTGGCCTCCACCTGAGATGCTGCAGGGCCCGAGGAGTGTCTCGGCCTCTCCTTACTGTGCTCAAAATAGATTTTTTCCTTTTGTCCTAGATGCAAAATGCGGATAATGAGATAGTCGGTGAGAAGCAGGTGCAAGAATGTTTTCAGTCTCAAAACCTTCGATCATTATGAAGCTTATATTCTGTAAAGAAAAATAATTTTCAAAAAATTTCTGAATGAATAAATGCCTCAAAATCTCAATTTTATTTACTAAAAAAAGCTGACCAAAAAACTAATAACTTAGGTTATTATGAACATGCCTAGATGTACCCAAGATGTTCACTTTAAAGGTGGAGAATAGATTCTACTCCACCCCACCCCTCCTCCCAAACGGACCCAGCTGTTGGGTCTCGGTTCAACCTCCAGTACTTAAACTTAGCTGTGACTTCTGAAAGAAAATCTCCTTAGAGAGGAACTAACAGGACAGCTTTGCTCACGGGTCTTCCAGAATAAAAATGCAAATTGCTCAGGGCTGTCTACTAGCTAACACAGGAGACAGGGGTGACCTTAAGTTCATGTCGGTAGGTGTAAGCTGAAACATTCTTGTTTCCTTCTAGGTTCCTTGGCCACCTACAGGGTCCACGGCACCACTCTGCCTCAGAACATGCAATTTCTGTTTGCAAGTAACTACGTGCATTATTAATATACAGGTATGGAACCAAGCAGAAAACCCAATATTATGTTGCATCAGTGTGAGCTCAGTGATAATAAATGGTTCCTTTTATCGGGTCAATACACATGTGTAACCCTTTGAAAAAAAATCTATACAACTTCACAGGTGAAAGAGAGTACAGTAGTCTGAATAGAATTAGACAAAACAGTTTAATAAAAAGGGTATATACACACATGCACACACATATATGTCAGAACTTTTAACATTTAATGTAGTTTTCATAAATTTTGGAGTGTTTGGTATTTTTCAAAATACAATTAAAATAAAAGAGTTTAGGGAGGAAACTATAACATAAATATCAGGGGAAAGGTTAACGTGAAAAGCCAACAATGCTTTTTTTTAATTTTTTTGTTGAGGCAGTATACAGCAGGACATATACCAATTCAACAATTCCTACATGTACAATTCAGTGACACTGATTACATTCTTCAAGTTGTGTGACCATTCTCATCCTTCTTTTCTGTATTGTTCCTCCCCCATTAACATAAACTCACTGCCCCTTAAGTTTCCTATCTAATCCTAGTTGTTGTTGTCAATTTGATCCCATATAGTTTCCAAAAGAGCATAATGCTGAGGGTAGTCATTCTTCACTAGGTTAAGCTAACCTATTGCTTGGTTTTAACAAGGTTTCAGGGGATAGTTTTAGTTTAAGGTTTAAGGCTTAAAGATTACCTCAGGGTAATAGTTTCGGGGGTTTGTCTGGCCTCCATGGCTCCAGAATTCTGGATTCCATGAGATTTTGAAATTCAACTCTGAATTTTTCCCCTTTTGATCAGGATTCTTCTATTATAATCTTTGATCAAAACATTTAGTGATGGTAGCTGGCCACCATCCAGTTCTTCTGGTCTCATGGCACCAACAATGCTTTTTTAAAAAATTTTTTAATGTGCTTTGAGTGAAAGTTTACAAATCAAGTCAGTCTCTCATACAAAAATTTATATACACCTTGCTATATACCCCTAGTTGCTCTCCCTCTAATGAGACAGCACACTCCTTTACTCCACTCTATATTTTCATGTCCATTCGGCCAGCTTCTGACTCCCTCTGCCCTCTCATCTCGCCTCCAGACAGGAGCTGCCCACATAGTCTCATGTGTCTACTTGATCCAAGAAGCTCACTCTTCACCAGTATCATTTTCTATCTTATAGTCCAGTCCAATCCTTGTCTGAAGAGTTGGCTTTGGGAATGGTTCCTGTCTTGGGCTAACAGAAGGTCTGGGGACCATGACCCCTGGGGTCCTTCTAGTCTCAGTCAGACCATTAAGTCTGGTCTTTTTACCAGATTTTGAGGTCTGCATCCCACTGTTCTCCTGCTCCCTCAGGGGTTCTATGTTGTGTTCCCTGTCAGGGCAGTCATTGGCTGTAGCAGGGCACCATCTAGTTTTTCTGGTCTCAGGCTAATGTAGACTCTGGTTTATGTGGCCCTTTCTGTCTCTTGGGCTCGTAATTACCTTGTGTCCTTGGTGTTCTTCATTTTCCATTGATCCAGGTGGGTTGAGACCAATTGATGCAACTTAGATGGCCACTTGCTAGTGTTTAAGATCCCAGATGCCACTCTCCAAAGTGGGATGCAGAATGTTTTCTTAATAGATTTTATTATGCCAATTGACTTAGATGTCCCCTGAAACCATGGTCCCCAAACCTCTGCCCTTGCTACGCCAGCCTTTGAAGCGTTCAGTTTATTCAGGACACTTCTTTGCTTTTGGTTTAGTCCAATTGTGCTGACCTCTCATGTATTGTATGTTGTCTTTCCTTTCACCTAAAATCGTTCTTATCTACTATCTAATTAGTGAAAACCTCTCTCCCTCTCTCCCAACTCTTGTAACCATTCAAAGAATATTTTCTTCTCTGTTTAAACTATTTTTCGAGTTCTTATAATAGTGGTCTCATACAATATTTGTCTTTTTGCAACTGACTAATTTCACTCAGCATAATGCCTTCCAGATTCCTCCATGTTCTGAAATGTTTCACGGATTCATCACTGTTCTTCATTGTTGCATAGTATTCCATTGCCAACAATGCCTTTTTAAACAATCCTGTCAGTTACCATTTTGGGGTAAGATCAGAAGAAAAGAAAAAAAATTATTCATCTGCATTTCTTTCAAACAAGGAAAGAAACAATGAAGAATTCCAAGCAAAGCGCAGACATCAAAACACAAACACATCCGTAGTTACTCTTTTCTAGCCCACTTGGCTTCTTTTTTTTCAAATTAAAACAGAAGACGTAATGGGGGAATTTCTTTTAAAGCCTAAAATGAGCATTGAGAGAGAACAGCAGTGAAACTACTAATACATCACTTTTGTTTCCTTACAAGTTTCTTTTTTAGAAAGATTTTTACAGACAATTCATTTTAATGTTTAAAAGCATATTACATTTCTTAATTTTTTGTGTGGTTCCCTGTGATCTTTTGCACTGGTAAAACATGAAGTGGGTAAACCCATGACCTACTGAGCATCAGTTACGCCATTGTAAGAACTGTTCTAAATCAATTTGATTGATTTAAAAATATTCGTTGTTCATCTCATCGTTCATTATTTTTTCATCAATTCTTATTAATAATACATTGTGACAAATTACAAATATCAAAGTTAACACTCTTACAGCTGCCTTTTGACATTACCTGTGTAAATACCTAAATAAATAAATAAAAACTAAAGCTTAAGGAATAAACTTCAGCTAAGAAAGGCAAGGAAATACCACCCTCTTAAAGACAAGTTTTTTTTTATTTTTAGAACACAATGAAACTAAATAACCTATTGAGTCAGCTCATCTTTCATTACTTTGTAAGCCTTTTATTTTTGCTCAGTATCTTCTCTTTTGTTGATCTTTAAAACGAAAGCATTGAAACTTTGCATTGTGAAGCCACCCTAGCATCTTATTCTGTAATTATCTTTGTGGGGCTGAGTCACAAATAGAGCTAAACTTAAACCAAGTGGTAAAGCCTTGATACAGTTTATCAACTTTTTTGGGGTCATAGACCGTTTAAAATGTAATCAGCTTGAATGAACTAAGGACAAATATATCAACGATGTGACTCCCAAGCAGTTTTCAAGACTAGTCAGGGTATTCAGATAAGGTAATAAAGAGTTGAGACAACCCACTTTTCATGGTCAACAGTAAAAGGAAAGGGTTTTACCCTGTGTCAGGTGAAAGTTTAAATAGTAAATTAGTTGCCCAACAAATGATTCTTACACACATTTTTCCATGACATTGCTTGCAACCCCTGCAATGTGTCAGCACTCTCCCCATTTCCTCCCTGGGTCTGTGTTTCCATTAGTCCCTGTCCCTTCCTGCCTTCTTACCTTTGGTTTTGAGCAGATGTTGCCCTTTTGGCCTTATATAGTTGATTGTTCTAAGGAGCACATTCTTTATGGGTCTTAATGTTTATTTTATAGTCCCATTTATTATTTGGCTGAAAGGTGGCCTCTGGGAGTGTCTTCAGATCCAAGTTAGAAGGTTGTCTTAGGGAAGTAGTCTCATGGGTTCTGCCAGTCTCTATCAGACCAGTAAATCTGGTATTTTTTTTTTTATTTGAATTTTCTTCTACTTTTTTTTAAAATAATTTTTATTGTGCTTTAAGTGAAAGTTTACAAATCGTCAGTCTGTCACATATAAGCTTATATACACTTTACTACATTCTCCCATTTACTCTTCCTCTAATGAGTCAGCCCGTTCCCTCCTTCCAGTCTCTCCTTTCGTGACCTTTTTGCCAGTTTCTAACCCTCTCTACCCTCCCATTTCCCCTCCCAACAGGAGATGCCAATACAGTCTCCAGTGTCCACCTGATACATGTAGCTCACTCTTCATCAGCATCTCTCTCCAACCCATTGTCCAGTCCCTTCCAAATCTGATGAGTAGTCTTCGGGAATGGTTCCTGTCCTGGGCCAACAGAAGGTTTGGGGACCATGACAGCCGGGATGCTTCTAGTCTCAGTCAGACCATTAAGTCTGGTCTTTTTATGAGAATTTGGGGTCTGCATCCCACTGTTCTCCTGTTCCCTCAGGGGTTCTCTGTTGTGCTCCCTCTCAGGGCAGTCATCAGTCGTGGCCGGGCACCATCTAGTTCTTCTGGTCTCAGGATGATGTAAGTCTCTAGTTCATGTGGCCCTTTCTGTCTCGGGCTCATAGTTATCGTGTGACCTTGGTATTCTTCATTCTGCTTTGATCCAGGTGGGTTGAGACCAATTGATGCATCTTAGATGGCCGCGTGTTAGCATTTAAGACCCCAGATGCCACAGTTCAAAGTGGGATGCAGAATGTTTTCATAATAGAATTTATTATGCCAATTGACTTAGAAGTCCCCTTAAGCCGTAGTCCCCAACCCTTGCCCTTGCTCTGCTGACCTTCGAAGCATTCAGTTTATCCCGGAAACTTCTTTGCTTTTGGTCCAGTCCAGTTGAGCTGACCTTCCGTGTATTGAGTATTGTCCTTCCCTTCACCTAAAGTAGTTCTTATCTACTAACTAATCAGTAAATAACCCTCTCCTGCCGTCCCGCCCTCCCCCCTCTCATAACCAGAAAAGAATGTGTTCTTCTCTGTTTATACAATTTCTCAAGAACTTATAATAGTGGTCTTATACAATATTTGTCCTTTTGCATCTGACTAATTTCACTCAGCGTAATGCCCTCCACGTTCCTCCATGTTATGAAATGTTTCACAGATTCCTCACTGTTCTTTATTGATACACAATATTCCATTATGTGAATATACCAAGATTTATTTAACCATTCACTGTTGATGGACACCTTGGTTGCTTCCAGCTTTTTGCTACTGTAAATACTGCTGCAATAAACATGAGTGTGCATATATCTGTTTGTGTAGAGGCTCTTATTTCTCTAGGGTATATTCCGAGAAGTGGGAATTCTGGGTTGTATGGTAGTTCTATTTCTAACTGTTTAAGAAAATGCCAGAGAGATTTCCAAAGTGTTTGTACCATTTTACATTCCCACCAGCAGTGTATAAGAGTTCCAATCTCTCCGCAGCCTCTCCAACATTTATTATTTTGTGTTTTTTGGATTAATGCCAGCCTTGTTGGAGTGAGATGGAATCTCATCGTAGTTTTAATTTGCATTTCTCTAATGGCTAATGATCGAGAGCATTTTCTCATGTGTCTGTTAGCTGCCTGAATATCTTCTTTAGTGAAATGTGTGTTCATATCCTTTGCCCACTTTTTGATTGGGTCGTTTGTCTTTTTGTGGTTCAGTTTTAACAGAATCAGATAGATTTTAGAGATCAGGTGCTGGTCAGAGATGTCATAGCTGAAAATTTTTTCCCAATCTGTAGGTGGTCTTTTTACTCTTTTGGTGAAGTCTTTAGATGAGTTTCGGTGTTTGATTTTTAGGAGCTCCCAGTTATCGGGTTTCTCTTCATCATTTTTGGTAATGTTTTGTATTCTGTTTATGCCCTGTATTAGGGCTCCTAATGTTGTCCCTATTTTTTCTTCCATGATCTTTATCATTTTAGTCTTTATGTTTAGGTCTTTGATCCACTTGCAGTTAGTTTTTGTGCATGGTGTGAGGTATGGGTCCTGTTTCATTTTTTTGCAAATGGATATCCAGTTATGCCTGCACCATTTGTTAAAAAGACTATCTTTTCCCCAATTAACTGACACTGGGCCTTTGTCAAATATCAGCTGCTCCTATGTGGGCGGATTTATATCTGGGTTCTCAATTCTGTTCCATTGGTCTATGTGCCTGTTGTTGTACCAGTACCAGGCTGTTTTGACTACTGTGGCTGTATAATATGTTCTAAAATCAGGTAGAGGGAGGCGGGGCCAAGATGGCAGACTAGGTGAACGCTACCACGGATCCCTCTTGCAACAAAGACTTGGAAAAACAAGTGAATCGATCACATACATAACAATCTACGAACTCTGAACAACAAACACAGACTTAGAGACGGAAAACGAACAAATACGGGCAAACAGCGACCGTTTCCAGAACTAGGAGCCAGCGTACCAGGCAGGTGAACTTCGGAGCCCGATCTGGGGCAGACGGCACAGACAAGGGGCCCAGCCCTACCCCCCCGAACCCATCCCGGGACGGAGTCTAGCTGGTTGGCGCCGGCGGCCTAGCGGCGCAGCCGGAGGGAGAAGCACCCGGGAGGCAGTGACTGATCTTGGAGCGGGGAGAGAAGCGTCCCAGCCGGGGAGCTGTCCCGCCGGGAGTTTGGCGGGAAGTGGGCGTGGCGCGAGCAGGGGGATCAGCTATATTTCCCTAAAGTGACCCCGGGGCGGGGCCCACACGTTCGTGCAGGGGTCGCCCACCCAGGTCGCGCGTGCGGTGGGGCGCACCGGAGGGAGAAGTCCCCGGGAGGAAGTGACAGGTCTTGGAGCCGGGAGAGCAGCATCCCAGCCGGGGAGCCGTCCCGCTGGGATTTTGCCGAAAGCGGGCGGGGTGTGAGCGCGGGGATCAGTTATATTCCCCTGAATTGACCCAGGGGGCGGGCCCACCTGGTCGTGCAGGTGAGGCCCACCCAGTTCGCGCGAGCGGTGCGGCGCACCGTAGGGAGAAGTCCCCGGGAGGAAATGACTGGTCTCCGAGCAGGGAAAGCAGCGTCCCAGCCCGGGAGCCGTCCCACCGAGATTTTGGCAAACGGGGGCGGAGCGTGAACGCGGGGATCAGCTCTATATTCTGTGGTGCTACACTCCTAGCTCTCTGATCCCTCCCCCACCCTCCTCAGGTGGCTCCATTAACATCCGAATACCCGGAGCCAGAGGGAGAATTCAGATAGGGATCTGACTGCATTTTTTTATAGCTGATTACCTGGAAAATCTAGTTTCCCAGTGATGGCTCGGAGAGAGCAGTCCATATCAAACCACATAAAGAAACAGGCCATGACAGCTTCTACAACCCCCCAAACAAAAGAATCAAAATCTTTCCCAAATGAAGATACAATCCTGGAATTATCAGATACAGAATATAAAAAACTAATTTACAGAATGCTTAAAGATATCACAAATGAAATTAGGATAACTGCAGAAAAAGCCAAGGAACACACTGATAAAACTGTTGAAGAACTCAAAAAGATTATTCAAGAACATAGTGGAAAAATTAATAAGTTGCAAGAATCCATAGAGAGACAGCATGTAGAAATCCAAAAGATTAACAATAAGATTACAGAATTAGACAATGCAATAGAAAGTCAGAGGAGCAGACTCGAGCAATTAGAATGTAGACTGGGACTTCTGGAGGACCAGGGAATCAACACCAACAGAGCTGAAAAAAAATCAGATAAAAGAATTGAAAAAAATGAAGAAACCCTAAGAATCATGTGGGACTTTATCAAGAAGGATAACTTGCGAGTGATTGGAGTCCCAGAACAGGGAGGGGGGACAGAAAACACAGAGAAAATAGTTAAAGAACTCCTGACACAAAACTTCCCTGACATCATGAAAGACGAAAGGATATCTATCCAAGATGCTCATCGACCCCCTTTAAGACTGATCCAAAAAGAAAAACACCAAGACATATTATCATCAAACTTGCCAAAACCAAAAACAAACAGAAAATTTTAAAAGCAGCCAGGGAGAAAAGAAAGGTTTCCTTCAAGGGAGAATCAATAAGAATAAGGTCAGACTACTCAGCAGAAACCATGCTGGGAAGAAGGGAATGGGACGATGTATACAGAGCACTGAACGAGAAAAACTGCCAGCCAAGGATCATATATCCAGCAAAACTCTCTGAAATATGAAGGCGAAATTAAGATATTTACAGATAAACACAAGTTTAGAGAATTTGCAAAAACTAAACCAAGACTGCAAGAAATGCTAAAGGAGATTCTTTGGCCAGATGACCAATAATATCAGGTACCAGCACAATACAAGGTCACAAAACAGAACGTCCTGATATCAACGCAACTCAAATAGGGAAAGCACAAAAACAAACAAATTAAGATTAATTCTAAAAAATAAATAAATAAACAAAATAATACACATAACAGGAAATCATGGAAATCAATAGATAAACGATCACAATAATCAAAAAGAGGGACTAAATATAGGAGGCAATGAACTGCCAGATGGAGAGTGATACAAGGCGATATAGAAGGATACAAGTTAGGTTTTTACTTAGAAAAATAGAGGTAAATAATAAGGTAAGCACAAAAAGGAATATTAACTCCATAACTCAAGAAAAAAGCCAAGAAAAACATAACGACTCAACAAACATAAAGTTAACCATTATGAAAATGAGGATCTCACAACCTGCTAAGAAAAACGTCTCAGCACAAAAAAGCATGTGGAAAAATGAAATGGCCAACAACACACATGAAAAGGCATCAAAATGACAACACAAAAAACTTATTTATCTATAATTACGCTGAATGTAAATGGACTAAATGCACCAATAAAGAGACAGAGAGTCACGGACTGGATAAAGAAACACGATCCATCTATATGCTGCCTACAAGAGACACACCTTAGACTTAGAGACACAAACAAACTAAAACCCAAAGGATGGAAAAAATATATCAAGCAAATAATAAGCAAAAAAGAAGACGAGTAGCAATATGAGTTTCTGACAAAATAGACTTTAGACTTAAATCCACCACAAAGGATAAAGAAGGACACTATATAATGATAAAAGGGACAATTGATCAGGAAGACATACCCATATTAAATATTTATGCACCCAATAACAGGGCTGCAAGATACATAAATCAAATTTTAACAGAATTGAAAAGTCAGATAGACACCTCCACATTTATAGTAGGAGACTTCAACACACCACTTTCGGAGAAGGACAGGACATCCAGTAAGAAGCTCAATAGAGACACGGAAGACCTACTTACAACAATCAACCAACTTGACCTCATTGACTTATACAGAACTCTCCACCCAACTGCGGCCAAGTATACTTTCTTTTCTAGTGCACATGGAACATTCTCTAGAATAGACCACATATTAGGTCATAAAACAAATCTTTGCAGAATCCAAAACATCGAAATATTACAAAGCATCTTCTCAGACCACAAGGCAATGAAGCTAGAAATCAATAACAGAAAAACTAGGGAAAAGAAATCAAATACTTGGAAACTGAACAATACCCTCCTGAAAAAAGACTGGGTTATAGAAGACATCAAGGAGGGAATAAGGAAATTCACAGAATGCAACGAGAATGAAAATACTTCCTATCAAAACCTCTGGGACACAGCAAAAGCAGTACTCAGAGGCCAATTTATCTCGATAAATGCACACATACAAAAAGAAGAAAGAGCCAAAATCAGAGAACTGTCCCGACAACTTGAACAAATAGAAAGTGAGCAACAAAAGAACCCATCAGGCACCAGAAGAAAACAAATAATGAAAATTAGAGCTGAACTAAATGAATTAGAGAACAGAAAAACAATTGAAAGAATTAACAAGGCCAAAAGCTGGTTCTTTGAAAAAATTAACAAAATTGATAAACCATTGGCTAGACTGACTAAAGAAAAACAGGAAAGGAAACAAATAACCCGAATAAGAAACGAGAAGGACCACATCACAACAGAGCCAAATGAAATTAAAAGAATCATTTCAGATTACTACGTAAAATTGTACTCTAACAAATTTGAAAACCTAGAAGAAATGGATAAATTCTTGAAAAAATACTACCTACCTAAACTAACACATTCAGAAAGTAGAACAACTAAATAGACCCATAACAAAAAAAGAGATTGAAACGGTAATCAAAAAACTTCCAACAAAAAAAAGTCCTGGCCCAGACAGCTTCACTGCAGAGTTCTACCAAACCGTCAGAGAAGACTTAACACCATTACTACTGAAGGTATTTCAAAGCATAGAAAAAGACGGAATACTACCCAACTCATTCTATGAAGCTACCATCTCCCTGATACTGAAACCAGGTAAAGACATTACAAAAAAAGAAAATTTTAGACCTGTATCCTTCATGAACATTGATGCAAAAATCCTCAACAAAATTCTAGCCAATAGAATCCAACAACACATCAAAAAAATAATTCACCCTGATCAAGTGGGATTTATACCAGGTATGCAAGGCTGGTTTAATATCAGAAAAACCAGTAATGTAATCCATCACATAAATAAAACAAAAGATAAAAACCACATGATCTTATCAATTGATGCAGAAAAGGCATTTGACAAAGTCCAACACCCATTTATGATAAAAACTCTTACCAAAATAGGAAATGAAGGAAAATTCCTCAACATAATAAAGGGCATCTATGCAAAGCCAACAGCCAATATCACTCTAAATGGAGAGAACCTGAAAGCATTTCCCTTGAGAACGGGAACCAGACAAGGATGCCCTTTATCACCGCTCTTATTCAACATCGTACTTGAAGTCCTAGCCAGGGCAATTAGGCTAGACAAAGAAATAAAGGGTATCCAGATTGGCAAGAAGGAAGTAAAGCTATCACTATTTGCAGATGACATGATCGTATACATGGAAAACCCTAAGGAATCCTCCAGAAAACTACTGAAACTAATAGAAGAGTTTGGCAGAGTCTCAGGTTATAAAATAAACATACAAAAATCACTTGGATTCCTCTACATCAACAAAAAGAACACCGAAGAGGAAATAACCAAATCAATACCATTCACAGTAGCCCCCAAGAAGGTAAAATATTTAGGAATAAATCTTACCAAGGATGTAAAAGACCTATACAAAGAAAATGATAAAACTCTGCTACAAGAAATTCAAAAGGACATACTTAAGTGGAAAAACATACCCTGCTCATGGATAGAAAGACTTAACATAGTAAAAATGTCTATTCTACCAAAAGCCATCTATACATATAATGCATTTCCGATTCAAATACCAATGTCATATTTTAAGGGGATAGAGAAACAAATCACTAATTTCATATCGAAGGGAAAGAAGCCCCGGATAAGCAAAGCATTACTGAAAAAGAAGAAGAAAGTGGGAGGCCTCACTCTACCTGATTTCAGAACCTATTATACAGCTACAGTAGTCAAAACAGCCTGGTACTGGTACAACAACAGGCACATAGACCAATGGAATAGAATTGAGAACCCAGATATAAATCCATCCACGTATGAGCAGCTGATATTTGACAAAGGACCAGTGTCAGTTAATTGGGGAAATGATAGTCTTTTTAACAAATGGTGCTGGCATAACTGGATATCCATTTGCAAAAGAATGAAACAGGACCCATACCTCACACCATGCACAAAAACTAACTCCAAGTGGATCAAAGACCTAAACATAAAGACTAAAACGATAAAGATCATGGAAGAAAAAATAGGGACAACCCTAGGAGCCCTAATACAGGGCATAAACAGAATACAAAACATTACCAAAAATGACAAAGAGAAACCAGATAACTGGGAGCTCCTAAAAATCAAACACCTATGCTCATTTAAAGACTTCACCAAAAGAGTAAAAAGACCACCTACGGACTGGGAAAGAATATTCAGCTATGACATCTCTGACCAGCGCCTGATCTCTAAAATCTACATGATTCTGTCAAAACTCAACCACAAAAAGACAAACAACCCAATCAAGAAGTGGGCAAAGGATATGAACACACATTTCACTAAAGAAGATATTCAGGCAGCCAACAGATACATGAGAAAATGCTCCCGATCATTAGCCATTAGAGAAATGCAAATTAAAACTAAGATGAGATTCCATCTCACTCCAACAAGGCTGGCATTAATCCAAAAAACACAAAATAATAAATGTTGGAGAGGCTGCGGAGAGATTGGAACTCTCATACACTGCTGGTGGGAATGTAAAATGGTACAACCACTTTGGAAATCCATCTGGCGTTATCTTAAACAGTTAGAAATAGAACTACCATACAACCCAGAAATCCCACTCCTCGGAATATACCCTAGAGATTCAAGAGCCTTCACACAAACAGATACATGCACGCCCATGTTTATTGCAGCTCTGTTTACAATAGCAAAAAGCTGGAAGCAACTAAGATGTCTGTCAACGGATGAATGGGTAAATAAATTGTGGTATATTCACACAATGGAATACTATGCATCGATAAAGAACAGTGACAAATCTCTGAAACATTTCATAACATGGAGGAATCTGGAAGGCATTATGCTGAGCGAAATGAGTCAGAGGCAAAAGGACAAATATTGTATAAGACCACTATTATAAGATCTTGAGAAATAGAAAAAATGGAGAACACATACTTTTGTGGTTACAAAGGGGGGAGGGAGGGAGGGGGGGAGAGGGCTTTTTACTGATCAATCAATAGATAAGAACTGCTTTGGGTCAAGGGAAAGACAACACTCAATACAAGGAAGGTCAGCCTAATTGGACTGGACTAAAAGCAAAGAGGTTTCCGGGATAAAATGAAAGCTTCAAAGGTCAGCGGAGCAGGGGCTGGGGTCTGGGCAACTTGGTTTGAGGGGACTTCTAAGTCAATGGGCAAAATAATTCTATTATGAAAACATTCTGCATCCCACTTTGAAATGTGGCGCCTGGGGTCCTAAATGCCAACAAGCGGCCATCTAAGATACATCAGTTTGTCTCAACCCACCTGGAGTAAAGGCAAAGGAAGAACACCAAGGTCACACGACAACTAAGAACCCAAGAGACAGAAAGGGCCACATGAACCAGAGACCTAGATTATCCTGAGACCAGAAGAACTAGTTGGTGCCTGGCCACAATCGATGTCTGCCCTGTCAGGGAGCACAACAGACAACTCCTGAAGGAGCAGGAGACCAATGGGATACAGACCCCAAATTCTCATAAAAAGACCATACCTAATGGTATGACTGCGACTACAGGAATCCCAGAGACAATGCTCCCCAGAACTTCTGATGGCCCAGGACAGTAACCATCCCCGAAGACAACTCATCAGGCATGAAAAGGACTGGTCAGTGGAGGGGAGAGAGATGCTGATGAAGAGTGAGCTAATTAAATCAGGTGGACACTGGAGAGCATGTTGGCAACTCTTGACTGGAGGGGGGATGGGAAGATAGAGAGAGAGCGAAGATGGCAAAATCGGCACGAAACGAGAGACTGAAAGGGTT
Source organism: Elephas maximus indicus (assembly GCF_024166365.1). Lineage (NCBI taxonomy): Eukaryota > Metazoa > Chordata > Mammalia > Proboscidea > Elephantidae > Elephas > Elephas maximus. Next base: position 20,646,257 of record NC_064831.1, read on the forward strand.
GACTCAATAGGGGGAGAGCAAGTGGGAGAAGGGAGTAAGATGTATGTAAACCTACATGTGACAGACTGATTGGAATGGTAAATGTTCACTTGAAGCTAAATAAAAATTAATTAAAAAAAAAAAATCAGGTAGAGTGAGGCTTCCTGCTTTCTTCTTCTTTTTCAGTAATGCTTTACTTATCCGGGGCTTCTTTCCCTTCCATATGAAGTTGGTGATTTGTTTCTCCATCACATTAAAATAGACATTTTTACTATGTTAAGTCTTCCTATCCATGGGCAAGGTATGTTTTTCCACTTATGTAGGTCCCTTTTAGTTTCTTGCAGTAGTACTTTGTAGTTTTCTTTGTATAGGTCTTTTACATCTTTGGTAAGATTTATTCCTAAGTATTTTATCTTCTTGGGGGCTACTGTGAATGGTATTGATTTGGTGATTTCCTCTTCGATGTTCTTTTGGTTGGTGTAGAGGAATCCATCTGATTTTTGTATGTTTATCTTGTATCCCGATACTCTGCTGAACTCTTCTATTAGCTTCAGTAGTTTTCTGGGGGATTCCTTAGGGTTTTCTGTGTATAAGATCATTTCATCTGCAAATAGAGATAATTTTACTTCCTCCTTGCCAATCCAGATGCCCTTTATTTCTTCGTCTAGCCTAATTGCTCTGGCTAGGACCTCTAGCACAATGTTGAATAAGAGCGGTGATACAGGGCATCCTTGTCAGGTTCCCGTTCTCAAAGGAAATGCTTTCAGGTTCTCTCCATTTCGAATGATGTTGGCTGTTGGCTTTGTATAGATGCCTTTATTATGTTCAGGAATTTTCCTTCAATTCCTATTTTGCTGAGAGTTTTTTATCACGAATGGGTGTTGGACTTTGTCAAATGCCTTTTCTGCATCAATTGATAAGATCATGTGGTTTTTGTCTTTTATTTACATGGTGGAGTACATTAATGGTTTTTCTACTATTAAACCAACCCTGCATAAAAAAAATTTTTTTTTTTTTTTACCTGGTATAAATCCCACTTGGTCATGGTGGATTATTTTTTTCGATGTTGTTGAATTCTGTTGGCTAGAATTTTGTTGAGGATTTTTGCATCTATGCCCATGGGATAGCACTAGGGATATAGGTCTGTAATTTTCTTTTTTTGTGGTGTCTTTTTTTTTTTTTTACCTGGTTTTGGTATCAGGGATATGGTGGCTTCATAGAATGAGTTAAGTAGTATTCTGTCATTTTCTATGCTTTGAAATACCTTTAGTAGTAGTGGTGTTACCTCTTCTCTGAGAGTCTGTTGAACTCTGCAGTGAAGCCGTACGGGCCAGGGCTTTTTTTGGTTGGGTGTTTTTTGATTACTTTTTCAATCTCTTTTTTTGTTATGGGTCTATTTAGTTATTCTACTTCTGATTGTGTTAGTTTAGGTAGGTAGTATTTTCCTAGGAATTCACCCATTTCTTCTAGGTTTGCAAATTTGCTACAGTACAGTTTTTTGTAATAATCTGATATGATTCTTTTAATTTCAGTTGGGTCTGTTGTGATATGGCCCATCTCGTTATTTGTTTCCTTTCCTGTGTTTCTTTAGTTAGTCTGGCCAATGGCTTATCAATTTTGTTAATTTTTTCAAAGAACCAGCTTTTGGCGTTGTTAATTCTTTCAATTGTTTTTCTGTTCTCTATATCATTTAGTTCAGCTCTAATTTTTATTATTTGTTTTCTTCTGGTGCCTGATGGATTCTTTTGTTGCTCACTTTCTATTTGTTCAAGTTGTCGGGACAGTTCTCTGATTTTGGCTCTTTCTTCTTTATGTATGTGTGCATTTATTGATATAAATTGACCTCTGAGCACTGCTTTTGCTGTGTCCCAGAGGTTTTGATAGGAAGTGTTTTCTTTCTCGTTGCATTCTATGAATTTCTTTATTCCCTCCTTAATGTTTTCTATAACCGAGTCTTTTTTGAGTAGGGTATTGTTCAGTTTCCAAGTATTTGATTTCTTTTCCCTGATTATTCCGTTTTTGATTTCCACTTTTATGGCCTTGTGGTCTGAGACGATGCTTTGTAATATTTTCATATTTTGGATTCTGTTTTATGACCTAATATGTCATCTATTCTAGAGAATGTTCCATGTGAGCTAGAAAAAAAAGTATGCTTTGCGGCTGTTGGGTGGAGTGTTCTGTATAGGTCTATGAGGTCAAGTTGATTGATTGTAGGAATTAGGTCTTCCGTGTCTCTATTGAGCTTCTTACTGGATGTCCTATCCTTCTCCGAAAGTGGTGTGTTGAAGTCTCCTACTATAATTTTGGAGGTGTCTATCTCACTTTTCAGTTCTGTTAAAGTTTGTTTTATGTATCTTGCAGCCCTGTCATTAGGAGCATAAATATCTAATATGGTTATACCTTCCTGGTCAATTGTCCCTTTAATCATTATGTAGTGTCCTTCTTTATCCTTTATGGTGCACTTAACTTTGAAGTGTATTTTGTCAGAAATTAATATTGCTACTCCTGCTCTTTTTTGCTTGTTGTTTGCTTGATATATTTTTTCCATCCTTTGAGTTTTAGTTTGTTTGTGTCTCTAAGTCTAAGGTGTGTCTCTTGTAGGCAGCATATAGACGGATCGTGTTTCTTTATCCAGTCTGAGACTCTCTGCCTCTTTACTGGTGCATTTAGTCCATTTACATTCAGTGTAATTATAGATAAGCATCTGTTTAGTCCTGTCATTTTGTTGCCTTTTTGTGTATGTTTTTACAATTTCATTTTTCCACTTACTTTTTTGTGCTGAGACATTTTTCTTTGTAAATTGTGTGTTCCTCATTTTCATAGTAGTTGAATTTATGTTTGCTGAGTCGTTATGTTTTTCTTGTTTTTATTTTGAGTTATGGAATTATTAGACCTCTTTGTGGTTACCTTAATATTTACCCCTATTTTTCTATGTAAAAACCTAACTTTTATCATCCTATATCGCCTTGTTTTCCTCTCCATATGGCAGTTCTATGCCTCCTGTATTTAATCCCTCTTTTTGATTATTGTGATCTTTTACATATTGACTTCAATGATTCCCTGTTTTGAGCTTTTTTTTTCTTTTTAAAATTAATCTTAATTTGTTTTTGTGATTTCCCTATTTGAGTTAATATCAGGATGTTCTGTTCTGTGACCTCGTGTTGTTATCTGATGTTATTGATTTTCTGACCAAACAATTTCCTTTAGTATTTCTTGCAGCTTTGGTTTGGTTTTTGCAAATTCTCTAAGCTTGTGTTTATCTATAAATGTTTTAGTTTCGCCTTCATATTTGAGAGAGAGTTTTGCTGGATAAATGATCCTTGGCTGGCAGTTTTTCTCCCTCAGTGCTCTATATATGTCATCCCATTGCCTTCTTGACTGCATGGTTTCTGCTGAGTAGTCTGAAGTTATTCTTATTGATTCTCCTTTGTAGGAGACCTTTCTTTTATTCCTGGCTGCTTTTAAAATTTTCTCTTTATCTTTGGTTTTGGCACGTTTGATGATAATATGTCTTGGTGATTTTCTTTTTGGATCAATCTTAAACGGGGTTCGATGAGCATCTTGGATAGATACCCTTTTGTCTTTCATGTCAGGGAAGTTTTCTGTTAATGGATCTTCAACTATTCTCTCTGTATTTTCTGTTATCCCTCCTTGTTCTGGAACTCCAATCACACAGAAGTCATTCTTCTTGATAGAGTCCCACATGATTCTTTGGGTTTCTTCATTTTTTTTAATTCTTTTATCTGATTTTTCTTCAACTATATTGGTGTCAATTGCCTTATCCTCCATCTCCCCCACTCTGCATTCCAATTGCTCGATTCTGTTCCTCTGACTTCTTATTGAGTTGTCTAATTCTGTAATTTTACTGTTAATCTTTTGGATTTCTGAATGCTGTCTCTCTGTGGATTCTTGCAACTTATTAATTTTTCCACTATGTTCTTGAATAATCTTTTTGAGTTCTTCAACTGCTTTATCAGTGTGTTCCTTGGCTTTTTCTGTAGATTGCCTTATTTCACTTTTAAGGTCATCCCTGATGTCTTGAAGAATTCTGTAAATTAGTTTTTTAAATTCTACATCTGGCAATTCCAGGATTGTATCTTCATTTGGGAAAGATTTTGATTCTTTAATTTGGGGAGTTATAGACACAATCATGGTCTGCTTCTTTATGTGGTTTGATATCGACTGCTGTCTCTGAGCCATCTATAAGGTATTGCAATGATTTATTTTATATTTGCCCACTGAGTCTTATCTCGTTTTATTTTCTTTCAATATACATAGATGGGCTAATAGATTGTGCTGTCTTGATTGTTGTAGCCTTTGAATCACTTACGTCCTCTTACCAGTTGGTTTGGGCCATTACCAGAAATATAAGTTTAAGAGTCCATTCACTATTCTCGAGTAGAATCTGATTTTGGGTCACCAAGTGTGTGGGGTAGACTGTCACCTATTCGCTTAGAGGAGTAGTGGTGATAGTTGTGTGCACCAGATTCTGGTAGCAGCAAGGGGTCAGACTCCAGCGGGTGCAGGATGCTGACAGGCTTCCGCCAAGTGTCAGTGAGGTAGGTGTGTCTCTATTCCTAAAGCACTTTGGTGGGTGGGTTCTGCAGCTGTACCTTAGGCACCCAATGCATGTACCTCTACAGATTGGTAGGTGTCACTATCCTCAGATCCCTATGGCAGGAGGTTAGGTGGTTTGGGTGGAGCTTCAGCCCTCAGTTCCCCATTGTGGGTCAGTGAGGGCTCTGTTTAATAGGTAGAGATATCAGACCTGGGAAACTTGTCTTTCCAGTAATCCGCTAAAACAATTACAGCCAGATCACTATCAGAATTGCCTTTGCATCATAATAGCCACCTTGTTCCCTGTAGGGATGAAAGCCCAAGACTGTGGATCTCATATGCTTGGCTGGAGCTGGTTCTGTATTTTTAGTCCAATTTCGGGAAGTCAGGGAAGGATTCTTGGTTCCTGGGTTTTTTGTAGGTGCTTCTCTTAGGCCAGGAGAATGGGTTAGGAAAAGAGAAAACAAACAAACAAACAAAAAAAACACAGAGCACTTCACTCTCTGGCCCAGGAAATGCCAATGTTAATGAAGCCGCCTGGGAAGAGGAGTGGAGGGGTCAGATAGATAGGAAAGAGTAGCACCCAGGAATATAGACAAAGTTACTTATCTTGCTTGGTGAGGGCTGTTTTATCTGAGATTCTGGAGGGGCTGTAGCCTGTATGCTGTTGGCTGGGTGGAGGTTGTCCCCGAGGGTCAGGCCCGAATCCTGTGCATGTGCTGTCTCAGAAGCTGTGGTCAGTTCCTCCGTTCCCAGTCCAAAGCCCAGCGCCAAGGTTCCCTGGCTGGGACGCCGCACTTCCGGCTCCAAAACCAGCCACTGCCTCCCAGTGACTTCTCTTCCTGTCAGCCATGTCGTTGTGCTACCTGTGTGGTCTGGCAGGGCTTCCTCCGAGGTCACTTCAGGGGGTAGGGCTGCGTCCTGTGTTTGCACCATCTCAGGATGCCGTGCTCAGCTCCCCTGTGCCCAGTCCAAAGCCCGGCGCCAAGGTTTTCTGACTGGGATGCTGGTTCCAGGCTCTGAAAACAGTCGCTGCTTCCCCATGGTTGCTCGTTCGTTCTCTCGTTAGCCGTGTCAGTGTGCAGCCTGCTTGCACTGGCTGAGTCTCTATGGAGGTTACCCCAGGGGGCTGGGGTTAGGGCTGTGTCCCATGCCTGCCCCACCTCAGCAAGCCTCTGTCAGCCCCTCCATTCAGCACCAGGGAACTGCTAGGGCTCAAGGCTGTGGAGCAGGCCGCAGGTTCCACAAGCAGTCACTGGTTCAGGGCACAGCTTTTTGCTCACCTGTCACTCAGGTCAACTCTTTAGTTCTGGTTTTGATGGTCAGGGCTCATAGATTGTCATGTATGTGATTGATTCACTTGTTTTTCCGAGTCTTTGTTGCAAGAGTGATCCGAGGTAGCATCTCCCTATTCAGCCATCTTGGCCCTGCCTCCTCCTTCTTCTACATTTTTAACCCATTCTAACCAGGACCTTTTGTTGTGATCCCTGTCAGGGTGCTTGGTAGTAGTAGCTGGGCACCATCCAGTTCTTTTGGTCTCAGGTTAGAGGAGACTGCGGTTCCTGTGGGCCATTAGTCCTTTGGACTAATTGCTTCCTTGAGTCTTACGTTTTCTTTGTTCTCCTTACCCCAGATGGGAAGAGACCAATAATTGCTTTTTAGATGGCTACTCACAGGCTTTTAAGACCCCAGACACTACTCACCAGAAAACCTCATTTTGGAACTAGTCACCAGACCTGGATCTGAGTCTCATTTCCACACTACCTAGCTGTTGGGCTATGGGTAAATTACTTAACCTCTCTGAGCTTCAGCTCCTCCCCTAAAAAGGGGACAAAAGTTACATCTTTCATATCTACATAAATATTGTGTACTGCCATAATGATTAGCACATGTTGTTGTCGTGGAGTGAGCTCTGATTCATGGTGACCTTATGTATAACAGAATGGGAGGCTGCCTGGTCCTGCACCATCATCGTGATCATTGGTATGTCTGCTTCTGTTGTTCTGGATCTTCTGTAGTGCCTTCCAACCTGAGTGGCTCATCTTATAGCACTGTATCAGACAATGTTTGTTGTGACCCATAGATTTTCACTGGCTAGTTTTTGGAAGAAGCTACCAGGCCCTTTTTCCTAGTTTGTCTTAGTCCGAAAGCTCTGCTGAAACCTACCCACCATGGGTGACCCTGCTGGTATTGGGAATACCAGTAGCAGAGCTTCCAGCATCGTAACAACACAGAAGCCTCCACAGTACAACAAACTGACATATAGTAGTGGACTAGCACATAATAGGTAGCTTAAAGTAGTGTCTATTATTATTGGTAAGGAAAGCCTTGTTGTGTTAGGTTGTTGTTAGGTGCTGTGAGTTGGCTCCGACTCATAGCAACCCCATGTACCACAGAATGAAACACTGCCTGGTCCTGCGCCATGCCCACAATCATCGTTATGCTTGAGCCCATTGTTGTAGCCCCTGTGTCAATCCATTAAACATTAAAGCAATTTAAATTGCTTTAACATCAAAACCAAAGAAAATCTTAGTTTCAAATCCATGTTCAGATCTGTTACATATCCTTAACACTACTCAATGAAAAGGAGTTTGAAAGTAGACTTTACACATGGTTAAGGTATTTCACAGGTAGGGTTTATATTACAGTACTTGGTTTGCTTTGCACAGGATTAAATCCCAGAATGACACTGGCTCGCCATCTCTCTAACTAGCTGCCATCAAGCCAATTCCAACTCATGACAGCCCCATCTGTGTCAGAGTAGAACTGTGCTCTATAGAATTTTCAGTGTCTGATTTTTCAAAAGTTGGCCACCAGGCTTTTCTTCCAAGGTGCCTCTGGTTGGACTTGAACCCCAAATCTGTTAGCTAAGTTAGCAGCCAAGTACCTTAACCATTTGCCCCACTCAAGGATTCCTCTGTTTAACCATTCCAAAGTCCCTCAGATTTTTAAGTTAAACAGCCCCTTCTGGCTATCACTATTCAGAAAATGCTTTCTCTTCCTGGTCTATCCTATTTCTGCCCACTATTTCTTGTTCAAGCAACCATTGTTATTAACCCCTTTCAAATGTCAGGGATAATGATATTCTTTCCTATTTAGTCCTCAGTTCTAACCATTGGACTTCACTGATATTGGGTTACATCTGCCATAGCAGCTGGGCCCACTGACACCACATTAGGCTCTACTCCACTTTAGTTCCTAATTTTGACAGCAAATATAAATGTGCACCAATCCCCAACGGGAGCTTAGTATTAACTCCCCCCACTGGACTGACGAGGAAGCAGTGTCCTCACTCTCCCCACTGGGCCTCTGAATTGGTGTCTCTCTTGGTCCCACCTGGAAACTGGGCTCCTCATTAGAGTTCCAACTCTTATTTGACCTGGCTGGTAAAACTAGAAATCTGACTTGGACCCTGTTCTGGTAACTTCGTAGTATACTAGATTCTTACTAGAAATTAACTTGGCCCACCCAAAGTGTTGAAAAACAAAGATGTCACTTTGAGGACTAAGGTTAAGTTGTGCCTGACCCAAGCCATGGTATTTTCAATAGCCTCATACACATGGGAAAGCTGGACAGTGAATAAGGAAAGCCGAAGAAGAATTGATGCCTTCGAATTGTGGTGTTGGTGAAGAGTACTGAATGTACCATGGACTGCCAGAAGAACAAACAAATCTGCCTTCGAAGAAGTACAGCCAGAATGCTCGTTAGAAGCAAGGATGGCGAGACTTCGTGTCACATAACTTTGGACATGTTATCAGGAGGGATCAGTCCCTAGAGAAGGACATCATGCTTGGTAAAGTAGAGGGTCAGTAAAACACAGGAAGACCCTCAATGAGACAGGTTGACACAGTGGATGCAACAATGGGCTCAAGCATAACAACTATTGTGAGGATGGCAAAGGATCAGGCAGCATTTCATTCTATTGTACGTAGGGTTGCTATGAGTCGAACCGACTCGACTGCACCTAAAAATAATAACTCAGTGACCTGTACCCTGTACTCAGTGGTCAGGCCTGTTAAGAGTCTTGAGTATCTCACTGTTATAGATTGAGTTGTGTCCCCCAAAAGTTACATTGAAATCCTAACCCCTGTATTTGTCAGTGTGACCATGTTTGGGAATAGGGGCTTTCTTTTGTTATGTTAACGAGTTCATGAGAGAGTAGGGTGGGCCCTAAGCCTAATCACTTCCGAGAGGTGTCTTATAAAAAGAGCAGAATAGACACAGACACACAGATGACAGATGCAATGTGAGAACCTGTCCGTAAGCAAAGGATCACCAAGAATTGCTGGCAGACACCAGAAACTAAGAATCGATATGGCTGAGACCCTCATTCGAACTTTTAGCCTCCAAAGTGTGCAAAAACAAGTTCTGTTCTTTAAACCCACCCACTTGGTATTTTTTTTATGACAGTAGCCAAAGGTAACTAAGACACCCACCTATGGCAGAGTTCATTGCCTGACCTTTCGTCTTCACTGTGCCTCAGCATGGCTCTCATGCTGGGACCCTGTGCTTTCTCTCACCCTAAAGAACCTCTGAGAGCAGGCCCTAAAGCTAAGCACCGTCCGGACGCTCAGCATCCGTATACCTCTCATGGGTATACACTGGGGTCCATCCACCCCATGCCCTATCATTTGGAAGGCAGTCTGCCACATCTCAACAGATAACCCTAGGCTGGTCTCTCCCTGCTCAATCATTATCTCTCTTCCAGTATCACACGTACGGTTTCACAAAACTCATCTGCATGTCTGATGACTCCTAGATTCACCTGTATATTTTAGGCTTGGAACCTCAGGTATCTGTGACAGAGACTCCACTTAACCCCAGTCTGTTGCAGGAAAATGTCACCGTGTATTGTGTTGAAAACTCAAAGGTCTGCTGGCAGCACTCTGGCTCATGCTATTGTTTTTTCTTTCTTTCTTCTCACTTTTACAGAGCTGTCCCATGATGTGTATGTCTACGTTCATGCTATCCATTTTAGAATATCAGTTCTCACAGATTGGGTCTATGTTCAGTGTGTATTTAGTAAAGTGCCTATCCCAATGACATTTGCAGTTAGATTTTTTTTAACTGCCTTATTTTCATAATGATTATTCTAACATTTAAGTGGGAAGACAAATTAAAAGTTTAATTAGCCATTTGTAGATCAGCATTTTACTTTATGTAAAGCTGTAAAGACAATGGGTATGAAAGGGCTCTGTAAAATGCCATGGAAGTTATTGTTTCCGTTATTCCTATATTATTGCATTTCCATTAAAGTGCCAGTTAAAGTAAAAAAGCGTATATTGTTCTCTATAATTATGCTTTTAACTAGTAATAAGCCACTCTTAACCATGCTTCCATTATTTCCTTTTTAGTTATTTATTTTCTTTATTCTGTAATAGCTGTGAATTTCTAGAATGATAGCTATAAAATTGTAGACTTAAAGGAGATTTTAAAACCCCAGTTCTCCCTTTTTGGGCAGAGCTGCATTAAACCTATTCAGATAGATGAGGGTACATCTTTCCCTCCTTCACTGTAAAATACTTCTGGTTTAACAACGTAAATACTCTATATATTTCGTTAGTACTGAGCATCAAATGTGTCAATTGAGAGCTATTAAACCTCTTAGTGATGGGTTTTCTGTCCCTTTTTCAGTCAGGTTGTTTCTGCCTCAACCATTACGTTTGGAAAAAAATACTACTAAAAAATGTTCAAAATGGCATTAGCAAAATTAAAAAAAAAATGTTTTGAAGGGAAAGAAGGCCCAAGCCAATATAATTGCCGTTTTCCACGTTATCGTCCTGTATTTAGTAATACCTATGTTGATTTAAAAAAATTATCAATCGTATACTCAGGTTTTAAAATGTTACATGACATGGTAAATATTTCTGTTTTCTGACAGGATGCTGCTCTTTTTCATTTTAATAAATTCATGACATTTCATTAAGTGAATATGCCATTATTTGATAAATATTTTCCATGGTTTACTTGTTGTTATTATATAATGAGATAATAAGCATCTTAGGCAGCCAATTTTCTTCCCCTGAAGTATTGTTTTAATTTAAATTTCCAAAAATGAGTGTTTTCAGGACTCGATGTATAGTTTCAGATGACCCCCCTGATTTCTCTACCATCAGCCATGCGTGACCGCTGTAGCACTGAAGTTTCTGGTGACTTCCATCTCGCCAAGTTTGGAATGGGCATCTCTGCTGTAATTCATCTTCTGGGAACCAAATAAAGGGGGAGAAATTTCACCTCAGCTGCTTTACATATCAGATCACAAAAGCCTCAGATCCATTTCAGATTATTAGAGAATGATCTGAAATTTTATATCACATTATCAGTTCCCGGGTGTATTAAAAGGGGAGTCAGAAAACGAGGACCTCAGCTCCTTGCTTGCTAATTGCCCCATCTGGACCCCTTGGTCTAGAGGCCCTTTGATAAATGTAAGAATTGAGTGTTTTTATGGTGAGTTTCCTTTTTCTTATTGTATTTCTTCCTTGTTGGAAAAAATAATACAGCAGAGTCGTGGAAGGAGCACAGGCCACAGACTCAGAGGGCTTGGGTTCAGGTCCCATGCCTGTACTAACAGTTGATCTTCCAGTTTGCGTTTCTGCACGACGAGAAGAATGGTATCTGTTTTACAAGGCTATTTAGGTAGATAAGAATTGATTCAAAAGGGCCAGCACAGAATGAAAGGCTTCCTTCATGTGACTTCCTCCATTTCTTTCCACTTCAGCCTGGTCTCAACCTTCCTTACCCCATCAGCTAGGGATCCCCATGCCCACCAGTTGCCTTCCTGTTTCTGTACCTGGGCTCATACTGTTTTCTCTCCATCAAATGCTTGTTCTCACATCTCCAAAATCCTATTTAAATCCTAACTAGGAAGCCCGTCCAGATTAATCTCCCCAGCTGAAAGGAACTTCTTCTTCTGTGGCCCCCAGTTCCCTTCTAACATTTATCATAGTTTGCTGTGTGTTATAGCGATAGATGGGTCATCACATGTCCCTTGGAAATGGCACCCATGTCTTAATGCTCTGTGTTCCTGTATCATCCTAGCACAATGCACAGTGTTTGGTACAAAATAAGCAACTCTTTATTCTTGGTTTTATTTACTTCTATCTCGTCCATACTCCATGCTTTGTTCTATTCCTCTCCCTTCTCTCCACCTTTTCTCCTTATATTTCACATACAGTGATGCTCCACATTAAACACGTCCACATTGAACAATAGCAATGGTAGCCTGTGAACTTCCTGTCACCTCCAAACGGGCATGCAGAAATTCCAATAAGTAAATGAATTGACAGTTTTAAGAAACAGGGGGAGGGGGCTGGGGGATTGTGGTAAACTAGCTTGTCAAAGAAGCAGCTTTTGCATGTCTAAATCTGTCTGTTTTGGGATGTAAGTCAAAGTCAGGAGTCCAAGACTATTCCATTCCATTTATTATTGATATAGTGCATATTGCTGTAGTCTTGGAGCACTTCAAAATTAAACACAGCCTACCTCTGGGAGTGAAAAAGGAAATGAGGAAATGCAGAAAGGGGTGTTGGAACATTGGTTATTGTCGTGAGTCTGGGGAGGTCTGAGGAAATGAGGGAATGGAGAAGGGGGGTGTTGGGACATTGATTATTGTCATGAGCCTGGGAAGGTCTGAGGCTTGAGCAAGCAGCTCCTCCCTGTCCATCTGACACAGGTGTGAAAAACATTGTCTAGTATCAGTGGCATAACTTACATTGTGAGCTAGAAGCCAACTTTCAGAAAAAGCTTTCTTTATCCTTTGCTTGAAAAAAGCACATTCCTCAGGGAAGAAGCACCTCCTTGTTCTCTGGTATCCGTCCTGAAATTCAGAGCCCATCAGAACATAATTGACACCCATGCTCATCAAATAAGCCTTGCTCTTCAAGATTATTTATGGTTCCTTGAAACTACAGAAGCCACAGATGCTATAGCTTCTGGATGCTGAGTTTTACTCATATGGTTCAGTTTTCTATGGCATCTGGAAATTCTCAAAAGGGAGAGGAAAGGAAAGAGTTAGGTGGTGTTTTCGGAACTCTTATGGAGTGCTCCATGGTCTGCCATTTGTCCCGCAGGCGGCGCTTCAGAGACGCCTCGGAAGAAAGGCCTAGTGATCTACTTCTGGAAAGTCAGCTATTGAAAATCCTCTGGATCACAGTTCTACTCTGATGCCGATCGGGTCGCGGTGAGTCTGATTTGGAGTTGATGCTACGGCAGCTGGTTTTTTTAAGGAAGAACAGTCTGAAATACAAAGCATCTATGTGCTTCGACAACAGATCCCAGCATTTTGAAGCTTGATGGCTTTAAGGGTGATCATTAGGCATATTCTCCTTTTATTTTGGGAGTGATGTGCTCCTTTGACGAGCCGTTTTAGTCATGCAGGTTTTCTTGTGGAAGCCTTGGACCAGGGAGGGAATAAGTAAAATACGGACGACTCAGCCTGGGGTGTTCAGTATCCTCTTTAATGATGAAAAGGGTTGAGAGTAGAGTGCACGCTGTGGAGATTATCACAATTTGAAGCACTTTCTGTAGAAGTAGTGGGGATGGGGTGAAGAGGGCTTAGGGAATAGGATGTGAAAGATGTCAGCTCCTGCAGTGAAGAGTCGAGGGGCAGAGGGGCCCCTCCAGAAACAATGCTTTTAAAACTTAATTTTTTTCCTGTTGTGCGTATAAGTCTTCAGTAAAGCATGTTGAACACGAGAGCTTTCTGTTATTCGTACACTGAGGGACACAAGGGGACCATGTGTCTGCGTTTGGGCAGGGAGGTGGAGTGAAGAAAGCTGTTACCATAGAAGATGGCAGAGAAAAAGGCTCTGAGTGTGGTCTGCAGTGAGAGGGGACACAGGCAGCCAGAAAGAGTTGTAGAACATCTAAACACGATCCCTGGCTTCTTAGAAACATTAGGAGTTAGGGAAGCATTTCCTGCATCCGTGTAAGATGGGGAGGGAGGAAATGGGGGAAGATCATGATTATAGGAATTTTTTAAAAAAGGGTTAATATGGAATAATAATGAACTCATTGAAATAAGAACTGCTGAAGTATGAACTTGTTTCTAATTAAAAAAGAGAAAAAGAAAGAAAAGGAGAGAGGGAAAGAGGAAGGGAGTCCCTGGTGGCCTATCCCTATGCCATCCATAGATTGAGGCTGCTCAGAATGGATCCTGAGGAGTGAAGTGCTATAGTCTGTATCTTGCAGGAATGACTTTAAACTGGTGGTGGGAGAGGGGGACTCAGAAACGGAACCCACCACAAGTTGCAGGAGCCACGGAAGGCCCCTGGAAGCAACCTGAAGAATGTGGGGTACAGGGTCCCATGCCCAGGGGGCCCTAACTAGCCCACAGTCGTAGTTCTGTTCTCAACATATTACCCCATGCACTGTGTATAAAACCATAGGTAACACTTAACCCAAAAGAATGACCAACAAAAACTACTAGTCACACAGTTTGGTGTGCACTGGGCACTTTCACTCAAACTCCTCTTTTTATTTGATCCTCTTGACAGATAGCAACATCACTACCCTGATCAACAGAAGAGAAAATCCAGGCTTATCTAGAAGGCTACCCATTTAGTTAAATGGAGGAGCTAAGTTCAAATTCAAGCTTTTCACTATTTTCAGTCTGCTTTCCCCCACACAACCGTAGTTGCAGAGTCTGTGGCATTTGGGTAGAAAACCCTTTTATCACGCACAGGGTTTTCTTCCATTGTCACTTTAAATCACCTGGTATTGGAAACTCTGCTCAGCTTTAGTTGGTTGTTGTCATGCAGGAATGTGGGCCCCCGGCCTCCCAATCTTTTTTTTTTTTTTTTTTTTATTGTGCTTTAAGTGAAAGTTTACACATCAAGTCAGTCTCCCACACAAAATCCCATATACACGTTGCTACACACTCGCAGTTACTCTCCCCCTAATGAGACAGCCCACTATCTCCCTCCCCTCTCTTTTCATGTCCATTTCTCCAGCTTCTAACCTCCTCCACCCTCTCATCTCCCCTCCAGGCAGGAGATGCCAAAATAGTCTCAAGTGCCCACCTAATCCAAGAAGCTCACCCCTCACCAGCATCCCTCCCCAACCCATTGTCCAGTCCAATCCCTGTCTGAAGAGTTGGCTTTGGGAATGGTTCCTGTCTTGGGCCAACAGAATATCTGGGGACCATGACCACTGGGGTCCTTCTAGTCTCAGACCATTAAGTCTGGACTTATGAGAATTTGGGGTCTGCATCCCACTGCTCTCCTGTTCCCTCGGGGGTTCTCTGTTGTGTTCCCTGTCAGGCAGTCATCGGTTGTAGCCAGGCACAATCTAGTTCTTCTGGTCTCAGGATGATGTAGTCGCTGGTTCATGTGGCCCTTTCTGTCTCTTGGGCTCGTAGTTACCTTGTGTCCTTGGTGTTGTTCATTCTTCTTTGATCCAGGTGGGTTGAGGCCAATTGATATATCTTAGATGGCTGCTTGCTAGCGTTTAAGACCCCAGATGCCACTCTTCAAAGTGGGATGCAGAATGTTTTCTTAATAGATTTTATTATGCCAATTGACTTAGATGTCCCCTGAAACCATGGTCCCCAGACCCCTGCCCCTGCTACGCTGGCCTTCGAAGCATTCAGTTTACTCAGGAAACTTCTTTGCTTTTGGTTTAGTCCAATTGTGCTGACCTCCGCTGTACTGTGTGCTGTCTTTCCCTTCACCTAAAGTAGTTCTCATCTGCTATCTAATTAGTGAGTACCCCTCCCACCCTCCCTCCCTCTCCCCTCTTGTAACCACAAAAGAATGTTTTCTTCTCAGTTTAAACTATTTCTCAAGTTCTTATAATAGTGGTCTTGTACAATATTTGTCCTTTTGCAATTGACTAATTTCACTCAGCGTAATACCTTCCAGGTTCCTCCATGTTATGAAATGTTTCACAGATTCCTCACTGTTCTTTATCCATGCGTAGTATTCCATTGTGTGAGTATACCATAATTTATTTATCCCTTCATCCATTGATGGGCACCTTGGTTGCTTCCATCTTTTTGGTATTGTAAACAGTGCTGCAATAAACATGGGTGTGTATATATCTGTTCGTGTAAAGGGCTCTTATTACTCTAGGATATATTCCATGGAGTGGGATTGCTGGATCGTATGGTGGTTCTATTTCTAGCTTTTTAAGGAAGCACCAAATCGATTTCCAAAGTGGTTTTACCATTTGACATTCCCACCAGCAGTGTATAAGTGTTCCAATCTCTCCACAGCCTCTGCAATATTTATTATTTTGTGTTTTTTGGATTAATGCCAGCCTTGTTGGAGTGAGATGAAATCTCATTGTAGTTTTGATCTGTATTTTTCTAGTGGCTAATGATCATGAACATTTCCTCATACATCTGTTAGCTACCTGAGTGTCTTCTTCAGTGAAGTGTCTATTCATATCTTTTGCCCATTTTTTAATGGGGTTAATTGTTTTTTTGCAGTTGAATTTTTGCAGTATCATGTAGATTTTAGAGATCAGGCACTGATCAGAAATATCATAGCTAAAACCTTTTTCCCAGTCTGCAGGTAGTCTTTTTACTCATTTGGTGAAGTCTTTGGATGAGCATAGGTGTTTGATTTTTAGGAGCTCCCAATTATCTAGTTTTTCTTCTACATTCTTTATAATGTTTTGTATACTGTTTATGCCATGTATTAGGGCTCCTAACATTGTTCCTATTTTTTCTCCCATGATCTTTACCGTTTTAGATTTTATGTTTAGGTCTTTGATCCATTTTGAGTTAGTTTTTCTGCATGGAGTAAGGTATGGGTCTTGTTTCATTTTTTTGCAGATGGATATCCAGTTATGCCAGCACCATTTGTTAAAAAGACTGTCTTTTCCCCATTTAACTGCTTTGGGGCCTTTGTCAAATATCAACTGCTCATATGTGGATGGATTTATGTCTGGATTCTCAAATCCCTTCCATTGGTCTATGTATCTGTTGTTGTACCCATACCAGGCTGTTTTGACTACTGTGGTGGTATAATAGGTTCTAAAATCGGTTAAAGTGAGGCCTCCCACTTTGTTCTTCTTTTTCAGTAATGCCTTATTTATCCGGGGCCTCTTTCCCTTCCATATGAAGTTGGTGATTTGTTTCTCCATATCATTAAAGAATGTTGTTGGGATTTGGATCGGAATTGCATTAAACGTTTAGTTCGCTTTTGGTAGAATAGACATTTTTATAATGTTAAATCTTCCTATCCACGAGCAAGGTATGTTCTTCCACTTATGTAAGCCTCTTTTGGTTTCTTGCAGAATTGTACTGTAGTTTTCTTTGTATAAGTCTTTTACAACTCTGGTAAGATTTATTCCTAAGTATTTTATCTTCTTGGGGGCTACTGTAAATGGCATTGATTTGGTGATTTCCTCTTCGATGTTCTTTTGGTTGGTGTAGAGGAATCCAACCGACTTTTGTATGTTTATCTTGTATCCCCATACTCTGCTGAACTCTTCTATTAGCTTCAGTAGTTTTCTGGAGGATTCCTTAGGGTTTTCTGTGTATAAGATCATGTCATCTGCAAATAGAGATACTTTGACTTCTTCCTTGCCAACCTGGATGCCCTTTATTTCTTTATCTAGCCTCATTGCTCTGGCTAGGACCTCCAGCACAATGTTGGATAAGAGTGGTGATACAGGGCATCCTTGTCTGGTTCCCAATCTCATTGGGAATTCTTTTAGGTTCTCTCCATTTAGGGTGATGTTGGTTATTGGCTTTGTACAAATGCCTTTTAGTATGTTGAGGAATTTTCCTTCTATTCCTATTTTGCTGAGAATTTTTCTCATGAATGGGTGTTGAACTTTGTCAAATGCCTTTTCTGCATCAATTGATAAAATCATGTGATTCTTCTCTTTTATTTATGTGGTGGATTACATTAATTGTTTTTCTAATGTTGAACCATCCCTGCTTACCTGGTATGAATCCCACTTGGTCATGGTGAATTATTTTTTTGATATGTTGTTGAATTCTATTGGCTGGAATTTTGTTGAGGATTTTTGCATCTACTTTTATGAGGGATATAGGTCTGTAATTTTCTTTTCTTGTGGTGTCTTTACCTGGTTTTGGTATCAGGGATAAGGTGGCTTCATAGAATCAGTTTGGGAGTATTCCATTCTTTTCTATGCTCTGAAATACCTTCAGTAGTAGTGGTGTTAACTCCTCTCTGAAAGTTTGGTAGAACTCTGCAGTGAAGCCGACAGGACCAGGGCTTTCTTTTGTTGGGAGGTTTTTGATTAGCTTTTCAATCTCTTGTTACGGGTCTATTTAGTTGTTCTACCTCTGTTTGTGTTAGTTTAGGCAGGTAGTGTGTTTCTAGGAATTCATCCATTTCTTCTACGTTTTCGAATTTTTTAGAGTACAGTTTTTCATAGTAATCGGATATGATTCTTTTAATTTCCTTTGGATCTGTTGTAATATCACCAATATCATTTCTTGTTCAGGTTAGTTACTTCCTCTCCTGTTTTTCTTTTGGCAGTTTGGCCAGTGGTTTATTGATTTTGTTAATTTTTTCAAAGAACCAGTTTTTGGTCTTGTTAACTGTTTCAATTGTTTTTCTGTTTTCTGTTTCATTTAATTCTGCTCTAATTTTTATTATTTTCTTTCTTCTGGTGTCTGAGGTTTTCTTTTGTTGCTCTCTTTCTATTTGTTCAAGTTGTAGGGATAATTTTTTAATTTTGACCCTTTCTTCTTTTTGGATGTGTGCATTTATTGATATAAATTGGCCTCTAAGCACCGCCTTTGCTGTGTCCCAAAGGTTCTGATAGGAAATGTTTTCATTCTCATTGGATTCTCTGAATTTCTTTTTTCCACCCTTAATGTCTTCTATAACCCAGTCTTTTTTGAGCAGGGTGTTTTTCAGTTCCCAAGTGTTTGATTTCTTTTCTGTGCTTTCCCTGTTATTGATTTCGACTTTTAGGGCCTTATGGTCAGAGAAGATACTTTGTAATATTTCAATGTTTGGATTCTGCTAAGGCTTGCTTTATGACCTAATATATGGTCTCTTCTAGAGAATGTTCCACGTGCACTAGAAAAGAAAGTATAGTTGGTTGCTGTTTGGTGGAGTGTTCTGTATATGTCTATGAGGCCAAGTGGGTTGATTGTGGCATTTAGATCTTCTGTGTTTTTATTGAGCTTCTCTCTGGATGTTCTGTCCTTCACCGAACATGGTGTGTTGAAGTTTCGTACTATTACTGTGGAGCTGTCTATCTCACTTTTCAATGCTGATAGAGTTTGTTTTATGTATCTTGCAGCCTTGTCATTAGGTGCATAAATATTTAATATGGTTATATCTTCTTGGTGTATTGTCCCTTTAATCATTATATAGTGTCTTTCCTTATCCTTTCTGATGGATTTAACTTTAAAGTCTATTTTGTCAGAAATTAATATTGCCACTCCTGCTCTTTTTTGATTGTTGTTTGCTTGATATATATTTTTCCATCCTTTGAGTTTTCGTTTGTTTGTGTCTCTAAGCCTAAGGCGTGTCTCTTGTAGGCAGCATATAGACGGATCGTGTTTCTTTATCCAGTCTGAGACTCTCTGCCTCTTTATTGGTGCATTTAGTCCATTTACATTCAGGATAATTACGGATAGGTATGAATTTAGTGCTATCATTTTGACGTCTTTTTTTTGTGTGTTGTTGAGTTTCTTTTTCCCACTTGATTTTATGTGCTGAGTAGATTTTCTTTACATATTGTCCTTTCCTCATGTTTGTTGTTGTTGGTTTTGGTTCTGCTGAGTCTGTATTTTTCCCTTGTATTTTATTTTGATGAGTAGGATAGTTTGTCTCCTTTGAGGTTACCTTTTTATTTACCCGTATATTTCTAAATTTAAAACTAACCTTTATTTCTTTGTATTGCTGTATCTTCCTCTCCATATGGAAGGTGTATGATTACATTTCTTAGTCCCTCTTTATTATTCTAATATTTTCTTCTTATATATAATAACATCGCTGTTACTGTGTTTTGAGCTTTTTTTTTTATAATCTTGTTTTTTTTTTTTTGGATTGCCCTGTCTGGGTTGACTTCTGGTTACTCTGCCAGGTGTTCTAGCCTTGAGTTGATACCTGATATTATTGATTTTCTAACCAAAGTACTCCCTTTAGTATTTCATGTAGTTTTGGTTTGGTTTTTATGAATTCCCTAAAGTTGTGTTTATCTGGAAATGTCTTAATTTCACCTTAAGAGACAGTTTTGCTGGATATATGATTCTTGGCAGGCAATTTTTTTTCCTTGAATTATTTAAATATGTCATCCCATTGCCTTCTTGCCTGTGTGGTTTCTGCCAAATAGTCCGAGCTTTTCTTATTGTCTCTCCTTTGTAGGTGACTTTTCATTTATCCCTCGCTGCTCTTATAATTCTCTCTTTATCTTTTATTTTGGCAAGTTTGATTATAATGTCTTGGTGACTTTCTTTTAACATCTACCTTATGTGGAGCTCGATGAGCATCTTGGATAGGTATCTTCTCATCTTTCACAATATTAGGGAAGTTTTCTGCCAACAAATCTTCAACAATTCTGTGTTTTCTGTTATCTCTCCCAGTTCTGGTACTCCATTTACTCAAAGGTTATTTCTCTTGATAGTGTCCCACATGATTCTTAAGGTTTCTTTATTTTTTTTAATTCTTTTGTCTGATGTTTCTTCAAATATATTAGTGTGAAGTGATTTATCTTCGAGTTCAGAAATTCTAGCTTCTATGCACTCAATTTTGCTCCTCTGACTTTCTATTGAGTTGTCTACTTCTGTAATTTTAATGTTAATCTTTTGAATTTCTGGTTGCTGCCTGTCTATGGATTTTTCCAGCTTGTTAAACTCTTCATTATTTCCTGAATAACCTTTCTAATTTCTTCAGTTGCTTTATCTGTGTGTTCCTTGGCTTGTTCTGCGTATTGTCTCATTTCTTTCCTGATGTCTTGAAGGGTTTTGTATATTAAACTTTTGTATTCTGCATCTGGTAATTCCAGTAATGCACTTTCCTCTAGACGATCCCTGGATTCTTTGTTTTGAGAGCCTGTTGAGGTGATCATGGTCTGTTTCTTTATGTGACTTGATATTGACTGTTGTCTCTGAGCCATCTACAAGTTATTGTATTAGTTTATGCTTGCTTACTGTGTCATAGCTGTTTGCTTTGTTTTGTTTTGGTATACCCCTATGGGTTGCTTGAGTGAGCTAGCGTGATTATTTTCACCTTTGGAGCTCTGATGTCCTGTCCCCAGCTGGCTAGAGCTGTTATCAAGTATATCAGTCTAGGAGACCATTCAGTTTTCTTGTATGAATTCAGCTCACGTTTCCAGGTAGCTGATCATCAAGTGTGTGGTACAGGCTCTGTCCTACAGTCTTAGAGAGGCAGGGGTGATTGGTGTAGGTACCAGTATCTGACTGTAGCAGGGGGTCACACTCTGAACAAGGCAGGGGGCTGAGAACTGACCCCCAAGCATCTCTGAGGAAAACATGTCTCTGTTCCCTACAGCGTGCTGGTAGGTGGGTTCTGCAGAGGGACCATAGGCACCCAAAGTTTTTGGTTTTAAGGACTGCGAGGTACCACTTATCTTTGGACCCCGTCACGAGTGGCTGGGTGACCTGAGTGGAGCTACCAGTCCTTAGGTCCCTGATGTGGGTAGGTGGAGACCTTGTTTAATAGGCAAAGCAATGTCAAACGTCAAACACCCACCTCTCCACCACACAGCTGAAATGGTTGCATTTTGCCAACAAGGGCCTATTCTTCCAAAATAGGCCCACACAGGTCCATGCAGAAGGGAAAGGTGCTCAAGGTCCATGGACGGTTTATGCCTGGACAGGAGCCGCTTCTGTCCTGAGCTCCCGTGGTTAATGGAGCTAGCAAATTTTCTTTTCCCCACAATTGCAAATTTTTTCCTTCCCCAAGGCTGGGCGGATGGCTCTAGGTGCTCAACTGGGCCTATTTTAGGCCCAAGGAATTCAGCCACAGAAGCCAGTTTGCAGGTGGGAGGGCACGTTAAAATATACGCAAGTACTGAGCTTTTGCTGAGAGTGCGCCGTTCTCCTCAGTTTCCAGAGGTGTGAGTGGGCTGTACAGCTGGTTGCTTCTCCCTGAGGAAACTGCGGCTGAATGGTTGTACCAGCCCGATGACACTGCTACCGCCACCGCTGCTCTGGGAATTGTGCCTGAGGGCTCCCTCGATTCATGTCCAGTAACTCTTCTCTGCCCCCGAATGGTCTCTTCCTCCCCCTACCCCTCAGTTCGTTTTCTAAGCTTGCCTTTGAAGCTCAGGGCTCCGAGCCTGTCATAAAAATACTCGTTTCACTTGTTTTTTTGGGTCTTTGTTGTAATGAGTGCTCTTTCGAAGCGTCTGTCTGTTCTACCATCTTGGCTTTGCCTCTCAAATGGGCATCTTTAAGATTTTAAACAATAAAACAGTATTTATATTTATCTGATTTTAAGACTATCTGAATCTAGGCTGGAGGTTTCGATTCCTGTTTACGGTGATCCCATTTCCTAACCCATTTCCCCTTTCTTTAGTATTGTATCAATGTTGTTCTTGTTGTTAGTTGCTGTTGAGTCTATTCCTACTCGTGGCGACCCTATGTGTTATGGAATAGAACTGGTCCATAGGGTTTTCTTGGCTGTAATCTTATCAGACGCGAAATGCCAGGATTTCTCTTCCGTAGTACCGCTGGGTGGGTTCAAACTATCAACCTTTAGCCTAGCAGTTGAGAGCAACCTGTTGACACTATCTTTTGAGTATTATGGTGATACTACCATGAATTTCATAAATATCTATTAAAAATGTTATCACCTTGCTCTCCCCATTCAATACAGCAGGTTAATACTAAAGTGAAGGAGCCACACCTGACTTCCCACTACAAGCCTGACAGGGTTACCTGCAAGCACAAACAGTGGTAGTGCCACCCAGTAAGAAGAACGAATCCCAAATGCTATCAAAATATAGAGAGGTCTGTTTAATGCCACCGTTTACTTTATTGTTACCGCGCCCCTAGCAGGGTCAGAGAGCAAGCTGTACTGGGCCAGAGCAACGTGTTCATACTGAGGGCCGTCTTTTAAAAACACACAAATTTTTTTTTTTTAAATAATGTCTAAGGTACTTGAAAATTATCAAAAGACTGCCTTATGTCAATCAAGAAGCTTTAATTCTAGGAATCCAAAGTAGCCTTTACCTCAATGCTCATTTCCTACTAAGACTTCCCTAATATCAAATTTACTTTTTTGTGTCTTGTATGGTTTTTTTTTTTAATGGTATGGTAGCTAAAAAAAATCAGTGATGTAATGTAGTTCATATTTGGGCTCCCTGTGACGTCTTTGGGAGTCAAAGACTACTTTCCAGACAGATGCAAAACTTGCGTGGCTTTTAACTCGTGCTTCAGTAGATCCTGACCTAGAAGAAAAAATTGAGAACAGGTGACCAATATTCCCAAAGAATTGTAAAAATTCAGAACATTCCAAAGAATAAATGGTTAAGAAAATTGACTGAGAATTCTAAGTTGAGATCAAATGATTGACTGTGTTTAAACATCACTCTGTCCTTTAATCAATTTCTGTAAATCCTGGTATCATCCATACTTTTCAAGTTTCTTTCAAGAATTTTCAAAGCTACTTATTGTAGTGCATTCAGAAAATAAATAAAAACTTCGTAGACTTTTTTTTTTTTGTGTACGGGAAGAACAGAAAAATAAAAAGAACTTAATTGGTCCAGCTGTGCCTTTTTGTTTATTTAAACAAACAAACAAAAAAAGCTAATCTGTGTTGAATGTAAAAGCCCTGAAATGTGACAAATTCATGTTGCTTTATCTTTCTTGACAGTGATTTCTCAGAAGTCATGATCATTTTCATAAATTTACACTTGGAAAACTCTTATTTTCTTTTTGTAAAAAATCAATGATTAGCAATATTTCATAAATATAATAACCTTCACTTAAGAACAAAACTTTAACATTTGACATCTATATTTTAAGTAACTTGAATCACGTATTTCAACCTAAAAGCGCATGTTTTTATAGTCTGATTTTAAATAATTTTTTGGAATTCCTTATGCCTTGGGAAATTACCTCAGTTTTATTTGTTTATACAATTATCACTTATCACTGTAAACACATTTCTTTAACAATATTTACATAAGCAAACTGACAGGCAATTTCAATTCAGGATCCTCCTGCATCTTCAATGTGGGAAAAACTTCGTGCTGCATCACCTCCCCCTACTTCTGCTCAGGGTTTTCTCTCCTGTGGTGTACCCCTCTGTGTGGCTTCGTGCCAACAGAAATGCTTATGGAAAGGAAAGCCTGTCTTGGAGAGGGGGCGGACTGCCTCTGTGAAAGATGAGAAGACAAAGCCTCATACGGTGAAACTTCTTTAGAGCATTTTCTGGGAGCTGAGCATGTTGAATGTTCTACGTGGGAAACCCTGCCACAGGAGCTGCACAATGGCTGTGTTTCACTGTACTTTCACTTGTCGGACATTCCAGCGCTCCCTGCCTTAAACAGGAGATGGCCACAGGCTCAGGAAAGCTTTTCTTTCTCCCGCCCCTTTTGTGGTTACACTAAATGGTCAATTACTTCCGTCTGAAGCAGGGGCCAGGTCTGTTCTCAAATACTGTGCTTTGAAGAAGCATAAGAATATCTCATAATTCCTTGAGCTGGTTCAGGTGGCTGGGAGAAGAGCAAAACAGCACTCTATAGATGACAAGTCACCTTGAGAATGAACACCTCCGAGAGAAGGTAAGCACACCAACAGCATGGTAAATACTGTCTTCTCTAAATGTTGGGAGGTGGAGCACTCTTTGTGCTTTTCCCTATTACGTGCTGTTAGATGGTATCGTATCGTGAGTCTTATGTTTGAAACCCTGTCTTCTTATACATTTCTATTTATTCCAGATCATACAGAATCTCAGAAGACTGAGGACCAAACCACAGAACACCAGGTAGCAGGGCAGGCTGTATGTACTCTTTGCTTTTCAGCTGTTGAGCTGTGTACACTCTGTGGGCAGCACTTGCAAAGAACCGGGACTGGAGGCAGCTTTATTGTAAACTCTGGGCTCCTGCCTGGCCATCATTTCCTACAGAGCTGGCTTGTGGAGTGCAGGAAATGCTACTTTGTGGGGCTTTTCAATTCTCTGAGAATATCCTGGTATTTTCTAGATTACCGAAAATCTGTTGTAATGTGACTTTGTGACACCACAGACACAGAGATCAAGATAGATCACCACTGCACTTTGTGTTTTCTAAGTATTGAGGACAAGCATTAGCAGATTAAAAAAATGTAATCAATCAAGTAATGGAACAAGACAGGAATGATGAGAATATTTTCTAACTTAAAATCCAGCTTAAATTTTGCCCGTAACAAGATCAGAGAAATGTAAAAAATTAGACAGAGTTTTAAAAATACCAAATTTAGGAAGTACTGCTTAAATAGATGAGTTTAGGGTTTCAGACATAGCGAATGTATATATACATGTACGTGTACATGTATATGCATGTTTTGAGGCACAGATATGTATTTTTTGATATATATGTATGTTTCAAGATTTTCTTTTACTGTTAGGATGAAATAACTTTTTAGAGTAAATTTATTTAGACATTCATTATTTAATTTCTCAATACTAATAACTTACCTTTTATAGTCCTTAAAGAATAACTAAAAAACTACACAAGAATAGGTTTTTAAAAATGTGAATAGTATTTTTAACTTTTCTAGATGCTGGGGTCTGTAGCACTCGAGGTCTCCAGGAGCTGATAGAGACGTGGTCACTGGAAGTGGAGTGCTCCACAGGCCTCAGAGAATCCAGCAATGAAAGAATGAGACAATCAAACATCAAAGTCTAGATAACTTCCCAACTCTCTGTCTGCTGACTCCACCCCCACAACACACACCTCTTTATGGATGGGTCGGTCTTCCAGCACTGGACGGGTAGTACGGGAACTGGTTTTGATGTTTAAGAAGCTGAAGTAGCTCTATATATGACTGAAAGTTTAATATTCAACATCCCTGCTCTTAAAATACTCCAGCCACGCTGCCACTGAGAATTTCTCATTGGCTACTTGTGTAGGCAGGTCCCTGAGTGGCACAAACTGTTCACTGTCAGCTGCTAACTTAAAGGTAGGCAATTTGAACCCACCCAGCCACACAGCAGAAGAAAGGTCTGGCAATCTGCTTCCATAAAGCTTGCCGTCAAGAAAACCCCATGGAGCTCTGTTCTACTCTGTTACACATGGGGTCATTATGAGTCAGAATTGACTTGAGAGCAACGGTCTTGGTTTTGGTTTTTTTGGTCTGTGTGGGCAGCCTCTAAGATGACCCCAGTGATCCTCCCTACTCAGGTATTCATGTCCTTGTTTAGTGCCCTTCCCTTAATGTGGGTTGGATTCAGTGATTTTCTTCTAGCGAATGGAATGTGGCAGTGGTGATGGAAGGCCACTTACAAGATTAGTTTACAAAACGACTGTGGCTTCTGCCTTGGGTGCTCTCTCTGGCTTGATGTGAAGGAAATGAGATGCCAAGACTCTGTGCTAGGCTGCTTTATGGAGAAGCCTATGGGTAGCTCGCTAGCCCTGAGGACCAGCCCTGACAACAACCATGTGAATGAGCTTGAGTCTTCACATAAGACCTTGGTCCCAGCTGGCAGCTTGACTGCAACCTGGGGAGAGACCTTCAGCCAGAGGCACCAGCCTAAGCGGTGCCCAGAGTCCTGATGCACAGAAACTGAGAGATAACAAATGTTTGTTGTTTTAAGACTCTTAAGTTTTGAGATAACTCGTTATGCAGCAATAACTAATACCATATTTTTACACTAATAATAAGTGTCTTATACATTTTTGTCAACCACGAGATCCCCCCTCCTTTTCTTAAGTGCTCTATGCCGCACGTTACATGTGTGGGCGTGTTATTTACATGCCCGTGTTATTTGCGGAAAAACTATAGTATATCGTCTTTGTTCTGCTTCAGGCTTCCATCTTTTTTAGCCCTCCTCTCACTTCCTACTTCCGGCCTTCCTCTCTCACTGCCAGTCCCTGCCCCACATTCTTCACTCCTTCTGCAGAGCAGTTTAAAACTCCCTTGGTTTTGCAGGCTGCTTTAGGCCATGCCCTCAGAGCTTGTCCTTCTTAACCTTAAGTGGCCGAAAAAGAACTAAAAAAAAAAGTCTTCAGCCTAAGAGGAACTCTAGTGTTAGCTGTTAAAAGAACATTTTTTTTCAATTTATTTAAGAAACTGTGACTCATCCAAAATAAATAATGTATTAATGATTTCATCAACTTAAAAATACCCTAGCTTTGGTACATTTTATAAAGTTCGGATTAAAAAACCTGGTGATTAAATAATCAATTCCCTGATTACTTACATTTTTTTTTTTTACTTACATTTTTTATAGAAATAAAACAAATTATTTTCAAACATTGTAGTTATTTTTGTCCTAACGTTTTGTTTGGGTTGCTGCTGTATGTGAGTGTAAGTGGGACGTCTCTGAAAACCTCAAGGCTCCCAGCATGTGGGCTCAGCTTCTGCTTATTAGATACCCCAAATCAAATTCCTCGTGTCACCCCTCCTTCACAGCATGCAAATTCCCCCTTTCCCCAAGATTTTGGAGCATTCCCTTTTGTCGCCTTCTCTCTGGACTTCGCCTGCAGGAGCGCCTGGTGGATTCAAACTGCTGACCTTTTGGTTAGCAGCTGAGTCTTAGCCACTGGCGAGCCGCCTGGGCTTCCAGTACAGCATTTAGGGGATAGCAATTATAGTGCTTTATGGTTTTAATTTTTGTAAACTTTGTTTTTATAGAAGAAGCATAAATGTGCTGCAATTCCCAACCAAACTAACTACAAGTGTGGGAACCTGGGCTCATTGGGTTGGCAGGGAATAGCAGCACTATACTCCTGGTGCCAACTTATCCAAATTAGAGCTGAGTGTGGGGAAGAATACAGGCTTTTCCATAAGGCAGCCTTGCATACTGACCCCATGTGTGTCAGAGCAGGACCGTGCTGCATAGTTTTCAATGGCTGATTTCCTTGGAAGTGGATTGTCAGGCCTTTCTTCTATGGTGCCTCTGGGAGGACTCGAACCTCCAAAGTTTTGGTTGACAGCCGGGTGCGTTACCTGCTTACACCACCCAGGGACTCCAAGGTTACAGTGTAACAGCTCATATGTTTATCTGTCATGTACAGTTTCTAAGGGAAGAACAGAGGTAGCAAGAGTAAAAGGGACAGGTGACAAGACTAATATACACCCTAGTGGCTAGTGGTTAAGAGCTATGGCTGCTAACCAAAAGGTCAGCAGCTGGAATTCACCAGGCGCTTTTTGGAAACCTTATGGGGGCAGTTCTACCGTGTCCTAAACGGTCACTATGAGTTGGAATCAACTAGACAGCAACTGGTTTGGCTTTTGGTTTTTTATTATAGCTAATATTTCGTTATAATAGTTTACTTGGTCTTTCTCAAGCTACACTTTGAAATCTTCTGTTCAGCTCTTTTATTTCATCATTGCTTCCATCTGCTTTAGCTACTCTATGTTCAAGATCAAGTTTCAGAGTCTCTTCTGAATCCACTTTGGTCTTTTCTTTCTTTCCTGTCTTTTTAATGACCGTTTGCTTTCTTCATGTATGATGTCCTTGATGTCATTCCACAACTCTTCTGGTCTTTGGTCATTAGTGTTCAGTGCATCAAATCTGTTCTTGAGATGGTATCTAAATTCAGGTGGGATATACTTAATGTCATGTTTTGGCTCTCGTGGACTTGGTCTAATTTTTTTCAGCTTCAACTTGAACTCAAATATGAGCAATTGATGGTCTGTTCTGCAGTTGGTCCCTGGCCTTATTCTCACTGACGATACTGAGTTTCTCCACCATCTCTTTCCACACATGTAATCTATTTGACCCCGTATTTTCCATCCGTTGAGGTCCATGTGCATAGTTACTGTCTGTGTTGTTGAAAAAAGGTATTTGCAATGAATAAGTCATTAGTCTTGCAAAATTCTATTACTCGATCTCCGGCATTGTTCCTATTATCAAGGCCATATTTTCCATCTTCTTTGTTTCCAACTTTTGCATTTCAGTCACTAGTAATTATCAATGCATCTTGCTTGCATGTTTGATCAATTTCAGACTGCAGAAGTTGATAAAAGTCTTCTATTTCCTTATCTTTATCTTTGGCATTACCGGTTAGTGCATCGATTTGAATAATAGTCTCATTAAGTGGTTTTCCTTGTAGACATATGGATATTATCCTATTACTGACAGTGTCGTACTTCAGGATAGATCTTTTGGATGATGTTCTTTTTGACAATGAATGCAATACCATTCCTCTTCAATTTGTCATTCCCGGCATAGTAGACCATATGACCACCTGATTCAAAATGGCCAATACCAGTCAATTTCACCTCACTAATTTTTTTTTTTAATGCCTAGAATATCGAATCTTCATGTGATCCATTTCATTTTTGACAACTTCCAATTTTTCTAGATTCATACTTCATACATTCCATGTTCCAATTATTAATGGGTGTTTGCAGCTGTTTCTTCTCATTTTGAGTGGTGACACCTTAGAAAATGAAGGTCCTGAAAGCTTTACTCCATCCATGTCAGTAAGGTCAGCTCTACTTTGAGGAGGCAGCTCTTCCCCAGTTGTATTTTGAGTGCCTTCCAACCTTAAGGTTTCCTCTCTCCTGTATCAGATAATGTTCTACTGCTATTCATAAGGTTTTCACTGGTGATTTTTTCAGAAGTAGGCCATCATAGGTCCTTCTTCCTAGTCTTAGTCTGAAAGCTCCAATGAAACCTGTCCACCATGGGTGACCCTGCTGGTGTTTGGAATATTGGTGGCATAGCTTCCAGTGTCACAGCAACATGCAAGCCACCACAGTATGGTGAACTGACAGACAATAAAGTATTACAATGAAATACTTTATTCATTGTGTGTGAAAACCTGGAGTTAGAAAACCAAAAAGGAAGAACATGCTTGGCATATCTCAAGCTGAAAGAACTGAAGGAAAAATGGGCAAAATATAGAAGGATTCGGAAAGCATCAAAAAAAGATGGAAGGTATACACAAAGTCATGTACCAAGAAGAATTGGTTGATGTTCAATCATTTCAGGAGGTAGCATATAATCAAGAACTAGTGGTACCGAAGGAAGAAGTCCAAGCTGCACTGCAGGCAGTGGTGGAAAACAAGTCTCCAGGAACTGATGAAATACCAATTGAGATATTTCAGTAAATGGATGCAGCACTGGAGGTGCTCACTTGTCTATGCCAAGAAATTTGGAAGATAGCTACCTGGCCGACTGACTGGAAGAGATCCATATTCCTGCCCATTCCAAAGAAAGGTGATCCAACAGAAAGCAGAAATTATCAAACAATATCATTAATATCACACACGAGTAATATTTTGTTGAAGATAATTAGAAAATGGTTGCAGCAGTGCATAGACAGGGAAATGCCAGAAATTGAAGCCAGATTCAGAAGAGGACATGGAACCAGGGATATCATTGCTGATGTCAGATGCTGGCTGACAGCAAAGAATACCAGAAAGATGTTTACTTGTGTTTTATTGACTATGAAAAGGCATTCAATTGTGTGGGTCATAACAAATTATAGATAACTTTGAGAAGAATGGGAATTCCAGAACACGTAATTGTGCTCATGCAGAGCCTGCACATAGACCAAGAGGCAGTTGTTCGAACAGAACAAGGGGATACTGCATGGTTTAAAATCAGGAAAGGTATGTGTCAGGGCTGTATCCTTTCATTATACGTATTCAATCTGTATGCTGAGCAAATAATCCAAGAAGCTGGACTATATTAAGAAGAATGTGGCATCAGGATTGGAGGAAGACTGATTAACAACTGTGATATGCAGATGACACAACCTTACTTGCTGGAAGCATAAGAAAACAAAAATCCTTGCAACTGGACCAATAAGCAACACTATGATAAATAGAGAAAATGTTAAAGTTGTCAAAGGTTTCATTTTACTTGGATTCACAATCAACACCCAAGGAAGCAGCAGTCAAGAATCAAATGACATATTACATTGAGCAAATCTCTGGCAAAAGACCTCTTTAAAGTGTTGAAAAGCAAAGATGTCACTTTGAGGACTAAGGTACACCTGACCCGAGCTGTGATATTTTCAATCACCTCACATGTATTCAAAAATTGGACAATGAGTAAAGAAGACCTAAGAAGAATTGATGCCTTTGAATTATGGTGTTGGTGAAGAATATTGAATATACCATGGACTGCCAGAAGACTGAACAAATCTGTCTTGGAAGAAGTACAGCCAGAATGCTCTTTAGGAAGGAGAATGGTGAGACTTCATCTCATGTAACTTTGGACATGTTATCAGGAGGGACCAGTCGCTGGAGAAGGACATCATGCTTGGTAAGGTAGAGGGCCAGCAAAAATGAGGAAGACCCATGACGGGATGGATTGACAAGGTGGCTGCATCAATGGGTTCGAATAATATAGCAATGATTTTTGAGGATGGCACAGGACCCAGCAGTGTTTCGTTCTGCTGTACACAGGGTCTCTATGAGTTGGAAACGACTTGCTGGCACCTAATAACGACGTAGCTAATATTTATTGAGAACATACTACATGTCAGGTACTTCAATAAGCATTTTATACACATTATCTCATTTTACCCTTTAGGTTGGCACAGTTCTCACTTTACAGATAAACCATTTGTTAGCGTTACACAGAATAGTTGTTCGGATTTGAAGCAAAGTCTCCATTTCAGATTATTTCCGGAAAACAGAGAAGACAGGGAAAGCACATGCAACTTTTTCTTTTTTACATAAATGGAAAGGATTTACTTTTGTTACCTAATACCCAAAGAATGATTTCGTTGTGACATCATCTTGACGGCTATATGGCCATGGTCAGTCACTGCCACATGATAAATGACTTATTTTTTCTTTCTAGTTTCATATGCTCTAGATAATCTGCGTTAGGTAGATAACCTATATAATTTACATAAATGAAATTATGAGAAAAGGTAATTTTATGACCTCCTTTTCAAAAATGTAAAAAAAAAAATCCCTTCTTTAGAGTTTAGGTAAAATGGTGGGTATTTTTAATAATTTATTTTTTGTTGTTTTTGAAAATATACACAGCAAAACATACACCAATTCAACAATTTCTACATGTAAAATTCAATGACATTGATTACATTCTTCAAGTTATGTAACCATTCTCACTCTCCTTTTCTGAATTGTTCATCCACCATTAATATAAATTCACTGCCCCCTAAGATTCCTATCTAACCTTTTGAATTGCTGTTGTCAATTTGATCCCATATGGATAGTTTTTTAAAGAGCACAGTGCTCATGGCAGGCATTCTTTACTAACTAAGCTAAACTATCGTCCGGTTTTAAGAAGACTTAGGGAATAATTTGGTTTAAGTTTTAAGGATTATCCCAGGGCAATAGTTCTGGGGGTTCATCCAGCTTCAATGGCTCCAGAAATTCTGGATTCCATGACAATCTGGTAACCTGTTCTACATTTTCCCCTTTTGTTCAGGATTCATCTATAGAATCTTTGATCAAAATGTTCAGTAATGGTAGCTGGGCACTGTTCAATTCTTCTGGTCTCATGGCAAAGGAGGCGGTTGTTCATGGAGGCAATTAACCACATGTTCCATTTCCTCTTCCTATTCCTGTCTCTCCTTCTTCCTCTGTTACTCCAGATGAATAGAGACCAATTGTTGTACCTTAGAATGACTACTTGGAAGCTTTAACGATGCTAGGCACTACACAACGAATTTGGAGGTAGAAAAGAAGCACAAAAAACAGTATTTGGCCAATTAACTAGAATGTCCCATAAAACCATGACCCTCAACCTTCAAACTAAAATATCAAATCCCATGAGGTTTTTGGTTGTATATAAGCAGCGTTAACAGCTGCTCTTCTTCTTCTTCTTTTTTTTTGCTGTTGTTATATAGAATTATATATCACACAACATTTGGCAATTCAACTTTTTACAGGTGTACAGCTTTGTGACATCAATTACATTAATCTGCTGTGCAACCATTACCCTTGATCGGTGCCAAATTTCCCATCACCGTGAACGGAAACTCAATGCTCCGTAAACAATGACTTTCCCTCCCCCCCCCAACCCCTGTCCCCTGGTAACCACTAATAAACTTTGGTAATAGAGATACGTTTGTGTATTGTCATTTTATACAAATGAGGTCATACAATATTTAAAAAACCAAAAACTAAACCCATGGCCATTGTTGAGTCGATTCCAACTCATAGTGACCTTATAGGACAGAGTAGAACCACCTCATAGAGTTTCCAAGGAGCGCCTGGTGGATTTGAACTGCTGACCTTTTGGTTAGCAGCCATAGCACTTAACTGCTAAGCCACCAGAGTTTCCCATACATACAATATTAGGATGTGCAAATATGGTACTAAAAGGTCTAAAGGAAGAGTCACTGGTACAGAGATGGCAAAGCTTCCCAGTTTGCAACATATGTTCAATAATAGGATATTTGAACATTATTATGTAGTTTCTGCAAATTCTAGCCCAAGTCATCTGGAGATACATATCACTACTCTTTTATAAGAGCTTCTGCTTCGCATCAGTTTTACATCATTAAAATGCATAACTTAATTCTTTCCATTTGTTGGAAAAAGATACTTCTGCAGGGCTACTGCTTGGCCTCCACTGTGGAACTGTTGAAGTTGTTATAACTCTGAAGTAGCTATTAAATTAGCGAAGCAAGATAATAGCGCTGAGTAGCAAATGCTGAGTTTCATCAGAGGAGGCTGCTATTGATTTATAAGTAATAGGGATTTTCTCAACAGAAATATATCTGGTGGCCAAGCGAGACCATTTTTAATCCCTATAATGAGTTCGGTAGCTGTCACAAAATTTTGTGACAATTTAGGCTTAATATTCACCACTTTATTAGCCTATTGTGCAGTGTATACAAATGCCACACCTAGCTAGTTAATATCATCACTTTATTGGTCTTAGTTTTATTTGTCTTTTGTTTTCTCTGTCTTATTTTGTGGCACTACCACACGCTGGAGCCCTGGTGGTGCGGTGGTTAAGAGCTACAGCTGCTAACCAAAGGTCGGCAGTTCACATCCACTAGCTGCTCCTCGGAAACCCTGTGGGGCAGTTCTACTCTGTCCTACAGGGTCGCCATGAGTCGGCAATGGGTTTGGTTTGGTTACCACCCACCAGTGACCCAAACTCAAACACTGGGGTCATCCTTGATTCCTTCCAACGTCCATTTCCATTGCTGTCTCCCCTGATTTACTCCATGCCCTCATCTTCACTTTCCGGAACCCCTTCAACAGCTGCCTGCTGGGGTCCCCTGTCTCCAGGCTTTTCTTCTCAAGCCTGTTCTCCATACAGTCAAGTGTCTACTATTTAAACCCAAGATGAACTAGTCTCTCTGGCCTGATTAAAATCTTTAAGGTCCTCACTGCCTATAGTATACAGTCCAAGCCCCTGACATGGCTTACAGAACCTGTCCAGCTTCATCTCCTATCACATCCTTTTGTCAGGACTCTCCAGCAACACTGACCTCCACCAGCACTGAACTCCTATGTACAGTGCTGTTAGCAGCTGCTTCTTCCTTCTGAGCCTTTTGTTTGAACTGTCTCCTTTACCCCCAAATGCCTGCACTTCTCACCCATCCTCCAGCTCTCCAGTCCTTGCCGCCCTTCATCATTCTTTAAGATTCAGTTCAGATGTTGGTTCCTTAAAGAAACCCCGCCTCACCACTGTGAGCCACCGCCTCCATTGTAGGCCAAGTGGGTGATCCTCCTTTCTGTTCCCACGTCTCCAGGAACAAATTCGGAATTCATGAAATGTACCACCATAACCATCATAGCCCGCACTGCATCTTATTGCAATCCTCTCTTCATGTGTCTGCGTCTGTCTTTAGAAGTTCAGCTCAGTCTTAAAAGTAGGAAAGAAAAGGGTCAGCAACCTAATAGAAAAATATAAAAGAGATATGACTGGGCAGTTCATAGAAAAAAATGCAAATGATCCTTAAACATATGAAAAGATGTTCAGTCTTGCTCATAGTAAGAGAACCATAAATTAGAAATGTACCGTATAACCATTTCTCACCTGTCGGATCACAAAAATCCCAAAGTTTGACAACAGACTCTGTGGGTGAGGCTGTGCAGAAATAGGCACTCTCAGACACCGGTGGTAGGAACGGAAAGCAGTACAATCATTTTTGAGGAGAACTTAGCAATACTGAGGACAATTATGCACGTATGTACCCTGTGACCCAGCAATATCACTTCTAGGAATCTAGCTAAAGATATTCTGCAGAAAGATATGAGGAGTATGCAGAAAGCTACAGTTTGTCACACTTTTTGTAATAGCAAAAGATTGGAAACAATCCAAATAACCACCAATAGAGGACTGGATGTATAAACGATGGTACATCCATACAGTAGACTACCCTTGTAGTACAACAGTTAAGAGCTCAGTTGCTAACTGAAGGGTTGGGGGTTCAAACCTACCCAGCGGCTCCACAGCGTAAAGACCTGGTAATATGCTCCCGTAGAGATTACAGCCTAGGAAACCCTATGGGGCAATTCTACTCTGTCACATGGGGTCCCTGTGAGTTGGAAATTGACTCAATAGCACCTAACAACACACAAAAGAGAAAGACAAAAATCGCTCTATGTTGCTATAGAGTGATCTTCAGATGTATTGTAAACTGAAAAAAAGGAAGGTGAAAAAAAGTATGTTCAGCCTGCTACTGTTTCTCTAAGAAAGGAGAACACATGATTATATATACATATTTATTTTTAAAAAAGGTTTTCTATAAGGAAAAGGAGGGGACAGGATGGAGGTGACAAGGATGAAATCCAGATGTCTCTGAATGTCCCTTATCTTAAGGGCTTTACTATGGAACCATGTAAATATTTTGCTTAACTATAAAACATATTTTTTAAAAATACCTCTAAAGAATGAAAATGAAGAAAACAAATGGACCTAAATATGTATAATCTCACAGAAAATAAGTAACTCTGGTTTTTCTCCTCTTCTCCCTTTTCTCAAGCCTTTTGTCATCAGAATTGCTGATGGAGCCCTGGTGGTGCAATTGTTAAGTGCTGGCTGATAACCAAAAGGTTGGCGGTTGGAAGCCATCCAGTGACACAGCAGGAGAAAACACTTGGCAACCTGCTTCTGTAAGGATTACAGCCTAGTATGCCCTGTGGGGCAGTTCTACTCTGTCACGTAAGGTCGCCGCCATGAGTTAGAATTGATTCGATGGCACACAGCAACAACAAGCCCACAATAGATTGCCAAGTTTTTAGCAGCCTCCAAGGCAAAGCAGAAGCCCACATTTGCCATGGTGGCTTAAGAGGGCGAATTAGGTCAAAAGCCACAGTTTCCTTTACTTTCAGCCTAAGTTACTGAAGAATTACCTTCCCTCATTAAAGTGCCTCCTTCCTTTCTCTTCTCAGGCTCACTAAAATCCATTAGGGCAAACACATGTGACATGCCCTCATGAGTTTCAAACTTGAGTGACTTGGAAAATGTTACTTTCAATGGCACAGATAGGGACTTTTTCGAGGAGGGAAGCTTTTAGATGGAATAGGAAGCCCTTTCTGGGTTTGACTCTAGCAACCAGTCCTAGGTAACCTCAGTAAGAGTAGAAATCTTCAGAAACTACAGAGGGCCAGGATGGAGGTAAAGAAGAGTGCAACGCAGGTCAGGACCACAGAAAATGACACCAGAGAGGATCATTAACAGCACAGACAGACTCTGGTTGCCCACACTGTGGAAACAGAATCTTTTCTGCTGACAAGGGCTGAGTGCTTCAGATGAGAAGCACTCCGGTATAATACATTTTTATACATTTTTGCTTATATATCTATGCTGTCTTGATGTCGCAGGTCATGTTCTCTGGAAGTGGGGGGCATGATGGTTATTTGGAAGTAACAGCTATGAAGAGAAAGGGGAGGAAGCAGGACTGGGCAGAAGAAGAAGGTGACCTGTGATGAGGGTCCACAAAACCTTGGTCAACACAGTGAAGAGACGTGTCCCGTGGCAGGCTGAAGCAACTGCCCTTTATGCCCCCACCTTACTCAGTCACCTGATGCAGGGGCCCCAGAAAAGCTTGACTCTGAATGAGGTAGTTTGGTAGCTGAAGCCGACTCTCCTGACAGAACTCCCCACAGCTCAGTGCTTAGTCCTTCCTGAAGGAGGACATGGTGGTGAATCTCTCCGCCTTTCACACCAATAAACCTCTCCATAGTTAGTACAGACTGTTTTTATTTTAATTTCTCTCAACTAACAAAAAGTATTACATTTTTTGAAAAGAACGTCATAGATTTAGTGTTGAAGTAGAAATTACTATTAGAATTTATATTTAATAGCTTGTCAGGTGGTCAATATTACATTTCTGAGCAGGCTAGAATGGACCATTCATTCATTTGTCCATACCACAAACATTTATTAAATGTCTGTCATGTGCCAGGCTCTGGAAATTGAAATATGAATAAAGATGCTTCTCCCGTGAACCTCGGGATTTTAGGTTCTAGTGGGGAGGCAGACAGAATAGATAAATAACAAAGTTTAGTAAGAGTTACAAGTGTAGGTATGGGCAAGATGCTATGGAGGTTAAAGGGACATGAACAAGAAGCCGTCGTCCTAGAAGAGGAGATATGGCCACTGGCACTGGGGGAACAAGGAATACTTGTCAGAGGACAAGAAGTGATGCACAGGAATGTGACCAGATGAACGAATTGCAGGTGTAAAGGATCACAAGGATGAAAGAGCATTGCAATTTTGGAAACCACAAAAAAAACAAAAAAACCCGATATGACCAAAGCACAAATTTTGTTTAAGAAAGTATTAGAATATGTGGCTGGGAAGAAGTATCTCTTCAATTCTTATTCATTGTTTAATGTTATTTTTGACTGGGTTTATCAACCCAATGTTTCTCAAATGTATTCAGCTATGGTTTGTGGTTTTTGTTTGTTTTGTTCTTTTGTGAAACAAACACCTCTCAGCAGAACACTCTTTGGGAAATATTCAAAGGCAGTGGTGACTGAGCCTGTCAAGTTACTAGTTACATAAGCCTGTTATAGATCTCATACCTGAACTGTTCTGTTCTTCCTTGATATTGCCAGGCAAGGAAAAGCTATTGGATGCAATTCCTGGGAGTGCTACAGCTCTGCATGTCTCTTCTTGGGCACCGGAATTCTAAGCTTCGTTAGAAGGAACAACCTGTCTCCTTGTCATAAAGAGTCCTTAGCAACCAACTAGCTCAGGGAGATTATGGATGGCAGATTCTGTGATTCCTTCTGGCACAGATTAACTGGTCTGAGGAAGCCGAGGAGGAAAAGTCAGTGGCACAGTTAAGACCTCACCATGGCATCTGTATCCTACCGAGAACCAATATCTACTACTGTCGGAAAACGAATGATTGTTACAGGTAAATAAAGAGTTCATGTGTGTGATTTACAGGAGATCTAAGCTTTCTTTATACTTCACTTATACTATACTTAGAAACCCTGGTGGTGCAGTGGTTAAGAGCTACAGCTGCTAACCAAAAGGTTGGCAGTTCAGATCCACCAGGTGCTCCTTGGAAACTCTATGGGGCAGTTCTACTCTGTCCTATAGGATCCCTATGAGTTGGAACTGATTTGACAGCATACGACACTGTTATCCGATCACTAACCCTCAGCCGGGGCTTCCATACCTTGTGATGTAACCGATCTACAACACAATTATTACTACATCTGAGCTAAATTTCACAAAGAAATTTTATCTTTCCTTATGTCAATTTTCCCCTTTTTATTCTTGTGGCAAAAGCATACACAGCAAAACATTTGGCACTTCAGCATTTTTTACACATGCAATTCGGTGACATTAATTACATTCCTCATGTTAGGCAACCATCACCAATATTTATTTCCAAAAATTTCCACCTTTGGCAGAAACTAAGTGCCCCTAAGCAGTGGTTCTCCCTTTCCCCCTTGACTTGCCCTGTTGTTGTTGTTGTTGTTAGGTGCCGTTGAGTTGGTTTCGACTTATGGTGGCCCTATAGGACAGAGTAGAACTGTCCTACAGGGTTTCCAAGAAGCAGCTGGTGGATTCAAACTGTTGACCTTTTGGTTAACAGCTGAGCTCTTAACCACTGAGCCACCAACTTGCCCCTGGTAACCACTAAGGAACTCTGGTTTCTATACATATGAACTACCTTTTTTTATTGTCATTAATTTTACGTTTTGTGTGAGGGGAACTACTTTGAAGTTAATAAAACAGTATGCTTTTGATCAGATTTTTATTATTACTGATTCAAGCTTCTTGTATTCTTATAAACTTGACATATTTGGTATAAAAATGTAAGATGCGCATTAAACCCACTAGAACCATTGGTTTGCATTTTGTTCCTTCATGTTGCTTTACATGATTTTGGCGGTATGTGTGCATTGAGGAGCCCTGGTGGCACGGTGGTTAAGCATTCAGCTGTTAACCAAAAGGTTGGCAGTTCAAATCTACCAGGCGCTTTTTGGAAACCCGATGGGAAGTTCTACTCTGTCCTATAGGGTCCCATGAGTCGGAATTGACCCCATGGCAATGGGTTTGTTTATTTGTTTTTTGTTGTGTGAGGAATTATATTAAATCTAATTAAATAGAATATGATTAACTGTGATAAGTCCATATGAGTAACGAAATTTTATCTTTTTCCATTTATATTTTAAATTATGAGTATATTTTACATTGTTACAGAAAAAGAGTCAAATGTATGTTTGTGGTGAGCCTTGGATTTATGTTGCCCTTCATACTACCCGCTCCCCTTCTTGTGCCTCTCTTGACTTTGGAGAAACCATTCCTTCCCCACTCTTAGTCAGATTGCTTAAGGGAACTTGCACTTCGTCCCTGGGTGGGTTAAGAACACGTGGAGCACAAGATCTGGTCTAAGCCAATCAACACCTTTCGTCTGCGCTTCTGAAACAGTGAACACCTGAACAGGATGGCTGATTCCAAATGGGCACATAACTCATGTCATGCCAACCATGGCTAACAGAACTCACATATGAGACTTCTACTCGGTCTCTGGGAAATATGCTGTCTGTCTGCTACTGGACAGTGGTGATTTGAGTCTGCAGCTGCTGAGGACCCATGAGGAGTCTATGTATGAGCTGATCCAGAAGAAGCAGGGCCAAGAAGTACGTCTTGGTGATATCTACTGAGTCTTAAAGCCAGTTATACCCCAAACCAGCTCTATCTCTTGGACTTTTTAAAACAGACTTTATTTTTTAGCACAGTTTTATGTTTACAGAAAAATTCTAAAGATAGTAGAGAGAGTTTTAATGTACCCCCTGTATAATTTCCCCTATTATTAACATATTACTATGGTACAGATGTTACAATTTATGAACCAGCACTGATACATTTTTATTAACTAAAGTCCATAGTTGATTTCTCTTAGTTTTTGCCTGATGTCCTTCTTCTGCTCCAGGATCCCATTCAGGATGCCACAGTACATTTAGTTTATTATGTCTCCTTAGGCTTCTCTTGACTGTGACAATTTCTCAGATTTTTTCTTGTTTTTGATGACCTTGACAGTTTTGAAGCCCCTAAACTTGGATTTGCCTTATGTTTTTCCCAAGATTAGACTGAGGTTGTGGGTTTTGGGATGGAAGATCGCTGAGGTGAAGTGTCATCTTCTTCATATCATATCAAGGGTACGTACTATCAACATGCTTTATGACTTTTGATGTTGACCTTGATCATCTACCTGAAGTAGTGCCTGTCCGCTCTCTCCATTGTAAAGTTATTCTCTCCACCCCGTTTCGTATTATACCCTTAGGAAAGAAGCATCTATGTGCAGCCTACATTTAAGGAGTGGGGGGCAATGCTCCCCCTTCTTTAGCGCAGGGTATCTACATATAGTATTTGAAATTTTTCTGCATGAGCGAGTTGCCTCTTCTTCCCTATTTATTACTTTATTCAATTCTTTTATTTGTATCCTTATGGACTCATGGATGTTTATTTTATACTTTGGGTTAAAATCCAATACTCATTTATTTTGTTGTTCAGATTCTCCTTATTTTGGCCTTTGGGAGCTCTTTTAGTTGGCCCCTGTGCCCCTCTGACATACTCCCATCAACGTGTTTGTGTGTGTGTATGTCTCAGCACTTCTTTCTTTCTGGCGCTACAAGCGGCTCCATGCCCATCTTGTATATTTCCTGCCCCAGTCCTAGAATCAACCATTTCTCCAGGGAGCCCTGGTTCCTTTTATTAGAATTTTTAGAAACCAAGATCTGGGTGCTAGGTGTGCTTGTTGCTCGTGGGGTGTCATTTCTTTTAGGTCCTCTCAGCTGACAGAGCAAAAAAATGTATGTGTGCATACTAGTCTGTGTACACATATCAATAAATATTCTCTGTGTAACTATCTTTATATTAAGCTCAACATGAGTTAGGTCTCCAACTCTAATCTCTTACTACATGGATCACTCTAGTCTTCTCCCCTTGCTTATCCGAAATTTCCACACCAGTAGTAAGAAATCCTGCTCCCGCCATTTACCATCCATTTACCTAAATTTTCAATTCTAGTGTACGTATATAGCAGAATCAGAGTTATTAACCCATACTCCCATGGCAAGCAACTTTATCATCTAGAGCACTGTGCTCATGTGTAGTTTTTTTGTTTTTAATCTTACAGATTCTACTCATTTCCAAAGTTACTTAGGTCAGTACCTGTTTATTTTCTTTGGTGAGATGTCTGTTCCCTTGCTCCTTTTTTGATTTGGTTATTTATTTCCTTATTGTTGGAGTTTTAGTATATTTTAGGAACCCTGGTGGTGCAGTGGTTAAGTGCTTGCTGCTAACCGAAGGTTGGCGGTTCGAACTCACCAGCTGTTCCGCAGGAGAAAGATATGGCAGTCTGCTTCTGTAAAGATTTACGGCCTTGGAAATCCTAGGAGGCACTACTACTCTGTCCTGTAGGATCACCGTGAGTTGGAATCTACTCAGTGGCAATGGGTTTTGTATATGTTATATATAAGTCCTTTATCAGGTAAGTATTTTGTAAACATTTTCTCCCATTCAGCGGCTTGTCTTTTCATTCTTTCAATGGTGTCTTTCACAAAGCAGAAGTTTTTAATTTTAATGAACTCCAACTAATTATTCTTTCATAGATTGTGCTTTTGGTGTTGTATCTAAAAACTCATTGCCAATTCCCAGGTTCTAATCTCCCCCCCCCCTTTTTTTAAAGAAGTTTTATAGTTTTGCACTTTTACGTTTAGGTGTATGATCAATTTTCAGTTCATTTTTATGCTCTCAGACTTTTCATTTCCACCAACCAATACGTTTTCTCTAAACCAGTTTGGAAACCCTGGCGGCGTAGTGGTTAAGTGCTATGGCTGCTAGCCAAAGGATCAGCAGTTCAAATCCGCCAGGCGCTCCTTGGAAACGCTATGGGGCAGTTCTACTCTGTCCTATAGGGTTGCTATGAGTCGGAGTCGATTCGACAGCACTGGGTTTTTACTGGGTAAGCCAGTTTGGGTTAGATTTTCTGTCACTTGCTTCTGTGAAAGTCTTAACTGATATTTAAAATCTCTTCTAATTTTTGTCAGTGTATATTTAGTTTGATGTATTTACATAGTTCAAATTCTTGTTGTATTTGACTTATGGTCTTTCATTGTATTGCTATATAATCACTAGCTTTACCATTCTCTATTTTATGTTTAACTTATTTTCAAATTTTTCCTTTTATAGATAAAGCTACATGAATTCTTTTGCACAAATTTTTTTTTCTGTCTATTATTTTCTTGTGGTATATTTACAAAGAGTGAAATTAGCAGGTAAAAGATATGAGCAGACATACAGCTGTTATTAATGCTATGGGCTTTGGAAGACTGTTTATAATACTATGAGCAATGTAATGTACATGTATTTTCAGCTGTCAATATTTAAAATATTTTTATTTATTTTTAATAATTGAAGAGGTACATGTAAATCCTTTTCTGGGTACAAATTTTATTTTTTATTATAAATATTTTCAATGTAAATCAATGACCCCACATTCAACAATTACCAAGATCTTGCCATATTTGATTTGTGTAACTTATTCTTTCGCCAAAATATTTTAAAGCAAATCCCAGATATCTTATGTTGTTTCACTCCTACATATTTATTGTGGATCTCTAAAGAATATGGACATATTCTTACATAGCCACGTTGTTACAGTCATATTTCACAAAATTAACTATTATCTTTTGGCATCATACAATAATAGTCCATAATAAATTTTCCCTGATGGACTCAAAAATGTATTTTTACAATTGATCGTGATAATAAGGATCCAAACAAGGTCTGCACGTTGCATTGCGCTGTGATACCTCCTTTAGTGTCTTTTGACATGGAGCAATCTTCCCTTCTTTTTTGCCTTGCCACGTATTTGTTGCAGAAACGGGGCCTGTTTTCCAGCAGAAATGTTCAACATTTTAGATTTGTCTATTTCTTCTTTGCCGTGTCATTTAACTTGATCTTCTGTCTTCTGTACTTTCTGTAAATTGAATCTGACTCTAGACGTTTGATCCTATTCAGGTTCAACTCTTAAGGGAAACTGTGTCACTGCTGCTGCTGTAGTCAACACAGAACACAGTCCCTTTGAAGCAGTTCAAATGTAACAATTTCAGTTCTCATAAATTATGTGCTTTGTACCTTTCTGAAGTGTTGGAACTTGGATCCCTTTTCTCTATGTTTGGAACTGTTCTTCGTGTAAAGCCCATGTTCTAAAAATGGTGGTATAAGTGCTGATGTACCCAGACTAGAGGACTCCCTGGATAGTGCAA
This sequence comes from Elephas maximus indicus, assembly GCF_024166365.1. Classification (NCBI taxonomy): domain Eukaryota; kingdom Metazoa; phylum Chordata; class Mammalia; order Proboscidea; family Elephantidae; genus Elephas; species Elephas maximus. Next base: position 20,689,542 of record NC_064831.1, read on the forward strand.
ACAGTTAGGAGCTCAACTACTAACCAAAAGGTTGGCAGTTCAAACTCATGCAGAGGCACCTCAGAAGAAAGGCCTGGCAATCTCCTCTCAAAAGGTCACAACCTTGAAAACTCTATAAAGTACAGCCCTACTCTGAAACGTATAGAGTCTCCATGAGACACTGACTGGTACTGGACTCAGGCTAGTTGAACAGAAAATTGATTTAATCCATACCATATTTCAAATACTGTATAGTTACAATGAAAACATGGAAACATTATTTTGTCACCACTAATAATTAATGTAAAAACAATAAAAAGTCATGGGAAACCATTTTTAAAAATTACTTTGAATGCTGGCATGTAAGGAAAAACTAATCAGATTACAGGAGGGCACTAAAACAGCTGAGAAATTTGGGGTAATTCTGAGGATGATTTTGTAGCACTTTAAAAACTTTCATAGGATGCTTTTTAAAAAAAATTTTACTGTGCTTTAAGTGAAAGTTTATAAATCAAGTCAAAATTTGTATACGCCTTGCTATGTACTCCTAATTGGTCTCCCCCTAATGAGACAGCACACTCCTTCCCTCCACTCTCTCTTTTCATGTCCATTCTGGCAGCTTCTGACTCCCTCTGCCCTCTCATCTCCCCTCCAGACAGGAGCTGCCCACATAGTCTCATGTGTCTACTTGATCCAAGAAGCTCACTCTTCATCAGCATCATTTTCTATCTTACAGTCCAGTCCAATCCCTGTCTGAAGAGTTGGCTTTAGGAACGGTTCCTGTCTTGGGCTAACAGAAGGTCTGGGGACCATGACCCCTGGGGTCCTTCTAGTCTCAGACCATTAAGTCTGGTCTTTTTATGAGAACTTGGGGTCTGCATCCCACTGTTCTCCTGCTCCCTCAGGGGTTCTCTGTTTTGTTTCCTGTGCAGGCAATCATCGGTTGTAGCCGGGCACCATCTAGTTCTTATTGGTCTCAGGCTGATGTAGTCTCTGGTTTATGTAGCCCTTTCTGTCTCTTGGGCTCATAATTACCTTGTGTCCTTGGTGTTCTTCATTCGCCTTTGGTCCGGGTGGGTTGAGACCAATTAATGCATCTTAAATGGCTGTTTGCTAGGGTTTAAGACCCCAGACGCCACTCTCCAAAGTGGGATGCAGAATGTTTTCTTAAAAGATTTTATTAAGACAATTGACTCACATGTCCCCTGAAACCATGGTCCCTGGTCCCCAAAACCCACCCCTGCTACGCTGGCCTTCAAAGTGTTCAGTTTATTCAGGAAACTTCTTTGCTTTTGGTTTAGTCCAGTTGTCCTGACCTTTCCTGTACTGTATGTTGCCTTTACCTAAAATAGTTCTTATCTACTAATTAGTGAAAACCCCTCTCCCTCCCTCCCTACCTCCTCCCTCTTGTAACCATCAAAGAATATTTTCTTCTCTGTTTAAACTATTTCTTGAGTTCTTATAATAGAGGTCTTATACAATATTTGTCCTTTTGCACCCAACTAATTTCACTCAGCATAATGACTTCCAGATTCCTCCATGTTTCACGGATTCATCGTTGTTCTTTATCAATGCGTTTTTTTTTTTAATATTCCATTGTGTGAATATACCGTAACTTATTTATGTGTTCATGCATTGTTGGGCACCTGGGTTGCTTCCACCTTTTCACTATTGTAAACAATGCTGCAATGAACATGGCTGTGCATATATCTGTTCATGTAAAGGCTCTTATTTCTCTAGGATATATTGCAAAGAGTGGGACTGCTGGATCGTATGGTAGTTTTATTACTAGCTTTTTAAGGAAGCACCAGATCAATTCCTAAAATGGTTGTACCATTTTACATTCCGACTAGCAGTGTATAAGTGTTTCAGTCTCTCCACAACCTCTCCAATATTTATTATTTTGTTTTTTGGATTAATGCCAGCCTTGTTGGAGTGAGATGGAATCTCATGGTAGTTTCGATCTCTGTTAGCTACCTGAATGTTTTCTTTAGTGAAGTGCCTGTTCATATCCTTTGCCCATTTTTTAATTGGGTTCTTTGTCCTTTTTCAGTTGAGTTTTTGCAGTATCATGTAGATTTTAGAGATTAGGTGCTGATCAGAAATGTCATAGCTAGAAACTTTTTCCCAGTCTGCAGGTAGTCTTTTTACTCATTTGGTGAAGTCTTTGGAGGAGCATAGGTGTTTGATTTTTAGGAGCTCCCAGTTATCTAGTTTCTGTTCTGCAACATTAATAATGTTTTGTGTACTGTTTATGCCATGTATGAGGGCTCCTAGCATCATCCCTGTTTTTTCTTCCTGCTGATCTTTATTGCTTTAGATTTTATATGTAGGTCTTTGATCCATTTTGAGTTAGTTTTTGTGCATGGTGTGAGGTATGGGTCTTGTTTCATTTCTTGGCAGATGAATATCCAGTTTCGCCAGCACCATTTGGTAAACAGACTGTCTTTTCCCAATTTAACTGACTTTGGGCCTTTGTCAAATATCAGCTGCTCATATGCAGATGGATTTATGTCTGGATTCTCAATTCTTTTCCATTGGTCTATGTATCTGTTGTCTTACCAATACCAGGCTGTTTTGACTAATGTGGTGGTATAATAGGTTCTCAAATCAGGTAGAACAAGGCCTCCCACTTTGTTCTTCTTTTTCAGTAACATTTTAATTATCCAGGGCCTCTTTTCCTTCCATATGAAGTTGGTGATTTGTTTCTCCATTTCATTAAAAGTGTCATTAGAATTTGGATCAGAATTTCGTTGTATCTATAGATTGCTTCTGGTAGAATAGACATTTTTACAATGTTAAGTCTTCCTATCCATGAGCAAGGTATGTTTTTTTCACTTACGTGGGTCTCTTTTGGTTTCTTACAGTAGGGTCTTGTAGTGTTCTTTGTGTAGGTCTTTTACATCTCTGGTAAGATTTATTCCTAAGTATTTTATCTTTCTGGGCGGTACTGAAAATGGCATTGATTTGGTGATTTCCTCTTCCATGTTCTTTTTGTTGGTGTAGAGGAATCCAACTGATTTTTGTATGTTTATCTTGTATCCCGATACTCTGCTGAACTCTTCTGCTAGTTTCAGTAGTTTTCTTGAGGATTCCTTAGGGTTTTCTGTGTATAAGATCATGCCATCTGCAAATAGAGATACTTTGACTTCTTCCTTGCCAGTCTGGATGCCCTTTATTTCTTTATCTAGCCTAGTTGCTCTGGCTAGGACCTCCAGCACAATGCTGAATAAGAGTGGTAATAAAGGGTATCCTTGTCAGGTTCCGGATCTCAAGGGGAATGCTTTCAGACTCTCTCCATTTAGGGTGATGTTGGCTGTTGGCTTTGTATAAATGCCCTTTATTATGGTGATGAATTTTCCTTCTATTCCTATTTTGCTGAGAGTTTTTATCATGAATGGGCATTGGACTTTGTCAAATGCCTTTTCTGCATCAATTGATAGAATTATGTGGTTCTTGTCTTTTATTTATATGATGGATTACATTAATTGTCTTTCTAATGCTGAACCATCCCTGCATACCTGGTATGAATCCCACTTGGTAGTCACGGTGAATTATTTTTTTGATATGTTGTTGAATTCTATTGGCTAGAATTTTGTTGAGGATTTTTGCATCTAAGTTCATGAAGGATGTAGGTCTGTAATTTTCTCTTTTTTGTGGTGTCTTTTTTTTTTTTTTTTTTTACCTGATTTTGGTATCAGAGATATGTTCGCTTCATAGAATGAGTTTGGGAGTATTCCGCCCTTTTCTATGCTCTGAAATACCTTCAGTAGTAGTAGTGTTAACTCTTCTTTGAAAGTTTGGTAGAACTCTGTAGTGAAGCTGTCCGGGCCAGGGCTTTTTTTTGTTGGGAGGTTTTTGATTAGCTTTTCAATCTCTTCTTTGTTATGGGTCTATTTAGTTGTTCTACCTCTGTTTTTGGGTTTACCTCTGTTTGTGTTAGTTTAGGTAGGTAGTGTATTTCTAGAAGTTCATCCATTTCTTCCGTGTTTTCAAATTTATTAGAGTACAATTTTTCATAGTAATCTGATATGATTCTTTTAATTTCAGTTGGGTCTGTCGTAATATCACCGATATCATTTCTTGTTCAGGTAGGTTACTTCCTCTCCTGTTTTTCCTTTGGCAGTTTGGCCAGTGGTTTATTGATTTTGTTAATTTTTTCAACAAACCATCTTTTGGTCTTGTTAACTGTTTCAATTGTTTTTCTGTTTTCTATTTCATTTAATTCTGCTCTAATTTTTATTATTTGCTTTCTTCTGGTGTCTGAGGTTTTCTTTTGTTGCTCTCTTTCTATTTGTTCAAGTTGTAGGGATAATTCTTTGATTTTGGCCCTTTCTTCTTTTTGGATGTGTGCATTTATTGCTTTCACTGTGTCCCAAAAGTTCTGATAGAAAGTGTTTTCATTCTCATTGGATTCTCTGAATTTCTTTATTCCATCCTTGACGTCTTCTATGACCCAGTTGTTTTTGAGCAGGTTATTTTTCAGTTTCCAAGTGTTTGATTCCTTTTCTCTGCTTTTTCTGTTATTGATTTCTACTTTCATGGCCTTATGGTCAAAGAAGATGGTTTGTAATATTTTGATGTTTTGGGTTTTGCTAAGGCTTGCTTTATGACCTAACATGTGATCCATTTTAGAAAATGTTCCATGTGCGTTGGAAAAGAAAGTATACTTGACTGCTGTTGGGTGGACTGTTCTGTACATGCCTATGAGGTCAAGTAGATTGATTGTAGCATTTAGGTCTTCCATGTCTTTATTAAGGTTCTTTCTGGATGTCCTGTCTTTCACTGAAACGGTGTGTTGAAATCTCCTACTGTAATTGTGGAGCTGTCTATCTCTCTTTTCAATGCTGTTAGAGTTTGTTTTACGTATCTTGCAGCCCTGTCATTGGGTGCATAAACATTTAATATGGTTATATTCTCCTGGTATATTGTTTCTTTAATCATTATATAGTGTCGTTCCTTATCCTTTGTGGTGTATTTAACCTTAAAGTCTATTTTGTCAGAAATTAATATTGCCACTCCTGCTCATTTTTGATTGTTGTTTGCTTGTTATATTTTTTTCCATCCTTCGAGTTTTAGTTTATTTGTGTCTCTAATTCCAAGATGTGTCTCTCATAGGCAGCGTATAGACAGATCGTGTTTTTTTAATCCATTCTGCCACTCTCTATCTCTTTATTGGTACGTTTAGTACATTCATATTCAGCACAATTATGGATAGGTATGAGTTTAGTGCTATCATTTTGATGTCTTTTTTATGTGTGTGTTGACAGTTTCTTTTTCCCACTTAATTTTTTTGCTGAGTAGTTTATCTTTATATATTGTCTTTTCCTCTTATTAGTTGTTGTTGATTTTGTTTCTACTGAGTCTCTATTTTTTTCTTGTATTTTACTTTGATGAATAGGATTGTTAGTCTCCTTTGTGGTTACCTTAATATTTACCCCTCTTTTTCTAAGTTTAAATCTAACCTTTATTTCTTTATATCACCTTGTCTTCCTCTCCATATGAAAGACCTATGACTACATTTCTTTTTTTTTTTTTATTAACTTTTATTAAGCTTCAAGTGAACGTTTACAAATCCAATCAGTCTGTCACATATAAGTTAACATACATCTTACTCCGTACTCCCACCTGCTCTTCCCCTATTGAGTCAGCCCTTTCAGTCTCTCCTTTCGTGACAATTTTGCCAGCTTCCCTCTCTCTCTATCCTCCCATCCCCCCTCCAGACAAGAGCTGCCAACACACTTTCAAGTGTCCACCTGATATAATTAGCTCACTCTTCATCAGCATCTCTCTCCCACCCGCTGACCAGTCCCTTTCATGTCTGATGAGTTGTCTTCGGGGATGGTTCCTGTCCTGTGCCCACAGAAGGTCTGGGGAGCATGGCCGCCGGGATTCAGCCAGTCTCAGTCAGACCATTAAGTATGGTCTTTTTATGAGAATTTGGGGTCTGCATCCCACTGATCTCCTGTTCCCTCAGGAGTTCTCTGTTGTGCTCCCTGTCAGGGCAGTCATCGATTGTGGCTGGGCACCAACTAGTTCTTCTGGTCTCAGGATGATGTAGGTCTCTGGTTCATGTGGTCCTTTCTGTCTCTTGGGCTCCTAGTTGTCGTGTGACCTTGGTGTTCTTCATTTTCCTTTGCTCCAGGTGGGTTGAGACCAATTGATGCATCTTAGATGGCTGCTTGTTAGCATTTAAGACCCCAGACGCCACAGTTCAAAGTGGGATGCAGAATGTTTTCATAATAGAATTATTTTGCCAATTGACTTAGAAGTCCCCTCAAACCATGTTCCCCAGACCCCCGCCCCTGCTTCGCTGACCTTTGAAGCATTCATTTTATCCCGGAAACTTCTTTGCTTTTGGTCCAGTCCAATTGAGCTGACCTTCCATGTATTGAGTGTTGTCTTTCCCTTGACCCAAAGCAGTTCTTATCTACTGATTAATCAATAAAAAACCCTCTCCCACCCTCCCGCCCTCCCCCCTTCGTAACCACAAAAGTATGTGTTCTTCTCAGTTTTTACTATTTCTCAAGATCTTACAATAGTGGTCTTATACAATATTTGTCCTTTTGCCTCTGACTCATTTCGCTCAGCATAATGCCTTCCAGGTTCCTCCATGTTATGAAATGTTTCACAGATTTGTCACTGTTCTTTATTGATGCGTAGTATTCCATTGTGTGAATATACCACAATTTATTTACCCATTCATCCGTTGTTGGACACCTTGGTTGCTTCCAGCTTTTTGCTATTGTAAACAGAGCTGCAATAAACATGGGTGTGCATATATCTGTTTGTGTGAAGGCTCTTGTATCTCTAGGGTATATTCCGAGGAGTGGGATTTCTGGGTTGTATGGTAGTTCTATTTCTCACTGTTTAAGATAACGCCAGATAGATTTCCAAAGTGGTTGTACCATTTTACATTCCCACCAGCAGTGTATAAGAGTTCCAATCTCTCCGCAGCCTCTCCAACATTTATTACTTTGTGTTTTTTGGATTAATGCCAGCCTTGTTGGTGTGAGATGGAATCTCATTGTCATTTTAATTTGCATTTCTCTACTGGCTAATGATCGGGAGCATTTTCTCCTGTATCTGTTGGCTGCCTGAATATCTTCTTTAGTGAAATGTGTGTTCATATCCTTTGCCCACTTCTTGATTGGGTTGTTTGTCTTTTTGTGGTTGAGTTTTGACAGAATCATATAGATTTTAGAGATCAGGCGCTGGTCAGAGATGTCATAGCTGAAAATTCTTTCCCAGTCCGTAGTTGGTCTTTTTACTCTTTTGGTGAAGTCTTTAGATGAGCATAGATATTTGATTTTTAGGAGCTCCCAGTTATCGGGTTTCTCTTCATCATTTTTGGTAATGTTTTGTATTCTGTTTATGCCTTGTATTAGGGCTCCTAGGGTTGTCCCTATTTTTTCTTCCATGATCTTTATCGTTTTAGTCTTTATGTTTAGGTCTTTGATCCACTTGCAGTTAGTTTTTGTGCATGGTGTGAGGTATGGGTCCTGTTTCATTCTTTTGCAAATGGATATCCAGTTATGCCAGCACCATTTGTTAAAAAGACTATCTTTTCCCCAATTGACTGACACTGGTCCTTTGTGAAATATCAGCTGCTCATACGTGGATGGATTTATATCTGGGTTCTCAATTCTATTCCATTGGTCTATGTGCCTGTTGTTGTACCAGTACCAGGCTGTTTTGACTACTGTAGCTGTATAATAGGTTCTGAAATCAGATAGAGTGAGGCCTCCCACTTTCTTCTTCTTTTTCAGTAATGCTTTGCTTATCCGGGGCTTCTTTCCCTTCCATATGAAATTAGTGATTTGTTTCTCTATCCCCTTAAAATATGACATTGGAATTTGGATCGGAAGTGCGTTATATGTATAGGTGGCTTTTGGTAGAATAGACATTTTTACTATGTTAAGTCTTCCTATCCATGAGCAAGGTATGTTTTTCCACTTAAGTATGTCCTTTTGAATTTCTTGTAGTAGAGCTTTGTAGTTTTCTTTGTATAGGTCTTTTACATCCTTGGTAAGATTTATTCCTAAGTATTTTATCTTCTTGGGGGCTACTGTGAATGGTATTGATTTGGTTATTTCCTCTTCGGTGTTCTTTTTGTTGATGTAGAGGAATCCAAATGATTTTTATATGTTTATTTTATAACCTGAGACTCTGCCAAACTCTTCTATTAGTTTCAGTAGTTTTCTGGAGGATTCCTTAGGGTTTTCTGTGTATAAGATCATGTCATCTGCAAAAAGTGATAACTTTACTTCTTCCTTGCCAATCCAGATACCCTTTATTTCTTTGTCTAGCCTAATTGCCCTGGCTAGGACTTCCAGCACGATGTTCAATAAGAGCAGTGATAAAGGGCATCCTTGTCTGGTTCCTGTTCTCAAGGGAAATGCTTTCAGGTTCTCTCCATTTAGAGTGATATTGGCTGTTGGCTTTGCATAGATGCCCTTTATTATGTTGAGGAATTTTCCTTCAATTCCTATTTTGGTAAGAGTTTTTATCATGAATGGGTGTTGGACTTTGTCAAATGCCTTTTCTGCATCAATTGATAAGATCATGTGGTTTTTATCTTTTGTTTTATTTATGTGATGGATTACATTAATGGTTTTTCTGATATTAAACCAGCCTTGCTTACCTGGTATAAATCCCACTTGATCATGGTGAATTATTTTTTTGATGTGTTGTTGGATTCTATTGGCTAGAATTTTGTTGAGGATTTTTGCATCTATGTTCATGAGGGATATAGGTCTGTAATTTTCTTTTTTTGTAATGTCTTTACCTGGTTTTGGTATCAGGGAGATGGTGGCTTCATAGAATGAGTTGGGTAGTATTCCGTGATTTTCTATGCTTTGAAATACCTTTAGTAATAGTGGTGTTAACTCTTCTCTGAAAGTTTGGTAGAACTCTGCAGTGAAGCCGTCCGGGCCAGGGCTTTTTTTCGTTGGAAGTTATTTGATTACCGTTTCAATCTCTTTTTTTGTTATTGGTCTATTTAGTTGTTCTACTTCTGAATGTGTTAGTTTAGGTAGGTAGTGTTTTTCCAAGAATTCATCCATTTCTTCTAGGTTTTCAAATTTGTTAGAGTACAATTTTTCGTAGTAATCTGAAATGATTCTTTTAATTGCATTTGGTTCTGTTGTGATGTGGTCCTTCTCGTTTCTTATTCGGGTTATTTGTTTCCTTTCCTGTATTTCTTTAGTCAGTCTAGCCAATGGTTTATCAATTTTGTTATTTTTTTCGAAGAACCAGCTTTTGGCCTTGTTAATTCTTTCAATTGTTTTTCTGTTCTCTAATTCATTTAGTTCAGCTCTAATTTTTGTTATTTGTTTTCTTCTGGTGCCTGATGGATCCTTTTGTTCCTCACTCTCTATTTGTTCAAGTTGTCGGGACAGTTCTCTGATTTTGGCTCTTTCTTCTTTTTGTATGTGTACATTTATCGATATAAATTGGCCTCTGAGCACTGCTTTTGCTGTGTCCCAGAGGTTTTGATAGGAAGTATTTTCATTCTCGTTGCATTGTATGAATTTCCTTATTCCCTCCTTGATGTCTTCTATAACCCAGTCTTTTTTCAGGAGGGTATTGTTCATTTTCCAAGTATTTGATTTCTTTTCCCTAGTTTTTCTGTTATTGATTTCTAGTTTTATTGCCTTGTGGTCTGAGACGATGCTTTGTAATATTTCGATGTTTTGGACTCTGCAAAGGTTTGTTTTATGACCTAATATGTGGTCTATTCTAGAGAATATTCCACGTGCGCTAGAAAAAAAAGTATACTTGGCAGCAGTTGGGTGGAGAGTTCTGTATAAGTCAATGAGGTCAAGTTGATTGACTGTTGTAAGTAGGTCTTCCGTGTCTCTATTGAGCTTCTTACTGGATGTCCCGTCCTTCTCCGAAAGCGGTGTGTTGAAGTCTCCTACTATAATTGTGGAGGTGCCTATCTCACTTTTCAATTCTGTTAAAATTTGATTTATGTATCTTGCAGCCCTGTCATTAGGTGCATAAATATTTAATATGGTTATGTCTTCCTGATCAATTGTCCCTTTTATCATTATATAGTGTCCTTCTTTATCCTTTGTGGTGGATTTAAGTCTAAAGTCTATTTTGTCAGAAATTAATATTGCTACTCCTCTTCTTTTTTGCTTATTGTTTGCTTGATATATTTTTTTCCATCCTTTGAGTTTTAGTTTGTTTGTGTCTCTAAGTCTAAGGTGTGTCTCTTGTAGGCAGCATATAGATGGATCGTGTTTCTTTATCCAGTCCGTGACTCTCTGTCTCTTTATTGGTGCATTTAGTCCATTTACATTCAGTGTAATTATAGCTAAATAAGTTTTTAGTGTTGTCATTTTGATGCCTTTTCATGTGTGTTGTTGGCAATTTCATTTTTCCACATACTTTTTTGTGCTGAGGCGTTTTTCTTAGTAAATTGTGAGATCCTCATTTTCATCGTGTTTGACTTTATGTTTCTTGAGTCGTTACGTTTTTCTTGGCTTTTATCTTGAGTTATGGAGTTGTTTTACCTTTTTGTGCTTACCTTATTATTTACCCCTATTAAAAACCTAACTTGTATCATTCTATATCGCCTTGTATCACTCTCCATCTGGCAGTTCAATGCCTCCTGTATTTAGTCCCTCTTTTTGATTATTGTGATCTTTTACCTATTGACTTCCATGATTCCCTGTTATGTGTATTATTATTATTTTTTAATTAATCTTAATTTGTTTGTTTTTGTGATTTCCCTATTTGAGTTGATATCAGGACATTCTGTTTTGTGACCTTGTATTGTGCTGGTATCTGGTATTATTGGTTTTCTGACCAAACAATATCCTTTAGTATTTCTTGTAGCTTTGGTTTGGTTTTTGCAAATTCTCTAAACTTGTGTTTATCTGTAAATATCTTAATTTCACCTTCATATTTCAGAGAGAGTTTTGCTGGATATATGATCCTTGGCTGTCAGTTTTTCTCCTTCAGTGCTCTGTATATGTCGTCCCATTCCCTTCTTGCCTGCATGGTTTCTGCTGAGTAGTCTGACCTTATTCTTGTTGATTCTCGCTTGAAGGAAACCTTTCTTTTCTCCCTGGCTGCTTTTAAAATTTTCTGTTTATCTTTTGTTTTGGCGAGTTTGATGACAATATGTCTTGGTGTTTTTCTTTTTGGATCAATCTTAAATGGGGTTCGATGAGCATCTTGGATAGATATCCTTTTGTCTTTCATGATGTCAGGGAAGTTTTGTGTCAGGAGTTCTTCAACTATTTTCTCTGTGTTTTCTGTCCCCTCTCCCTGTTCTGGGACTCCAATCACCCACAAGTTATCCTTCTTGATAGCGTTCCACATGATTCTCAGGGTTTCTTCATTTGTTTGAATTCTTTTATCTGATTTTTTTCAGCTATGTTGGTGTTGATTCCCTGGTCCTCCAGATGTCCCAGTCTGCATTCTAATTGCTCGAGTCTGCTCCTCTGACTTCCTATTGCGTTGTCTAATTCTGTAATTTTATTGTTAATCTTTTGGATTTCTACATGTTGTCTCTCTATGGATTCTTGCAACTTATTGATTTTTCCACTATGTTCTTGAATAATCTTTTTGAGTTGTTCAACAGTTTTATCGGTGTGTTCCTTGGCTTTTTCTGCAGTTTGCCTTATTTTGTTTCTGATATCTTTAAGCATTCTGTAAATTAGTTTTTTATATTCTGTATCTGATAATTCCAGGATTGTATCTTCATTTGGGAAAGATTTTGATTCTTTTGTTTGGGGGGTTGTAGAAGCTGTCATGGTCTGCTTCTTTATGTGGTTTGATATGGACTGCTGTCTCCAAGCCATCACTGGGAAACTAGTTTTTCCAGAAAATCCGCTAAAAAAAAAAAAATGCAGTCAGATCCCTATCAGAGCTCTCCCTCTGGCTCAGGCTATTCGGATGTTAATGAAGCCGCCTGGGGAGGGTGGGGGAAGGATCAGAGAGATAGGAGAGTAGCACCTCAGAATATAGCCGGAGTTGCTTGTCTTGGAATGACTATTATATCTGAGATCTCCACGGGGCGCGTCGCCTATGCGTGCTGGCTGTGTGGAGATTGCCCCCGGGGGGTCTGGCCCGCTAGAGTCACGGTCAGATCCTCCGCTGCCAGCCTGGGACGGTGCACTCCCGACTGCAAAATCAGTCACTGCCTCCCGGGAACTCCCCGTCCCGCCTGCCGCGTCGCCGAACCGCCCCCACGAACTGGCTGTGCTCCCCCCTGGGGTCAGCTCAGGCGAGCAGAGCTGCTCCCCGCGCCTGCGCCGTGACCGCACGTCCCGGCTGGGATGCCACTCTCTTCGTTCCAAGACCCGTCACTGTCTCCTGGGGACTTCTCCCACCGGCTGCGTCGCCACACCACCCGCGCGAACAGGCTGGGCCCCCTCCCGGCTTTAGTTCCGGGGGATGGAGCTGCTCCCCGCGCCTGTGCCCCGCCAAAATCCCGGTGGGACGGCTACCCGGCTGGGATGCCGCTCTCTCTGCTCCAAGACCAGTCACTGCCTCCCGGGGACTTTTCCCACCGGCTGCACCGCCACGCCACCCGCTAACCAGCTGGGCCCCCTCCCGGAATGAGTTCGGGGGCTAGGGCTGGGACCCTTGTTTGTGCCGTCTGCTCCCCTGGGCTCTGCGCCAAATCGGGCTCCGAAGGTCACCTGACTGGTACGCTGGCTCCAGGCTCTGAAAACAATCGCTGCCTCCCCGTATTTGTTCATTCTCCATCTCTAAATCTGTGTTTGTTTTTCAGGGTTCGTAGATTGTTATGTATGTGATCGATTCACTTGTTTTTCAGAGTTTTTGTTGCAAGAGGGATCCACGGTAGTGTCCACCTAGTCTGCCATCTTGGCCCCGCCTCCCGCTATGACTACATTTCTTAGTCCCTCTTTATTGTTTTCATGTTTTTTTCCTTTATGTAATAATAGCGCTGTTTCCCTGTTTTTAGCTTTTTTTTTTTTTTTAATTCCAATTTAGTTTTGTGATTTCCCTATCTGGGTTAACATCTGATTGCTCTGTCAAGTGTTCTAGTCTTGTGTTGATACCTAATATTGTTGATTTTCTAACCAAAGAGCTCAGTTTAGTATTTCTTGTAGTTTTGATTTGGGTTTTACAAATTCCCTAAACTTCTGTTTATCTGGAAATGTCCTAATTTCCCCTTCATATTTGAGAGGCAGTTTTGCTGGATATATGATTCTTGGCTGGCAATTTTTTTCCTTCAGTGGTTTATGTAAGTCATCCCATTGCCTTCTTGCAAGTGTGGTTCTGCTGAGTAGTCTGAGCTTATTCTTACTGACACTCCTTAGCAGGTTACTTACCGTTTATCCCTAGCTGCTCTTAAAATGCTCTGTTTATCTTTTATTTTGGCAAGTTTGGTTATAATATGTCTTGGTGACTTTCTTTTAAGATCTACCTTATGTGGAGCTTGATGAGCATTTGGATAGATATCTTCTCATCTTTCACAATACCAGGGAAGTTTTCTGCCAACAAATTTTCAACAACTCTCTCTGTATTTTTTGTTGTCCCTCCCTGTTCTGGTACTGCAATCACTCGTAGGTTATTTCTCTTGATAGAGTCCCACATGATTCTTCAGTTTTCTTCATTAAAAAAAATTCTTTTATCTAGTTTTTCTCAAATATATTGGTGCCATGTGCTTTATCTACAGTCTCACCAATTCTGCCTTCCACTTGCTCAATTCTGCTCCTCTGACTTTCTATTGAGTTGTCTAATTCTGTAATTTTATTGTTAATCTTCTGAATTTCTGATTGCTGTCTCTATGGATTCTTGCAGCTTATTAAATTTCTTCAACTGCTTTATCTGTGTGTTCCTTGGCTTGTTCTGTGTATTGCCTGATCTCCTTCCTAATCCCGTTTTTGATGTCTTGAAGAGTTCTGTATATTAATCTTTTTTATTCTGCATATGGTAATTCCAGGAAAGCACCTTCATCCAGAAGATCCCTTGATTCTTTGTTCTGAGAGCTTGTTGAAGTGATCATGGTCTGTTTCTTTATGTGATTTGATATTGACTGTTGTCTCCGAGGCATCTGTAAGTTATTGTATTCGTTTATTTTATGTTTGCTTACTGTATCCTACCTTCTTGCTTTTTTTTGTTTTGATATGGCCAAAGGGTTGCTGCAGTGAGCTAGCTTGACTATTTTCACCTTCAAAGCTCTGACATCCTGTCATTAGATGGCTAGAGCTGTTATCATGTATATCAGTCTGGGAGTCTATTCACTTTTCTTGTATGGATTCAGCTCAGGTGTCCAGGTAGCTGTTCATCAAGCGCGTGGTACCGGCTCTGTCCTATAGTCTGGGGGGGGGGTGATAGGTGTTGGTACCAGTATCAGTTTGCAGTGGGGGTTCATGCTCTGAACAAGGCAGGGGGCTGACAACTGTCCCCCGAGTGTCTGTGAGGAAGGTGAATCCCTGTTCTCTAGAGCGTACAGGTGGGTGGGTTTTGCAGATGGACCATGAGCACCCAGTGCTTTTAGTTGTGAGGCCCGGGAGGTACCAGTTATCCTTGGACCCCTGTCGTGGGTGGCTGGGTAGCCTCAGTGGAGCCACCAGTCCTTAAGCCCCTGATGTGGGTAGAGGATGACCCTGTTTAACAGGCAAAGCAATGTCAAACATCAAACACCCACCTCTCCACTGCACAGCTGAAACAGTTGTAGTCTTCCAACAAGGGCCTATTCTCCTAAAATGGGCCTGCAAAGGTCCATGCGGGGGGGGAGGAGGGGCTGGGGGGGGATAACGTATTCAAAGTCCAAGGAGTGTTTATGCCTGGACAGGAGCTGTTTGTGTCCTGATCTCCCCAGGTTAGTGGAGCTGGTAAATTATCTTTTCCCCCAATTGTGAATTTATTCCTTCTCCAAGGCCAGGAGAATGACCCAGAGTGCTCAGCAAGATCTATCTCAGGCCCAGGGGAATCAACAGCCACTGAAGCCTGCTTGAGGGCGAGGGGCACAGTAAAATATATGCAAGTACTTAGCTTTTGCCAAGAGGGGCATTCTTCTCTGGTTTCAGAGGCTTAAGTAGGCTGTGCTGCTGGCTGTCTCTCCCCGAGGAAACTGCGGCTGAATGCTGCCATCAGCCTGCCACTGTTGCTCCTGGGAATGGTGCCTGAGTATCCCGGCGATTCAGGTCTGGCAACTCCTCTCCACTTCTGAACCATCTCTCCCTCCCCTTGCTGCTCAGTCTGTTTTCTAACTTTACCTTCGATGTTTAGGGCTCCTATCTTGTCATAAATATTATTGTTTCACTTGTTTTTTCAGGCCTTTGTTGTAAGAGGGATTGCGAGAAGCATCTGACTAATCCACTGTCTTGGCCCCACCTCCATAGGATGGTTTTTATTAATGTTAATTTAATTTTAAAATTGATTTTCCTTTTGTCTTGACAGCTATAACACTACTCTTACCCTTATTGATAAGTAGGGTTGTTTTAATGTTTATTTCTTTAATTTCTAGTGAGTCTGCATTATTCTATGTGATGACCCACAGTGTATATTCAGTGGTAGAATTCTCACCTTCCATGTGGGAGGCATGGGTTGGATTTTCAGCCAATGCACCTCATGTGCAGCCACCACCCATCTGTCAGTGGAGGCTTCCATGTTGCCATGATGCTAAACAGATTTCTGTTGAGCTTTCAGGCTAAGATGGAGCAGGAAGAAAAGACTGATGATCTAATTGTGAAAATCGACCAGTGAAAACCCTGTGGATCACAACTGTGCAATTCACAACAAATCACAGGGATGCACTTGACCTGAAACCATTTCATTCTGTTGTGCATGGGCTCACAATGAGTGGGGCGACTTAAGGACAGCTAACAACAAAAAACAATGCAATGCACCTTGACAGTTTAACTAATTCAACCACTTATCAAATCTTGTTTCTCTATCAAATTTTGATATTCTTCCTTTTAAATATTTTTATACTAAATTTTTATTATATAGATTTGAAACTCAATTTAACAAATATGTATTGAATTCCTACTGCACACTAAAAACTTTGCCATGAGCTTTGGAGGAGACAAAAATGGACAAGAATAAGACATTCTTTTTCTCCTAGGAGCTCATAATCTATTGGATAACCAGAACATGACAAAGTTGACTTCTTCAGATGGAAGATGCCTATCACAGCATAATGTGGCATCCAAAGGAAATACAAGGCCTTGAGATATAATGTAAAAAAGGGAAGAAGAAAAATTACCTCACATGTTGTTAGGTGATGTCCAGTCAGTTCCAACTCATAGTAACTCAGTGTGGCAGAGTAGAACTGCCACATAGGGTTTTCTAGGCTGTAATCCTTATGGGAACAGCTCGCCAGGTCTTTTCTTCCTTGGAGCTGCTGGTGGTTCAGATGGTCGACCTTTAGGTTAGCAGCTGAGTGCTTAATCATTGCACTGCCATGGTCTCCTTTACCTTACATGTTGTTGTTGTTAATGGTGCTGAGTCAGTTCTGACTCATAGAGACTCTAGGTATAACAGAACAAAACACTTCCCAGTTCCGTGCCATCCTCACAATCGTTGCTATGTGTGAATTCATTGTTGCAGCCATTGTGTCAATCCATCTCGTTGACCATCTTCCTATCTTTCACTGACCCTGTACTTTATCAAGCATGATGTCCTTCTCCAGGGATTGGTCTTTCTGATAACCTATCCAAAGTACCTGAGGTGAAGTCTTACCATCCTTGCTTCTAAGGAGCATTCTGGCTGTACTTCCTCCTTTACAGATTTGTTGGTTCTTCTGGCAGTCCATGGTACATTCAATATTCTTTGCCAAAATCCTAATTTAAAGGTGTCAGTTCTTCGATCTTCTTTTTTTCATTATCCAGCCTTCACATGCATATGAGATGATTGAAAATACCATGGCTGGGGTCTCTCAAAAAGATTTCTTTTTAACACTTTAAAGAGGTCTTTTGCAGCAGATTCGCCCAATGCAGTATGCTATTTGATTACTTGACTGTTGTATCCATGGGCATTGATTGCATATCCAAGTAAAATAAAATCCTTGCAACTTCAATATTTTCTCCAATTATCACGATGTTGCTTATTGGTCCAGTTGTGAGGGTTTTTATTTTCTTTACACTGAGGAGTAATGCATACTGAAGACTGTAGTCTTTGATCTTCCTCAGTAAGTGCTTCAAGTCCTCTTCGCTTTCAGCAAGCAAGGTTTGTCACCTAAATAGTGCAGGTTGTTAATCAGTCTTCCTCCAATCCTGATGCTGAGTTTTTTTTTCATATAGTCTGCTTCTCAGATTATTTGCTCAGCATACATTTTGAATAAGTATGGTGAAAGAATACAACCCTGACGCACACTTCTTCCACATTTGGAAACCCTGATGGTGTAGGGGTTAAGGACTATGGCTGCTAACCAAAGGGTTGGCCATATGAATCCACCAGGTGCTCCTTGGAAACTGTACTGGGGCAGTTCTGCTTTGTCCTACAGGATCACTATGAATTAGAATTGACTGGACATCAGTGGGTTTTGTTTGGTTTTGGTATCCCCTTGTTCTGTTCAAATGATTGCCTCTTGATCTATGTACAGGCTTCACGTGAACGCTATTTAATATTCTGGAATTCCCATTCTTTGCAATGTTATCCACAATTGGTTATGATGCATACAGTCAAATGCTTTTGGTGATCTACATCTGAAAAAAATTAGTCAGTGAACCCTTATGGATGGCAGCAGAACATTGCCTGATGCAGTGCTAGATGATAAGCACCTCAGGCTGGAAGGCACTCAGGTATGCCTCCTCAAAGTAGGGTCAACTTTAAGGATGTGGAGGAGTAAAGCTTTCTGAACCTTCATCTGCTGACGTGCAATGACTCAAAATGAGAAGAAACAACTGCAAACATCCATTAGTATTCAACATGGAATGTACAAGGTATGAATCAAGGAAAATAAGTTGTCAAAAATGAAATGCAACACTTGAAAATCAATGTCCTAGGCATTAGTGAGCTGAAATGGACTTGTATTGGCCATCTTGGGTCAGACGATCATATGGCCTACTGTGCCAGAAATGACAAACTGAAGAGGAATGGTGTTTCATTTATCATCAGAAAGAACAGAACATTTCAAGAGATCTATCCTGAAATATAATGGTACCAGTGATAGGAAATACCCAAATGTCTACAAGGAAGACAAATTGATATGATTATTATTCAAATTTAGACAGCATCCACAAAGGCAAAAGACAAAGGAATTGAAGATTTTACCAACTCCTACAGTCTGAAATTGATCAAACATGAAATCAAAATGCATTGATAAATACTGGTGATAGGAATTTCAAAAGATGGAAACGAAGAAAGATCAGTAGTTGGAAAACATGGCCTTTGATAGAAATGTTCTTTACCATTGTGTAATGCTCCATTGTGTGCACGTACCACAGTTTATCCATTCTTCTGTTGATGGGCATCTATGTTGTTTCCATCTTTTTGATATTATGAACAATTCTGCAATGAACATGCATGTGCATATGTCTGTTCGTGTGATGACTGTTATTTCTCTAGGATATATTCCTAGGAGTGGGATTTCTGGATCATATGGTATTTCTATTTTTAGCTTTCTAAGGAAGTGCCATATCATCTCCCAAAATGGTTGCATTATTTTACATTCCTACCAGCAGGGCATGAGCTCCAATCTCCCCGCAGCCTCTCCAACATTTGTTATTTTTTTTGATTCGTGCCAGTAATGCTGGGGTGAGATATCTCTTTGTGGTTTTGATTTGCATTTCTCTAATGGCTAGTGATTGTGCGCATTTCCTCATGTGTCTGCTGGCTGCTTGAACGTCTTTTCTGGTGAAATGTCTGTTCACTTCCTTTGCCCATTTTTTAATTGACTATTTGTCTTTGTTGTAGATGTGTTGGGTTTTCCTGTATATTTCAGAGATTAAACCTTTGTCTGATTTGAAATAGCCAATTTTTTTTTTTTTTCCTCAGCCTATAGTTCTGTTTTTACTCTTTTGGTGAAGTCTTTTGATGAGCATAAGTGTTTAATTTTAATGCTATGTATTAGGACCTCTAGCGTTGATCCTATTAACTTTATTATAAAAATGATAAACTTTATATTTAGGTCTTTGATCCATTTTGAATTAATTTTTGTATATGGTATGAAGTATGGATCCTGTTTCATTTTTTGGCAGATGGGCGTCCAGTTTTGCCAGCACCATTTGTTAAAGAGACTGTCTTCTCCCCATTTAATGGATTTTGGGCACTTGTCGAAGGTCAGGTGACCACAGGTGGATGGAGTTACATCTGTGTTCTCAATTTTGTTCCATAAACAGTATTTATAAGTATTATTTCCAGATTACTAACTGAAAATATTAATGTATTTAATCAGCTGTCATATATCTAATAGAAAATCTGTTTATGTGAACCAGGAATATGTAGCATCCCACTTTATAATGGAGTGATGACAACACTGTATTTCTGTCAGAAATATATTAGAATTGGAAATATTCTCTAGGAAATGGCTGAAAACCAATACGACAAATGAAACTGTAAGTGGTAGAAGAAGTGCACAAATGTGCATGTAATTTTGAAAAGCATTGCCCCATTAGCCTTGGTTCCAGGCCCATTTATTCATCTCGTTTTTTTCCCCTGAGAAACTGTCACACTAATAGTTATGTCTCAAATTCAATTATTTTAAAAATAGAAAATGACTTCACTCTGAACTTCCAGTGGTTTCCTGTTTGAAGAAAGAATAAAACAGTCCTACTGCAAATTCAGCTTAAGCTTCATCACTATAGTCCACGAAGCAAATATTTTAGATTTTTAAAATCTAATTCATTACGAAAGTTTACACATCTTAAGGATGCTGACATATTTGTTTGGCTTAACTGCATTTTCTTTTCTAGTCATAACATGCAATTATTTTAAGTTATTGGAAAACATATTGTGCCTATATATATATTATATATATATATATGTATATGTATGTGTGTATGTATATATCTCCCTGCCATGATTCTTTGGCCTATTCAAAAATAATAAAATATAAAAAACTAAGTGCAGTTGGAAATGGTCCTATGATAGAACACGATGTTCTATTTATTAAAATAAAAAATTGTAAAACATCTAGTTAGCCTAGCCATATCCAGTCACAGTGATTTATTTACTTGCTGAGGCACTGTTTTCATGACACCAAAAGCAGGAAGGCCTTGTGTAGTCACCATTCATTTTTCTCCATCAAACACTGTTCTTTTTACAATACAGATATTATTTAGAAATAAGCATAAGTGTTAAATGAAAACCTTATCAATAGGGTAACGGCAGACACAAATCAATCCTCCCGTAAACTGTTGATCACCTGAATCATCACCACTGTGATTAGCAGGTTGTGAAATATTAGCTGCTGCTATCTCTTTGGAAAGCATTTAAACTGAGCCCTTAGAAGAGCTTCTAAGAGCAAGCTTTGTCTTATTCTCTAGTTTTAATTTTCCACAGTTGATACCTTGTAGGTTACATTAATATTATAACTTTGACTCAGGTAGAAATGCTCATCATTAAGCAAAAAAAAAAAAAAAAATTTTTTTTTTGTTGAAATGGTTTGAAAAAATTTCTTTGTCAAAGACGGTTTACTGTGTGCCTTGTACTGTTGTTGTTGTTGTAGGCATTGTACTACCTACTGGGAAATAAAGATGAGCATAAAGGAGCCTTGGTGGTGTGGTGGATAAGAACTGGGCTGCTAACCAAAAGGCTGGCAGTTCAAGTCCCCCAGTAGCTCCTTGGAAACCCTATGCGGCAGTTCTACTCTGTTCTTTAGGATTGCTGTGAGTTGTGATCAACTCCACGGTGATGGGTTTTTTTCTTTTTTGGGAGCCCTGGTAGAGCGGTGGTTAAGAACTTAGCTGCCAAACAAACGATCAGTAGTTGGAACCCACCAGTAGCTCTTTGGAAACCCTATGGGGCAGTTCTCCACAGTGCTTTAGGGTTGCTATGAGTCAGAATAGACTTGATGGCAATTGGTTTGGTTCTTTGGCTTTATGAGGGCATGGCTTCAAGGAACAAGGGATGTATACTTGGACATCAATCTTGCTTTTTCCCCTCAACCTACTGAACTCAGCTTTCTCATCTGTAATACGGGATTGTTGTCAGCTGCTGTCGAGTCAGCCCCCAACTTGGGGTGACTCCTCCTGTTACAGAGTAGAACTGCTCTGTAGGGTTTTCTTGGCTATAATCTTTACGGAAGCAGTTGCTAGGACTTTTTTCCACAGAGCACTGGGTGGATTCGAACCAACTAACCCGTGGGTTAGTAGCCACGTGCAAACCACTCGCACCACCCAGGGGAGCAATAGTACCTGTTTTGTAAGGTGTTTTCTGATACTTAAAAGAAGTGAAAGCGTGTGCCTGTAATATGGGTTCAATAACATACACTTCTTTTTTTTTTGTCTTGAGAAGTTGGCAGTCTGGGGGATGGAGATGCAAGGAAGAGGACGCAAAAATCATCCTAAAATTCTAAAATCCAACTACACTTTATTTCCCAAAGTCAGGAGCCACAAGCAGATTTTTGAAGGGCTGAGGGGGAGAACTAATCTAAGATGAGCAAAGCCAGTGGTTCTTTAACTTTCATGTGTGTGTGCATCACCTGGGGAGTCTTGCAGACATGAATGTGCTGATTCCACAGGTCTGCGGTAGGCCAGACAGTCTGTGTTCCCTACAGGCTCCCAGCTGATGGCCACATGGCTGATCCACTTTGAGTGGCAAGGATGTAAACTCTTCTGTCTCTATAACTCACTCACTGTTGTGACCTGGAACAAGTTGCCTTACCTCTCCATGCCTCAATTACATCATCTGTAAAATGGCAATGAAGTACTTCGCAGAGTTGCTGAGAGCTTTAAGTAAGTTAATGCTGCAAAGTACTGAGAAGAATGCTTGGCGTGTGTAAGCACCACACATGTGTTAACTATTGTCATCTGACGTAGATCGCTGGCAATTAAGTAAGCTGCTGGCTACTGGGCTTATAAGATGAAGTTATTTGTGATACTAATAACTGAAGCCCCCACAAATCACATTTTTTAAATCTGCTAAATAGTGGCCTTTTGGATTTTTCCTGATCTGAATAATACTAGAGCAAACAAGGCCCATTAAAACCATTTTATGGCAGAATGGCAGGTTTTGGAACTCTACCTAGAAACCTCACTGATTTATCTAATCTTGGTTGATGAAAATTGTATGTCGTTCAATAGTCAGGAAGATTGGAAAGATCTCATTAGGGGGTTCTGGGTGTGAAGTCTTTCCCCACAGGCATCGCCGTTGCTGGTTTATCCTGAGCCCCTTTCTTTTCCTTTCCCTCCCTCGCCTTCAGATTCAGGCCCGCAAGAGGAGAGATGGTACAGGCCCAGCTCCAGCAAGGAAGCACTTTACCCTTGACACCTGCTGTATATGATCCTAGTCAATTTCACTCACAGTGAGTGATAAAGATAAAATGCCTCACTGTCTTGCTGCTCCGAAAACCCTGTTGACAGAAATTATCTCAGAAATGGTAGAATCTTTCACGGCACCTGTTAAAAGGCCCCTTTGTCCATAAATACCACCTTTGAAAAAAAATCACTCTGGGAAATGTCTGAGACTGATGGAATATATTATCTATGTCTTCTAGAATAACGGCCCTTCTTTATTTGAACATTCATTTTGTGGCAGCATTTTTTATAATGAAGAGAATATATCAAGAAACCACAGGAGTAGAGAAGAGGAAGTCATTTGAGGGGAAGAAATAAATAGACTGCCTGATCTCTTCTGTATTAAGGGTTGAACCAGACAGTCACTTTAAGGAGTACAACCATTCCACTTCCAAACCCCTAGACAGTATAAGGAGCCCTGGTGGTGCAGTGGTTAAGAGCTACGGCTGCTAACCAAAAGGTTTGCAGTTGGAATCCACCAGTCGCTCCTTGGAAACCCGACGGGGTTGTTTTACTCTGTCCTTTAGGGTTGCTATGAGTCAGAATTGACATCACAGGACAAGTCAGTATAACGAGTCCTGGGTGGTGCAAACAGTTAACGCGCTCAGCTGCTAACTGAAATGTTGCATATTCGAGTCCACCCAGAGGTGCTTTGGAAGAAAGGCCTGGTGATCTGCTTCAAAACCTCAGCCATTGAAAGCTCTGTGGAGTATAGGTCTACTCTGACACACAGGGGGCCACCAGGGGTTGGAATCGATTCAGTGGCAACCGGTCGTCAGTATAAAGCCCGACTAGTTCTGACCAGGGTCTAGAGCAACATCAAAAACCACCTTCTGGCGAGCGCAGAGGGAACTTCGGTTTGTTTCTAAACCGCGCTCTTGGCAGTCAAGGGAACTGCCTTGAGAATGGAAGTGGAAGGACCTGAGGCAGAGCCAGGAACCCCGTGTGTCTGGAACAAGTGCTGCTTCCAAGTTTGCTGAACAATGATGGAAACTTGCAAACGCATCGTTGGGAAGGGAGGTGGTTACTGCGGAAGAAAGGGACACAGGGTGCCATGAAGCATGAGCCAAATCCGGTTTCTGGGTTCATCCTGATGTTCTGTTTACCCGTCTCTGAAGAGGACTCTGAGCTAACCACAACCCCAGATCTAGACATCGCTTCTTGTAATTTAATTGTGCACAGATTGTCTCAAAGTAAATATACCCATGAGTACTGTGGCTCCTTTAAAAAATAATCTATATGAGACAAAAACCCAAATGGCTGCTAACCAAAAGGTTGCCAGTTCGAACCCACCAGGCACTCCTTGGAAACTCTATGGGGCAGTTCTACTCTGTCCTATAGGGTTGCTATGAGTTGAAACAGGCTTGACAGCAACTTTTTTTTTTTTTTATGTGAAACCGAACAGTCAACACTTACTCTAAAGCAAAGATGAGAAGGCAAGGGGGCAGGGAAACTAGATTGCTGGAAATAGAACAACCAGAAGAAAGAAAAAGAGAGTGTTGACACACTGTGTAAACTGTAACCAATGTCACCGAATGAATTGTGTAGGAATCATTAAACGGGAACTTAATTTGCTGTGTAAACTTTCACTGAAAATACAATAAATTATTATTTAAAAAAATTTGATGTGTATAGAACTGTTTATGGAGCTGCTTAAGAACAGAGACTCTCAGGCTGTATGCCCCGATTTCTGACTCCATTTTTCTGGGTCCCTGGGACCAGCATGGTACACAAGCACAGTAGGAGGTTACAACACAGATAGTCGGTATAACACGCCGTGGGAGACACGGCAGACCCAGAGGAGATAACTGCACACCTTGTGCTCCTTGAAGCTCATACAATCTCCAATTCCATTAGTCTTCAAGGTCTAACTTGCTGCTCTTCAAAAGGTCAGAAGCCTTGCCTGACAACCACTGATTTTTAAACACTCTTTTATTGTGCATTAAGTGAAAGTTTACAGAGCAAATTAGTTTCCCATTCGATAGTTTGAACATGAAGTGTTCCATAACATTGGTTTAATTCCTCACAATGTGTTAGCACTCTCCTCATTTCTGCCTTAGTTTCCCTGTTTTCTTTCATCCAGATTTTCTACTCCTTCCTGCCTTTACATCTTAGCTTTTGGGCAAATGTCACCCTTTCGATCTCTTATAATTGATTGTTCTAAGGAGCACCTTCCTCTCTGTGGTTATTGTTTGTTTTATGGGCTTGTCTACTGTTTGGCTGGAAGGTGGTCTCCTGGAATGGCTTCAGCTCCAGTTCAGAAAGAGGTCTTGGGGCCATCGTCATGGCGGTTCCTCCAGTCTCCATCAGACCAGTAAGTCTGGTCTTTTTTGTGAACTTGATTTTTTGTTCTACCATTTTTCTCAGGCTCTGTCCTGGGTGGGTCCTCTGTTGGGATTCTAGTCAGAGTGGTCAGTAGTAATAGCCAGGCACCCTGTAGTTCTTCTGGTCTTGGGGTTCTGTAGGCTGTTTCTCCTGTGGCTCATTAGTTAGCCCTTTGGATTAACTGTTCTCTCGGGTGTTTGGTTTCTCCTTTCCTTGGATGGTAAGAAACCAGTAGTTGTCTCTTAGATGGCCGCTTGCAAGCTTTTAAGACCACAGATGCTACCCATCAAAGTAGGATGCAGAACTTTGTCTTTATGAACCATGCTGTGTCAATTGACGTAGATGACCCCCAATTCTATGGTCATTCACCTTTGAGCCTAGGAACTTCATCCCATGAGGTGTTTGGTTATGTCTAAGGAGTTGCCCTGGCTCTGGCCCTTGTGTGCTCTATTGTCTTTATTGATATATAAGCAGCACCCACGGTTATGTACAAGGAAACATCCACCATCAAGCCTGTATCTGCAGATGGGCGTGTTCCCTTACACCCTCCCACACCTTTTGGTAGACATATCGGCATATGTATCCATTCATAACTTAGTGTTTGTTAATACTATTGTGGCAGGATTGTCTATGATATGGTAATTACCCTTGTTTCCCTTTGTTCTTGTGCTCCTCTTGGTGTCCTCCTATGTGTTAGTCTTGTTTTGCTGATTTCCCCCGTATAGTGTATTGCCTTTCCCTTCAACAAGATTAACATGTGTCATCTATCTACTTGGTAATTTTCCCTCCTTTGCTCTCCCATCTCTGGACAACCATCGATTTTTGAAAGCAGTTAAAAAAAAAACACAACAACAAAAGAACCCTGCAATTGAGAAAAAAAAAAGGATGTGAATATTTGCATAATTCAAGTTAGTGGGTGTGTTATATTACTCCATAAGCGATCATATAAAAATGGAATAGGTTTTCAGCCCAGTGAATAATGACACTGATGACAGGAGAATTAGGAAACTAAGCAGCAAAAATTTACACAAAGCTTTCTGGAGCTAAGAGAAGATTCTGGTTGGATAAATAATTTGTTCATAGCAAGGAAATAATATCTTACACATCTCTTTCTTTAGGGATTTCAAGACTCTTTCCAACTTCAATTTACAAGCCATCACCACCCTCTTCTCACAGAAGGGAAGCATGCTACTCCTGTGGGCTAAGTAAAAAAAAAAAAAAAAAGTCAGGACGTTTTAAAAAAGACTATGATTCTACAGTCCTAGGAATTAATGTGGTAGATCTCATTCATGTCTTTTTTCTGAGGGTTCTGTAGCCACTTAGAGCACTGAAACCCCACTGAACCACACCACCTTCCCAGTCACACCCCACCCATGTGTATGGGTGTGTCTGTGCACACATGCCGGCCCACACAGTCCTTTGAGGTATGAACATGCCCCCAGGAACCTCCACTCCTCTTGTCTGTAGGGCACAAAAAACTACCAGCTTCAGATCTCAGGGAATTCCTTTTTTTTTTTTTCTTTTTCCTTTTCTCAAACTGAGTGTCATAGGTGCCTTTGAAGTGGGCCAAAACATAAATCTTATAGCTTACCATTGACCTAAGATCCCTGGTGGTGCAAGTGGTTTCCACTCGACTACTAATCTAAAGGTTGGTGTTCAAATCCACCCAGCGGCACCCTGGCAGAAAAGTCTGATGATCGGCTTCCATAAAGATTAAAAGAAAAAATTTTTTTTTTTTAATCTTACAGCCCAGAAAACCCTACAGAGCAATTCTTTTTTTAAATTATTTTTTAAAAAATTATTTCAATGAAGGTTTACAGAACAAATTGACTTCTCATTAAACAGTTAGTACACGTATTGTTTTCTGATGTTGGTTACCAACCCCAGTACATGTCAATGCTCTCCCTTCTCAACCTTAGGTTCCCTATTATCAGCTTTCCTGTCCCCTCCAGCCTTTCAGTTCCTGCCCCTGGGCTGATGTGACCCCTTTAGTCTTGTTTTGCTTTATGGACCTGTCGAATCCCTGGCTGAAGAGGGAACCTCAGGTGACTTATTGCTGAGCTGAAAGGGTGTCCAGGAGCCATACTGTCAGGGTTTCTCTGTAGTCCCTACAGAGCAATTCTATCGTGTAATACACGAGGTTTCTATGAATCAGAATCAACTCGATGGCAACGGGTTATCATTGATCAAGGCATGAAATTACTCAGAAGATAAAGAGCTTCCAGGAAATCCCATAACACATGTGACAGCTCTGTCTTTGCTTGTGAGGGAAAGGAGGTCCTGTGGAAATACTGTCTTATCTGTATGGCTTGTTTTGTGTGGAGACTCTAAAGTAGGATGTTATTTACGTTAGTCTATATACTTGTTCCAGAACTCCATCAATCATTGTTAAATAAGCAATTCCCTGCTGCTGCTCACCCTGGAGCATTCTGAGGCATGAGCACCAGGACGGAGAAGCAGTTCGCTCACAAGCGATGTGGGGAAACTGAAAGCCTCACGTTTGTGCTTTTTTGGTTTTGGGCAC
The DNA here is from genome assembly GCF_024166365.1 of Elephas maximus indicus. NCBI lineage: Eukaryota > Metazoa > Chordata > Mammalia > Proboscidea > Elephantidae > Elephas > Elephas maximus. The sequence continues at coordinate 20,716,767 of NC_064831.1, forward strand.
ACGTTTGAAACCATCATTGTCCTGGTTTGCAGCATCTTCACATGGATGGCTTTCCAACTGGAAGTCACATTTGTCTCTTTGCAGCTTACCGGGTTAACCATTTGTACCACCCAAACAAACAACAAAAAATACCATTGCTGTCGAGACAATTCCGACTCATAGCAACCAATGACTACAAAAAGTAAGGACCATCTGTTAAAGCAGAGAGTTCCAAGTTCACAGAAGGTGGGGTAGGTTAGCCCCATGGACAAATGGAAAGGAAAAGACACTCTCCCCCTTGCCCAAAGGCAGAGGATCCAAAGGCTGGAATACTTCAAATTGCTGGTACTCACTTTCTCTAACTAGACATAATTGAGTAGATAAAATTTTGAGCTAGTGATTTCAAGATGAAGCAACTCCAAAAACAACTTCTGCCATAAGGGTTATTACTGTAGTCTGTTCATCAGAAAGAACTACAATCAGAAAACCAAAGTCTCAAGGGAAAGATTATTCCCAAGGACTAATGGACCACAACTACCACAGCCTTCACCAGACTGAGTCCAGCACAAATGGATGGTGCCTGGCTACCGCCATCGATTGCCCTGACAGGAATCAGAAAAAAGGATCACAATAGAGCTGGAGAAAAATGTATAACAGAGTTCTAACTCACAAAAAAAGACCAGACTTACTGGCCTGACAGAGACTGGAGAAACTCAGAGAGTATGGCTTCCGAACATCCTTCTAACTTAGTACTGAAGTCACTCCTGAGGTTCACCCTTCAGCCAAAGATTAGACAGGCCCATAAAACAAATGATAATACATGTAGCTCAGTCATATATATGAGACTAAATGGGCACAACAGCCCAAGGGCTAGGACGAAAAGGGAGGAGAGGACAGGAAAGCTGGATGAATGGAAATGGGAAACCCAAGGTCGAGAAGGAGAGAGTGTTGACACATCACAGGGTTGGCAACCAATGTGTATGTGTATTAATTGTTTAATGAACAATTATGTGTATTAATTGTTTAATGAAAAACTAATTTGCTCTGTAAACCTTTATCTGAAGTACGAAAAAAAAAAGAAAAGAACCACAATCATTTGGGCTTGTGGGTTTTTACTATCTCCTACCATCACCAGATGACTTACATAACCATAACTTCTACTTCCCCTCCTCTGTACCTCCCTCCTCCTGCTCCCCCCATCACTTCCTATCTTCTTTCTATTCTACAGTTTACAAAGAAGTTGAAGAAGAATAAAGAGCAAAAACTTGCCTCATTTTAAAAAGTCAGCCCCAACACAGAGCTAATTTACCCCTCACCCAACAAGCAAACCCAACAGGCCAGGTGACTGATGCCCCACTCCTTGACTTTGCCTTCTCCTCTGGCCTTAGTTTCACCTGTTTTCCAGGTCAAAACCTTGTTCTAGCCATACCCACACTCTGGCCTAGGGTGACTGTCTTTGTTTCTTAGTGCTGCTGTAACAAAAATACCACAAGCGGGTGGCTTTAACAAACAGAAGTTTATTTCTCCCAGTTTAGGAGGCTAGAAGTCTGAATTCAGGGTGCCGGCTTTAGGAGAAGGCTCTCTTTCTCTCTCTGTCAGGTCTGGGGGAAGGTCCTTGTCTCTTTTCAGCTTCTGGTCCTCAGTTCCTCAGCAATCTTCATGTGGAGTGTATTTTCCCCTCCGCTTGTGCTTCTTGCTTCTGTGCCTAATTTAATTTTTTAATATCTCAAAGGTGATTGGCTTAATTGTGACTGAGTTATTTTCTGCTTTTAGTTTTTTGTTGATATAATGTTTTTTCATTAATGGAATGCATGCTGAATCATTGAGTGTGTCTAAATTTTTGGCAGATAATATAAATTTTGATACATATTTTGTGGGACACATAGGACCTCTGGACTCTGGGGGTAGGATTCTGTGAGACATACATGTCCTTCTGGACTCTGGGTGTGGGATTCTGTGTGGCACACATGTCCCTCTGGACCCTGGTGTAGGCTTCTGTGGCACACATGTCACTCTGGACTCTGGGGTAGGGCTCTAGGGGCATGCATGTCCCTCTGGACTCTGGGGTAGGGTTCTGTAGGGGCACACATGTCTCTTTGGACTCTGGGGTAGGGTTCTGTGGGGCACACATGTCCCTCTGCACTCTGGGTAGGTTTCTGTGGGGCACACAGTTACCTCTGGACTCTGGGGTAGGGTTCTGTGAGACCCACATGTCCCTCTGCACTCTGGGGTAGCATTCTGTGGCACATATGTCCTTCTGCACTCTGGGGTAGGGCTCTCTGGGGCACACATGTCTCTTTGGACTCCGGGGTCGGGTTCTGTGTGGTACATATGTCCCTCTCACCCTGGGATAGGGTTCTGTGGGGCACATGTCCCTCTGGACCCTCCATCACGCTTGACAGGTGCGTACAATGTATGGTGCCTGAATCTGCGGTATTCCCTCAAACATAGCATCATCAAGAGAAATGCAACTTCCAAATAATGCACAGGGACCCCGAAATATACTTTCAAGGCTTGTGTTGCAGCGCAAAAAGCCAAAAGAGAAAAAAGTTTTGCACAATCACACCTACAGGATGCAACACTTCATATAATACCCTCTAAAAAAACAGTAATTTATGACAAATATGTGTTTCTTCCATTTCAAACAATTATTCAGACCCTCGCCTGTCAGCAGCACATACTGTCAGTTTGATAGTAGCTTTCCAATAAACCTGAGAGGTAGGAAGTGTAGGTGGTCACTGTATGTCCCGTGGGTCATGAAAGGGTTAAGACAAACCTACACTGATATGGCCTAATTAAGAAATAAAATTCTATTCCCAAATGGAATTACATACACAAGTATAGGGGTTAGGATTTACAACACATTTTTTGGGCAGACAATTCAATCCATAATAGTGACCAAATATCCTGGTTTACTATCATGAGAAGTTTCATGGATGCCAAAATCTCAGGGCTAAAATCAGAAAAATCCCAACTAAAATCGAGATGAGTTGGTCATTCTAGTTCGGACCCTTAGCTGCTGCCCTAGTCAGGCCAGCCTCCTCACCCCACCACATCCTTTTCAATGTGCTGGTAGAATTCAGATAAGCACAAAGCAGGATGGGGAAGTGTTCAAGATATCAGAGTGCAAAGCAAGAATTCCCCCACATATAGGGAACTTCCTCCCTTGCAGTGAGAGAAAGACAGAAAGGCTCAGGCTATTCTCATTAGATCTCACTAGATAGATACCCACCTATACTTTGAGGAAGTCTTGCCCAGGTAGAGACAGGTGACATTCACTGGTCTGTTTACCCCTGTCTGATTTGGGACTTGTGAATTCTGTCCCCCCAAAATATCTGTCAACTTGACTAGGTAGTGATTCTCAGTATCGTATGATTGTCTACCGTTTTGTCATCTGATGTGATTTCCCTGTGTGTTGTAAAACCTACCACTACAAGATTAGATAGTGTCTTAAGCCAATCTCTTTTGAGATATAAAAGAGAGAAGTGAGCAGAGAGAGTCAGGTGGACCTCATACCACCAAGAAAGAAGCACCAGGTGTAGGAGCTCCTCTGCCCAGGAACTCTGGGTCCAAAGGAAGATTGATGACAAGGGCTTTCCTCCAGAGCCAACAGAGAGAGAGAGCCTTCCCCTGGAACCAGTGCCCTGAATTTGGACTTCTGGCCTACTGGACTATGAGAGAATAAACTTCTCTTTGTTAAAGCCATCCACTTGTGGTATTTCTGTTATAGTAGCACTAGATGACTAAGACAGGACCACTATTCCTCTTGACTAAAGATGACTTGTATCAGACAACCTGTTGAGTTTACTTAAACCCAAGCAGAAGGCACTGAATCTACCGCAAACCTTTCTAGTAGTCGGTGGCCTCAGATTTTGCAAGAGGGCCAAGACCATGCTTATTCTGGGCCGCCATACTTAGGAGGAAAAAAAAATTCAAATCTCCTTTTACTTCTTATGTTTTGAATTTTTTTCCCTTGTTCAATGGTGAGCTGTTCATGTATTTTTTCAGTTTCTACCCTTAATCAAAATATATTGCCGGACATTAGAGTCAAATAAAACAAACTATGTTAAATACAAATAAAAGAAACAGCAATACATGTTAGCTAGACTGAATCCCTTGTCAGCTAAACTGGAATTACATTTCCCATAATTTCCTTCTCTTCATAGTACTGAGTTAGTCTGGGCCATAAGAGGCATTTCGTCTGAGATTCAGGAAGCATGAATGAAGCAGCAGACATATTTTTATGTTCAGATGGTTGGCGCAGATTACGATATCACCGATCTCCTGGCTCACCTCTCCTTTCAGCTTCACTGGCTCTTGAGTCAGGTGGTGTTTAGCCCCCAGATGAAAGATGCCAGCTTCTCCTGCAAGGCACCCACATGCTCAAAATTGGAGGCTCGGAGGCAATGAGAGATCTACTGAGGTTCCAGGTAGTCCTTGTGGGTTCCAGTTTGTCCCACAGCTTAAGAGTCCGTCTTTAGTCTGTCAGGAGCATTGCAACCCACACATGAAAGAGACACAGGGGCCAGCATCCTGGGCTGGCATGATTCATTCTTATTCTACCCCACACATTGCTCTGGCTTATTTCCCTGCATGTCCTATTGGCCCAAGAATCCCTCTTGACCATTGTCACACCCACGCTGGCTTGACTCTGGCTCTGACCTATTGCTTGTTTCTGTCATCTGAATCAGGACCTTTTCTTCTGAACTACCTGTTTGGGCAGCTCCAGCTGAGGCAACAGGACTTTTGGGAGTCACCTTCTTTCTTCTGTCAGCTTCAGAGGGTAGCAAGACAGCCCTAGTACCAAGGGAATGGATTTTCAAAATAATTGTGGAGAAAGGGGTTAATGATTAACTGACAAATCCTTGAGAGGTTTAAGTCAAAGGCAATTTCCTTCACCAGATTGTTCAAAGGTGCTAATTTGCTGTTTGATTGTTCTCCTATTCAAAGAGTCATTCTGGAGATTTGTTCATCCCTAAACTGGGTCAATAGTTATCTCAGCATTAAAGACAATTCTGAAGGAACACATCGTTCACTATTTTTACCTGTTTCTTCTTTGCCTGGAGTAGGTGTGTGTTGATGGAAAGGACAGGAGGCCCCAGTGATATCTTCCTCCTCTCTCACGTAAAACTTCTCCAGCATTGCTTTCTCAGTGACTTGTGATCGCTCACTAATGGAGCACTGCTGAGAATGACTTCCAGATAAAGAGCTTCCACCTGCTCCCTTCCAACCCCCACTCTGTTCACCCCGGCCTCCTTGTCTCATCCTCCCTGCAGAGCATCCAAGGCTGGTGCTTACTTCCATTCACGCTCCTACGGAAAAGGCAGGGATTTGCTTCCTTGGAGAAATGGAAAGTAAAAGTATTGCAAATGCATTGTGAGAAGAAAGGGGAGGGAATCACACAGCTTCAGAGGGAATGCATTTAACCCCCTCCTTCTTCCAGTGGCCCAGCTGCCGCTCCCCTAGTGTCACCTTGTGGGGGGCAGGCTAAAAGGCAAAATTAGAGCACAGTAAGACTCCCCACTTTAGCCTTTTTAACTGACAAACAAGATTGAGGTAGCTAGGCTGCAGCCACAAGGGGTTACTAAGGAAAACTAAAATAGAAAAGACGGCAATCTAGAAAGGCTTCCCGAGAGAGAAGGAAAGAAAAAATCCCCACTAAATTTGGAACTAGAAAAAGATCTGTAGCTTTTAAGTTGTTGCTTTTTCCCAGTGATGGCTAACATGAAGAAGTAACACCTGATGGATCAAATGTAGTGTATTTTATTTATTTGTGAACAATGCAACAGTAAGTGGGCTAAAGGGAGTTTATACCACAGACTGCCAGAACGAACAAGTCTGTCTTGGAAGAAGTACAACCAGAATGCTCTTTAGACAGGAGAATGGCCAAGACTTCGTCTCACATACTTTGGACACGTTGTTAGGAGGGGTCGGTCCCTGGAGAAGGACATCATGCTCAGTAGAGGGTCAGTGAAAAAGAGGAAGACCCTCGACAAGGTGGATTGACACAGTGGCTGCAACAGTGGGCTCAAGCATAACAACGATTGTAAGCATGGTGCAGGACTGGGCGGTGTTTTCTTCTGTGGTACACAGGGTTGCTATGAGGCAGAACTGACTCAATGGCGCCTCACAACAAAAGGGAGTTCAGCTAACTGGCTGGTGTTTATTGCTTTAGTTTCTTCGTCTGGCGTAAGGAATAGTCAACTTTGGAAGATGGTGGGAAGCTATGATGTTTTCATATGAATTTACAGCCTGTCAAAGAGCCTTTGTGGCATAGTGGTTAAACGCTCGGCTGCTAACTGAAAGGTCAGTTGGTGGAACCCATCAGCCGCTCTGAGGGAGAAAGACGTGGCAGCCTGCTTTTGTAAACATCCCAGACTTGGAAACCCTACGGGGCAGTTCTACTCTGTCCTATAGGGTCACTGGGAGTCAGAGTCGACTTGACAGCAAAGGGATTGTATACTTAAATTAAAAAAATTACAAATTCTAATTTTTCAGACTTGTGGGCTGACTTCATCTGTCCAAGCCCTGCTCAAGAAACACGTTTTCTGTGACTACTGTCACTGATCTTGCCCTTCTCTGAATTTATTTTGCAATAAAGGGCAGTTAGCTTTCCTCTAGTAGTTTTACGCTCAGGACTGTTTTCCTAGTTAGATTTCAGGTTCTATGAGGGCTGGGCCAAACCTTGTCCTTTTGTCTCCTGCATGATCAGCGTGATACTAGACATGTGGTGGTGGCGACTCATAGTGACCCTATGTACAACAGAACAAAACATTGCCCAGTCCTGCGCCGTCCTCACAATCATAGGTACATTCGAGCCTGTTGTTGCAGCCACTGTGTCAACATTGGACGTGTAGTAAGTGCTTAATATAATTGTTACGCAGTTATAATTATTAATCATTCTAATTACACAAGAGTCTAAGTTTTTAATCTTTTCCCAGCACTTCAATTTACGCTACTGATATTTACACATAAAAATTACGACGCAAAGCCATAAAAAAGCTGCATTTCTTTGTCCCAACTCTGATTTCTAACAGAATAGACCACCTCTCTAGCCTCGACCTAAGAAGCCTTTAAACTTCTGTGTGACAACAATTAAGACACATACCCAGAAACAGCCACGTCAGTTTTCCTGACCTGAGCTTTACACAAAGGCCTAAGTGATAGTGAATTAAATTTCATTCGCTTTGCTGCACGTGAAAAATAATTATTTTTAAATGGAAATTCTTGGCTGGAATTATTCCTGCAACAGTGTAAAGCTGTCTCAAAATATGTTCTTTCACAGGTCTGCACCTGCCTGGTTTGCACGAGACACTGGATTTCTTTCCTTTCCAGTGGGGGAATTCTTTCCATTATGCACAGAGACACACACTTATTCATTTATTCTAATTTGTTGTGCATCAGGGCTGAGGCATTGCTTGCATTTGTATATTGGTAGAGGAAGGGAAAGAGACAGAAGGTAAAACAAATCCAGGACTTTCCAATTCTGTTAGTTTACAGTCAATTAAGATCTGACAATATTGTTAACTTATTTACATTTTTGCAGAACGGGGAAGTCCCAAAGCTGATTTTCCTGTTATTCAATGAATATATAATTTTATTACCATCACTGTGATGACAACACATAGGAAAAATTAAGTTTAAATTCATACTGAAAATTTAGGAGATTCTATTGAAAGGTTGGTGCCCTGGTTCTGCTGCTAACCTAAAGGCAGTTCAAATCCACCAGTCGCTCCTTGGAAAGTCCCTGGGGCAGTTTTCTTGAAAGGTAGCTGTCAATGGCAAATACCCATTTGATAGATTTGAAGAGACAACACGGAAAAAGGCAGAGACTGGTGGTGGACAGACCTTAAGGCATGTCATGGCGTGGAGGAGAGTGAGTTTACATGCATTTCGGCAGGAATATACTCAGCATGAGTGTGTGCCATTTGGGGTTGTATACTGAAGCGTAAATGGCTTAATCTAAGAGCGTGTTTCTCATTTTTAAATAATTAAATATAAGTTTTTGGTTGCTGTGAGGAAGCTGTGATCCCTCAGCGTAATCGCAGACATGGGGACTATTGGTTACGTATTCAAATACGTAAAGTTGTTTGCTCCCCTGTAAGCAGTAATGGTCCCTGGGAGGTGCAAATGGTTAACATACTCAGGTTAGAGGTTTGAGTCTGCCCAGAGGTGTCTTGGAAGAAAGGCCTGGCCAACCATTTTAGAAAATTCAGCCCCTGAAAGCCCTATGGAGCAAATTTCAACTCTGACACACGTGGGGTCACCTCTGTAGCAGCTAACAACAACAACGAACAGCAATGCAACAACACACAATATTGCTTGCCAAGGGCAATTCAAAATAAGCAGGGTTATTGGTGCCATTTTTATCAGCATAACTTCACCAAAAATTATTTCAACATTCTATGGTGCTAGATTAGCCAGGGGTTGAGTCATGTTAAAAAATTAAGAAAAAGTCACCGGCACTTCCCCCCGTAGGTACCTGACCCTTGTCTACTGAAAACACATTTGAAAATCTTTTCTCTCCGGGTGCACTACAGATATCAGATCAGATACCATATCACAGACCCCTCCTCCCAACTGAATTCTGGTATTTGTGATTATGTTATTTACTTTCAGCTCTACATTTCACACAAGGACATAGTTTGTTCATGTCAACTGCTTGTAAGTGGAGTTTAAGAGTGTGGTTTTTTTCTACATAGTCTATAAACTCTTAACTATTAAAACTCTGTGCTAAATAGGATATCTTTTTATTTTAATATTTCTTTATAATTATTTTTAGTTCTAGATTTAAGTAGTCATTTAAATAAAGTATTCTTATATATAAAAATAATTAACTCAAAGCAAATTGCAAAAAAAAAAAAAAAACCCACCCTGAGTTTTGAATAAAGCTGCTATAAACATTTTTGTGCAGGTTTTTACGTGGACGTACATTTTCAGTGTCTCTGGGTAAACAGCTAGGAGCGTGATTGTTGGATCAAATGGTAATCCTATGTTTAGCTCTGTAAGAAATTGCCAGCCTATCTTCCAAAGCGGCTGTACCGTTTTGCATCCCCACCAGTAATGAATGAGCATTCATTCCTGTTGCTCCATGTCCTTGCCAACATTTGGTGTTGTCAGTGCTTTGGATTTTCACGATTCTAATAAGTTTGTAAGGGAAACCCCGGTGGCGTAGTGGTTAAGTGCTATGGCTGCTAACAAAAGGGTTGGCAGTTCAAATCCGCCATGCGCTCCTTGGAAACTCTATGGGGCAGTTCTACTCTGTCCTATAGGGTTGCTATGAGTTGGAATCGACTGGATGGCACTGGGTTTGGTTTTGGGTTAATAAGTTTGCGGAGGTGCCTCCTTGTTTTGATTTGCAATTACCTAATGACTTGTGGGAAATCCTGGTGGTGCAGTGGTTAAGAGCTACGGCTGCTAACCAAAAGGTCGGCAGTTCAAATCCACCAGGCACTCCTTGGAAACTCCATGGGGCAGTTCTACTCTGTCGTGTAGGGTCGCTGTGAGTCGGAATCGACTCGACAGCAACGGGTTTGGTTTTTGATTTTAAAAGTTTATTTCATGAGCTTTTTTGACATCTGTGTATCTTCTTTGGTGAGGTTTCTGTGAGATCTTTTGCCCAGATTGTTTCCATCTTTTTGCTGCTGTGAACAATGCTGTAATGAACATGAGTGTGCATATGTCTAGTCGTGTGACTGCTCTTATTTCTCTAGGATGTATTCCTAGGAGTAGGAGTGCTGGATCATATGGTATTTCTATTTCTAGCCTTCTAAGGAAGCTCCATATCATTTTCCAAAATGGTTGTATCATTTTGCATTCCCACCAGCAGTGCATAAGAGTTCTGATCTCCCTGCAGCCTCTCCAACATTTGTTATTATTCCTGTTTTTTTGATTTGTGCCAGTAATGCTGGGGTGAGATGGTATCTCGTTGTGGTTTTGATTTTCATTTCTCTAACGGCTAGTGATCGCAAGCATTTCCTCATGTGTCTGTTGGCTGCTTGAATGTCTTCTTTGGTGAAGTGTCTGTTCATTTCCTCTGCCAATTTTTAATTGGATTATTTGTCTTTTTGTTGTGGAGGTGTTGGATTTTCTGGTAGATTTTAGAGATTAAACCTTTGTCTGATTTGAAATAGCCAAATTTTTTCCCCCAGCCTGTAGGTTCTCTTTTTACTCTTTTGGTGAAGTCTTTTGATGAGGATCAGTGTTTAATTTTTAGAAGATCTCAGTTATCTAGCTTATCTTCTGGAGTTTGTGTGTTGTTGGTTGTGGTTTGTATCCTGTTAATGCCATGTTTTAGGGCCTCTAGCGTTGATCCTATTTTTTCTTCTATGAACTTCATCATTTTTTGGCTTTATATTTAGGTCTTTGATCCATTTTGAACTAGTTTTTGTATATCTGTGAGGTAGGATTCCTGTTTCTTTTTTTTGCAGATGGGCATCCAGTTTTGCCAGCACCATTTGTTAAAAAGACTGTCTTTTTCCCATTTGATGGATTTTGGGCACTTGTTGAAGATCAGGTGACCGTAGGTGGATGGATTTACATCTGGGTTCTTAATTCTGTTCCTTTGGTCAATGTATCTGTCATTGTACCAGTACCTGGCTGTTTTGAATACCGTAGCTGCACAGTAGGCGCTGAGGTCAGGTATCGCGAGTCCTTCTACTTTATTCTTTTCCTTCAATAGTGCTTTACTTATCCAGGGCTTCATCCCTTTCCATATAAAATTAATGATAATTTTTCCATCTCTTTAAAAAAGTTGTTGGTATTTGGATTGGGATTGCTTTGTATTTATAAATTGCTTTGGGTAGAATTGTCATCTTCACAATCTTGAGTCTACCTATCCACGAGCATGGTATGTTTTTCCATTTACATAGATCTCTTTTGGTTTCTTGCAGTAGTGTTTTGTAGTTTTCTTTGTATAGGTCTTTTACACCCTTGGTTAGATTTATTCCTGTTTTTTTTTTTTTAGGGGATATAATAAATGGTATTGTTTTCCTGATTTCCTTTTCATCGTTCTCTCTATTGGTGTGTAGGAATCCAACTGATTTTTGTATGTTTATCTTGTATCCTGCTGCTACTCTGCTGAATCTTTCTATGAGTTCCAGTGGTTTTCTCGTGTATAGTATAGCATGGGTTTTCTATGTATAGTATTATATCATCCGCAAATAAGGACAGTTTGACTTCTTCATTACTAATTTGGATGCTCTATTTCTTTTTCTTGCCTTATTGCTCTAGTTAGGGCTTCTAGCACAATGTAAATAGGAGTGGTGATAAAGGGCATCCTTGTCTTGTTCCTATTCTCAGGGGGAATGTTTTCAGCCTCTCTCCATTAAGAATGATGTTGGCCATTGGTTTTGCATGGCTGCCCTTTATTATGTTGAGAAATTTCCCCTTTTATACCTATTTTGATGAGAGTTTTTATCAGGAATGGGAGTTGGACTTAGTTGAATGCCTTTTCTGCATCGGTTGAGATGATCATGTGATTCTTTTCTTTCCTTTTATTTATGCAGTGAATTACATTGATTTATTTTCTGATGTCTTGAACCATCCTTGCATACCTGGTATGAATCCTACCTGGTTGTGGTATGTTATTTTTTTTGATATGATGCTGAATTCTATTGGCTAGAATTTTGTTGAGAATTTTTACATCTATATTCATGAGAGATTTTGGTCTATAATTCTCCTTTTTTGTGGTGTTTTTCCCTGGTTTTAGGGTTATGCTGGCTTCATAGAATGAATCTGGAGGTATCACTTTCTTTTCTATGTTCTGAAATAGTTTGAGTAGTACTGGCATTAACTGTTCTCTGAATGTTTGGTAGGATTCTCCAGTGAATTCATCTGGGCCAGGGCTTTTTATGTTGGTAGTTTTATTATTATTATTACCTTTTCTGATGGCCATATTTTAAGAGAGACATGATAAAGATGTGATAAATCAAGAGGTGGAATGGTGAAGGGCTTGAGCATCATAAGAATGTGTTACGTGAAGAACACCTGATGGAAGGGGAGGTTGCCAAGTGTGCAAAAGAGCCTAGTGTGAGCCTCTCCCAGTGTCTGAAAGGGTTTCCAGTGACAGATGGACTGTGCTCATTAACTGGAATTTAGAATGCAGACCAATGTGTGACTATTACAGGAAGTCAGATTTCAGTTCAATATATGGGAGAACAATTAGAGTTGTGGAAAAAAACAGAATGTGCTTCTGTTATTGGAAATATACTAGCATTTTCAATGAACCATGAGAAATACTGTGGGAGGGAACCCTATACAGCAAGCACAGTTGCACCTGCTGGCCTCTATAGGCTCTGTGAATCCCAGCCCCTCAGGTCCTGCTGAAAATCATGCACCTCTCTGCCAACACTGTGTATAGTATAACTGAATTTAGGGCTGTGCTAATGTGATTTCCAAGCAAAACTGGCAACCCAAATGGATTAATATGTCCATTAATACAACAGAGCATCTGTTTATTTTAGCACAAAATTATCGTCTCTTCTGTGGTAGCCACCAGAAATCACAACCAACAGCACTGAACTGCCTTTTCTCAGAGCCTCTTAATAACAACTAAAACATAGAAACATCTAAACACGAAACTCCTTCCCACTAAAGAGCAACAGCTTGGTATTCCTTCTTGATTCCAGGAACCTATAAGTTGCGATTTTAGGGTTCATAACTAGATGCTTTTAAGAATGGAAACACCAACATTGTAGTCTTGGTGCAATAATTAATCAGTGTTAGAAGCTGCTTATCACTTTGCCCTTTCAAAAATGACAGCAATGGTACAAGGCAGTGGTTCTCAAAATTTATCGTGCATCAAAAGCACATGCAGGAATTGTTAAAATACAGGTTGCTAAGCCCATCCTCAGAGTTTCTATTTCAGGAGATCCGAAGTGGGGCCTGAAACTTTGTATTTCTAATGGTGCCAGGTGATGTTTGTTGGTCAAGGGACTACATTTTGAGAACTATTGGTATACTAAATAAATGAGATCCACCTAAGAAGCCATAATCAGGAGATTGTTTAGTGTCTACATAAGGGGTGTGCAGGAGCCTGCTTATAACTGCTTGAGAAATCTGATTGTTAGCATGTCTTCACAACTCTTCATTCAGTGGCATTACATTCCTGGGAATACATACACCACAGGAGTTGGCAAATGCTAAAATCATGGCTTTTTCCCTGAGAGCCAGTACACCATTGCTACAAAATCAGAACAACAACAACAACAAAAAAAATTGGGTGATATTAAATTCTAATGCAATGTTTGTCAAATTCACTTCATTCGTGGATTTTATAAATATTTCTTGAGTCCTGGCTATATAACCACTACTATTTTTTTAAATTTATAATGTGTTGAACAAATTCTAACAAGAATGGAGTTCATGATATAAAGTATATTTTTGGATTAAGGTGGACAACAAAATATGTTTTCACATAGTAATTATTTGCTGTAAGAAGTAATCAACATGTGATCTACTTCATAAATGTGTATTAAAGTTATAACATGAAAATCAACAAAAACAAGTGATCATTAAATATATGTATGTACTAGTTAATCATCATCATCATCATTATCTAATGTTTATTGACTGCTTAAAATATGCCAGGTATTGTTCTAAGTGTTTTATGTGAATTATCTCATTTAATTCTTATAAAACTCTGTGATGTAGATATTGATATCCCCATTTTACAGACAAAAAAAAAAACTGAGTCACAGTAACAGGTATATGATGCCTAGGTATCAGTGAATGTATGGTATTCATGTGTTGGGTGATCTCACATGTAATCTTCTGAAAAACTTAAACTCAACCAAGTTTGTTGTTGTGGTGGTTAGTTTTCATTAAGGCAGCTCCAACTCATGTGACTTTATGTACAACAGAGTGAAACATCACTTCAGCCTGTACCATCTTCATGATTGTTGGTATATTTGAGTTCATTGTTGTGGGTACTGTGTCAATCTATCTTATTGAGAGTTTCCATCGTTTTCGCTGACTCTCTAACTTTAGCAAACATAATGTCCTTTTCTAGCAATTGATCTTTCCTGATGACATGTCCAAAGTAAGCAAGCCGAGCCTCACCATCCTCACTTCTAAGGGACATTCTGGTTGTATTTCTTCTAAGACTGATTCGTTCCTTCTTCTGGCAGTCCATGATATATTCAATATTATTTGTCAACACCAAAATTTGAATGCATCAATTCTTCTTCTGTCTTCCTTTTACATTGTCCAGCTTTTGCATGCATATGAGAAGATTGAGAAGACTACAGCTTGGCTGAGGTGCACCTTTGATCATCAAAGTGACATCTTTGCTTCTTAAAATTTTGAAGAGGTGTTTTGCAACAGATTTGACCAACGCAAACTGCCATTTGATTTGCTAACTGTTGCTTCTATGGATATTGACGGTTGATCCACGTAGTATGAAATCACTGACAACTTCAATTGCTTCTCCATTTATCATGTTGTTGTGAAGATTTTTGTTTTCTTCACATTCAGGTATAATTCATACTGAAAGCTGTAGTCTCTGGCTTTCATCAGTAAGTGCTTCAAGTCCCCTTCATTTGTATCATCTGCATATCGCAAGTTACTAATGGGTCTTTCTCCAATCCTGAATGTTGTCTTTTTCTTCATATAGTCTGTTTTTTCAGATAATTTGTTAAGCATGCAAATTAAATAAGTATGGTGAAAGAATACAACCCTCCCACACACCTTTTCTGTTTTGGAACCACACAGTATCCACTTGTTCTGTTCAAACAACTGCCTTTGGATCCATGTACAGGTTTCACATGTGCACAAGAGAGTGTCTTTGAATCTCATTCTTCATGATGTTATCCATAATTTGTTATGATCCACACAGTCTAAAGACAGTTTACTGATACTTATAACTGCATTATTGTATAATCACTATTTCTTAAATATATTTGATTACATTTTAGAATAAAATACTGCTGGCATAATATAGTCACAAAACAATACTAGAACCCTGGCATTCTAGGGAAGACAATGTTAAATATTGGCTTAATGACATTAAACCATAAGAGCCTGACCAATCCTAACTCCTCTTTTAAGCTATGCCTCTCAAGAGGAGAGCCCTCAGCCTCTTTTATGGTGAATGGGCACTATCAACATTTGACACTCTAACTCCCTAATTTCTATGCTTCTGTGAGGTCAACCTACTGTTGCTTGATTTATTTTTTATTTATATATCATTTATACACCATTATTAGGTTGCTATCAATCTGTGATTGATCTGATTTAAAAACTTGTCTTTAAGATTCTTTCTGTACAGGGGAAGTCAGCATAATTTGACCAAGGCAAAGTCATAGAAACTTCCTAGACACATTCAAACACCTTGAGGGACTGAGTCACAGGGGCCATGGCCTGGAGACCATTATCTCAAGGGACACCTAGGTCAACTGGCATAACATAGTTCATAAAGAAAATGTTCAGGGGTGGAGCCAACATGGAGCTATAGACAGAAGCACCATGCCGTCCCTCCACAGCAAAGACTCAAAAACTAAGTAAAACAGACAAACTTCAATCCTGGAACCCAAGGTGTCAAATGGAGAGATAAAGAACTCAACCAAGCACTGAATGCGATAAGAAAGTACAGAGAACTGAGAGCGAGGAGAGATATGAGCAGAGGTCCCCTATCAGGTAACACAGCAGGGATTCGCCACCCTGGACTCCTGTCGGAGGTTGGAGGGCAGAAGGTATGGGACAGCAACTTCACAGAGCTCCCAGCAGAGGACAGAGCACCCACTAACTAGCGACATAAGCTTTCACATCCCCCACCCTTCTTCCCCCCCCCTTGGCCTCCGCCGCTTCCCAGCAGGCCGAGTGACCACAACCTAGGAGGTGCTGGCCCCGTGCTGTGCGGACTCCCCCTGCCCAACCAGCCGGCCCCTTCAGTGCCATTTGATTTTTGCTGGTGTTGCTTTTTAGGCTTCTTTTGGTTTCTTCCCTACTCCCACCTCTTCCCCCTCCTTTCTCTTGAACACCTGGCTCTGTGTGCCATCTTTGCTTCTTCCTGATAGGCTGTGAAGCACTGCAGAGCTGGGGAACTGCTTCTCCGGTCCGCGCCACCACACTGGTAGGATCCCTGGGGAACTTTTGTTTGTTTGCTTACTTGTTTTTCTTTTCTTGGCTTGGGAGCCCCTACTAGCTAGGCTGTACTGTGAGGCGTGGGAGTCACAACCCTGGTCCATGCAGCTGGGTCAGTGGGATCCTTGGGGGTATTTCTTTTCTTTTTTCCTTTATATCTTTCTTCATTTTTCCGTTTCTTGTCTCTCTCTAACCAAAAAAACCAAACCCAGTGCCGTCGAGTTGATTCCAACTCATAGCTACCCTATAGGACAGAGTAGATCTGCCCCATACAGTTTCCAAAGAGCACCTGGCAGATTAGAACTGCTGACCCTTTGGTTAGGAGCCATAGCACTTAACCACTACACCACCAGGGTTTCCTGTCTTTATCTACTTATCTTCTTTTCCTGTATCCTGAATCCCTGCCAATGTGTGCCACCTCTGCCCCTTCTAGACGGGCTGTGTCCCTGATGCCAGGATCCACTTCAGGGTCTCCAGTGGGATCCCTGGGGGTTTAAAAAAATTTTTTTCTTTTTGTTTTTCTTCATTTCTCAGTTTCTCATCTCCCCACTCCAGTGGCAAGCTCCCTCAGCACTTTTTCCTTTGCTTATTAGTTTTTTGCCTCCTGTTTTTCTCCCCTCTCTCTCTTCTTTCCCATATTTATCTTAGCTCAACACATCATAACCTCCCCCCTTCCCTCTTGCCTACCTGCACTGTGTGCTGAACATCACACCCCCAAGCAGCACAGGCATGGCCTACCGGAACCTGCCCTATACTGACCTCCAGCCCACCCATCCAAACATCCCAACCCAGCCCCTCCCCTCCAGCTGGACTTGTCCTGCTGTCCTGTAGCTGGGCGATTGGCCCTGCCCGTTGGACAAGGAGGTGAAAATTATCGTGCCCACAGAGGAGCAAACAACAAAGAATGCACAGCCTACCTGCTCAGACATAACAAAACAGAAAAGCAAGATGAAAGAAACAAATCTACAATCAATAAATGAAGAAAATAACTACTGGATGTCCTAAAGACAGCAGACAATATCAAAACATATTAAAAAAAAAAAAGGAGAGCATGGTTCCAGTAGGCATCCAAAATAAAACACCAGATGACTTTCCAGTAGAAGAAAAGGCACTAGAACTACCTGACAGGGGATAAAAACGCTAATATTCAGAGTTTACCGAAGAGTTCAAGCAAAAAGCAGACAAAATTGAGGAATAAATAGACAAATTCATGGAAAAGGCAGACAAATTCATGGAAAATACAGACCAAGAAATGGAACAATACAGGAAAATAATACAGGAACAAAATGTCAAATTCAGAACTAGAAATCATACCAAAAAAAAAAAGAAATCCAAAAGATAAACAACAAGATTTCAGAAATGGACAGTGTCATAGAAGGTCTGAAGAGCAGCTTTGAAACAATGGAAGACAGGACCAGCGAAATTGAAGATGAATCCTTGGATACAACATTGTTTAAGGAAAAATCAGAAAAAAGAACAAAGAAGAATGACAAAACCCTGAGAATTATGTGGGATGAAATCAAAAGCAAGAATTTGTGAGTGATCGGAGTTCCAGAATAGGTGGAGAGTATAAAGCACAGAGAGGATCATCGAAGAATTGCTCACAGAAAACTTCCCTACTATCATGAAAGAGGAAAAGCTGACCATCCAAGAAGCTCAACAAACCCCACATAGGAGAGGCCCCAGAAGAAAATCACCAAGGCATAACATCATCACACTTGCTAAAACCAAAGACAAAGAAAGAATGCTGAGAGCAGCTCGAGAAAAATGAAAAGTCACATACAGAGAGGAAACAATAAAAGTAAGACGACAGAAATCATGCAGGCAAGAAGGCAATGGGATGACATATATAAAACCTTGAAAGGAAAAAAAATTACCAGCAAAGAATAATATATCTTGCAAAACTCTTGTTCAGGTATGATGGTGAAATTAGGACATTTCCAGATAAAGACAAATTAAGGAAATATGTAAAAACCAAACCAAACTTACAAGAATTATTAAAGGGAGCCCTTCGGCCTAGAACAAACAACATCAGCTCACAGCCTGAATCTAGGATGCAAGACTGTACCAGCCAGATACCAATGTAGTAAATGAACTCTCAAGGACTATCCAAAACGAAAAGAATAACAACAAGGAGCCAGACAGGTTAATCTATAAATGACAACAACATCAGCACAATAAAAGAGGGAATAAACAGTATAGGTATAGAAGATTCTAATGGAGAGGAAGGCAAGGCGACACCAAGTAATAATAGACTGGTTAAAAACCTAAGAAGATAAGGGTAAATTTCAAGGTAACAAAAAGAAAATTAACAAATGCACTCATCAAAATAAAGAAGAAAAACATAAAGTCTCAGTAAAAACAAAAACTAAGAAAACAAAAGAAATCCACAAACAAAAGGAACTTAGCACAGGAGAGCAAGAGGAACAAAGAAAACGTTAGCATTACAAAATAACAGCAATAAACTCATGTGTGATAACAGCAATAAACTCATACCTATCAATAATTACACTGAATGTAAATGGCCTAAATGCACCCATAAAGAGACAGAGAGTGACAGAATGGATGAAAAAAACAGGATCCATCCATATGCTGTCTATGAGAAAACCCCTTAGAAACAAAGACATAAATTTATTAAAAATCAAAGGACAGAAAAAAAAAAAATCAAGTAAACAGCTACCAAAAAAGAACAGGAGTACCAAAGCTAATTTCAGATAAAACAGACTTTCAAACAAAATCCATCACAAAAGATAAAGAAGGGCACTATATAATGATTAAAGGGATGATCCATCATGAAGTCATAACCATAATACATATCTATGCACCCAATAACAGGGCTCCAAAATACATAAAACAAACTCTAACAGGACTGAAAACAGAAATTGACATTTCCACATAATAGTAGGAGACTTCAACACACCACTCTCGGTAAAGGACAGAACAAGTAGAAAGAAACTCAACAAAGATATAGGAGAGCTGAAGGGCACAATTAGCCAACTTGACCTCATAGACATACATAGAACACTCCACCCAACAGCTGCAAAGTACACATTCTTTTCCAATGCACATGGAATGTTCTCCAGAATAGACCACATCTTAGGCCACAGAGCAACCATCAACAAAATCCAAAACACTGAGATAATACAAAGTATCTTCTCTGACCACAACACCATCAAAGTAGAAATTAACAAAACGAAGAGCAAGGAAAAAAATCAATTACATGGAAACTGAATAGCAACCTGCTTAAAAACCTCTGGGTAATAGAAGAAAACAGAGATGGAATAAAACAATTCCTAGAATCAAACAAGAATGAAAACACATCATACCAAAACCTTTAGGACTCAGAGGTCAATTTATAGTAATAAATGCACATGTCAAAAAAGAAGAAAGGGACAAAGTCAAAACACTAGCTACACAACTTGAACAAACAGAAAGAAAACAGCAAAAGAAGCCCACAGCCACCAGAAGAAGAGCAGAAATAAGTGAAATAGAGAATAGAAAAACAATATAAAGAATCGACAAAACCAAAAGTTGGTTCTTTGAAAGGATCAACCAAATCAACAAACCACTGGCCAAACTGACAAAAGAAAAACAGAAGAGGGTGCAAATAACCCAAATAAGGAATGAAATGGGGGACATCACAATGGACCCAATTGAAAGAAAAAGGATCATAAAAGAGTATTATGAAAAACTATACTCCAACAAATTCAAAAACCTAGGGGAAATGGACAAATTTCTAGAAACAGATTACCTATCCAAATTAACAAAATGATGTTGAAAATCTGAACAGACCCATAACAAGAGAAGAGATTGAAAAGGTAAAAAAAAAAACTCCTAACCCAAAAAAAGCCCTGGCCCAAATGGCTTCACTGGAGAATTCTACCAAACATTCAGAGAAGAGCTTCCACTACTACTGCTCAAACTATTTCAGAACGTAGAAAAGGAAACAATATATCCAAATTCATTCTATGAAGCCAGCATAACCCTGATACCAAAACCAGGCAAAGACACCACAAAAAAAGAAAATTACACACTGATATCTCTCATGAATATAGATGCAAAAATTCTCAACAAAGTTCTAGCTAACAGAATTCAACATCATATCAAAAAAAATAACATACCGTGACCAAGTGAGATTCATACCAGCCAGGCAAGAATGGTTCAACATTAGAAAATCAATCAATGTAATCCACCACATAAATAAAAGAAAGGAATCACATGATCATCTCAATCAACGCTAAAGACATTGGACAAAGTCCAACACCCATTCCTGATAAAAAAGAAACTATCAATAAAATAAATGTAGAAGAGAGATTTCTCAACATAATAAATGACATCTATGCAAAATCAATGGCCAACATCATTCTTAATGGAGAGGCTGAAAACATTCCCCTTGAGAACAGGAACGACAAGGATGCCCTTTATCACCATTCCAATTTAACATTGTGTTAGAAGTCCTAGCTAAAGCAATAAGGCAAGAAACAGAAATAAACGGCATCCAAATTGGTAATGAAGAAGTCAAACTGTCCCTATTTGTGGATGATATGATACTATACATAGAAAACCCAAAAGGCTCCACATGAGAAAACCACTGGAACTCATAGAAAGATTCAGCAGAGTAGCAGGAGGATACAAGATAAACATACAAAAATCAGTTGGATTCCTATACACCAATTAAGAAAACAATGAAAAGGAAATCAGGAAAACAATACCATTTATTATAGCCCCTAAAAAAAAATACTTAGGAATAAATCTAACCAAGGATGTAAAAGACCTATACAAAGAAAACTGCAAAACCTACTGTAAATAACCAAAAGAGATCTACATAAATGGAAAAACATACCATACTCATGGATAAGTAGACTCAACATTGTGAAAATGACAATTCTACCCAAAGCAATTTACAAATACAAAGCAACCCTGATCCAAATACCGACAACATCCTTTAAAGAGGTAGAAAAACTAATCATTAACTTTATATAGAAAGGGAAGAAGCCCTGGATAAATAAAGCACTACTGAAGAAGAAGGAAACCCTGGTGGCGTAGGGGTTAAGAGCTACATCTAATAACCAAAAGATTGGCAGTTCAAAACTACCAGGTGCTCCTTAGAAACTCCACGGGGCGGTTCTACTCTGTATTACAGGGCCACAATGAGTCAGAATTGACTCGACAGCAATGGGGTTGAAGAAGAATTAAGTAGGAGGACTCACACTACCTGGTCTCAGAACCTCTATAAAGCTACAGCTGTCAAAACAGCCTGGTACTGGTACAACAACAGATACATTGACCAGTGGAACAAAATTAAGAACCCAAAGCCTAATCTTCTACAAGGGCCCAAAGTCCATTAAATGGGGAAAAAAAGGTCTCTTTAAGAAATGGTGCCAGCAAAACTGGATATCCATCTGCATAAAAATGACACAGGGCCCATATCTCACACCATAAGCAAAAACTAATTAAAAATGGATCAAAGACCTACATAAAGCCAAAAACGATAAAGTTCATAGAAGAAAAAATAGGATCAATGCTAGAGGCCCTAATACACATCATTAACAGGATACAAACCATAACTAACTATGCATAAGCTCCACAAGATAAGCTAGATAACTGGGATCTTCTAAAAATTAAACACTTATCCTCATCAAAAGACTTCACCAAAAAAGTAAAAAGAGAACCTACAGACTGGGGAAAAATTTTTGGCTATTACAAGTCAGACAAAGGTCTAATCTCTAAAATCTACAAGAAAATTCAACACCTCTACAACAAAAAGACAAATAATCCAATTAGAAAATGGGCAAAGTAAATGAACAGACACTTCACCAAAGAAGACATTCAAGTGGCTAACAGACACATGAGGAAATGCTCAGGATCATTAGCCAGTAGAGAAATGCAGATCAAAACCACAATGAGATACCATCTCACCCCGGCATTACTGGCACGAATAAAGAAAAACAGAAAACAACAAATGTTGGAGAGGCTGCAGAGAGATTGGAACTCTTATGCACTGCTGGTGGGAATGCAAAATGATGCAACAATTTTGGAAAACAACACAGCGCTTCCTTAGAAAGCTAGAAATACAAATACCATATGATCCAGCAATCCTACTCCTAGGAATATATCCTAGAAAATTAAGATTCATCACATGAATAGATATGTGCACACCCACGTTCATTACAGCATTGTTCACAATAGCAAAAAGATGGAAACAACCTAGATGCCCATCAACAGATGAATGGATAAACAAACTATGGTACATACACAGAATGAAGTACCATGCAACGATAAAGAACAAAGATGAATCTGGGAAGTATCCCACAACATGGATGAATCTGGAGGCCATTATGCTGAATAAAATAAGTCAATCACAAAAGGACAAATATTGTATGAGATCCCTACTATAAAAACTAATGAAAAGTTTTCACACATAAAGAAACCGTCTTTGATGGTTATGAGGTGGGGAAGCAGTTGGGATAGAATAACACTAAATAGAGAATAGATAAGTGGTAACGTTTCCCCTTTCGTCTGTCAGTTTGTCCTACTGTGGGGGCTTGCACGTTGCTGTGACGCTAGAAGCAATGCCACCAGTATTCAGATATGAACAGGGTCATTCATGGTGGACAGGTTTCAGCTGAGCTTCCAGATTAAGACGGACTAGGAAGAAGGACCCGGCAGTCTACTTCTGAAAAGAATTAGCCAGTGAAAACCTTATGAATAGCAGTGGAACATTGTCTGGTATAGTGGGGGAAGACGAGCCCCCATTGGAAGGCACTCAAAAGATGACTGGGGAAGAGTTACCTCCTCAAAGTAGAGTTGACCTTAATGTTATGGATGGAGTCAAGCTTTCAGGACCTTCATTTGCTCATGTGGCATGACTTAAAATGAGAAGAAACAGCTGCAAACATCCATTAATAGTTGGATCCTGGAATGTACCAAGTATGAGTATAGGAAAATTGGAAATCATCAAAAATGAAATGGAATGCATAAACATCGATAACCCAGGCATTAGTGAGCTGAAATGGACTGGTATGGGCCATTTTGAATTTGACAATCATATGGTCTACTCTGCTGAGAATGACAACTTGTAGAGGAATGGTGTTGCCAAAAAGAACATTTCAATATCTATCCTGATGTACTATGCTGTCAGTGAAAGGAAAATATCCACACACTTACAAGGAAGACCAGGTAATATGACTGTTATTCAAACTTATGCACCAGCCACTAAAGCCAAAGATGAAGAATTTGAAGATTTTTACCAACTTCTGCAGTTTGAAGTTGACTGAACGTGCAATCAGGATGCATTGATAATTACTGGTGATTGGAATGCCACAGTTGGAAACAAAGAAGGAGGATTGGTAGTTGGAAAATATGGCCTTGGTGATAGAAACGATGCTGGAGATTGCATGATAGAATTTTGCAAGACCAAAGACTTCTTCATTGCAAATATCTTTTTTCACCAACATAAACTGCTACTATACACATGAACCTCACCAGATGGAATACATAGGAATCAAATCGACTACATCTTTGGAAAGAGACAATGGAAAAGCTCAATATCGTCAGTCAGAACAAGGCCAGGGACTGACTGCAGAACTGACCATCTATTGCATATATGCAAGTTGAAGTTGAAACTGAAGGAAATTAGAGTAAGTTGACAAGAGCCAAAGTACGCCTTTGAGCATATCCCACCTGAATTTAGAGAGCATCTCAAGAATAGATTTGACTCGTTGAAACCTGATGACTGAAGACCAGGTGAGTTATGGAATGACATCAAGGACATCATCCATGAAGAAAGCAAGGTGGTCATTAAAAAGAGAAGAAGGAAAGAAAAGTCCAAAATGGATGTCAGAAGAGACTCTGAAACTTGCTCTTGAATGTCAGGTAGCTAAAGCAAAAGGAAGGAATGATGCAGTAAAAGACCTGAACAGAAGATTCCAAAGAGCAGTGTAAGAAGATAAAGTATTATAATGACATGTACAAAGAGCTGGAGGTAGAAAACCAAAAGGGAAGAACGAGCTCAGCATTTCTCAAGCTGAAAGAACTGAAGAAAAATTCAAGCCTTGAGTTGGAATAGTGAAGGATTCCATGGCGAAAATGTTAAACGACACAGGAAACATCAAAAGAAGCTGGAAGGAATACACAGAGTGATTATACCAAAAAGAGTTGGTTGACATTCAGCCATTTCAAGAGGTAGCATATGATCAGGACCTGATAGTACGGAAGGAAGAAATCCAAGCTGCACTAAAGGCATTGGCAAAAAAACAAGGCTCCAGGAATTGACTGAATATCACTTGAGATGTTTCAGCAAACAAATGCAACTTTGGAAGCTCTCACTTGTCTATGTTGGAAAATTTGGAAGATAGCTACCTGGCCAGCCAACTCAAAGAGATCCATATTTATGCCCATTCCCAGGAAAGGTGATCCAGCTCAATGCGGAAATTGTCAAACAATATCATTAATATCACACGCAAGTAAAATTTTGCTGAAGATCATTCAAAAGCGGCTGTAGCAGTATATCGACAGGAAACTGCCAGAAATCCAGGATGGATTCTGAAGAGGACATGGAACAAGGGATATCATTGCTGATGTCAGATGGATCCTGGCTGAAAGCAGAGAATACCAGAAAGATGTTTACCTGTGTTTTATTGACTATGCAAAGGCATTCGACTGTGTTGATTATAACAAATTATGCATAACGTTGTGAAGAATGTGAATTCCAGAATACTTCATTGTGCTCATGAGGAACCTGTACATAGATCAAGAGGCAGTTGTTCGGACAGAACAAGGGGATACTGTGTGGTTTAAAGTCAAGAAAGCTGTGCGTCAGGGTTGTATCCTTTCACCATACCTATTCAATTTGTATGCTGAGCAAATAATACGAGAAGCTGGACTATATGAAGAACAACAGGGCATCAGGATTGGAGGAAGACTGATTAATAACCTGTGTTATGCAGATGACACAACCTTGCTTGCTAAAAGTAAAGAGGACTTGAAGCACTTACTGATGAAGATCAAAGACCACAGCCTTCATTATGGTTTACACTTCAACAGAAATAAAATACCTCACAAGAGGACCAGTGAGCAGCATCATGGTAAACAGAGAAAAGACTGAAGTTGTCAAGCATTTCATTTTACTTGGATCCACAGTCAACACCCATGGAAGTAGCAGTCAAGAAATCAAAAGACATTTTGCATTGGGCAAATCAGCTGCAAAAACCTCTTTAAAGTGTTGAAAAGCAAAGATGTCATCTTAAAGACTAAGGTGTGCCTGACCCAAGCCATGGTATTTTCAATCACATCATATACATGGGAAAGCTAGACAATGACTAAGGAAGACCCAAGAAGAACTGATGCCTTTGAATTGTGGTGTAGGCAAAGAATGTTGAATATACCATGGACTGCCAAAAGAATGAACAAATCTGCCAGGGAAGAAGTACAACCACAATGCTCCTTAGAAGCAAGGATGGCAAGACTACGTCTTACATACTTTGGACAGGTTGTCAGGAGGGATCAGTCCCTGGAGGACATCATACTTGGTAAAGTACAGGGTCAGCAAAGAAGGGGAAGACCCTCAATGAGATACATTGACACAGTGGATACAACAATGGCCTCAAGGAAAACAATGATTGTGAGCATGGCGTAGGACCCAGCACTGTTTCATTCTGTAGTACATAGGGTCAGTATGAGTCAGAACTGACTCTACAGCACCTAACAACAACAATAACAAGTGGTAATTTTGGTGAAGGGCAAGAATACACAATACTGGGGAAGCCAGCCCAACTTGTACAAGGTAAGGTCATGGAAGCTCCACAGATATATCCAAACTCCATAAGGGACTGAATTGCTGGGCTGAGGGCTGTGGGGACTATGGTCTAGGCAGACATCTAGCTCAATTGGCATAACATTGTTTATAAAGAAAGTGTTCTACATTCGACTTTGGTGAGTAGCGTCTGGTGTCCAAAACCTATGAGCAGCCATCGAAGACACTGCACTAGTCTCACCTCTTAGGGACAAAGGGAGAATAAAGAGAACTAAAGACACAAGGGAAAGATTAGTCCAAAGGACTAATGGACCACAACTACCATAGCCTCCACCAGACTGAGTCCGGTACAACTAGATGGTGCCTGGCTACTGTCACTGATTGCTATGACAGGGATCACAATAGAGGGGCCTGGACAGAGCTGGAGAAAAATATAGAACAAAATTTTAATTCACAAAAATAGATTAGACTTGCTGGTCTGATGGAGACTGGAGAAACCCTGAGACTACGTCCCCAGACACCCTTTTAGCTCAGTAATGAAGTCACTCCTGAAGTTTACCCGTTATCTAAGGATTAGGCTGTCCCATGAAACAAAATGAGACTGAAGGGGCACACCAGACAAGGGGCAAGGACTAGAAGGCAGGAAGGGACAGGAAAGCTGGTAATAAAGAACCCAAGATTGAGA